>NC_082683.1:183190555-183790555 GCF_949987515.2 Delphinus delphis | reverse complement strand
CTCTGTTTTTAGAACTCTCTTCTTTGTTTTCTCTCTGATATGTCTAGATGTACATTTATTTTATTTTTTCTACTTGGGATTTGCTGGGGTTCTTGAATCTGTGCGCTGATGTCTTTTCTCAGCCCTGAGTATCCTTTTCGACCTTTCTGCCCCGTCATCTGTCTTTCCTCGCTCTAACTCCAGTGACGTCTACGTCTTCTTCACAGTCTTTTACCCTTCTTAGGGCGTTTGCGAGTTTTTGCCGCTGTGCACCACGCCTTCTTCTGAGCTGTCTCCCAGTTCATTAGTTTCCTCCTGAGCTGCGTCAGACCTGCAGTGAGCTCTGTGCACCGGGTTTTATTGTATTTATGAGTTACAGGCTTCATATTTAGGGTCGGCACCTGCGAATCCTGACCCCCTGGCACCCCTGTGGCTCTCGGTCACCTGTCCTTCCTGACAGCCTGCACTCAAGGCTTCTGTTTCCTTCTGCGCCTCATCTTCAGTTTTCTGCTGAGCATCGAGTGTGACAAATCGTTTGCTCTCTTCCCCCAGAGAGGATTTTTGTTTGCTTCAGCAGGTGCTGGGGGCATTCCTCAAGCAGGCACCTTAATTCAAGTTCAAGGCTTGGGTTTCCATCACCAGAGGGTGAAAGGTCAGAGCAGAGGTCCGTCTGGTCCATTCTGAAAAGCACATCCGTGATGAGGCGTTTTTATCAAAGTCCCTGCCGGGTGGGCCCCACCCCAGGGAGGCTGCTCAGCTGATTTTCCTGCCAGACGGTGGACGGACGCTCTCAGGACAAAAGTGCCTTTACCTCTGGACTCCCGCAGCCAGATTTCAGCCCAGTGTCTCCTTCTTATCTTGTTGCATCTTGAATACTTTTAAGATGATTGTTGTGTTACATCACACTTCTCCTAGCTGCCTTCGAGGAGGGTTGATCTTAGCTGCCTAGTTTCCCTTTACTGAGAGGGGGTCCCTCTGTTTTGTCCTGCACGCACACGGCTGCCTCGGCCTGAGGCACACCGGGCTGGCATCTGGAGCTGGGGGTTTGTTGCAGACGCTGCTCTTCAGCTCGGAGCTTCTGGTCCTTGTTCTCCCCAAAACCTCTTTCAGGTTTTCTTCAAGAGTCGGAGGAAGACCACGTTGCGCTCGCTCCGGCTGAGGGCTGGCCCGGCCGTGGAAGCCGCGGGGAAGTGAGGGGGCGGCACCCCTGGGCTGTGCTGCACTGGCTGCTTCTCTAGACCAGCCAGTGGCCCGTGGGTGTGACCTGTCACTAGTCCTGACTGGACTCGCCTCGGCCAGCACTGCCCACGCGAGCAGATGGTGGGGAGGCCTCGGTGTGGCGCGTGTGGACCCAGGCGGGGAGCAAGGGCGTGTGTGGACCAGCCTGTTGCACCAGTGGCTGCGTGACCTCTTCAGGGCCTGTGTTGAGCAAAGATGAGGGAGCTGGACAAACCGTGATGAATTTCAATGCAGAGCCGCGACCCAGGGCCGCCGGCTGTGCCCCCCTTCACCCTGCTTCCTTGACAGCTGCGTCCAAACCGGAGACGCCAGGGGGTTAAGGCACCAGCACATCCCACCCACACTGTTCAAGGCAGACGAGGCCGTTTGGCCGGTAGAAATGCTCCCGGCTCGAGAGTGCAGTAATTAGTCCTGGCAGGAACTTCATTGATCTCCATTTAGTGGCTGGTGTAGTTGCCCCGCCCCCCGCCTGACCCCTTCCTTCTACTCGTAAATGGCTCGGGAAGAATGTCCTTCCTGAGATGGCAGCTGGGGATCTGGGGGGTCTGCGGGTCTTCAGCTACGGGGGTCTCAGGAACCTAACCCCAGTGTCAGCCAGAAGCTCCCTGGTGTCAAAGGAAACTTGGCCAAAGAGCTTTTCTGTTCCCTGCAACCCGCCCGCCTGGGTCCGGGGGTAACGGCGCCCCTGGGCCCCCTCTGTCTGCCCGCAGAGCCCCAAGGTGGGGTCGTGCAGGGGACGTGCCAAGCTGCAGGGGCTGTGTTCTAAGTCCAGGCTCACATGGAGCCCTGAAAGCCCTGGCTGTGACCCCGGCTCCCGGTGCCAGGCTGGTCCCTGGGCCTCCGTCCTCCTGGGCTGCTCGGCTGTAGGCCCTTCGCCGAGCCCGCGCGCTGCATTCCCTGGAGCCCCTCCCACGGCTGCGGGGAAGTGTCACCAGGCCACAGCGGGGCCTGGCTCGCGCCCTGACCTGACAGGCAGGGGCTCCCGGTGACGCAGAGCCACGCCCGTGAGACCCGGTCCTGGGGGGCTTCACGGGGGGCGGTGCCATCCTTCGACCTTCCCCCAGGTCAGGGGCACCTCTGAACCCTGTGACCCTTACAGTGACTCCACCTGTGACGTCTGTGTCGCCTCCACTCCCAGCCGATGGAGCACAGACCAGACAGAGGTTCGGTGCGACCCAGGTGCCGTTGCTGCACTTGTGTGAGACGCGCCATGAACTTTAGAAACACTTTCACAGGTACGATTACCTGTTTACCCCACACACCACATCTGAGAGTTTTAGACCACGTTAGGAAGAAGATTCAAAGCGCATGCGAGGAGTTTCAGCCACAGTTCCTGTGCGTGTCTGAGTGTGCCGTGCACGTATGAGTCAGGAGGCGTGTGCGTGGCGTTTGCTTACACGTGTCCGTGGGTACGACTGCACTGTTGCTGGACCCTCAGGGCACTGCGTCCCGGGGGGCCCGAGACCCTGGCCTCTGATCTGCTCCCGCTGAGCTGTCCACCCCGTTCGTGGCGTCGGGGCCCTGACAGCGAGGGGAGGGTCCTGCTGTGCGCTCAGGTCATTACCTCGTGGGGCTTCTTGGGAAACCAGAATGCACTAAAGTGTCAGTGCCTCTCTCGGGCCAGACCCGACACACACACACACACACACACACACACACACACACACACACGCTGTGCTGGTCGCCTGCTGCCCTGAGACCCACTCCCCACCTGCCCTCTTCTCGGCCTTGAAGGCAGGGAACTACATCTCCCAGGCTCCTTTGCCAACTGGAACCTGGGCAGGTTCAGCTCAAAGGTAGGCGCTGGCAAGGCTGGAGGCTGAGGCTGGAGGCTAAGGCTGGAGGGCGGGGGGAGGCCCCTCTCCCTTTGCTCAGGAGGCCGCTCCGGCAGCCACCTGGGTGTCCTCTGTGGCTCTAGTTCCTAACAGGTGGTCCAGACTCTGGCCCTCATCATCCCCTCCCCGCCCCCTGCCCCTGCCGCCATCCCTCTGCCAGCTGGAGAAGCTGTGCTTTCCTACTAGCGCCTCCCTCTGGGGGAGAGTTTCCCTGCTTGGCTCCTGCCCCCACACTGTCCCTCCTCTTGGTATTAAACGTGAGACATAAAGTAGACGCAGGTTCCCAGGGAGGCCTGAGCCATCGGGCCGCTCCGCGGGCGTCAGTCTGCCCCAGTTTCCTGGATGGGAAGTTCTCTGGGTGAAGAGAATTTTACCATTTCCCCTAGCAGCTTGGATTAGATTCTGCTGAAACAGCCAGTGAAGTTGTCAGATCCCTGGGGAAATTTAAGTTAAATGAATTGTTTGGCATCGTAAGGACCAGGGACCAGATAACCTTTTTTTCCTGTTGAGAGCTGCTGACAAAACTGACTTATTTTAGTGAGCTCTTTGAAGAAACACATTGGTGTCCCATTTATCTGCTTCTTAAATTAGGAATTGTGACCACGAAATTCTACTGAATAAGCACAACGAGTAATAAAAATATAAATGTTGGACTGATGACCAATTAATGTGGAAAAACAGAACAAGGGATGGTGTGATGGGTGTGAAGACAGACGGGAAGGGAGATAGAGCGAAGGGGGGGGGTGGGGGGAACGTGCTTGGAGGCCGTAATGAGCGGAAAGGAGAGAAATGAAGGAAGACGTGACGTGTGATGTTGTCAGGCCCCTGCTGTGACCAGTCAAGACGCCCCATCTGGACACCTTTGGGGACGTTTCACTCTCTGGCTGTGGGTGCGGACTCCACCTGAAGGCCTGTGATATGGGTCCCCAAACAGTTCCACCAGCCCGAGGCAGAGCAGGCTCTCCTTACGCAGCGCAGCCTGGGGAGTGCTGGTCTCCAGTTCACTGAGGGCAGGACGGGCTCTGGGGCCCAGGAGAGCCTGGCTGGATTGTTGCTCCCACCCCCGCAGAAGGCGGGCTCTCTCTGGCCTGTGGGTTCCTGCTGCTGCCCGGTGCTAGCTATTCGTCCAGCGCCCGGCCTGAGAACATTTCTAAAACCCCATCACCGCCCTACCACCCTGTGAGCCAGCGCTGCTGCTGGGCAAGTTGCGTCCACTCCTAAACACTGATTAAATGCTTGTTCTGTGCCAGGCCCTGGGGGTAGGAAGAGGACTAGTGTCAGTCCTACAGCTCAGGGGCTCCCAGTCTGGGTGGGGGATGCATTCAAGGACAGAGGTAAGTGAGGAGCCCGGAGCCGGGAAATGTGAGTGGGAGTGGGCACAGCAGGGGACGCACCCACCCACACAAGTGTCTCTGAACTGCGTCTGAAAAGTTACATCCCACCCAGGGAAGCAGAAGAAGGAGACGGCAGGTGCAAAGGCCTAGAGGTGAAAGAGAGCCTGCGTCTAGGATTTACAAGATGTTGAGGAAGCCGCAGTGTGGAGGGCACACAGCTGTGGCTGGGCCGGTGGTGCTGGGAAGGAGAGTTGGGGTGAACATGAGATGAGTGGGTCATGGCAGAAATCTAACCTGCAGCCAATGGAGCCTCGAGATCCAACCATCAGTTTATAAGAACTATGCGACAGGGACTTCCCCGGTGGTGCAGTGGTTAAGAATCCGCCTGCCAATGCAGGGGACGCGGGTTGGAGCCCTAGTCCGGGAAGATCCCACATGCCATGGAGCAACTAAGCCCCTGTGCCAGAACTACTGAGCCTGTGCTCTAGAGCCCGCGAGCCACAACTACTGAGCCCGTGTGCCACAACTACTGAAGCCCACGTGCCTAGAGCCCATGCTCTGCAACAAGAGAAGCCACCATGATGAGAAGCCCGCACACCGGGCTTCTCACATGATGAGAAGCCACACAACGAAGAGTAGCCCCCGCTCTCTGCAACTAGAGAAAGCTCGTGTGTAGCAATGAAGACCCAATGCAGCCAAAAAACTAAATAAAATTATAAAAAGAGCTATATGACAAAGCTACAGTAATCAAAACGTTATGGCACAGGCATAAAAACAGACACACAGATCAATGGAGCAGAATAGAGCCCAGATATAAATCCACATGTATGTGGTCAATTAGTTTACAACAAAGGAGCCAAGAGTATACAAAGGGGGGAGGAGAGTCTCTTCAATAAATGGTGTTGGGAAAACTGAACCCTTATCTTACACCGTATACTGAAGTCAACTCAAAATAGACTTGAACATAAGACCTGAAACCTAGAAGAAAATATAGGAGTTAGAAAAAAAGCGCAAAATTTGAGATAATCAGGGAAGTTTGAATGTGGATTGGGTGTTAATACTATTAAAGAACCTTACTGTGCTAGGTGTGATAATGGCCAGATAGTCATAAAAAGATATATATATTTTTTTAATTTTTTAATTTTATATTGGAGTGTAGTTCATTAACAGTGTTGTGTTAGTTTCAGGTGTGCAACAAAGTGATTCAGTTATACATGTATCTATTCTTTTTCAAAGTCTTTTCCCATTTAGGTTATTACAGGATATTGAGCAGAGTTCCCTGTGCTATACAGTAGGTCCTTGTTGGTTATCTATTTTAAAGATAACAGTGTGTACGTGTCAATCCCAAACTCCCAGTCTATCCCTCCACCCCACCCTTCCCCCCCGGTAACCATAGTTCGTTGAGAGAGATATTTTTTAAAAAGGCCTTTTAGTTATACTGAAGTATTTATGGGAAAAAATAACATGATATCTGGACTCACTTTAAAATACTCCAGGAAAAAAAACAACAAAAAGCATGAGGGATCTAGGCAGACAAGATTGGAAAATGTTCATAAATGTTGGAGCTGGGGGCCAAGCATAGGAGGCCGTTCTTTTTGCTTCTGCATGAGTTTGATGATGTCTGTAATAAAATGTCTTTGTGAGACGTTGACCCTGAGTTTTGAAGCAGAGCAGACAGAAGCCCGAGGTGCCGTGAATGGGCTCTGGGAATCCTGAAGGAGGAGCCCGTTTGGAGGCAAAGCTGGGGCGCTCGATGGGGACAATTGTTCTTCTTGCCAAGGGTGATGCCCCTCGTCCTAGAGCAGAAGGACGCCTGAGTTCTGTCTCTCGGTGACCGCGAAGGGTACCCCCCATGCTGGGCTGGGACCTCGACCCCATCCCCTGCCCCACATCCCATATCCTCAGTCTCAGGAAGGAAAACTTCAGGGTATAGGACCTGAGATGATGCTGAGGAGGGTGGCGCAGGAGCCTGGCTCTGTAGAAGGAAGGAAAGTGTTCACTGCACTCTCACCGCAGGCAGGCGCTCCCGTGTGTAGGGGGATTTAATTTTCATAATAACCCTGGAAGTATTTCCATTTCCACTAGGGCAGAACCCAAGACAGCCAGAGATAAGCCGAGAGAGGTTAAGCAACTCGCGCAGGTCCACACAGTGACTCGGGTGGAGGACAGGCTCTCCGGGGACTCGGAGCCTCTGCTGCTGCCCCTTCTCTGGGAAGGAACGAGCCACGTGTCCCTCCACCCCATCACACAGACCTGCTGACCCTGTGCACTTATGTGGACCGTCTGTGTACCTTCTGTTTACTCCTCCAACCTTATTAAATGGCTGTTACTGACCCTCTCACAGATGACGATCTGGGGCTCAGAGTGGTGACCTGACTTGCCGCGTCTCCTCAGATGGTCAGTGGCTGAGCCAGCGGTCGAAACAAGTGGTGTGTGATGCCCAAGCTGCGTCTGTCATCTCCGTGCACAGTGTCTCCAGTGACCTGGCACCTGCCCAGAGAAGCTGGGGGCACCACCGGTCCATGTCCTGGGGCAGCCTGGCTGTCCTGTCCCTGAGTGGGTGAAGGGCAGCCCTTGGCCCTGACGCGCCCTTGAAGGGCTGCTCTGAACATCGCTGCTAACCTGAGGGTGTGAACTTTCTGGCGCCTTGTGTGCAGAGCCCTCCCCGAGGCAGGCCCAGGTCCACGGAGGGGGTCAGGAAGCCTTAGGGAGCAGCGAGGCCTCGGAGGCAGGAGGAAGACACCGGAACCTGAGGATCTGGGCCTGGCCCCAAATCTGCCGCCAGCCTTTTGCCACTCCCTGTGCCTGGGTGCCCTTCCCATGCCATGTGCTGGTGTGTTTCCCGTTCTCCCTAAGCCTTCGCCCGGAGCCCTGGCCCCTCTCTGTCCTCAGTGCACTTCCTGTGCTGTACCTGCTCTCCCTGAGCCTTCGCCCGGAGCCCTGGCCCCTCTCTGTTCTCAGTGCACTTCCTGTGCTGTACCTGCTCTCCCTGAGCCTTCGCCCGGAGCCCTGGCCCCTCTCTGTCCTCAGTGCACTTCCTGTGCTGTATTTTGGCAGTTGTGCTGATCATGTCTTGGTCATCCTCGTGTGTCCGATGCCCAGCACGGCCTCGGTACCTGATAGACTCTCAAGGTGTTGGGCGAATGAATGAATGAGGGGTGAATGGAGGAAATGGACTAGATTGTGACCGACCCAGAGCAAATCAGGCCCCGCTCGGAGCCTGTCGCCCTTCTGCAGGATGAGGGGGTTGGGTGCTTTCTGAGCTCCACGGCGTGGGTGGGGGAGTGGCCTGCGCCTGCAGCCTGTTCTGGGAGCGGAGGCTGGATGCGGGGCAACAGGAAGAATCGAGGCCATGGCCGAGCTCCCCTGCCTGGCGGATCCAGGGAGCGCCCGTGTTTGGGGGAATTGGCCCGTCCTCACGTAATTATAAGGCATAGAATTATGTAAAGGGACAGGGCTGGATCGGAGGAAAAAGTACTTTGTACCTGGCAGTGACGGTGAGTGCGCTGGGGTGGGCCATCCCCCTCTCCAGACAGCTTCTCCTCCTGGCAAGCAGGGGCAGCCCAGGGGGCCCATTCTTGCCGCCTCCTGGGCGGGGTGGGGGGCAGTCAGCCTGAGCCTGCCCTTGGGTTTGGAGCTGAGGGTCCCCGAGGGCATGTGGCTTCTAAGGACCATCACTTCCTTGGCCTTTTTCTGACAAGGGGGGCTTTGCACATGTCAACCTTGGCCCCTAGTGTCGTGACTTGTGGAGAGTAGGCTCGCAGAAGTGTTGAATGAATGAGTGAATGAGTGACCAAATGAATGAGTGAATGAATGAGTGAGTGAATGAATGAATGATTGAGTGAATGAGTGAGCAAATGAATGAGGAGAATGAACGAGTCCACGAGTGTCAGTGAATAAAGAATTACGCGGGCCATGAGGGTGAGGGGTATTTTTGGCCCACGGTCTGACCCCCAGCCCTAGAAAAAGTCTGGAGCCGGGGGGCGGGGGGGGCTCGTGAGTCCCTGACTTGAGGAACGTGGGTGCAAAGGGATGGGACGCAGCAGGAAGAACAAAGCGCTGGGGACTCTCTGCGGAGAGGAGCCAGACTGCGGTGGGCTGGGGACAGGGCCAGGGCTTGGACGTGGTGAGGACCTGGGCTCGCGCCCGCACGCGCCCACACCCGCGGGCTGGGGACCATCTTGTCCTCTGCTTCTCAAAATGTCATAATCCCCCGGGTGCCTGAACTCAACCTACTGAATGGGGATCTCTGGGGCCGGGCCTGGGGATCTGCACTTCACGGAGCTTCCAGGAGAGTTTAATGCACATGAAAACCTGGCAGGCGTTTGCCTGAGCTGCTGAGGTGGGGCGTCCAGGGGTATCTGCAGTAAACAGGAGGCATGACTTGCTGAGGGCACAGGTGCGCTCGGCCTTTTACCCCTCGCAGCAGCCCGTGACTGTGGCTGATTCCATCCCCTTACAGGTGGGGAAACCGGGGCTCTGGGGTCAGTGAACTTGCCCTGGGACCCACGGTCAGAAGGCAGAGGAGGTGGGAACCACCGTCCAGGCTCGTCAGCATTACTCTGCCTACGGGGTTCCCTCTGACTCCCGGTGGGTGTCCCCCGACGGCTGGCCCGACCCCCTTCCTGTCCCGAGCTCGGGGCAGAGAGCTGTCACTTGCGTCCACAGCCTGTGCCCTGGTGGAAACACCTTGCAGAGGGCAGTGTCTCCCAGGCAGAGAGCTGGCTTGTTTTCATTTAAAGACCTACTGCCCCTCAGGGCCTAGAGGCACCTCCTGCCAGGCCCTGGGAGGCTGGTGGCAGCAGGGAGAGGCTCTGACCTCCTAGCCCGGAGCTCTGCGTCACCGGCTGTCACCTGGGTGGCAGATGGCAGACTGGCAGTGCCTCTCCCTGGGCTGTGCCCAGATTGGCCTGGCTGCCCCCGAGCTAGAGCCATCTGTGCCTGAGAGACCTGCCGTCAGAGGAGAAGGGCAGACGGGACCTTGCAGCCCCTCCCGGTCGTGGGGAGAGAGCTCAGGGCACCGAGAGCTTTACCTGCCCCCCGGGGGGTGCCACTCACCCAGCCATGGGCAGCGGCCGGAACCACAGGTCTTCCCCCGGCCCTTTCCTTCTGCTGCTCTCCGTCTCCCTGGGGCCGCTGGGGAGAAGGCAGGGTCTTCCCGTTCCACTGGCCCTGGTTTGGGTTTGTTTCCGTAGGTGACTGAACCCATCACCTTTTTAATTGGGAAGGCAGAGCTGGATCGAAAAGTTCCCTTAAAATGAAACCCAAGAACAGGAGGAGAACAGAGAGGCAGAGTGTGTGCAGAAAGTGTGTCATGTAGTGGGCAAGGGGAGGCGTCCCTTCCCCCCAGAGAACCTTGCAGCAGATTTGCTATTTGACACAACAAAGGGAGACGTTGTCACCCCCCCCAAAAAAAGCTCATTCAGAGCGAGAGAAGGAGGGTGGGGTGGTGGGAGGGGGTCGAGCCCCCTGGATCTGAGGTGTCTCTGCATGTGTGATGGAGCCCAAGCCAGAGGCCTGGGGTCGGCGCTAAGAGGTGCTGTAGTCCGTGATCCCTGAGGTTCCCCTGGCTGCGCCCCAGGCCCCTCCTACTTCTTCCACAGAGCCCAGGGCAGAGCTGCTTGCCCGAGGGGGGGCAGGAGCGGCTGCCAGGTCCCGGAATCAGAAGGGCTGACGCGTCCCCAGGCAGCGTGGCCACCCCTTTCTGGAAGCACTTGGCTGCATTTTCCGTGGGAAATGAGGACTTTTAGGGAAAAAAAAAAACTAACGAAAAAGCATAGCACTGCATTGCAGAGCCGATGCGACAGTGTGGGCTGCTCCTGCCTCAGGCTCGCCCTCCTGTCCTCGTGCAGCTCCAGGGGCCTCCTGGCCCTGAGGGCCGGGGCAGGACCCGAGGGACAGAATTGGAGTGTGCAGAGTGGGGAACGGGGGCGGGCCTGGGCGGGGGGTGGCTCCCGGGGCTCTGGCCTCCGCCGCCTTCATCCCAACACCCATGGGTCCCCATCCTCGAGGGCGCTTTTATTTTTTGTTAAATTAATTAATTAATTTATTTTTGACTGTGCTGGGTCTTTGTTGCTGTGCGAGGGCTTTCTCCAGTTGCGGCGAGAGGGGGCCACTCTTCATCGCGGTGCGCACGCCTCTCACTGTCGCGGCCTCTCTTGTTGCGGAGCACAGGCTCCAGACGCGCAGGCTCAGTGGTTGTGGCTCATGGGCTTAGTTGCTCCGCGGCATGTGGGATTCTCCCGGACCAGGGCTCGAACCCATGTCCCCTGCATTAGCAGGCAGATTCTCAACCACTGCGCCACCAGGGAAGCCCCCTCGAGGGTGCTTTTAGCTGAAGCCTGTCCCTTTAGCTGAATCACCTTGCTCACCATTGCTCCCCTCCAAAAGGGGCCAGGCAGCCTCGGTCATTCACCCACTGCCAGCCCCCCCGAACCCCTCAGAACTGTCGGGGCTAAAGGGCCCACGCCGCCATCTAGGCTCAGCTTTTGGGGCCCACAGGGGTCCGAGGCCCCCAGCGGGGACATGCCCTGACGGGGTCAGTCAGTGAAGGGGGCAGAGCTGGTCCCAAGCAGAGCCCAGGCTGGTGCAGGATGTGGCTGGGGACGCACTGGTTGGCCGTTCCAGGTGGCCAGTGGGTGGGGCAGCTGGGCTCTGACGCCACATATGGGGTCAGCACGATTGGCATCGCCCCAGCTTCCCTGGAGCCCTGTGCTCCCCACCCTCCAGAGGCAGAACCCACCCTCAGCTGCTGGCCCTTCCCGGCTTCCAGACCAGCTTCTGGGCTGGCCCCAGGGAAGGGGCGGGCCTGGGGCACCTCCCACCTGCCGCCCCGGGATCCTGTGTGGGGTGGAGAGGCGAGCGGGGACCCACCAGGGTTTCCGGGTCCCTGCGTTGACTGCCTGCTCCCTCCCTAACTCCTCCCCAGGGCCCCGTGGTACCCCAGCCCCCAGACAGAGGGAGGCCCGGGAAGCAGGCTCTGGGCCTTCCTGCAGGGAAGAGACTCCTGGGTGCAGAAAGATGCCCTCCAGTCCTGGGCGCCTCTTGTGGTCCCCTAAGACCTGGGACACGCCTCCTGTGCAGTGGGTCTGGACTAGCTCCGCTCAAGCCTGGGCCTGATGCACCACTGACCGTAAAGAGATTGGCCCTGCCTCCATCTAACCTTGATTTTGGGCGAGTTGGCTCTCGTTTAGGGTGGGTTGTACCTCTCTGTACATCCCGTTTCAAGAAGGACACAGACATACTGGGTCTTGTCCAGAAGAGTTTGGCCAGGATGTGAGAGGCAAAGGAAGACACTGGAACGGGAGTGAACCTGACCAGACACAGGTGTCCAGGGAGGCCCGGCAGCTGTTCTCAGAGAGGCAGGATGCCCGTCTCCTGGACGGCTGGACTGACCAGCAGAGGAAGCCACAGCGAGACAGATTTCAGTTAAGATAAGGAATCCACTCTAATAGCGCTTAACGATGTGAGAAGTGGGCCACTGGCTGCCAGCATTGTGTGAGCAGAGGCTGGTCCATCGGGATGCGAGCACGTCGGGAGTAGGTCGGAATGGAGGTGGTGGCTGGCTCCTGCCCCCCCCCCCGCTCTGGGCACGGGCCGTTCTTCTGGGGAAGCAGCCCTGGAAGTGAGAAGGCGTCCAACACTGATACCAGGCAGGGCTTTGCTTCTCTGAGCCCCAGCGTCCTGCTCCGGAAACAAGGGCAGGGATGTCTGCCTCCTGAGGGCCGAGAGGGACGTGGAAAGACAGCACGAAGCTGGCGGGAGCCCCCACCCCGTGCCTCAGTTGACAGCGATGTTTCCTCGTCACCGACGGCTCGTGGGCACTTGGTCAGCTGTTGGTTTAACAACAGATAAAGGAAACGGGACCTAAGTGAGTCCGAGATGGAGAAGCTGAACAGGACAGCCTTGTGAAACGGGGTGCGTGTCCCTCTAGAAGGGTCGCCGCCTGGGGGGTCCAGGCCCCTCAGCTTCAACCCCCTCCTCTAAGTGGATGAGTCACAACAGGTCCTCAGCCCGGACCCCTCCTTTGAAGCCCGCCTGCACCCACCTGCACATTCAGAGTCTCCACTTGGATGCCTCACAGGTGACCCAACACCCACCTCATGCTCTCACCCACCTGCCCACGCCTGGGCCGGCTCCAGGTTTCCCGTCCCGCCCGTGAGTGCCCCCCCGCACCCCGCGCCTCTACATCCAACCCTTCACTCTCTTCCTCCGACATCCCGTCACCCGGTCCGGCCACGGCCGCCTCTTTCCCGGGTCCTGCAGAAGCTGCTCACTCTGCCAGGTTAATTTCTGGGTAGCCTTCAAGCCTCAGTGCAGGCGCTGCTTCCTCCAGGAAGCTGTCCTTGATCTCCCTGAGAAGTCCCTCTAATAGCCCTATAGCACCATCCCACTCTCCGTCACAGTTCTGACCTTAGCGAAGGTCTGCCGTGTGTGTCTGTGGTCGTACGATCAGTGCCAGGTCCCTAAGTGGACTGAACGCCCCATGAGGGCACCCAGAACCCAGCTTCCTGGGCTTCTGGATCAGAACCAGAAGAGGAGAAAATCCACAGAGGTGGCACCGCGGAGGCCCGGTGAGGTCTGGCTCTCCTGGAGCAGCGCTGCCTTAGCACCAGTCTGCCCCCCGCTCTGGAGACTGAAGCACGAGTTTGCTGGGGGTGCGCTTGGCCTGTCCCAGTCTCCGCACCCGGCCTGATCTCTTTGTCACCCCACGTGAGGTTAAGGGTCAAGGCTTATGACTCCCCACCAGGTGCCGGGATCTGTGCTGCCTCAGGGGGTTACGGTCTGAGCCAGTGGGGTGGTGCAGGAAGGTGTGCAGTGCTGGACGCGTGTGCACAGGACCGTCAGGGGGCAGCGACGGCGTCTGGGCCGCGAGGGGAGCCAGACAGTGAGAGTCAAGGCGGGGAGTGGGCACTGGGAGGCTGTGTGGCGGAAGGTTCAGGAGAGTCGGCGCTGGGCGCGGGGCCGCAGGAGCTGGGAACGGTGCTTCGGGTGGGTGCAGCCGGAAGGGGTGACACCAAGGTCCTCGGGGCAGCAGCACGGAGGTGTGAGGCCGTCGTGCCGTCAGGAGGTGCGCACCTCCCGCAGATGCTGGCAGGGGGCTGACTGCATCACCGGCTTGGGAGGAAGCCCCAGGCACCGCGGAGCTGGGAGGTGTGGCAGTGCGCGTGCGTCCAAGGCCAGCTCGAGCCGCAGGCACTGTGCTTCCTGTGTGTTTCCCTCGGGGAACCGGCCACGGATGTTCTTTCAGGAGAAGAACCTGGAGCTCAGCGTCTCGTTCATTCGAGCCCCACCGGGAACATGAGGCAGGCCCGGCTCTGCAGTCGAGGTCTTTCCATGGAGGGGTGGGTCTGCGGCGGGGGCTGGCGGTCCTTCTCGCCAGCTCCTCGGGTGACTCTGGTGGACGGAGAGGCGGAGGACCCCTGCGCTGCAGCGAGCTCCCGCCGTCCCACCGTGGGGGAGACTCCTGTCACCACGCACTTCGTGCACTGTGCTCGCGGAGGCCGAAGGCACAGAAGACAGCCTGAGCGTCAGCGTTGGTCTGGGACCATGTCCCGCGGAAGCCAGACGCCAGCAACTGAGGGAGACGTGGGAGATGGAGCTGAGGGGCTGTGTGGTGGGTCCTGGGGGGGCAGCGGAGACGGGGGCTGGAGCCCTCGCGTGTGCACGGCCCCAGCGCTCCATGCTCTGCCGTCACCACCACGCTGACACACGCCTGCTTCTCCCCACAAGCCAGGCGGGGGGCGCGGAGGGGAGGCACCCCTTCCCCAGCATCGGCTACACCAGCTCAGCTGAGGGCCAGGGCCAGCGAGCAACAGGCAGACCCGCAGGTAGGTCAGGGCCAGGGCGTTGGGTCGGCTGGGACTCTGCTGTTGCCCTTTCTCAGGAGCTACAGAGATCTCTTTCTGCTCCGATGCTGCCACAGCCCAGCAGTCTCTCACCCAGGGCCCCAGGTCTGACGCGCCTGGAGGGGCAGCTCTGTGCCTTACAGGCTCTTAGTGGGCAGAGACCTCGCCGGCATCTGTGCACTCTCGAAGGGGAGGGGCTGTCAGCTCAGTGTCTTCTCTGGTCGACCGTGATGTGCTGTCTGGTACCTGAGTGTCTGCTGGTCACTTCAGACGCAGTGGGGGGTACGGTGGCTGCAGTCCACACTCGTGCCTTGGGAGGGACGCTGCTCTGTGCTCTTTCCTCAGGGTTGGAATCTCTCAGATGGGGTGTGGTGGGAAGGCAGGATGCAGGTGTAATAACTGATTTATCTTTTCCTTAAAGTAGATAATGGCTGATTTGTCAGTACAGCTTTCCTTTGGGGGAAAACTCCCAGAAAAAACAAACAAAAAAACAACCGCTCTCCCGGCTGAGGTCGGTGGGGATGGACCCCACTTCAGACTCCACAGTCAGCTTGCGTGGCTTAGTAAAGATGTGCCTTAACTTTCCAATTCTGTAAAATGGGTAGAACGATATGTGGCTAGAAACTCGCACCCGAGACCTTTAGGAAAGAGAAAGGAGATGGTTTGGGGGCATTTCACAGCTGCTCAGACCTGAGATAGAAGCTATTAGAGAAAGAAGCACTGAGGTGGTGAGAACTGACCAGCCTGAGTCCAAGTCTGGGACCAAAGCTGGTTGCTGTCCCTTGTTAGGTTACTAACATCTTCAGAGCAAGTGTTTCTCCATGTTCTATGAATCAGTGTCTTCCAAAGGCACATCTCCCGTCCAAACCCCCTTCCTGAGGTCCAGGCCACGTTTCCAAGCGCCTCCTGGATATTTCCTCCTGAATCTGGCCCTGCTCCCCACGTGGACTCCCAGCTCGTACCTCCCTAGACCCCTGCCCACCATGCCCCTGCTTGTAATGAACGACCTCATTCCCCTTCCAGTCACCAGCCAGACCCAGGAGCCGTCCGACCCCCGTGTCCCCTCACCCCATCCAGTTGCCCAGCGTGGGGTCTCCCCCTTAGCCTGGCGGGGTCGTCTCCCCTGACCCAACAGCCCTGCTGCCCGTGTGGGTCAAAGCTGGTCCCTTCAGCCCGGCCGGGCCACACGAGTTTTCCTGTCTCCCAGTGCACGTAAAGTTATGTTTACACCATCCTGTGGCCTCTTCAGTGTGTGGTGGCAGGATGTCTGAAAACACAACGTGCATACTGTAATTTAAAAATACTTCGTTGGTAAAAATGCTAACCATCACCTGAGCCTTCAGCTACTCTCGTAGGAACATCAAAGACCACTGCTCACAGATCATAAGTACAACACTAATGAAAAAGGTTGAAATATTCTGAGAATTACCAGATGTGACACAGAGACACAGAGTGAGCAAAGGCTGTTGGAAAAAAGACACCGATGGGCTCGCTCGTCTCGGGGGCTGCACGGACCTTCTGTTAGTGAAAACGCAGAGTCTGCGAAGCACAGTAAAGGGAGAGGGCCTGTGTGTGAAACCCCCCCCCCCCCCCCCCCCCCCCCCCCCCCCGGCTCTGCCCGGTGCCTCCGCCTCCATGCTTGTCAGCACTCGTTGCCCGCGCCCTGGCTGAGCACCTCCCCTTCCCAGGGAGTTCCCATGGCTCCGCCCCCTCGAGGCACCCTCCTCCCGGTCCAGGCCTCCAGGTGGACAGCTGCCCTGAGCCCGTGTCCCTTGCTCCATCCTGATGCAGACCCTCACGGGCAGGGGTTGTGTCCCAGCTCTGTCGGACTGCTGTTTACACACCCCCAGTCACAGGAGTCAGTTATCCTGGCTTCCCGAACTCTCTGGGAAGATCCTCCGAGCTCAGACCCAATTCCTTTTCCTCTTGGGGGTCTCTCCCAAACTCGGTGGCCTGCATGTCTGGCCTGAGTCCGGAGAGACCTTGGAATCGCTCCCATGCCTGGGAGAAGCCTGTGTGGGAGTGGCCTTTTGCGCAGCGGGGGCTGGAACTGGGTTTATGGCCGCCGGTGGTCCTGGGCATGTGGGAGTGGCCTTTTGCGAAGGGGGGGCTGGAACTGGATTTGTGGCCGCCGGTGGTCCTGGGCGTGTGGGAGTGGCCTTTTGCGCAGGGGGGCTGGAACTGGGTTTATGACCGCCGGTGGTCCTGGGCAGGGGGAGTGGCCTTTTGCGAAGGGGGGGCTGGAAATGGGTTTATGGCCGCCGGTGGTCCTGGGCGTGTGGGAGTGGCCTTTTGCGCAGGGGGGGCTGGAACTGGGTTTATGGCCGCGGGTGGTCCTGGGCAGGGGGAGTGGCCTTTTGCGCAGCGGAGGCTGGAACTGGGTTTATGGCCGCCGGTGGTCCTGGGCAGGGGGAGTGGCCTTCTGCGCAGCGGGGGCTGGAACTGGGCTTATGGCCGCCGGTGGTCCTGGGCAGGGGGACCTGAACCCTGGCTCTGGCACTTCCCAGCTACGGGAACTGGGCAAATCCTTTGCATTTTTGAGCTTCGGTTTTCTCAGCTGTGAGCTGGGGACAAACACCCGTTTTATAAGGTAGCTGTAAGGATTAGGTAGGACCCAAGTGCCCACACCCCGTCCAGCTTACAGTTAGGAATGAGGGGCCTAATATCGATCAGCGAAGCAGGTGGCGGAGGCGGGCAGGGTGCAGCCTCTGAGCAGAACATCAGAGCTCATACCCTGCGTCTTCTGCTCCCTTGCTGTGCGACCTTGGGCAGGTTGCCGTGTGACCTCTGTCTGCCTCTGTAAAATGGGAATAAGAAACATTAAGCACACACTCGGTGTGTCTCCTGTCATCACCATCTCAGAACCCGAACCTGTCCACCTGCTCCTCCAGGAAACCTCCCCACCCCCGCCGGCCTCACCTGGCCAGCGTCCCAGGAGCCTCCGCAGGCTGCCCGGCGGGGCGCCTCTCTGCTGGGCGGCCGCTTGTCCACTTGCGGCTGGGCTGTCTCGTGCCCCCCGAGACATTCTCACTCTTTCAGAGAGCGAATGAGAACACTCAGGGGTGAAATGCTCCTTTCGGGGGTAGGTATCCCAGCAGGTGGCCGGGGCCCTGCCCTGCTTCCCAGGTCACCGGGTCAGAGGAGGTCAAGGGCCAGCCACTCTCCCCCTGCTGTCGGGCCCCTCCCTCGGGCCCTCAAGCCCTGTCGTGGGGTCTGGCTCACTGTCAGCTGCATTCCTTCTCTCTGACCATTTCTTCATCCGAGACCCCCATTTAACGGGTGGCAGATACGCCACCCGTGCCTGGAGCCCAGCTGTAGACGCAGTTTGTTTCCCCAGGTGCCGCTCGTTAGCCCCACATCAAGTGGATGCAAATAAATTCTCGGATCAGGGGTGTCAGCAGACTCCTCAGGTTTGACGTGGCCCATCCTGCACCCCTTGTGTCACGACATACGAACCGCCTGGCACGTGGAAAGGCACTCGGTAAACAGGAGCTGCTTTTCTGTCTACCCATCTGTAGAGATAATATAAAAAAGAGCTAACATTTACTGGGCACCCGTCACATCCCAGACACTGTTCTAAGTTTTTTAATGTTTTTTTACTCATGCAATATTCACAGTGATTGTATGAGGCACAAACAATTTTTGTCCTCATTTTACAGAGGAGGCACAGAGAGGTTAAGTAACCTGCCTAAAGTCACACAGCTGCTAAGCGGCAGAGCCAGGGTTCACTCCCAACGTCTGGCTGCAGAGCCTATGTTCTTAACCCCGACAGCATCCACCATGTGGCCGGGACGGCAGTGAGGGTCCCGTCCTTCAAAGTCTGTGGTCCCAGACTGCTGCTTAGATTGTCCAGTGAAGCCCAGGGGGAGGAAGGGAGGAGGGAGGGGGAGGGCCACCGTTAGCACGAGTGGTGGTTACGGCGGTGACTGCAGGATTTAGAAGCTCTTTGCAGAAACCCATTTGCTATAATTCTGGAAGGAAGAGCTGAGGATCATTACTTTGTCTGGACAGGTTTGAAGTGGGGAGGAACTCGGTCAAGAGGCTTTAGAGAGGCCTCTTCTCCCTTCCCTCCCTCCTCCCTCTCCCCTCACTGAGCTGGCCGGGCTGGGGGTTGGGGGAAGTTTCTAGCCAGGCCACCGTGGCTACTTCCCCAGGGGACCAGCTGTGGGGTGTCAGGCCGTAGGGCTGGGGAAGGGCCGTCCACCTCCCTGGCAGCGGCCTTCACGAAGGCCCAGATCAGACAGAAAGGAGGACATGGAAGGGCAACAGGAAGCCAACCCAGGGAGACGGCCAAGGCCCCTGGGGCCCCCTCCTGACTGCCCCCACCCGATCCTGCAGGGCTGGCCTCAGCCCAGGTCTGGGGCAGCTCGGGGGTCTCTGCAGAGGAGGCGCCAAAGGACCCCTCCAGAGGCTGGGGACGCGGATTTCACTGGACGTGGCTTTCGGGGAGATGCTGACGCAGAGTGTGACAGAGGCCACCCTGCCTCCCGGCTCTGCCACCGGGGCTCCACACCCGGGCTGTGCTGGCACCCGAGGCCAATGCAGGGAGAAAGCAGAGAACCCGGCTGCCAGCACTGGAGAGGCCAGGCCTGGGCGGGGAAGGAAGGAGTGGCTGCAGCCGCTCTCCGCTCATCCCGGAAGCCGGGGGCCGACGTTAGGGTTCAGGAGCGGCTAAGTGAGAGGGGGCTGGGGGTCAAGGAGAGCAGATATATTTGGTCCCTGGGGAGAAGGCTGGCAGTAGAGCGACGTGTCCACCCTCTGTTCCTTCTTTACCAGCAGAAGCTGACACCGTGCGCCAGCCACGGCATCGCGCTGGTCTCTGTACGTACATCACTCCTTGAATCCCCACAGTAACTCTGATTTAGAAGTAGAGTTAGAATCCCTGTGGTGCAGGTGAGAAACCGAGGCTTAGAGTGGTTGCCCAAGATCACACAGCATCCGAGCGGCAGTGCCAGGATTCCAGCCTCAGAACCGCTAAGATTTATTGAGGTCCTTCCCACCTGGAGCTCACGGTCTGGGGACGGGGAGATAAGAACAAGAACAGGCGACAGGTGCTGCAGAGGAGAAGCATGGTGCAGGGGAGGAGGCGTCAGGGAAAGACTGGCAGGATGAAGGGGGTGGTGGGTGACAGTGTGGGTGGAGGGGACAGCGTGGCCAGAGGTTCTGTGTGTGGCAGGAAAGAGCACAGCCCTTTAAGGACCTGCAAGGGGATCAGTGCAGCTGGAGCACAGAAGGCAAGCGTGGCAGTGCCAGGTGAGGCTGGGGGCTGGGTAAGGGCCACATCTAGTGATGTGCACCGGAAGCCGACGGGGGAAGACAGGGTAGCAGGGGCAATGGCGGGGGGGAGGTAAGGAGCCCCCGGGAGGAAGAGGCGCAGCTATAGCTGTGCACTAGCCTGTGTGGACCAGGGGAGGGCCAGTATGTGGGGTCACGGGACCCGACTCCGTGCCTCACTCGGCACGGAGACAGGACCTTGGGAAGCCTTTGGGCACTTCCTGTGCCACAGTGGAGGGAAAACCTGTCCCGTCCTTGCCTCGCTGCCTCTGGGATTGTTGAAAAGACTCAAGTGAAATCAAGGCTGTAAGCCGTTTTCACCGCCGCCCCCCCCCACGCCCCGGGAGAGGGGTCCTCTGGTGCTTGAGAGGCTCCAAGCTGCCTCTTTTCAAGGGGCCTCGGTGCTCCCACCTCCCCGTCTAGATCCCGGCCCTGCCTGTGCACATGTCACCTGACCCTTCAGAACCCCAGCCCCCAGCAGAAGGGTGCAGTGGAGGGAGCGCAAACCTCAAACACAGGTACCCTCCGGAGGAGCAGACAGCCCTGCCCAAATGCTTTGTTTTCCCATCATGAGACCATTTTATCAATTCTTGGACCATTTTACTGGAGGCAGCTTTGAGTGAGGCTCAGGGATCTTTTGATCCATTTTACCAGAGGGAGCCATGAGGGCCATTTCATCCATCCCCCTGCACCCAGCAGCATGATTGTCCAATCATTGAGCCACAGGCTTTCTAATCAAGCAGGATGGCATCCCGGGACCCTGGGCATCAGGAAATCCCAGTGTCCGACCTGAGTCCAGCGGCAAAAGATGCTTTTGTGGGATTTCAAAGGAGAAGCATTTCCTTCTCCAGGGAGAAGCAGAAGAGGGACAGCCAGGTGACAGGTCCCCCTTCAGTGTGGGAGACCCGCAGCTGGGGTGTGGGGTGTGGAGAGGTGGGGGGAACCCCCTGGTGTCCTCCTGCGGAACAGCTGACCTTGAGCCCTTGACCCTCAGGAGGAATGGTGAGGGGTCAGCAGCACTGACTAGAGGGTCTCGGGCATCAGTCCTGTCCCCCTCTTCCCGCCCACGTGCCCCTCAGCCAGGTATGCGGGTGGCACACGCCCTCTGCCACGCTGGCAGCCTGGAAACGCCGAGTCAGCGTTTTCTGCAGACCAGGGTCCGTGCCTGGCTGGCTCTAAAGGGAGGCTGCAGCCCAGCGAGAGCAGCGGTGCCGCCGCCGCACTGCAGTGGCCCGGCTCCCAGCGATGTGGCTGGCGGGCTGGGGACGCAGGGAGGAGGGAGACAAGGGGGGTTGCAGGTACCAGGAATTCCAGGGGTTCCTTGCTCTGACTCCGCGGAGATGAGGAGCCCCGAAGCCTGAGTAAGGCCTCCCCCAACACACAGGATTTGGGGGTGTCACTTCCTGGGTCGAACCCCAAACTTGATCCAGGATTCTGAGTATGCAGACCGGGAGCAACCGGGGAGGAGCTGCTGAGAGCGGAGGGGAGGGGGGAAGGTGGGGATGGGGGCCGCCTGGCGCCAGCGTTAAGTGCTGCGCGGCTGAACTGGGGTCCTGAGATCTGGGCGGTGGGCGCTGAGGGCCCAGTGTGGGGTTCAGGAGTGAGACCAAGGCACAGAGGCGACCCCGGGCTGGCGTCCTCCCTGCCCGTCCCGCCTTGTGGGTGTGGGGAGTACCTGCCTCTGTTCAGGGGGCCCAGGCCTCGCCTCCTCGAGAGGGAGAAGCGGTGGGTTCTCATGAGGGAGCCGGTCCGGGATCCTGTGCCCCAGGCGCTTCCTCCTCCCCCGCAGGGCCCCTCCGCCCGCGTTCTCTCCTCCCCGAGACGCGGGGGGCGCGGGGGGGAGAGCCCTGGGCACCAGTCGGGACTCCGTGCTCGGACGGGTGCGGGGGTGCTGGGCCGGGGCTGTCGGGGCTCTTGGGCCCGACGCCCCGCCTCCCCCGCCCCTTTTGTCTCCACCGCTCCTCTTCGCCTCCCTCCCTTTTCTTTTCTTCCTCGACTCAGGAAAACCTTCATCCGTAGCCCCCGAAGCAAATCGGCTCCCTCCCACCCGTTAGCTGGTTCCCGATCGCGGGGAGGCCCCCCGCCCGCCGTCCTTCCCAGCCAATCCCCAAGCCCGTGGGTGGCGGGGTGCTGGGGGGAGTGTCGCAGGGGGCGCGCGGCGGGCGGGAGCGCCTCCGCAGCGACGGGCTCCCCGAGGGGCTCTGGGGTCGCGCGGCCGGCCCCGCTCACCGCAAACTTCTCCCCCTCCCCGCCCGCGCCCCCGCCTCCTGCCAGCCACCGCCCCGGCCCGAGAGGGGGCAGGATCGCGGGGCGGGGACCTGCGCTACGGCCGGCGGGGGTCGCCCTCGGAGGCTCGGCCCGCGCCGCGTGCTGGCGGATGTGAGGAGCATCTGATTGGCCGGCGGGCGCGGGGCAGGTGTTACTACTGCGGCGCGCGAGGGAGCGGGCGGGCGGAGCGGAGCCGCAGCGGCCGGGCACCGGGAAGGCGGAGAGGGGCCTGGACTCCGGGAGCGCGGCGTCCTGCCCGCTGCCCTCGCCGAGAGCTCGGGCTCACCGCGCCGGAACGTCCCCGGGTAAGAGCGGCCGGGCGGGGCGGCCGGGGCCGGGGGCGCGGGCGGATGCAGGCGCCCACCTGGGACGCCCGGACTCTGGGCTCGGCGCTCGCGGCGGATGAACCGGGTGCGGGACGGGGCTCCGGGAGTCCGCTTGCGCCGGAATTACCCTGATGGTCCCTGGGGAGGTGTCCTGAATTATCCCAGGAGCCCCTCTCCGAGAGCCGCGGGAAGGGCGCCGCGGGGGGCGGATGGAGTGGGTGCGCGTTGGAGAGTGAGTGCGGGCGCGGGACCCCCGCGGAGACGGTGAGGGAGCGGGGCGCGCCGGGGACCTGGCGGAGCACGGAGCTCGCTTCCTTTCCGCGCCCCCCGCCAGGCCGCGGCCGTCCGGGCCGGGGATGGGCGGCGGCGTCTTCCGCCCCTTCCTCTCCACGAAACTTTTTCATGCACGAGCCAGCGCGCTGCCCGGTGCATCGGGGGAAGCAAGGACCCCAGGATCCTGGCAAGCGGCGGAGCTTGGAGAGATCAAGGAGGGGGTGGGGAAGGAGCAGCAGGGCAGTAGGAGAGCAGGCTCTACTCATTCTGCTGTGTGACCTTGGACGAGCTGCTGCACATCTCTGATCTCCGGGTGATGGGGTGCGTGGTGCCCCAGTGGGGAGCGGGGACGTGTGGGGGCAGGGCAGTGGGTGAACAAGCCCACGGGCGCACCTGCCGGGCCTGGGCGCTTAGAAATGAGTCGTCTTTGTTCTCCCACCTGTCTGCGGCAGCTCAGCGCTCCCTTCCTGAGGGCGGCGCGGGTGGGGGGTGCGGTGTGGAGCTGCGCTCGCAGCGTGCCTGGGGGGAGTCGGGAAGCTTCCATACCAACCCCGCCTATGACCTTGGACGGCTCACTTATCCCTCTGGGCCTCAGTATCCTCATCTGGAAAATGGGGGTTTGGAGTTCATGGTGTCTGAAGTCCCCCTCAGTCCTGGCCCGCCCGCAGGTGAGGTGAGCTCAGCACATCCCTTCTGTGACCTAGCCTCTGGGGAAACTGTAGCTCCCTTCTCCAACAAGGCAGCAGGGCTGTGAGACTCAGAATCTCCCACACCGCCCACCCTCTTTGTAGGGGCAAGGCCTCTCCTGGAGAAAAGTCCCAGTGCTGGACAGGAGGCCTGTGGGTTCAGGGGGTGTCAGGGGCCTCCCAAGGTCACGCTTGTGTCCAGGATGAGGTGGAGGTTCTGAAAGGTCTGCACCGTGATGGCCCGTAGCACCCCTCCGTGCACCTCGCTGCCCTTGCCGGGAGAGTCTAACCTGACGCCTCCTGGGGGTGCCTCTGGCTCTGCTCCAGTCGAGATGCGCAGTAGCTTCTCACTGAGCCTCAGGGTGCTGTGGTGAGGGTCCTGGTTTAAGATAGGAGGCCTGAGTCTGATTCCAGGTGCTGCCTCCCATTTGTGTGACCTTGTGTGACCTCGGGCAAGCCCGTTTCTTGCTCTCCTCGCCTATACATGGAAGGGGTTGAACTAGGTGGCTCCCCGGGACCCTCCCAGCCCTGCAGTCCTGTGGCTGCAGTTCTGGGCTGGAGTCTGATCGTAAGAAGTGGGCTTGGCTGGGTGGTGGGGCAGGTGGCCCTGGAATTCCCAGTGCACATCTGTCTGCAGAGTGGAGACAGCTGGAGAGAATTACTCGGTACGAGTGGGCCACTCGGTATGAGTGCGCGCCCCCGCCATGCGTCCTCGGGAAGCCCGGGCTCACTGGTTAGTGGCTGCGTGACCTTGAGCAAGTTACTCTATGTCTCTGAGCTTCAGTTAGTTGTCGGACAAAATGGTAACAGCTGTGGTGTTTTAGGTTGGCGTGAGAAGTAAATGAGAAACACATGTACGACGCTTAGTCCCGTGCGGAGCCTTCCAAGTCCCGAGCCCGCAGCTACTGCCAATGAGAAATATGAAGACCTGCGGGGAGCGGGGCCAGAGGCCGGAGGTGGGGGTGGGGATGGACTGGCGGTGTGATCTCCCTGCAGCTTCCAGAGCGTCTCTGCAGAATGGCGGCAGCGGCGCTGCCTGCCTCTCCCTGTCTCTGTCTCTGTCTCTGTCTCGGATCATTCGCGTGATTCTGCAGCAGAAACTTCACGGGAAAGAAAGAAAATGCTTGACTTCCCTGTAATGTCGCCTCTTTTCTGCTGGTTCCCCCGGCCCCACCTCCTGCCACACCTCCCATCCCTTCTGCGGTTACAAGATGGGCTTCACTCCATCCACCCCCGCCCCCAGCCTTGGAGGAAGGAGCCGACTGGAGCCGAGAGGGGGTGAGGCTGGCCCCCTGGACTGACAGCCAGAGCTCATCTGCACCCAGGGATGCAGCGGGAGAGTGGCAGAGGCACCGGCCGTGCCTGGGGGCGCTCTCGGGACCCTGGGGTGTCAACACGGGTGCGCTGGTGGGTGAGTCGTGGGGTTCCCATGGACTTGCCGTGTGACCTTAGGCAAGTCACACCCCTTGGGCCCCTGTTTTCTCAACTGCAAAGTAAAAGGTTGGTTTAGATGCTCGAAGGGCCTTCTTGCCTGTGACCCTGTGGGGTCTGCCTTTGCTGAGGCTGGGGGCGGGGTGTGTGGGAGGTTTGCGGAGTCACGCGGGCACTGCCTCTCACCACCTCTCTGTTAAGGTCCTGCGACAGCCTGCGAGGAGATGATGACATCTCCTCAGCAAGAATGCTGGGGCTTAAGAGCAAAGGCTTTGCAGACAGACAGGTTCAAACTCCTGTCTTGGCTCTTTCCATATTAGCTGTGTGAATTGGGGCAAATTACTTGACGTAACTGAGGCTCAGTTACGTCATCTGTGAAATGGGAACAATGTTACCTACTTCTTAGGATTCTTCTGAAGATTACACGGGAATAATTAATGTAAAACTTCTGGGATGTGGGGAGTTCTTAGTGTGCATTGAGTGCTGCATGAGGAATGGGCTTTTTGAGGTTCTGCATCATCACAGAGGGGACTCAGGCTAGCGGAAGGGCGGGGTGGAGCCCACCGTCCCGCAGGTGTTGCCATGCGCAGCTGCTGAGGAGCCCCACCTTCCACCATCCTGCTCTCACTCGACTCTGCCTGGGGCTTCAGGAGCTGGTTCTCGTCACAGGGCCTTGAGGGGCAGGGGCTGCCGGCGGAGGCCAGTCTGCAGAGAGGAACTGGGAGGCTGACAGAAGCCCCTGGTGACAAGGATACAAGGCAGAGGCCCGACAGCCTCCGCTCAAGGTTAGTGGTGAGGAAAGGGCTGGCAAATAGGGCCTTGGAGAAAAGGCATCACCGCCCACGGGCCACGTGAGGTGAGTGGACCCCAGCCTGGGGCGCCGGAAGGGACCCTGGGGGTCATCTCATTCAGTCTCTGACTTTGATGGTGGGGAAGCTGGGCTCAAAGAGGGGGAGTATCTTGCCCAGTATCACACGGCATCCGAGCACCAGGGACGGGGCTGCACCCGCCCTGTGGACGCTCAGTCCGGTTCCCTTTCCACTCTCCCCGTGAACCACAGAGCAGTTACCTTCCATCTCTTCTAAAATCAGAGCACAGGGTCAGGGGCCTTGACTGAAGCGGAAAGGATGTGAGATCATCAAATCCAACATTCCCAGGTCGCCGGTTAGAACACTGAGGCCCAAGAGAATGCAAGGGTCGGCCTGAGGTCGCCCAGAGCCAGAGACGCATATGCTCTGAGGCCCGAGGTCTGCCAGTGACACCAGCTGCTCCTCTGCTTCTCTTGGGCCTGACAGGCTGCACGGCAGCAGGACAGCCAGACGTGGAAAAACAAACCCCACGGGCTTGGGCAAGGGAGAGAGGACAGAAAGGCAGAAACACTACTTCCAAGACCCAGATTTCCTCTCTTGGCTTTGTCTCTTGGCCTGGCTCTGCCGGCCCTTCTGAGCTGTTCCGTGACAGCCTCCCCGCCCTGTAGAGAGGAGACAATAGCCAGCCCGCTGGCCTCGGTACCATCCCTGACACGAGTGCAAGAAAGTCAATATTTGCCCAGTGGCAAAGGAAGGGAAATCTCGTCCGATTTGGGACGAGAGTGAGGGGAGTGATTCTGCAAGGCGAGGTCGCGGCGCCCAGGGCCTGCGGCGTCAGCACTCGGCTTCTAAGGCAGCCTTTGGACCCACCGTGTTAAATCACCCTTTGTGTGTGTCTCGGAGAGCCTGCACCCCGCCCGCAGCCTGACCCCCGATACATTTCCCTGACTGCTTGCAGCTGGCGCCCGCCCCCCACCCCCACCCCCGCCGGCTCCCTGGAGGAATGGACTCCTGCAGAAAGGCCTCGGAGCAGATGGCCCCCCCGAGCGGGGCTCAGGCTCGCTCCTTATCTGGCCCCTGAGCCCAGGGAAAGATGTGGAAAAAGCCCTTGTGGGGTCAGGAGAGGCTGTGCCTGATTTTTTTGTCCTGCCTTTGTTTTGTTATCTTTTTGTTTTCCTTCTCTGCATCCTGCTTGCTTGTTCTGTGTCCTGAAGTTGGGGAAGGGCCTGCGGGGGAGGAGGGCCAGAGCCCGGAGCCTTTCCTCCACAGAAATGCAGTTCTTGAACCCACGGCAGCTGCCGGCTGCTACGGTGGCTTTTGTGGTCGCCTGGGATCGCTCCTTCACAGGTTAACGAAGGGAGCTTTGGGAAGCAGAACGCGTCCGGGGCGAGGCCCTGGGGCCGCACTGGGCGCGGGAGGGGCTGCGTGCTGTGGGAATCCGCCAGGCGGGAGGCTGTGAGTGGATCCACCAAGCCCCCTTCCTCTCTTGGGAATGCTCTGGCTGTGCTGCCTGCCCCAGAGGGGCCACGCCACGTTCCTGGTGGTCAGGGCTGCCGCCCAAGGCTAACCCCGGTCCCCTGGCCCCCAGACGATCACAGGGCTGGCGGTCCCCGGAGACCGGAGAGCTAGGGCGATCGATGTCCCACGTGGACCTGGGGCAGCGGCAGGGAGACTGAGGGAGGGCCCCCGCCTTCCTCCCGCCTTCCCCACAGCCAGCCCTGCGACCTGGTCCGATCAGCCGTCCGGCAGCAGCAGGGGCAGCCTGCAACCTGTCTGCCGGGACCCCTAGTGCACAGCCCTGGGCGAGAGCGCAGCGCAGAGCGGACTCCCTGCGTCTTCCGGGGCCCTGGCCCGTCGGGGTGGGGTGTGAGGGCCTGGCACGTCACAGGTGCCTAGCACCGCCACCCAGGCGCCAGGCGTCTTGTCCGGATCCCACCTCCTGCAGGGCTGTAACTAAGTTACTGAAACACTGGTCGCCTCAGTTTCCTCATCTTTAAAGTGGAAATGAAATAGTGTGTACGCCGTACGGTAGTGAGGATTCAGCGTGTTAATATTTATGTGAAGCTCTGAGAACGGTGAGAGTATGAAGATTTCGCTGTTGTTATTGTGGTGCTTCTTCAAACCGGAGGGACACTTGGTAGATAGAGAAGCAGCGTGGGAGCCTGGAGGGGGGGGCGGTGAGGCAAGGCGGTGACGGTATTTGGCCAGAAGGACCTGGCATCCAGTGATTTCGCTGTGCAGTTACCGCGCGTGGCCCCGGGCAAGCTGCGTCTTCCTGCCCCTGGACCTCAGTTGTCCCCTCTGAAAGGTGGAGAAGGGTGACCGCCTCCCTCGCGTCCCCCAGGGTGCCCTGGATGACGGTCTGAGGCGCTGGCCTCCTCCCGTCTCACCTCTGACCCAGGCGGGCTTCCTGGTGGAGGCTCTGGCCGGTTGCGCTGCCTACAAACAGCCCCAGCCCCAGTGCGGCGCTCTCCCCACAAGGGCACGCGGGTGCTGGGTGGCTCCGGGCTGAGCCCGCCCTCTCCCAGCGTCTGCACCTCCTCGGTCGGCATGCTCCGGGCAGGAGTGTTTCTGGACGTGGTCCCCGGTTGTACAAGCAGAGAGTTGGGGGCACGTCTCCTTCGAGCTGGGACACCAGGTTGGTGACCCTGAGATGGGCGGGGGGCCCTTCCTCCTCCCCCGCGGCCAGGCTGCGTGCAGTGCCAGGAGGCGGGGGTGGGGCAGACGGTGGCTCGAGGCAGGTCCAGGGCCCTGGTGGACGGCACCCTTGTCCCCTCCCTCGCCTGCCGCCTTCCCTCCTGCCTGCTGACGGTATTGGGCAGGTGATTAGGCCAAGAGCCTCTGCTGAGGACGGGAAGTGACAGGCTGCAGGCGCCCAGGCCACCAGCTGAGTGGCGCCCACTGCCCCGTAGCCCTCTGGCTGGTCATCAGGGTGAGGGGCAGGTATGGAGAGGAGAGGCTCCTTTAAGTCTTCGGAGCTACTCAGGGCCTTGGAAATGTCGCCTCCTCAAAGCCTCTTCCCAAATATCATTTTCCAGGAGCCCTGACCTTGCTTTGCCAAGGTCACCTCCAGGGTCACCTCGAAAGCGAGCACAGCCCCCAGAGCCCACTGCGTTTCGTCCGCCCCCCCACCCCGGCTTCCTAAAGAAGGTGTGGGACTTTGGCTGGAGTGTAGGGTCCTGGTCGGGTGCCTGTCTCCTCTGACCTTGGCCATGACCTTAGATCCCATGGAAAGTCCTCCCTCAGGAAGCTGGAGGTGTGATGAGAGAGCTGGGAAGACTTCCTGAGGGGCTCCGTGGGAGAGGAGTGAAGGCTTTTCCCAAGGTGTTTGGGAGTCAGGCTGGATTCGGGCTCGGGAGAAGCTTCCGGAAAGAGCCCCAGACTCGGAGTTCAGTACCACAGAGTCCAGAGTCAGACCCTATAGCCGCCTGCCCAGGCTGCGGGCCGATGCTCGAGCTCTCTGAACCCATCACCCTCCTCAAAACTGTGGTCGAAGCCCCTTACCTTACAGGGGTTGGTAGATTTTTTACTTTTAAAAACGGCCTTGCTGGGATCTAATTTACGCACTGTACGGGCCACTCAGCCGCAGCGCACAGTTCAGTGGGTCTCGTGCAGTTACGGTCGCGCATCCACCACCACCACCCAACTTCAGAACGTTTCTCACCCAAAAGAAAAAGGGTAAGCGTTAGTGGTCACTCCTGTTCTCCTTTTCCCCAACCTCCAGCCAACGGATAATTTGTCTTGCGTCTCTGTCAGTCTGTCTCCCCGGACGTTTCACGTAAATAGAATCGTTCATTACGTGGTCTTTTGTGACTTGCTTCTTTCACTTGCATATATTTTCAAGGTCCAACCACATCGCCTCATGTATCAGTCCTTCATTCCTTTGAATGGCTGAATAATACTCCGTTGCAGGGAGAGACCGCAGTGTACTTATCCATGCATCTGTTAATGGGCGTTTTGGTTGGTTTTTGAGTGCTGTCAATGCTGGTGCTGTGACCATTCGTGTAAAGGTTTTTGACAGGACAAATGTTTTTATTTCTCTTGGGTACGTACCTAGGAGTGGGATTGCTGGGTCAAATGGTATCTAGTCTGCTCTCTGCATCCGTGGGTTCTCCTCCACACCTGAAGATTCAACCAGCTGTAGATTGAAAATATTTGAAAAACATTCCAGACAGTTCCACAAAGCAAAATTTGAATTTGCCACATGCCAGCAACTCTTCGCATAGTATTTACATTGTATTAGGTATCATCAGTAAGCTAGAGAGGAGTTGAAGCCTGCCGGAGGATGCGCTAGGTTATACACGAACACAGCCCTGGTTTATATAAGGGACTTGAGCGTCCTTGCATTTTGAGGGGTCCTGGAAACCACTTTCCATGGAGACTGAGGACAACAGTACTTAAAAAAAAAATTTATTTATATTTTTATTTATTTATTTAGTTGCTCCGGGTCTTAGTTGAGGCAGGCAGGCTTCTTAGTTGCAGCATGCGGACTCTTAGTTGCAGCATGCGTGTGGGATCTAGTTCCCTGACCAGGGATCGAACCCGGGCCCCCTGCATTGGGAGCGCGGAGTCTTACCCACTGCGCCACCAGGAAAGTCCCAACGGCACTTATTTTTAAAGCTGCTGTTTACTGACCCTGTTCTGAGTACTGTATGTGGACAGCCTCCTTCAGTTATCACAGTTCTCCGTGAAGCAGGTACTATTATTATTCCCGTTTTATAGAATAAGGAACCTGGCGCTCAGAGGTTCCAAGGATACTTGCTGGGGAGCCAGGCTTGAACCCGACACGCTGGCCTGAGTGCGTGGGAGTGTTCCCTGCCCACCACGTGGCTCTCCTGGGAGGTGGCCAGACCCCTGCATCCTCTGTCCCCGGGTGCAGTTTTAGGGGCTCCTGTGTCCCCCCAGTATGGAAAGCCTCCCACATGCTCTTAAGAGGCAGAGAGGACCTTCCACCTGGGGTGAGGGCGAGGGAGGCATCCCAGCTCTGACTCCCCTCCTGACTTGGAAAGAGATTTCTCTTCTCTGGGCCTCATTTCCTGCTGTGCAGCAGGGGCTGGGGTACCAGATCCTGGGCTTCCTTCCAGGTCGTACCTCCCGTGGAGATTCTGCGCAGTCTTCCCAGCAATGCTTCTCCCACCTAGTGTGCCGACCAGCCAGGTGGGGGCTGAGTGCGGGGGCGGGAGGAGGGGGCACCCCAGCCGGCTTCTGAGGCTCGGCCCTCCTTTCTGGGCTGGGCCCGTTTGTGGGAAGGTGCTGTGCACACGGTAGGTGCCCAGTGTGTGCTGGCCGACTCCGAGTCAGCCGGCCACGTCTGGCGACACCGGGAGAGGCAGCAGCGGCCGCTGTGCATCTTCCTTCTGCATGTCCGCGTCCTGCAGCCTTTCCCGGCCCTCCCTCCGCTCCGCATTCCCACTTCCAGAACCTGCTGGTCAGAGCTCCTCCTGGATCCAGGCGCTGTGTCCCGAGCCTTTAACCCGCAGAGGGACCAGCGGCGCCTCTGGGGAAATGCCTTCTGCGAGCTGGCAGGTGGCGGTGAAGGGTGCGAGTGGCGGTCTCCTCCAGAAGCCTGCGCGCCGGATGGAGAGGATGGGCTTCTGTGGCGGCCCAGACCCGGGGGACCACCGGAGTGTCTCTGGGCAGGCGGCTGGCGTGTCCCTGGGTCTCGGCTCTTTGCCTGCCTGAGGCCGGGGCAGTCCTGCAGGCCTGGCCTGCCTGCCCCGCAGCTCTTTCCACTGAGTGTGTCCAGTCTCCAGGGTGGCCTTTCCCGCCTGTAGTTGCTGAGCTCCCCCCCCACGCCGTGCCTGTGCCTCCCACTGTTTTTAAGCTCCGTGGGCCCTTTGTTCTTTTTTTTGGCCGCCACCCAGCTTGCAGGATTTTAGCTCCCCGACCAGGGATCGAACCCGGGCCACGGCAGTGAGAGCGCTGGGTCCTAACCACTGGACCGCCTGCCTGCCCCGATGCGCTCCGACACTCACCTTTCCCCTCACGCACTCGGGGGGCTGGGCCAGGGCTCCCTTTTCTCCTGCCAGCACCCCCTCCACCGTCCCTCCATTGGCAGGAGCCCGGCTGGTCCCCATCTAGTCCAGACTCCGCCCTGTCTTGTGGCCCGCTCCCCACGGGGTGGCAACACGAGACGGAGCCCAGGCCCCAGGGCAGCCACCACCCTACCCTGACCCCTGTTCAAAACCCAGAGATGGCACAGTTCAGACCACCAAGTCAGTAAATGGTGTCATCAGGCTTTATCGGGCATGTGAGGACCGGCTGTGAACTGGGAGCGTTCAAATTCAAAGACTGGCGGGAAGCTCGGGCGGGATGCCCCAGGATGGCGCATCTGGTGCCGGGAGAGCGTTCACCCTTCACCGTGGTCGCCCATTGCAGCAAGGTTTCCAGACACCAGGGGACTGGTCGAAAGTGACAGCAGGTACACGGCAGTACAGACAGGCACACAAAGTTTTTGGGTTGTCTGTGCATCTGAAAGTTACGTTTACACCAGACTGCAGCCTTTTAAGTGCGCAATAGCGTCATCTCTGTAAAAACAACATACGTGCCTTGATTACAAAACACTTTATTGCTAAAAGATGCCCAAACACCTGCCCTCGTAGCATCAGAGATCACTGCTCGCGAATCCCCTCAGCAAATATAATAACGAAAGTTTGGAATATTGTGCAAATTCGCAAAATGTGACACAGACACAAGCGAGCAAGGCTTTCAGGAAAATGGTGCTGATGGACGCGCTCCGCGTGGGGCTGCAACGACCTTCGGTTTGTGAAACGCACGCTATCTGCGAAGCACGGTAGGGTGCCGTGTGTCTTTGTCTCCTGCGGCCTTTAGGGCGATGGCTTGTTTCTTTTATGATTGTCAGAGGCATTTACAAGAAGTAACCTGGGTTAAGGTTTGCTTATGTTCATGAAATAAGCTAGATTTACTTTTGCTTACGTGGCTTAAATGGTTTTGTCTGCTCAGGGAATTTCTGAAGTCTAGTCTCTGTTTTGTATTTAATTTTAACACCGCCAGGCTGTCCCTGCAAGAGTAGTGATGTTATAAAGAGAACCGTTGGGCTCCCCAAAAACTGGGTGGCAGCTTCCTCCTGAGGACAAGCTGCTTGGGGAACCGGCCACTTGGCAGTAGGGGTGGGATGGAGGTGTCAGGGATTTAGAGATGTGAAGGGTTAGAAAGGGGGCCTTGAAATTCATCTAGGCCAACACTGTGTCGCTCCCTGGCTCATGCCAGTAGTGGTCTATCCTCAGCTTGAATACCCCCAATGACAGGGCACTCATTACCTTACAAAACCAACGTCCCGTCAGGATTTCGGCAAGTGCTGGGGCAGAGATTCTCCCCTCACTCTGAGCCTGAATCTGTGCTCCCGCACCGTGAAGCGGGGGGCCTCTGGGGAAGGTCAGGCCCCCAGCCCTTGGTGCTGCTGGAGTTGCAGGAGAAGCAGAGGAAGCCGCAGGGCAGTGTCTGGGCCGGGAGAGGCGTGGTGGGATCCTTCCCTCCACGGGGACCTTGCTCGGGGAAGGGGCCACCACGAAGAGCGAGATGCTGTTAGGAGAGACCGCGTTGGGTGCCTGGAGCGTGTGGGACAGAAAGCTAGAAATACGGAAACGGCAGACACCCCAGGTCACCAGCTCCAGGGACGCAGTCTGATGGGGGCCACGGCCAGGACTCGGCGATGGCGGGGGCTTCACCTAGTCGGGCCTGCCCTGCTGACCCCCCCGGTTGACTGGGAGCCAGGCCGCGCCTCCCTGACCCTGTGACCTGGGGCAAGTCTCTGCCTCCTGCTGGGTCTCGTGGCCTCGGCCACGGGTGTGCCGTGTGTGGACCCTTGGAGGCGGCGCGGTGGCCGAGCTCTGTGGGGGGCAGTGTTCCCAGCAGTCGCAGGGAGGGGATAGTCCTCCGCCCACCTCCCTTCCCCTCCTCTGCCCGGGCAGGGGGCTGCGGCCCCGTGGCCTTCAGTCCCAGCTGGGCCAGGGCAGTCTCTTCCGCGTGCTTGCAGGTGGCAGGGTAGAGGACGTTCCCGTGAGCGTGCACCTGGAGGCCTCCGTGTCCTGGCCCAGGGGGCTCTGAGCAGCGCGTCCCAGCGGGCGGGGGCAGCGTCCTGCTGTGTCCTCCCCACGTGGGTCAGCTGTCCCCCCTGCCTCCGGGGGTGGTGGCTCTGAGCCCTCCCATCTTGTTCTGTAGTTGTCAATGGCCGTCCCTGCCAGGTCTGTCTCTGGCCTGGAACTGGTCAGCCCCTTCCACGCCTCCCAAACATCCTGACTCTGCGCCTCTTCCAGGAAGCCTCCCGGGTGGTGCTGCTGGTCTCGCTGCCTTTGCCCCATGGTCCCTCAGCCGGAGCCCCTGGCACCACGGGGGCAGCAGGGCTGGGGTGGACCAGACCGGGCTGGGGTGCCGGCCATGCCCCCCAGCTCACGGCTCTTTCTCTCCTGCACATTCTGTCCTCTTCTGATCGAGGTGCACAGAGTGCACGACTGAGGGGTCCGCACTCCTGTGCAGACACCCAAGATGCCCGGAGGCCCCCACGTCCCCTCCCATCACTGCTCTCCACGCTCGCCTGTCACTGCAGCTGAGGTCTCGTTTCCGCAGCCCCCCCCACCCCAGTTCTCCTCTCCCTCGCACCTCCTTTATGGGCCCTGGTACCCAAAGCCCATCCCCGGCTTCCTTCTCCCCGTGACTGTGCTCCTAGTCCCCTTGGCACCTGTGCCAGGGACTTCCAGGGCGTCAGCTGCCGTGCCCCCCGCTCCCAAGCCACACACCTGCCCGCCGGCTGCTGGGCTACACCACCTGGCGGGTTGCTGGCGCGGCGAGGGTTCAGGGGGGATGTCCGGGGCGTCTGGGCGGCCTGGCCTCACCGCGTGCGGTCCTGTCATCTGAGGGTGGACTGGGGCCTAGAGAAGGAGCCGACTCTGCTGCTTCCCTGGGGAGGGTTGGGTCGGACCCCTCCACCCACCCAAAACAACTTGAAAGCTCGAGCAGGCAAGACAGAGCCGGACGGCACGAGTGTCTGGGCAGCTGGAGGTGGGGGAGGGGGGTGGAAGACTTCGCAGTGTCTGGACACAGGTGGGGAACAGCTGGGACAGGGCGACGGCTCAGGAGAGAGGACCTGGCCCAGAGCGGGGCCCCGGAGGGCGGCCGGGCTGGGGCTGGGGCTTCACCGGGAGAGGCCCAGTGTGAGCTTGCCCCGGGCCGTGGCGTGGTGGTCGGGAGAGGCCTTTCTGGCCCTCCCGCTGGGCCGTCTGGGCTGCGGGGCTGACCTCCCGTCCTCGGGGACACTGCTTCCTAGGTTTGCATCCACAGAGTTCTTAGTCGGGACTTTCCAATTGGGATTCTGCTGCATCTTTCCCCTCCTCCGGCCTGTTGGCATTCTGAGGACACGTCTGGCCGTCCTGGTCCCCAGGTCAGGCAGGAGGAAGCTGGCTTCTTCAGGGAGGATAATCGTGTCCTGGGATTCGCACGAGACGGTGAGCTGTCAGGGGTATTGGTGGAAACAGGCATCTCTGTGTGAAGAGTGAAGGGCATGTCTTTTTTTTTTTTTAATTAATTATTTTTATTTTTGGCTGCGTTGGGTCCTTGTTGCTGCGCACGGGCTTTCTCTAGTTGTGGCGAGCGGGGGCTACTCTGTTGCGGTGCGTGGGCTTCTCGTTGCGGTGGCCTCTCGTTGCGGAGCATGGGCTGTAGGCGCACGGGCTTCAGTAGTTGTGGCTCAAGGGCTCAGTAGTTGTGGCTCGTGGGCTCTAGAGCACAGGCTCAGTCGTTGTGGCGCACGGGCTTAGTTGCTCCGCGGCATGTGGGATCTTCCCATACCAGGACTCGAACCCGTGTCCCCTGCACTGGCAGGCAGATTCTCAACCACTGCGCCACCAGGGAAGCCTTGGGCATGTCTTTTCCCCAGGGCCCACCAGGCGTCTGGGAGGAAGGAGGCCCTCGTGGAAATGGGGGGGACAGACTGCATCCTCCTCACTGACTCCCCGCCCCACCGAGGGCAGACAGGGCTCCTGGCTCAGCCCCCGTGCTCAGCCTGGTTGCTCATCTCTGAAGTGGGCGCCAAGCACTGACCTCACGGGGCTGAGCGTGGAGAGAAACGCAACGTGGCCCTCGTGGGGCCTCCCCCTGCCCCCGCCCCGTCCTCCCACAGTGGGACCTGCTGGCTGGGGAAGGAGCCCTGGCGGGGGGGGGGGGGGGGGGGGGGGCTGGGAGCTCAGCGTCCACGCCCTCAGGGAGGCCTCCATTGTGGGGAAGAGGCCCTCCTGCTGCGTGCCCACCAAGGCCTGAGTCTGGATCTGTGGAGCTGCTGAGGGGCTGGCCGCTCAGCAGGGAGCCTGCAGGCACCTGGGGGAGTGAGTGAGAGTGAGGGTCAGGTGGAGGTTGGATTTCCAAACAGTCAGACGTCCAGGGGTCCTTCTCAAGGCTGGACAGGGCAGACGCCGACGCCCTAGGTAATCAGGGAGGTGGTGCTCACGCCTCAACCCCCCGACTCTCTGGAGGCTCTGAGCTGCCCTGCCCCTCCCCAGGAGCGCTTGCTTATCTTCCTCCTGTTGGGCCATCCGGGACCACAGGCCCGCCCGCCCAGACCGTGGCCGCTCGGCCCCAGGGTGCGTGGGTCTGGCCTTGACGGGCCTGCCTCTGCTTCGGGTCTCCCTCTTCTCCCTGAAGCAGGATGGTGGTTGCGGAGGGGAGAGGGCAGCGCCCGGTGGACCCCACCTTCTCAGTTACCTGCTGCCAGGCCCAGGGGGCTGCTCACACGAGAGGCTGCCACACGGGCAGCCTGAGGAGTGGGCAGAGCTGGGAGGGAGGGGCGCCGGCCTCAAACTCCCACCTGCCCCTCCCAGCTCCCCTGCTTCCTGGACAGAGCCGCCTGGGCTGCTGGGCCGCACCTGCCCCCTCGCTCTGGGGACACAGGGTCAGACGATGCGCATGTGTGACGCAGGGGACTGAGGAAGGGCACGCGTGTGTCCTGGGGTCCACTTCGCACCCAACGCACACGCGGCTTCATCTCAGCGGCTGCCCCGGGGACGGTCGCCTGCCCTGCGCGGAGCTGAGGGATCAGCTCTGAGACAGAGCCCGCCTCCGGGGCTGCCCGGCTGGGATGGTCTGGTTCCACGGTCCCCTCACTCCCCACCTCGTGCTGCCCACAGAGGTGACGTCGTCAAGCCCGGGGCCCCTGGGAGGAGGGATGCCGCTCTGCAGAGGGTGGAGGGAAGGGGGCAGGTCTCCTGGCACCTTCGGAGGCAGAGGCCCCTTCGCCCGAGAGGCGGGCCAGAGGCGACAGTGACGCCAGCGGATGCGGGTGGCCCGCGGCTCTCCCAGCCCCCAGGCGCTGTGGTTGTGCCATGTGACCACCCAGGGGCTCCCTCATCAGGGTGTAGCCTCTCGCCCCAGGGCGCCTCATGTTCCCACGTTCGGCCATATAACACGCATCACAGGGTGTTCACACGTCGCGCGTGGTGTCACACACGTGCCTCTCCGGTTCCCCTGCTGAGGCCCCTCCCAGGTGGCCCTGGGGCCTCCGTCCTCCTGTGTGACCTGCGGTCCTGCCGTGTGTGTATGCGTGTTTGGGGGGTAGGGGATGGCGCCCAGGCTCCACCGGATGTGGAGGCCCCGCCTGCCAGGCTCCACGCGGGCGATCCGTGAGGGGATCGGCGGTCTTCTCAGAGCCTGTCACCCCCGTCACCCCTGCCCGCTGCTCTTCCCCCCCCACGGCATGCACACACACTGTACACACCCCCACACACCACACACACACTGTACACACCCCCCACACCGCACACACAGTGTACACACACCACACAGTACACACCCCCACACCACACACACACTGTACACACCCCCACACACCACACACACACTGTACACCCCCCACACACCACACACACTGTACACACCACAGACACGTACCACATACCACACACCACACATACACACACATGCCATATGCACACGACACAGACACACCTCACACACACACACACCTCACAAACACACACACTCTCTTATGCTCACATTAAAAGGCATTTGCTTTCAGCCCAAACCCTCGTCCCAGCTCCTCTGGGGGGGCCGTGTGTAGCAGACCTTGTGTGTCAGAGCCCGTAACGTTTAGCCAGGAAGACACTGTGTCCATTTTTAATGGTTTTCACTGAACACGTCATTGTGCATCTGGAGGAAGGATAATGGGCCGTGGGGCTGCGGTCCTGTGCGCAGGGCGGGTTTGTGCCGTTGGGTTATCACTGCTCAGTCGGGGAGTGGGGCTGCCCCTCCTGCCCGCGTACACAGCACGAGGTCGGGTGCCCCTGGGCCCCTGACACTCGGGGGGCCATACCAGGCCCAGCCTTGCTCCCCGCTCCTTCCCACAACCTGCATCCGGCAGCCTGTGGTCCTCATGTCCACGGACCCCCCTCAGTCACCCTTCGTGGTCCACCCTTCCCCACCTGCTCGCTGAGACCCTGAGGCCCATGAGGGCGCCTGTGGGTTTGGGAGACACTGCGGGTGCTGGGTGGGGTCGGGCTGTGGTCCTGCCGGGCCCTGATGGGGTGTCCCCGCCCTCTGCCCGCCGTGCCCGAGATAGTGGCTGTGGTGCACCTGGAGGGGCGTGCAGCCCTTCCCCATGTGATGTTTCACACATGGGTTCTGGACCGCGTGGTGTGCAGGGTTCCCCGGGCTCTCGGGGTCCGGGTTCTGCTCATCTGTGATTTGTGAATCCTGCACCCAGATTCCAGGTCCAGGGAGAACAGCCCGTGGCAGATGTGTGGGCCTCACGGGAGCTTTCTCCTCTGACCATCCTCACTTACGGGCGTGCAGGCGGAGGCCTGGGATTTGCTCATCTCAGCCTGGATGCGGGGGAAGGCAATGGCGCGTGGCTGGAGCCGGAAAGATTGAAGTGAGACGCTGGGAGGGACTTCCCAAGGCTGGGGCCCTGGGGCTGGTGCAGAGCACACTCTGCTTCTCCACGCGGGCGGTGGCCTGGCTCCAGGTACAGGTGTCCACGGCCGACCCAGGCAAGCACGCGAGGAACTCACAGAAATGGGCAAGTTATTTTCAAAGTGAGCTAGAAAATTAATTCATTCAAATTTTAGTCTCCACCTCCTAGGACCAAATGTTGGACTGAAGCATGGGTCCAGAAAAATAAAGACAAACTTATCCTTAAGTATCAACCTTCTTAGCCGCTGGCTTCAGCGAGACGCGTCTTGTTGGTTAACCAGTTTCCATCTCATTCCTTTGGCTTCTGCGAATACAGTGTCAGCAAAGATGGAATCTCCTCAGCTCTCCGTTATCCGTATCGATGGAAGCCGGGCCTGAGTGCGTGGGGTGTGTGTGTGCATGTGGGTGTGTGTGTGCATGTTGGGGGGGTTGTCAGGGTGTGGGCACCTGTGCCCTTGGCAGGGGTGTGGGGGTAGAACTTTCTCGTCTCCCACATGGGGTCAGGCTCCATTTAGGGGTCGTGCTCCTCTGGGAGCACGCGGAGGGGCCCAGAAGCAGCAGGTGGGCGTCAGCGCGAGGGGAGGGGGAGGGGGAGATGGGCGCCTCCCGCGGCTCCCTCTGATCCGGATCCAGGGCCTGGGCCCCTTGAGGGTCTGGCCGAGGCGACCGTCCCTTTGCTTTCGCTCGGGGACACTCGGGAGAGGTTCCTTGTGGGGTCAGGGTGGGGAGCGGGGCTGCGGCCCCTCGTGGGACCGACTCCCGGGGGAGATGCAGGGTCCGAGGGCCTGAGATAGACGGTCAGAGAGCCGAGTGGCCACCTTGGAGAGATGGACTGGACAGACAGACGGATGGGGCCCTGTTCCTGCCGCGGAGGTGGGGGGGCTGGAGGCTTAGGCCGTGGGGGATTGAGGCCCAACCTTCACGCTGACTCAGCTGTCTGAGCAGAACAGCCTCGTCGCGGGAGGGGCTGAGGCCGCGCCCCCCCACCCCCCACCCCCAGGAGGGCAGGTGAGGACGGTCCAGGCCGGCACAGCCCCGGGGGCTTATTTTCCTTCCAACACGCAGCCTTGGGCCCGCACTTCCCCTGGCCCGACCCTCGGATCTCGGGGTCTCAGGGCCTCGTTTTGCGGAGCGCGGCCCTAACCACCTGCCTCGGGGTGGGCGGCCCCATTTCCTCCCTCCCTCTCTCCCTCCCGCCGAGTGGCTGGCGGAGGGGGGGCGCTGTGGCAGGTGACCCGAGGCTTCACCAGCCCCACCCCATCCCCTCTCCTGCGCATGCGCTCTCTGCGGGCATCGCTGGCTAATGCTCCAGTTCAGGCTTCACGCTTCCTGCGCTGGAGCCGCGGGAGACAGCTTCACCCGTCACCCTCAATCCTGGAGCCGTGCCCAGGACTGCGGCCTGAGCCCCCGGGGAGGACCACTTCCCCTCGTCCCGCTGTGCTCCTGGGGCTGCGGGTCCAGCGCCGCCCCCGGCAGCGCGTGCTGTGTGCCCTTGGACAGGTTACTTCACCTCTCTGGGCCTCTTCCCCACAAGGGTCTTGAGAACTGCGGTCGAGCATCTTTGCTTCCTTAGCTTCTGGTGGAATAAGCGGGGGTGAAACCCCCACCCCTAGGCTTATCCGGAGGGAACGTGAAGCCTCGGTTCTTTGCTGGAGAAATGGCCGGTGCTTTCCCAAACATTCCTCACTGGGTAGGGCTGACCCCATCTTGCCGCTCCTGACGGGGAACCCTCTGCCCCTCAGAGGCGCCGGAGGCATAGTGTGCAAGGGCTGGGGCTGCTTCTCTCTCTTTAGGGTTTGAGCTGGACCCTGGAGGCTGTGAAGGAAGCCTCGTGGTGCTGGGGAAGGGCCGGCAGCTCGTCCAGCCCCTCGCGGGGCCACAGCCCGCGCAGCCGGGAACAGGCCTAAGGCCCCGCCGGTCAGGACGCTCGGATGGCCCAGCTGGGATGGCCCAGCCCCGCCGCTCCCAGAGGTGCACCCCCCCCCGTCACGACAGGCTCCCCAGGCCCGTTGCCCCCCTGCTGGGGTGGCGCCCCTGGACCCGCCCGGGGGCCGTGGGGGCAGCCGAGCCCTGCCCACCCTGTGACGCGAGGGTCTGTGCTGCTGGCTCGCTCCTGCCCGCCCCACACGCGTCTGCCGAGTGCCCATCGCACGCCAGACGGCGAGACACCTGCCAGGGCAGGGCCGCAACGTTTTCCCCCGAGGGCCAGAGAGGAAACATCTCAGGCTCGGCCGCACACCTCGGTGGCAACTACTCCGTTCTGTTGCAGCGGGAAGGCCGCCAGAGAGGCCATGGCCTGGGCCCGCGTGCCGAGCCCCAGGGACGGTTCTTCCCGGGAAGCAGCGGCGCCGGGTATGGTTCACGCAGCCGAGCGCCGGCCGGGCAGGCGAGCGCAGCCTCTGCTCAGGCCGCCGCAGGCTGTGTGCGGGGAGAGGCCGGGTCTCGGGCCGGAGCAAGGGGAGCCGTTTGAGCCGAGCGGAGAAAAGCAGTCACTCAGCGACGGTGGGCGGAGGCGCCGGGTGGCGATGGAGATGGGGGCGAGGGCGCCGGACACAGACGACGGGCCTGAAGGCCACCTTCACGGGCAGCTGCGGTCCCCGGGGCGGCGTCTAAAGGTGGCAGGATGAGATTCACGTTCTAGAAGGTTGCTTTGGGGGCAGGGTGGGTGCGGGGCCGAGTGCGGGGAAGGTCGCGGGGTCACCGAGGCCTGGCAGAGAAGGGGCTTGAGGCAAACGGAGGAGTCGGAGCTGTGGCCGAAACCAGGGTGCGGGGCCGGTCGGGTGGCCATCGCGGGCCGTACGGCGCGACAGGCACGCAAGTGTCCGCGGGGTCTGGTGACCTCTCCTCACAGCCGCGTGGTGGGGTGAGGGGGCGAGCCCAGGGGGGACGGAGGGGGGAACCGGAGGTGGGCGTGAAAGGAACACGGGTCAGACGGTCCCCTTCAAACGCGAGAAGGTCCTCGGCTGGGTAGGGGTCGCCGCCGGCCGGGGCGGGTGGGTTTTGTGAAGTCTCTCCGGCAGTTCGCGAGGCCCCCCACCCCCACCCCCCGCGGCAGCCGGGCCCTCGTGGAGGGCGGGGCCGACAGGCTCTCGGCGCGAACCCCACCCACCCGCCCGTCGGGGCCCCACCCCCCTGACCGGATCACCCCGAGGCCCCGCCCTCCGTCACACTGAGCCTTAGATCCACACGTGAGTGTGGGGGTCGCGGGCACTCAGTCCGAGCCGGGCAGTTTCAGGGCTGGTGTTTCGCCGGTGAGTCTCACAACAAGACAGAGAAACAGGGTGCAGGGACCTGGGAGGACGTGAGCCGAGGGCTAAGGGGCCCCTCCGAGGCCAAGGAGGTTTCGGGGGGCGTCCAGACTGGGGGCCGGCGTTTGCCGGGTGAGTTTGTGGCCCACGCAGAGAGCAGAGGTGAGTAGGAGCCGGGCCCAGGCCAGCGGGGCCTTTTTTCTGAGTGCGAACAGAAGCCCCGGGGGCTTCACGTGGATCAGCCCGGCTGCCTGTGGGGATTAGACTGAGTGGAGGACTGTGGAAGCTTCCAGAACGTAGCTGTTGTTCTTGGCTGAACTGGAGGACGTGGTGAGTGGAGGAGGGAGTTTGCAGATGCTCCGGCTGGGCGGAGAGGGCAGGAGGGGCTGAGGACCTCAAGGCTTTGGGCGGGGCCCGGCGCTGCCCCCGCCCCGCCTCCACCGGCATCTGGCTTCTCAGGGTGTGTGTTGTTCCCCTGCTCTTTGGGCAGCTGTGTCTCAGGCCCCAGGCCCTGGGATCCACGGGTGTGCGGCCCCTGCTCCCTCCCAGCAGCTGTCAACTCCCCACCCCCGCCGCGAACCCCCGGGAACGTTGTCTGATCTTTCATAAGAACTTGGGGATGACAAGACATTCATTTTGGCTGTTTTTGACGCTTTTCCCCTTCCCTCTGGAGCCAGGCTCCTTTCCAGCCTCTTTTACTCACTTCAGTCTAAGTGAAATTTCCAAAATGTAAATGTGAACACATTACCCGCATCCTTAGACTCCTTGTTGTGGCTGTAAGGTTGTGCGCCTGGTCCTGCGGGCTCACCTGCACCCGTGCCCCCTCCGTGTGGCCATGCTGGGCTTCCTCAGGCTCTGGGCTCCCCCGTGATGCTGCCCCCACCCCTGGGCCTTTGCATGTGCTGCTGCTGCCTTTCCTCTTTGCCTGGAGGCCCCCCATTCCACCACCAGTTGCTCAGGAAAGCATTCCTGCTCTCCCAGATGAGGTCAGGTACACCCCAGGACAGACTCACACCAGCAAGGGTCTCTCCTTTGTGCATTTCTCACAGTTACAGTTTTACATTCATTTGTGCGCAGTTATGTAGCATCCAGCTTATAAGTCCCGCATGGGAAGTGGGATGGGAGTTCAATCAGTTTGTTTTTGTTTTTTTTTTTGGCTGCGTTGGGTCTTCGTTGCTGTGCACGGGCTTTCTCTAGTTGCGGTGAGCGGGGGCTCCTCTTCATTGCGGTGCACGGGCTTCTCATTGCGGTGGCTTCTCTTGTTGCGGAGCACAGGCTCTAGGCGCCCAGGCTTCAGTAGTTGTGGCACGCGGGCTCAGTAGCTGTGGCTCGCGGGCTCAGTAGTTGTGGCACGCGGGCTCAGTAGCTGTGGCTCGCGGGCTCAGTAGTTGTGGCATGCGGGCTCAGTAGTTGCGGCACGCGGGCTCAGTAGCTCCGAGGCATGCATGTGGGATCCTCCCGGACCAGGGCTTGAACCCGTGTCTCCTGCATTGGCAGGCGGATTCTTAACCACTGCTCCACCAGGGAAGCACTCAATCAGTTATTTGTTGAACGAACGAATGAATAAATACCTCCCCCATTGTTCTCTCTGCTCTGTACCCGGCGTTCCTACCCTCTCTGGGTCCACATCATCTCTGGCTGGACTGTGAACTCACCCCTTGCGGGCCCCCTGCCCCAGCCTCACCCCCTCTGCTCCCCGTGGAGCTGTCGTTGCCCTTTAAACAGATCAGGCCACTCCTGTTGGGGACGTGAGTCCGTCCGAGCCCCTTTTCCTGGACCTCAAGGCCCCTGGGATGGGCTCTCCAGCTGACGTCCTGGTCTGTGGGGCCCCCTGAGCCCGTCGCACACGCAGCACCGTCTGCCCTGGTCGATTCTTTTGTTTCATGATTCATGTCACTCGTCCTGTGGATTTGGGAAAAGGTTCACGTCCAGTAGGGCTCCCTCTGCTGTGCCGAGGCCACTCAGGCCCTTCGAAGGGGCTCCTGGATTCAGATCTGACCACAGTTATCGAACATCATCTCCGTGCCAGACACAATCAAATTTATTCTTTTAATTTTCACAACAGTTTTGAAAAGTGGGTATTATTTTCTGCCATTTTTATATGAGGAAATCGAGTTGAGAATGGGATTTGTTTGGAGTCATCTGGCAAGCGGTAAGCATCCCGGGATCACAGTCTGCCTCTCTCTGCCGGGCTGCCTCTTGCCCACCACAGAATCCAGAACCAACGACCATGCGGGCTGAGTCTGACGAAAGCCTGCAGCTAACGTTGTACTTGGTGGAGAAAGACTGAAGACTCTCTGAAGATCAGGAAAGAGAAGGATTCCCCCTCTCACAACTTCTACAACACTGCACGGAGGTTCTTACCATGGCAGTTAGGGAAGAAAAAGAAAGAAAAGGCATCTGGATTGGAAAGAAAGGTGTGAAATTATCTCACTTTGCATGATCTTGTAGATGGAGAGTCCTAGGGAAGACACACCACACGCACGTTCCACACACACACACCACACGGTATCAGAACTAGTAAGCCAGTTCAGCATATGGCAGGACATGAGATCAATCCACGAAAATCTACTGCATTCATATCTGTGAGCAGTGAACAATCTGAAATGAAATGAAGAAAGCAGTTCTGTCTACAGCAGCATCAAAGAGAATCAAATATCTAGAAATAAATTTAACAAAGTGTAAGACTTTATTTATCCTGGGAACTGCAAAACAGTGTTGCAAGAATTTAAAGAAGAGCGTAAAGGGAAAGACATTTGAATAGTACGTTGCTAAGATAGCAGCACTCCGCAGATTGGCCCACAGATTCAGCGCAATCCCTATCAAAATCCCTATAAAAAATGGCTTTTACAGAAATAAACAAGCTGATCTTTTAAAATTTTTTTTTAATTTTTATTTTATTTATTTATTTATTTATTTATTTTTGTGGTACGCAGGCCTCTCACTACTGTGGCCTCTCCCATTGCGGAGCACAGGCTCCGGACGCGCAGGCTCAGCGGCCATGGCTCACGGGCCCAGCTGCTCCGCGGCATGTGGGATCTTCCCGGACCGGGGCACGAACCCGCGTCCCCTGCATCGGCAGGCGGACTCTCAACCACTGCGCCACCAGGGAAGCCCCAAGCTGATCTTTAAAAAAAAAAAAAAAAAAAAAAAGCTGAACTTAAAATTCATATGGAAATGCAAGAGACCCAGAATAGGCAAAATAATCTTCATGAAAGAACAAATTTGGAAGACTCACACTGCCTGATATAAAAACTTAACTACAAAGCTGCAGTGATTAAGACAGTGTGGTATTAGCATAAGGATAGACATAGATTAATGCAATAGAGAATCCAGAAATAATCCCTCACATTTATGGTTGGTTAATATTTTACAAGGGTACGAAGACAGTTCGGTGGGGAATAACAGTCTATGCAACAAATGGAGATCCATACACAAAATGCATTCACGAAAATGAACTCCAAGTGGATAACTTGAATGTAGGAGCTAAAACTGCTAGGCTCCTCTAAGAAAATATAGGAGTAGATCTTTGTGCCCTTGGATTATGTGATGATTTCTTAGATATGACACCAAAAGCACAGGCAAGAAAAGAAACAGGTAAATTGGGCATCATCAAAATTGAAAACTTTTGTGCTTCAAAGGATACCATCAAGGGACTTGCCTGGTGGCGTAGTGGTTGGGAGTCCGCCTGCCGATGCAGGGGACACGGGTTCGAGCCCAGGTCTGGGAAGATCCCACATGCCGCGGAGCAACTAAGCCCATGAACCACAACTACTGAGCCCGTGTGCCTAGATCGGCAATGAGAAGCCACCGCAGTGAAAAGCCTACGCACTGCAATGAAGAGTAGACCCCGTTCACCACAACTAGAGAAAGCCTATGTGCAGTGGCGAGGACCCAATGCATCCAAAAATATATTATAAAGAAAAAAAGGACACCATTAAAAAAGTGAAAAGATAACCGTAGAATGGGAGAAAATATTTGCAAAACATACATGACAAGGAACTGGTATCCAGAATATGCAAAGAACTCATACAACTCCATAATAAAGAGACAAATATTCAATTAAAACATGGACAAAGGATTTGAACAGACATTTCTCCAAAGGAGACATACAAATGGCCAATAAACACAGGAAGAGATGCTTGACATCATTAGTCATCAGAGAAATGCAAATCAAAGCCACAGTGAGATGCCACTTCACCTCTACTAGGACGGCTATAAACAAAAAGACATGTAATAACAAGTACTGTCCAGGATGTGGAGAACTTGGAACGCTCATACAATGCTGGTGGGAATGTAAATCAGTGCAGCTGCTGTTTAAAAAAAATTTTTTTGAAGTATAGGTGATTTACAATGTTGTGTTAATTTCTGCTGTACAGCAAAGTGATTCAGTTATACACATACATATATTCTTTTTCATATTCTTGTCCATTATCGTTTGTCACAGGATATTGAATATAGTTCCCTGTGCTCTACAGTAGGACCTTGTTGTTTATCCAGCCTATGGATAATAGCTTACATCTGCTAATCCCAAACTCCCAGTTCTTCCCTCCCCCTCCCTCCCTCCCACTTGGCAACCACAAGTCTGTTTTCTATGTCTGTGAGTCTATTTCTCTTTCGTAGATAGGTTCATTTGTGGCATATTTCAGATTCCACATATTGGTGATGTCATATGGTATTTGTCTTTCTCTTTCTGACTTACTTTGCTTAATATGATAATCTCTAGGTCCAACCATGTTGTTGCAAATGGCATCATTTCATTCTTTTTTATGGCTGAGTAATATTCCATTGTGTGTATATGTGTGCGTATATGTATATGTAGGAATGTTGGGGTGCATGTATCTGTTGAATTATAGTTTTGTCTGGATATATGCCCAGGAGTGGGATTGCTGGATCATATGGTGACTCTATTTTTAGTTTAAGGAACCTCCACACTGTTCTCCATAGTGGCTCAGTGCAGCCACTTTGGAACATAGTTTGGTAGTCCTTTAAAATGTCAAATGTAGTTACCATATGACCCAGAAATTCCACTCCTAGGTATTTACCCAAGAGAAATGAAAACATGTCCAAAAACGTGCACAGAGACGTTCATTGCAGCATTATTCTTATAGCCAAAAAGTGGAAATAACCCATGTCCATAAATTGATGAATGGACAAATAAAATGTGTTACCTACGCAGTGGAATATTACACAACCATAGAGAGGAATGAAGTGCTGACACCTGCTACGACATGGATGACCCTTGAGAACACTACGCTCTGTGGGAGAAGCTGAACAGCAAGGCCACCTATCATATGATTTCATTTGTATGAAAAGTCAGAATAGGGGAATCTGTACAGATAGGTCAGTGGTTGCCTGGGGCTGGGAGGAGGGTGGGAATGGGGAGTGACTGGTAATGAAGTAGGGCTTCTTTTTGGTGGAAATGGTCTAAAATTAGGTTGTGGTGATGGTTGCACAACCCTGTAAGTATACTAAAAACCACCAAACTGAACACGTTAAATGAGTGAATTGAATGGATGTGAATTGCGTCTCAAGCCTCCTTAGAGTCGGGCGGCTGAATCCTGGTCAGTGAGGTGGGGGTGAGGGAGATGGGGCTGAGCCCCCGAGGCCCGGCGGGCTCCACCTTCCCTTTCGAGATGGATTTTAGGATCAAGGCTAGTTTACCCAGCCCGTAACAAGAGCTTACTAAACTGCTCGGCGAGTGTGAGCGGGGAGAATGCGCCTGCGTCGCCCTGTGGTCGGGGCGGCTTGTGCCGGCCGTGCTGGCTCCCGGGCAAGGGCTCGGGTTCTTAGAGCAGGGCTGGAGCTTCAGGGCCCCTAAAACTTGCCCTCAGAAGAGCTCTGCGTGTAGGGAGAAGCACAGTGCGAAAAGCCTCGCTTTTACCTTTGCTGTTTGCATCCTGCTGTGTGTTTGATGCTTCTAGGAGATGTGCTTTTTGTCCCATGACCTGGAGCACCTCAGGTGTGCGCTGCTGTCCAGACACCCCCTGGGCACCGACTGTGCGCCGGGCAGAGGGATGCTCGTGTTGCCTGCGTCTGACCTCACAGGGCCTGTGGAGGAGGCTTGTACCCGCATTTTGAGAAGCAGAAATAGCTCGGTGGGGAGGGGAGGGTTGGGGGAGCAGAGTTTAAAAACTCGTAAGAACGTTACCTTAAATGAAGACCATCACGATAATACTTTTACCAGCAGGAGCTTGCAAACCATCTAAGCATCAAATACAGCACTACCGCGCAGCAGGGCATTATTTAGCTACTTGGTAACAAAGGAAGTTTTTTTTTTTTTTTTTTTTTGCGGTACGCGGGCCTCTCACTGTTGTGGCCTCTCCCGTTGCGGAGCACAGGCTCCGGATGCGCAGGCTCAGCGGCCATGGCTCACGGGCCCAGCCGCTCCGCGGCATGTGGGATCTTCCCGGACCGGGGCACGAACCCGCGTCCCCTGCATCGGCAGGCGCACTCTCAACCACTGCGCCACCAGGGAAGCCCACAAAGGAAGTTTTTAATGATAAAGGAGAATGCTTGTGACAAAATTTTATGTGAAAAAAGGGCAGAATACCAAATTATATATAGTATGATCGCAACATGTAAAACACCCTCAGAGAAAAATACCGTTAGAAGCTTCTCCAAGGACGCTAACCTGTGTTATCTCTGGAAGGTAGGATCCTGGGGAATGTCTCCCTTAGTCTCCTTCCCTCCCCCGTAAACCTGGATGGCTTTTGTTATTAATGGGCAGCCCTGGTTTGAGTAGGAAGTTGATGTGCCGCTGTGTAGAGGGGGCAGGGCTGGCAAGGGACCCCGACACCCCGGGGAGGAAGGGGCTGCGGGGGTGGACTTGGGTGCCATCTTCCTGGAGGAGAGATTGAAACCCACCCTGGGTGGGTGCGGAGGGAGCCTGAGGCACGGAGGTGAGGAGGGTGGGGGTGCCGGGCGCTGTCACGCAGGGAGGAGGCGGCTCGAGAGTCCTCGCTGCGCCCGCGCTCCTTCCTGGGTGGAGTGCTTGGGTGCAGCCCGACGCAGGAGAGCCGCGTGCTTTGCAGGCTCTCGGCTCAGGTGACTGGTTCGAACCTCAATTCCAGGACTTGTGAGCTAAGTGGCGGGGGCTGCCTAGGCCCTGGGCCTCTGTTTTTGCATCTGTGAAACGGGCTGGTGCGTGAGTCTGGGGAGAAGCGGCTGGTGGCCCTGTGGTTGCTGCTTCACGGTGTTGCTACTGCTGGAAGTGCCCTGGGACTTAAAGGGATTACGACTAATACAGTCTTTTTAAATTTTTATTCTTATTTATTTTTAAACAGGGACTCATATATATATATATATATATATTTAATTTTATTTATTTTTAGCTGCGTTGGGTCTTCGTTGCTGCGTGCGGGCTCTGTCTAGTTGCAGCGAGCGGGGGCTACTCTTCATTGCCGTACGCGGGCTTCTCATTTCAGTGGCTTCTCTTTGTTGCGGAGCACGGGCTCTAGGCGCACGGACTTCAGTAATTGTGGCTCGCGGGCTTAGTTGCTCCACGGCATGTGGGATCTTCCTGGACCAGGGCTCGAATCTGTGTCCCCTGCATTGGCAGGCGGATTCTTAACCACTGCGCCACCAGGGAAGTCCCAGCTAATACAGTCTTTTTTCTAAAATTAATTTTTATTGGAGTAGAGTTGATTTACAATGTTGTGTTAGTTTCTGCTGTACAGCAGAGTGAATCTGTTATAAATATACGTAATCCACTCTTTTTAGATTCTTCTCCCGTATAGGTCGTTACAGAGTATTGAGCAGAGTTCCCTGTGCTATACAGTAGGTTATTATTAGTTATCTATTTTATATATAGTAGCGTATATATATCAATCACAACCTCCCAATTCATCCCACCCCCCCTCCCACCCTATTAGCCATAAGTTCGTTTGCTACATTTGTGACTCTATTTCTGTTCTGTAAATATGTTCATTTGTACCATTTCTTAAGAGTCCACATATAAGTGATATCATATGATACTTGTCTTTCTCTGTCTGGCTTCACTCAGTATGACAATCTCTAGGTCCATCCACATTGCTGTGAATGGCATTATTTTGGTTTTTTATGGCTGAGTAATATTCCATTGTATATATGTACCACATCTTCTTTATCCATTCATCTGTTGATGGACATTTAGGTTGCTTCCATGTCTTGGCTATTGTAAAGAATGCTGCAGTGAACATTGGGGTGCAGGTATCATTTCAAATTATGATTTTCTCCAGGTATATGCCCAGTAGTGGGATTGCTGGGTCATATGGTAGTTCTATTTTTAGTTTTTTAAGGACCCTCCACACTGTTCTCCATAGTGGCTGTATCAATTGACATTCCCACCAGCAGTGTAGGAGGGTTTCCTTCTCTCAACACCCTCTCCAGCATTATGGTTTGTAGATTTTTTGATGATGGCCATTCTGACCTGTGTGAGGTGATAGCTCATTGTAGTTTTGATTTGCATTTCTCTAATAATTAGTGATGTTGAGCATCTTTTCATGTGTTTGTTGGCCATCTGTATGCCTTTGCAGAAATGTCTATTTAGATCTTAACCCCATTTTTTGATTGGGTTATTTGTTTTTTTGATATTGAGCTGCATGAGCTGTTTGTATATTTTGGAGATTAATCCCTTGTTGGTTGCTTCATTTGCAAATATTTTCTCCCATTCTCTGGGTTGTCTTTTTGTTTTGTTTATGGTTTCCTTTGCTGTGCAAAAGCTTTAAAGTTTAATTAGGTCCCATTTTTATTTTCATTCCTCTAGGAGGTGGATCAAAAAAAATATTGCTGCGATTTATGTCAAAGAGTGTTCTGCCTATGTTTTCTGCCGAGAGTTTTAAGGTACCCAGTCTTACATTTAGGTCTTTAATCCATTTTAAGTTTATTTTTGTGTATGGTGTTAGAGAATGTTCTAATTTCATTCTTTTACGTGTAGCTGTCCAGTTTTCCCAGCACCACTTATTGAAGAGACTGTCTTTTCTCCTTGCCTCCTTTGTCATAGATTTATTTACCACAGGTGTGTGGGTTTATTTCTGGGTTCTCTATTCTGTTCCATTGATCTGTATTTCCGTTTTTGTGCCAGTAGCATACTGTCTTGATTACTGTAGCTTTGTAGTATAGTCTGAAGTAAGGGAGCCTGATTCCTCCAGCTCCGTTTTTCTTTCTCAAGATTGCTTTGGCTATTTGGGGTCTTTTGTGTTTCCATACAAATTGTGAAATTTTTTGTTCTATTTCTGTGAACAGTGCTATTGGTAATTTGACTGGGATTGCATTGAATCTGTAGATTGCTTTGGGTAGTATGGTCATTTTGACAATATTGATTCTTCCCATCCAAGAACATGGTATAACTCTCATCTATTTGTGTCATCTTTGATTTCTTTCATCAGTGTCTTACAGTTTTCTGAGTGCAGATCTTTTGCCTCCTTAGGTAGGTTTATTCCTAGGTATTTTATTCTTTTTGATGCTGTGGTAAATAGGATTGTCTCCTTGATTTCTCTTTCTGATCTTTCATTGTTAGTATATAGGAATGCAAGAGATTTCTGTGTATTCGTTTTGTACCCTGCTACTTTACCAAATTCATCGAGCTCTAGTCGTTTTCTGGTTGCATCGTTAGGGTTTTCTATGTGTAGTATCATGTCATCTGCAGACAAGGACAGTTTTACTGCTTCTTTCCCAATTTGTATTCCTTTTATTTCTTTTCCTTCTCTGATTGCCGTGGCTAGGACTTCCAAAACTATGTTGAATAATAGTGGCGAGAGTGGGCATCCTTGTCTTGTTTCTGATCTTAGAGGAAATGCTTTAATTTTTTCACCATTGAGAATGATGTTGGCTGTGGGTTTGTTGTAATGGCCTTTATTCATAAACAGTCTTTAGCTTTTGGAAGAGTCTCTCCTGGCCCGTGGGCAGAGCCGTCTGCACTCGGGCCCGTGGGATGCTCATCCTATCCCCTTCACCCATAGCCGTCCCTCTGCCACCATGAGGAACATCTTCAAGAGGAACCAGGAGCCCATGGTGGCTCCCACCACCACCACCACCACCATGCCTGCTGAGCCCCTGGACAACTCCACCGAGAGTGGAGGCGCCAGGGAGGGCAAGGGGGACCTGTTTGCCACGTTGAAGGACCGATTCTTCAATGAGATGGTCAAGCTCCCTCGTGAGTATCGATCTGTATGCAGCTTGGGGGCGAGGGTGGGGGGGTGCACCATGGGGGTGTGACAGCTGCGATCTTTCCTAATGTTTGGACTCGAGGCTGGATTATTTGGGGATCCCCTTCAGGAATGGGGGGCAGTGTGGTCTGGCACTAATGAAGGGAACAAGGGGGTTTATGTGCCCTACCCTCCAGGGGGGATAAACGTTCTTATACTTAGAAATCTGTCAAAAGATGGAACCAAAAGAAGATAAAAAATTATGAAACAGAAATCACTATTCAAGTTTTCCAGTCATACTTTAAAACTACTTTATTTTGCAAGATAGAAAATAAAACCCCCTACTGCTTCCTGGATTTCTGGTAAAGGCTGTGGGGAGAAACCCGAGGTCCGGAGGCGGTGCTTCAGCACCTCGGAGAGCAGCCCCGGCCGGCCCGCGGCCCGCCCCTCCCCGCACTTCCCCAAACCCGCGGGCCCTCTGAGCCCAGCCTCCTGGAGCAGGCTCAGCCCTCTCAGGACTGCGCCTGAGGGCCGGGCCTTCCTACCCCACCGGGGTCTGATGAGGACCCTCCCATCCTTCGTGTAAGCCGCAGTTCCAAGGGTCAAAGTCGTTAGATCTCAGCAGAGCCCAGATGGGGGCCCCGTGGTATGTGCCTGGCTGCTGTCCCTGTCACAGGCTGTCCCCGCTGGGGCGGCAGAAAGGGGAGGGCACCGAAGTATGCAACTTAACGTGGGTTTACAACGCGGGGTGCGGCAGCAGGGCCGGGCCCCGACCCAGCTTTCTATCCCTGAGGGGTCGGGGCTGCCCGAGCGCCGCTGACCCCATCTCCCTGTGGGCAGTGCCCCCCTGGGCGCTGGGCGCCATCGCGGTGCTCCTGGGCCTTCTGCTCCTCGCCTGCTGCTTCTGCATCTGCAAGAAGTGCTGCTGGAAGAAGAAGAAGAACAAGAAGGAGAAGGGCAAGGGCGCCAAGAACGCCATGAACATGAAGGACATGAAGGGTGGCCAGGTAGGCGGGGCCGGGCGACCAGAGGCCCCTCGATGCTCTCCAGGTGGGAGGAGCTCGCTCAGGTCAGCAGGGACTGTCCTTGACGGACCCGAAAGGAGGCCGTTGGGACAAAATGCTGGGAAGAGAGACCCCCGCCCACCAGGAAGCCACCATCGTGTGACCCGGTTTCCCACCGGCAGGGCTGCTGGACCATGTCCTCATTGTGGGGCCCTGTGGGTCCGTCTCTCATCCACAAGGACGTGGCTCTTCTCCCCATCTTTCAGGGAGCAGCCTGGAAGACGCCCTGATGTACCTGTGTCTCCTTTTAAGTTTGCAGAGGCCCCGGGCGCCTCACTTTCCCCATGTTTGTTCTGGGAGGAATTTCTTGCTCAAGGAATCAGTGTGGAGGGAGGAAGGAGGGCTGATCTCAGGAGGTCAGCCAGGGGCCGTGGCCTTTGAGTTTGTGCGTGCACGTGCACACGTGTGTGAGAGCGTGTGTGAGCACGCACGTGGACGTGCGTGTGCGTGTGAGCCTGTGGGGGCCCCGGCCCTGCCATGCGGCTGGTCTGAGCTGCAGGATTTTCTTACCACTCTCTCCCTTCTCCTCCCACCTGTGGACTCGCCTGGCCTGGACGCCCGGCCTGCACGCCTGGTACGTGCTGCCCACGTGGTGGCCTGAGCTGGGGGCGGGGCGGGGGTCACAGGGAGGCTCCGCCACTCAAGAAGCCGCGTGGCATCTGGGCCGTGCTGGCCCCGCAGGGACAGGGCCGGGCTGGGGGCTGAGGGGAAGCGGGGCCCGATGGAGCCCCTCCAGCTCTGGGTTGGGGTCTGCACGGGGGCAGGCACCCCGCCTTTTCTCCCTTGACCCTCCCTCCCCTCCTCAGCCCCCCAGGACGATGACGACGCCGAGACGGGCCTGACGGAGGGCGAGGGCGAGGGTGAGGCCGAGGAGCCGGAGAACCTGGGGAAGCTGCAGTTCTCCCTGGACTACGACTTCCAGGCCAACCAGGTGTGCGGGGCGGGGGCGGCCCCCAGGGCTCCATGGGGCGGGCACCCCGGCTGTAGGGAAGAAGGGCTGTGCTACCCGCCGTCCACGTGCCGCCCTCCTCGGGCAGACCAGTCACCTCGCGGCGACCATCTCCCCCGTGTTACTCCGATTCCCCGGGGAGGGAGATGGAGGCCGACTTCCTGTCCGGCACCCACCTGCCCGCCCCCTCGGGGCTGACCCGGCGCCCACTCACTCCACAGCTCACCGTGGGCGTCCTGCAGGCTGCGGAGCTGCCCGCCCTGGACATGGGCGGCACCTCGGACCCTTATGTCAAGGTCTTCCTCCTTCCAGACAAGAAGAAGAAATATGAGACCAAAGTCCATCGGAAGACGCTGAACCCTGCCTTCAACGAGACTTTCACCTTCAAGGTGACAGGCTGGCCCGCTGCGGACCTTCCCCTGGTCCTGGGCTGTGGCTGAGGCCCAGAACCAGCTCGGCCTGGACCCGAGCCCGGGTGTCCGCAGACTTGGCAGGTGTCCTGCAGGGCCCCCAGAGGCCCCGAGCTGCCCTGACCCCTCCATCCTGCCTGTGCCCTGCAGGTGCCCTACCAGGAGCTGGGGGGCAAGACCCTGGTGATGGCCATCTACGACTTTGACCGCTTCTCCAAACACGACATCATCGGGGAGGTGAAGGTGCCCATGAACACCGTGGACCTGGGGCAGCCCATCGAGGAGTGGAGGGACCTGCAGGGCGGAGAGAAGGAGGAGGTGAGGGCAGGAGAGCTTGGCGGGTCCGCCCCACGCCCCCGGCTCTGTGTCTGCAGACGAGGGGGCACCTCGGGGACAGGACGCGTCACTCGTGTTTCTTCCGCGGCTTTGGGCCCACTTAGGGCCGGCGACCCACCTGGGGACCACATTCACCCACAGGGAGAGCCCACATTGTTCTAGAGGATTCTCAGCAAGGGGGGGGGCCTGTCTTCCTAGAAACTGCCACAGCACGCACGCACTCATTCGCCACATATTTATTGAGCACCTACTGTGTACCAAAGCCCCCATTTAGCCCCCATCCCTTCCCAGCACCAGCCGGGCGTGTTGGCCGAGTCCATGCAGGTCGCCCGGAGGAAGGGTCAGCACCCTGACCGGGCTGTGGGTGAGGCGGCCAGCCTGGGCCCCGAGGCCCGCCTCTGAGAAGCCTCGACTGTGTCGTGGCGCCGGCCGAGCTCTCAGGCCCAGGAGGCCCCTCTTGCTAGTCACGAGGTCCTTGCCCTGTGACGCTAACACAAGGAAAGGGATGCCGAGGGCTTGGAGGACCGCAGCTCGCTCTGCAAGTGGGATGGCTGTGATCAGGAAGGGGGGCTCCCCGCATCCCCTCTTTGTCCCCCTCCGCCACCTGCCAGGCTGGGGAGGGGCCCCGGCAAACCCCACGCTGCCAGCAGCCTGTCCTCAGCACTGCAGTGTCCACCTGTCACGGCCAGGGCTGTGCCACCCCTGGCCGAGGCCCCGAGGGGGTCAGCTGTGCTGGACACAGGCACTGCTGCGCTGACCGCGTCCCCTTCCCCCGACAGCCGGAGAAGCTGGGTGACATCTGCACCTCGTTGCGCTACGTGCCCACGGCTGGGAAGCTCACCGTCTGCATCCTGGAGGCCAAGAACCTCAAGAAGATGGACGTGGGCGGCCTTTCAGGTGTGTGCGTGGCTTCTGGCCGCCATCGGGGGCACCTGCCAGCCGGTCGCGGCCCAGAGCCCTCGACCTGGATAGCAGGCCTCAGATGCGTGGGACACACAGGCTGTCTGAGCGGCTTTGGGTCCTCAGGGCAGGACGGGGCGGGGAGCCCCGCTGAGAGCTGCCTTTCTGCTGCTCTCCCTGTGGGCTCTGGAGGGAAGGGGTCAGGGACGTCACCCCCAGGTGAGGCAGGGACAGGGAGGGCAGGCGGTGGGAGGGCTCGGCCTGACGCGGGCCCTTCTACCGTGGGCGGGGGAGATGGGGGTGGCCCTGCCTTGGAAGGGGCTCTGGGCGGGGCTGGGGGGTGCGACTGCCCGGCCTCCTGAACTGCTCAGGTTCCCGCCAGCCCAGCTCTGTCCCTGAGCCCCCGTGTGACCTCGGGCAGACGGGTGCCCTTCTCTGGGCCTCGTTGCTCATTGACTGACAAGGTCGGGAGGATGGGATGGGGTGGGTCGCTGACGTGCCCCCTGCCCAGGACGGACACCACCAAGTGGCCCCCTGGCTCCTCACTGAGCGCCGGCCCGTCCCAGCAGAGCCCCGAGCTCCAGGCGGCCACAGCCATGGCGGGTCCCAGAGGTGAAGCCTCTGGCCGCCCTGGCCCGGAAGCTGGCTCTGCCGTCCCTGGGCTGGCGGGCCGGGCGCGTGCTCAGGGCCTCGCCGGCTGCCTCCGCACAGACCCCTACGTGAAGATCCACCTGATGCAGAACGGCAAGAGGCTCAAGAAGAAGAAGACGACAGTGAAGAAGAAGACCCTGAACCCGTACTTCAACGAGTCCTTCAGCTTCGAGATCCCCTTCGAGCAGATCCAGGTGCTGGGCTGGCAGGGGTGGACGTGGGGCGGGTGGCCTCCCCCACTGACTGCTACAGACGGCCGGCCGGCCCTGCCCGGCACTTCCCAGCCCGCCCCTTTTCTGGGGAGGTGAGCGGGAGCTGCTCACAGACACCTCCTTTTGGCCGCGAGGTGGTGGCAGGGCGTGTGTGTGGAGAGGCTGCAGCCGCTGAGGCGGTGGACGCCCACCTGCCCCTGCTGCCCCTCCACCCCCCAGTCCAGGTCACTTCCTCCGTGAAGCCTGCCCTAACTCACCAGCCGGACGTCACTCCCTCTGAGGTCCCGAGGTGCCTCCTGCTGGCCTCTCGGGTGTGACCTTTGTCACCTTGTGAGGATGCGTCTGCCCTTCTGCTCCCAGGCGCTCAGCACGCTGCCGGGGGCCTGTGTTCAGTCGTTGGTAGAAGCGAAGAATGCGTCAGAGGCACGGGCCCCACCTCTGTGTGCCTGCCCGCCCAGTTAGAGCTGGGGAGGGAGGGGCCGGCCGCCGGGCCCTTCTCCTGCCCACTGCCCTTCCCTTTGCCCCCTGCAGAAAGTCCAGGTGGTGGTCACCGTGCTGGATTACGACAAGCTGGGCAAGAACGAAGCCATCGGCAAGATCTTCGTGGGCAGCAGCGCCACGGGCACGGAGCTGCGGCACTGGTCCGACATGCTGGCCAACCCCCGCCGGCCCATCGCCCAGTGGCACTCACTGAAGCCCGAGGAGGAGGTGGACGCGCTGCTGGGCAAGAACAAGTAGGGGCCGCGGCCAGAGCCGCTGCTGCCTCAGCTGGGCAGCCCTCGAGGCGTCCCTGCCCACCCGTGTGCGGCCGTGCCCTCGCTCCTCTGCCCTCGTCCTCTTTCTAAAGACCCCCTCCCTCCAACGGCGGCTGAGGAGGGCCCCTCGGAGGTGAGAGAAGCCTGGCCCGTCGTCGCCCCGGGAGCTTCCTCGCTGCATGCCCGCCACCCTCCTCCTCCAAAGCTCCGCCCAGCCCTTACCCCGAGGGAGGCTCTCTCGGCAGAAAGTGGTGGCATTTTCTGTTTTCTGAGCGTTCCGGACCAACGCAGTGGCAGCACCGCCTGACTCCTGACGGAAGGCAGCCAGCGGCCAGGGATCCGTGCGTGTGTGCGCATCCCCTGTGCTCGTGCAGGGCCGCGGACAGGGTGCCTTGTGGGAGCAGTGGGCTTAGAACCCTGCTCAGACTGGGGAACTCCCACGCTGTGTGGGAGTGGCTGTTTGTTTGGGAGGCGAGACGGGGAGACTGGACTGTGCAGAGCCAGGACCAAAGCCCGGTGCCGGCGTGGACCTCCTCCTGCTGCCGGGGGCTTCCCGGGACACCACAGACCTGAGCTATAGGCTAGACTGGCTGGACTTGAACGGGGACTGTCCATCCCGCGACCTCACCTTGCTGACGGGTGATGTCAAACCGCAAAGAAACAGAAGACCCGCTTCCCAGAAAGGCCAAAATGAAACTGCCGGGCCTTTGCCCTTGCGGTGGGAGACCCAGATGTCGGCTCCCTTTCTAGGACGGAAGCCAGCAGTCACTGGCATCTCTTCCCCTCCCGCCTGTGCTTCTCCCTTAATCAAAGTGGAGCTGCGCTGTCTGAAGACACGGTATCCGTTCAGGGCCAGAGGGCTTGAAAAGGAAGGTTTACAGGTTCTTAGCTCCCCTGAGGCCCAGGTAAGGAGGGGAGGGTAGTGGACAGCTAGCTGAGTTTTCCCAGGGGTCCTGCGGGGAGGCCCCGCCCAGCACTCCCGAGGGACTTGCTGTGAATCCCGAGGAGCAGGGCGGCCATTCCGAGCGGTGGCGGAGGACGTGGGCCGGGTTCTGCCCCGCGGTCACTGTGCTCGTTCCCCGCTCACCTCGTGTCCCCAGCATCGATAAAAAGCCATATATACGTTAGTCCACTGTGCACCGAGTCTCCTTCCAAACCTGCAGCCTGGGCGAGAGCATCCGGCCCCCCTCAGCCGCCCTCGTCCCTGCAGCTGCAGGCCCCGGCCCTCTCCTCTCCTCGGCCCAGAACACTCAAGGCTTCCCAGACCCGGAGCTGCGCCTCTTTCCCAGCACCCGTGGCAGCACCTCCCACCCCATCGAGCCCCCCTGGCGTCTGCGGGCACCTGAGGCAGAGGGACGTCTCTTTCACTGTCAGAAAGGAGCAGGCATGTGTTCTTGCCCGGCTGCGTTTCCCGGCCGGGCAGGTGGTGAGAAGCCGTCTCCTCCAGGAGCAGCAGCTGGGCAGTGGGGCTCAGGCTTGCCCGTGGCCCTTGGTCCTCAGGAAGTCATTCTTCACTTGATGCCGAGAAGCTGGGACCTGACGAAGACTGTGGGCTGGTCCTAGGGCCCGGGCTGTAGGACAAGAGTGAGGCTTCAGGCCCGGGGGACCACAGGGGGCTGTCCCGGCCTGGATGCCCCCCTGCAGAGCTATGGGATCTGGTGCTTCCTCGGGGCCCACAGAGCTGACTTCTCACCCTCCACCTTCACTCTCCTGCCCCTTCCCGACCACCTTCCACCATCTGGGATTCTCGTCCACCCTCCTGAGCCCAGGACTCGCCTCTCTCCCGGCGGGAAGGGGAGAGGCTCCGCAGCACGTCTGCTGCTCTGGGGGTCCTGGGCCCGGAGACGCGGCTGGATTACGGCTCTGGGCCCACCTCGAGTGGGTAGCCTCAGGGGCAGGGAGGTTGAGTGTGGGCACCAGTGCGGAGCCAAGGGGACGCGGGAGGGGAGCAGTGTGCTCCTGGGTTCTGGCCGGTCCTGGCTGGGCCCCTGCCTCAGAGGAGCCGTCTGAGCAGAAGGCATCTACCGGGCCCACCAACTAGGTGGGGAAACAACACTGGTCCCAAGTGTCCTGCACCTGAGGGTCCTTACCCAGTCCACAGAGCACCTTCACTGCCACCAGGCTCGTTTCTGGCGTGTCGGCATCCTGCCCTGAGTGGGCCAGAACTAAGGTTGGCTACGAGGGGTTCTGGAGGCCTCCAGGCTGTGCGTTTTCACTCCCAAAGTAAGTCTATTGCAGAGAGGAAAGTAGAAGAGGCGATTTTTACAAAGGGACTGAAACCATGAAAAACGAAACCCAGTGCCACCCAGAAAATGGAGGTGAGGCCAGAAAGCTCTGTTTCCTCCTTTCTCCTTGAATAATCATTCCAGAGTGGAACCAACTCCGCCAGGGCTCTGGGCACGTTTCCGGACTTTGGCCGTGCAAGCTGAGGGCTGGGGGAAGCTGGGGGAAGCCCCCGATGATGAGCGACCGGTGCCGGGCCGGATGGGAAGTGACGTTCCGGGTCGCTCGGCTGGGGGAAGGGACAGCAGGGATGCACGCAGCCTCAGGCCTGGTCTTTTTACTTCCCAGGAACCATATGTAGCTTGTGCTTCTAGAATCGCTTTGAGATGGTCTTGCTGGCCCAGGGCTTCAGTGAGGGGTGGGGGTGGGGGTGGGGTCGCTGCAGGTCCCCCACTAGCCCTGCAGTGGGAGGTGGTGGGTGAGCGAACTGGGGGGGCCGCCCCTGGGGTTGGGGAGGGAGGGCGTCCCGCCCCCCACGTGTCTGGCTTCTGTTTCCCTCAGCCCCACAGAGACGCTGTCCCTGGGTCTCCCTCCACTCCATCCCCCTTCCTGCCTCAGAGCCCTGGTTCTGCCCTGGGTGGTGGCAGACAGGGGAGGGTCCCCAGGCCTGATCGTGGTGACCCTCAGCCCCCCAACATGGTTGCCAGATTTGGCGAATAAAAATGCAGGGCACCAAGTTAAATTTGAATTTCAGATAAACAACCAATAATTTCAAAGTGTAAGTCAGTCCCTCCTAGGCGCTGTTTGGGACTCACCCGAAACTCAGGCTGCCCCGCCGTCCATGCTCTGTCTGGCAGGCCAGTCCTGCGACCACTGCTGCCTCGCTCTCACCCCGAGCCTCGGGGCAGGGACAGGTCACCAGGACTCTACCCATTCTTTGAGCTGCAATACTGGGAAGGGGGACACTGTGACTTGAAGACACAAGAATATATTTTTTAAGCGACAACAAGAACCTTCTGAAGCCATTTGAGCCTCACGGAGAGGGTGGTCACCTGTGAACACGACCCCAGTCTCATCCCACCAAGATGCAGGTCTCAACTCTGTGTAAATAACCGCATGGCAATGCTGAGTGCCCCCAGCCCCGTTTTACACAACTTGAACTGCTCCTTCGACTCTGTGTGTAAAGTCCTTCCCCTCGCCCTCCCGGCCCCCCTGCCCTGCCACGCGCCGGGGGGGAGTTGGCCTCTGGCCCAGGTCTGACCAGGGGACCGTGGGCAGAGCTGACCCTCGGCGCCCTGCGTCCAGCCCTGTGCCCTGTGTGTGTGTGTGGTGTGCCCCCTCCTCCCACTCTCTGAATTCACTGAAAAGCCATACAGGGGCCTCTGCGGGGCCATCCTCCCAGGGCTCCCCTCAGGACACTCGTGAAGGGCTCACCCATCGTCACCTCTGCTCCCAGCCCCACGTTGCGAGGACGGATGGTGTCCAGGTCTCCCAGTGGGGCCCCAGCAGATGCCCCCGCTGGCCCGGCTCCCTCACCTGGTGTTGCGGTCCGACTCCACGTGGGGGGGTGGATGGGCCATGGGGGTACCCCGTGCAGGCGACGAGGGTTCTCAGGAGCTGTTGGTGGCCGGGTCTGTGGTCAGGTCCCCGATGCCGCCCGGGCGGACAACCAGCCCTGCTCACGTGACACTGGGGGCTTGGGGGGCCAAGGGTGGCAGTGGGGAGGGACCCTGGGGGCTGGAGAGCACAGTAAGCCAAGCTCCCCCGCATGCTCTCTCCTGCGGCTGGGCGGCTCTGGCTACGAGGGACCCTCGCCAGCGCCCCGGCCCAGCCCCGGCCAGGTGTCCCATGGGAGGGCGGGAGGTAGAAGGGGGCCCCAGGTCCCGAGCCATCTCGCTGAACCAGGAGGGACAGTAGCCGCAGGCCGCGGTGCAGAGGAACGCCACGCACGAGAGCGACCCCTCCGGCCAGCCCTGATGGGAGGAGGGGGAAATGCAGGGGGTCTGACAGGAGCGCCGCCGAGGCCGCAGGTGGGCAGGCGGGCCCTGTGCGCTACGAGCCAGGCCCCTTGTGCTGGGGGGGTGGCGGGAGCCGGGGGTGCATAGGGCCCCCCTCAGCCATCGGGACCCCAGGACCCCTTCCGAGAAGCCAGACGTTCTGCCCTGGCGCTTCCTCTCCGAGGGCGGGATCCGCTGCTTCTGATATCCTGGGGTCTGAAGACTGCAAGAGCATGGCGGGCAGGCCCCAGGCCCCCTGGCACGCGCAGCCCCACCAGGACCCCTGCCTTCGCCGTCCCAGGAAGGACCCATGTCCAGCACCCACCCCCCCGCCCCGTGGACTCTGTTCTTGTCTCATCTCTTGTCAACATGTTCTTTTGTAATAAGCGGCATCTCCTTATTAAAGGAATGAGCTGAAAGCACGCTGGGGGCGGTCTCTGGTGGTTCCTGCTGGGCTGGGGAGCAGGAGCTGCCCCAGGGTCCGCGCGGGAGGTGAGGCTGGGGACACGGCTCTTCCCTCGGGGGCTGGAGGAACCAGAAGGCCAGGCCAGGTCCGGCTGGGCGGTGGGCGCGTGGGCCCTCAGGGCAGCTGCTGGGGTGGACTAGACCCCCGGCTCCCCACTGCCAGCAGAGCCGGGCTCGGGGCGCGGCCACCGTCTGGCCCTGGGGTGGGGTCAGAGGAGGGACGGTTCCTACAAGCCCTCGGTTAGCTCACCGCAGCCGACTTCTTCAGACGTCTGTGACTCCTGAGGCCGAGGACGGGGCTTCAGGATTTTCTGGAAAGAGACGGTAGGGCAGCACCGCCCCCAGACCTGGAAGGGTGACCCGTCCTCACTGCGATCTGGGGGCCGTCTCCGCAGGGAGGTCCCCGCAGCCCCTCTGCCGCAGGTGGAGCGGGGCGTCCGGCTCAGGGCCAAGCTCCAGGGACGAGAAGGCAGAGCCTGTAAGGTTGGCCTGGCAGGGGCTGGGAATGAGGGGGGCAAGGCCAGCTCAGCACGAGGGCTGGGGAGTCTTCAGGAGGGAAGGGCTGGGCCTCACCGCCTCCAGGCGATGCCCAGTCTCCGCTGACTGCCCGGGCCCAGCGGGCACCCAGAGGAGCCCTCACTCCAGACCTGATCCTTTGCCTCCGATTTGGGCCGCAGGCCAGCAGCCGGGTGGCCGCAGGGGAGAAGACGCCTCCCTCCCTCACCTCCGCGACCTCCAGCTCGGTGACGGGGCCTCCGCTGGGTGTGAATGGGTCTGAGCAAACCAGATGGGGTGCACTAGGACGGACGGAGGGCCCGACCCTGGCCCCCCTGCCAGCGGCCGAGCACCTTAGCCTCCAGTGACCCCCACCAGCTGCCTTTAGAGTTCGGAGCCATGGAGCGGTTCCGGCTGCCCTGAACCGAGCGGTGGCCCTGCAGAGACAGTGCTGCACAGAGCAGCGGGCAGAGACCCCGGGAACCCACGGAAGCCACCTTCTCAGGGCCCCGGCCGCCCGGGGTGAGAGCACCAGTGCCCACCCCCGAGGCTGGGAGCCCCCCAGGCTCCTCCTTGGCCCCCGTGGCCGTCCCTGGGACAGAGGCCCCCAGTGGCAAGGATGGTGACATGAAACTACCACAGGCTGGCCCTATGTAAGGTTCTATAAACCCCATTTCCTAAACTGTGGAGACAGTCACAAAGTTAAAACACAATTTACTTATTTATAAATACTGTTGTGTTTACAGGCATCATGTAGATGTGGATATTATTATTCCCAAACTTTCAAACACAGAATACTTAATAATACTATATAATAACCAGTAAAACAAGATCATTCATCTCAGAGTTGAAAGGCCACTCAGAATTGCATAAAAATACATTCAGCTCACAAAGCGCATCTGGGTCCCTCCCTAAACCCCTATCCCCACCACGTGTATTTACAACGGAGCCGACTTCAAACGGTCCCTCTGGTGCTTTCTTGGAGGGGAAGTCAGGTGGAGGTAAGGTGAACAGAGACAAAATGCTACCCCTGGAATGGGGGTGTGGAGACCCCAGGGAGGGTCTCACAGCTCTTTCCACCGATCAAGACAGAGGCAGAGGGAACGGAGGGGGACGAGGGGGGACCACGGCGCTGCAGCCTGAGTCAGACTCCCCCATGGCGGGACATGGGGACACAGTCTCACCCTCCCCCACCTGGGGGCCAGCCTGACAGCAGCCCCAGCCTTTCAGGGGTGCAAGGGGACCCCCACCCCTGTGGCCCACCTCCTGCTGTCTTGGCTTGAGCCCCTCGCCTTTCCCTCCGAGCCCCCTCCCCAGAAGAGCGCGGTATGGAGAGAGGACGCAGGTCAGGCTCAGAGGCCAGCCTAGCACCCCACGTCCAGGACCTGCCCCCACCCCGAGTCCTGCTTCTGTGAGACCATCGAGGCTTCAACGAGGCCCCCGGGGCCCTGCCTTTCCTGAACCCGCTCCTGCAAGGCAACAGCAGATGAGCCACTGTCCCAGACGCACCGACACTGCCTGGTGCCCTCCTGAGGACTCACTCAGTCTCTAGCTGCGCAGACGAGGCCAGGCTGCCCATGGGCCCCGCCCAGGCTAGGGCCAAACCTCACCTTCGAGGGGGAAGTGGCACAGCCAGTCAGCTTTGCAACCGGAAGAGTCGGGGCTGATTCGTGGACAATCTCTCCTCTAAAGCACCACCAGCTCCAAGTGAGAAAAGCAAAAAATTAATGGGGAGGAAGATGAGAGTAGGCGGGAGGGTGAAAGGTGTGTTTATTTTGCAAAGACAGGAGCATCGTGAGGTCACCTTAAAGGGCCACCCAGGAAAAGTTTACTGGGAGCATTAGGGGAAAATCTGGAGAAGTAACAGAAAAGGTCACTCTGGCAGATTCCCAGTCCCAAATGATAAGCAGATTAATTGGAGAAGAAGCTCAGAGAGAAGCCCTCTGGGGAATGGAGGGGGGAAGCAAAAGATATGAGTTAACAGAGTAACACGCTTGCATGAAACTGGGTGATGAGACTGCATTTTGAAATCTCCATGTAGCAAACACGCGTGTGCACACAGGCTAGAAGCAAGAGTGACCCCCAGAGCTCGAAACCTCCTAAGGCAGCATCAGGCCAACCCTCAGCCGTGTCTGTCCCTACATGTGCTTCCCAAGGAGGGGCTCCCAGGACCCCTCCTCAACCTGACGTCCGACCACGACCCTCACAGGAGGGGCTGCATCGCCTGCTACGCGGCCACCGGCCGGTCCAGATTCTCCCGAGCCCAGCTCACCCCCAAGCAGCTGTGACGACGACGGTTCCCGGGGCCGCAGTGAAGCTGATCTACTGCCCAATCTAATCAGAGCACAAGCGATCAGTGGCCATCCTTGACACAGCCTACACACCCATCCGGGGGGCCGAGCAAAGCTGAGGGATGCGGGCCCCAGACCCTGGCCCTCCCCCTCCTCCCCGGGGGCTACTCGGTCCTGCAGCCTTTAGTGTGAACTCCCTGCAGCCCTGCTCAGGGGAGGGACCTCGGCTTGCGACAGCCCCACAAAACTAAAGGCTGGGGTTTCCTCGAGGAAGGCCCTCTGGTGCTTAAGGCAGAGCTGAGACTGAGTGGCCGGTGGGGAGAAACACAGCGGGTCTGCCGTCTGGACGCCAGGAGCCGGGCCCCTCCCATGAGAACCACTCATCCAGAGGCCGTGTTTCCACCCCCGCGGGTTTGCATATTCTCACCAGGCCATCAGGAGGGACGGCCACTACCCTCCAGACTGAATTCACTTTCCCACCTTGACACACTCTTAAACCATCTGAATGAGAAGAAAAGAATTTTTGAAGTTAGAGCAAAAACTCTGAGCGAGAAATGTTCTGGTCTCCCTAGGAATCAACAAACCACAGACTCTCAAGCCAAGAAGGGGTCCTGAGGACCACCGACCCAGCCCCCTTTCACAGATGGCCGCACGGCGGGTCAGGGCAGGCGCTGGCCCTGGGCCCCGACGCCCGGTCCTTTCAGCAGCCTCGTTCTGCCGCCACAGCTGCCTTCCTACGAGGTCAGGAGACACACCCTCCGAGGTGCTGAAACCTGCCTTAAAACTCAGTAATGGGGACCACGCTCTGTACTTGTAACTGGGCCCCGACAGGGGCAGGACCACCTATGACCGCTGGCCGCCACGTCCAGAGTCAGGGGTGGTGCTGGAGGCCAGGACGCCAGCGCTCACCCAGTGGATGGAACCAGGGGCCCACTCCCTACTGGCCCAGCTGCTGAGTCCCCGAGGTTTTCCCTTCGGAGGCACACGGTGGCCTGGAAGCTGGGAAGCCCCTCTGTCTGTGTCCGTCTGGGTGCGAGAGGCCTGCTCCAGGGCCAGAAACCTGGAGACGGAGACGAGCTGCTCCCCTCCACGCTGGCAGTTCACACACACCTTGGTGGGGTCCACAGGCTTGGAAGTGGGATTCCAGCTGCCTTTTGCCCCGAGTGGCGCTAACATGCACACGATTTGCTCAGCGCAGGGAAGCAGAGGAGCTGACGCCCTGCAAGTGGGCCGAGGAGACAGGCCAGGGCGCGTCCTTCCTTCAGACCCTTCCAAGGCCCAGCCTGGGGCCTCAGGCACGAGGGGGAGAAGCAGTGAGGCTTCAGCCAGAGACTCAGACGCTCAGAGGCTGGTTGTCACTCCCAGAGGTGCGGCCTGTCCAGAAAACGGCTGGCCAAGGCCGACGAGGCCCTCCCCCCAGCGCTGACCACCCATCCAGGCACCGCGGTGACAGGGCGCAACCCCAGAGGTAGCGAGGGGGCCCCTGACCATCACCTCGCGGACCAGCACAGCCTGGAAAGAGACCAGATTCAGAGTCTGTCTCACAGACTTAGTTGCATAAGAGAGAGAGCGCCTGAGATCACGGGCTGGTCCACACCACGGGCTCTAGCCACAGAGCCTGGCTTCCTGAGCGGAGAGGCCTGACACAGAAGGGCTGGAGGGAGGCGCGGGACACAGCCCGACCGGGTTCCGAGAGCCGCCCGCGCCCCCGAAAGGCACAGACGGAGCGGAGGGCGTGCTGCGACCCCTCTGCCTGGTCTGCCTGATGCAAGAGAGTCCAGGTGACGTCCTAATAACTCAGTTTCCTTTTCCAGTCCTGGCCCAGCACCCAGGGTGTGCCGGAGAGCCAGGGTCAAGGCCAAGGCCTCGTGCCTGCTCCCCTCCCCCAGAACAAAGGAAACGCTACAGTGGAAGATATGAAACTTCACTCTCAGCATCCCCCCCACGCAACCCCCCCGGCCCCGACGACACAAATCACCCCCGCCCAGGCGTCGCTCCTCGCAGGAAATGGCCGGACACGGAAGGTTTTGCACACTCTGAGAAAGGCGTTTTGCCCCAGGAGACAAAGCTCCTATCCCGAACTGGGACCTTGATCATGGCTCTGGGTTAAAGAGCATGTGACGTTTCTGAGGGCCATGGAAGGGGCTGGAAAGAAAGAGAAACTAGACAGAGGTAGCGTATGTTGAGAACGGACCGCTACACACTAAATGTCTCCGGCAACCCCAAAGCGACCTGCACACTCAAACCAGCCGAGGGATAAAGCGCCTACAAAAAGCAAACACTTAAGTGTTAATACTGGGGCATCATCAAGAACTCATGACCCAATTCTGTGCTGAACCCAGGGAGCCACCTGTCCAGGTTTTCGTCCAGAGAAGGACAGCCAAGACGCGGCAGGTGGGAAAAGCAGGGCACGTGGGGACCGACTTCCAGGCCCAGGGCAGCGTCAGCACCTCGGGGGTCCCCAGCCGCAGGTACAGCAGGGCTGTCACGTTACAGGGGGACCCTCAGGAAGACCTCAACTCTCATCCAAGCCGCCCAGCTTTCGAGCGATCAAGGCGCAGCCGCCAGAGGCTCCCTGACGGCGGGGTGGGGTCCCTGGGACACAGCCTTGGCCACCGGGTCTCGCCACTCCGAGTCCAGACTCGTTCCTCCTGCTGGCTTCCGAGCAAACAATCGTCTCTCCCCTGGACACGCCCCAGATGCCATCAAGCCCACCACGCTCACAGCACAAGGCATGAGGGGGGGGCCTCAGACGCCCCCACGCCTCCTCACAGCGGCGCCACTTCTCTTCAGGAGAGGAGACCAGGTCAAAGGGAGGTGGGGCAGGCGGGTGTTCTAGCAGAGAAACGCTGCGTGGGGAGGACGGCGGGGAGCTGAGCCCGGCCTGGCCGGGGAGAGGCCGGCGGTACCACTGCCCGGGCACACCGCTGGGGTCGGTGCTCTGTCCCAGCGCCCACCTCCCGGGGCACGCGCCCCGGGGCGGACGGAGGAAGGAAAGTAAAAGGGCAGAAAGGGAAGAGGCAAGCCCGGTCACCTGAGCCCTGGGGAGAGGGCCAGACACGGAGGGAACGGGCGTTAAGACCAGTCAGGTGCCACTGGGTTGCTGGTAGAAAAAATTCCACCACCACCGGCGGGAGTTAGAGAAAAGTCAGTTCCTGAGAGGCAAGGACAAGCAGGGGCCCCAACGTGGAGTCACTGTCAACTTGGATCTAGTGGCGGCAGCTCCAGAGGCCTCCCCATGTGTGTCCCACATCAGAGCGCATGGTGGTGGCAGCAGGGCTGGGGCCTGGACCAAGTGCTACGTGGACCAGAGGCCCGGCAGCCGGAGGCCGGGTCCACGGCTGGCCTGGCGACCCCCAGGCCTCCACCAGACGGCTCTAACGGTTGAGGGATCGCAGTCGCGCTTTGATGAAAACTGTCTGAACCCCAGCGGCGGGGGCCGGAGGAGGGGACACGGAGGGTGCAGAGGCGGCAACTGGACGACGGCCAGAGAAAGGTCCTCGTGGCTCCTCTTGGCCGGAGGGCGCCGGCGGGGGGAGAGGCGGGGCCAGCGCCGTCCCGGGAAGCCAGCGCCTGGCCTACTTGGACAGCTTGCTGATGACCCTGATGAGGGCGCCGTTCTCGTCCTTCAGCCTCTGGTTGTCGGATTTCAGTTCTGTCAGGACCTGCCGGCGGAAGGGAAAGGCGAGTCAGTCTGGCTGGTGACGGGGACCAAGTGCCCTTCTTCCTGCTCACGGGCTGGTGACGGTACCGCGCGGGGCCACAGCCCCCCCGCGCACACAGCAGGAACAGCCCCTTCCCCGCGTGCCACCCTCTCCTTCTCCTGAACCAGTAACCATTCCAGGGTTTCCTCCCCGGAACTCACCTCTGGTTCGGAGAAACCAGGGCAGCGCCATGTGTGCTGGGGACACAGGGAAGGGTCAGAAGAGGTGATGGGGTGAAGGGAAGGAAGGCGGGAACGCGTGGTGGGGGGCACAGCTCGGCTTTCCCATCACACCCCCAAGACGACTTAGGGTCTTGCTTCTGGTGCCGTGTGCCGGAACCCGCTGAGGTCCCCCCTGGCCGTAGCACGTGTCCACAGTCAACCCCCAACACCCAGGAGCCCTAACCTAACCTAACCATCTCCCACAGCAGAGCCCTAACACCCAGCCCCCCAACACCCAGGAGCCCGAGCATGCCCTCAGGGGGCTGGGGCTCTGCTGTGGGAGATGGGGGTGGAGACGTCTGTTCTCCCAGCCCGGCCTCCCCGGACCGTCACACTGTGTCGCGCAACTCGCGAAGCGAGGGAGCAGCGGCCCCGAGCCCAGGCTGGGAAAGTGGGGGGTGTCTGACAGCCCCGACGGGTCCCGATGAGGGCACGGCTGGTGTGCGAGCCTTGCTGGCGGCAAGAGAGAGTCAGGTCAGAGGGAAAGTGCTTCTTCACTGTGAAGGCGACAAAAATCCACACCCACATTTGTCTGGGGCGAGTGTCCTCTGGTCAGTCATTCAAACCTACAGGCCCCTCCATGTTCCCAGGGCTACTTCCAGTTCTGGCTCTGCTGTTAGCACCCAGGGGTCAGTCAGATCCCCGTAAAGAAAGGAACCGTTCCCTCAGCCTCTCACGGAAGATGCAGGTTAAGTCGCAGAGGGAGACCTAACCTCGTGTGCACAGACCACAGACACACGAGGCACTGGTATGGAGGGAACAGAACATCGGAGCACCAGGACGGCCTCAGGGTCTGTGACGCAGCCATCCTCAGGTCCACAGACGAGGGCCCGAGTCCAGCATCACTAGCGCAGCACGGCACAGCTCCTCACTGACTGCAGAGCTCACCCCTTCCCCGCAGACGCGGTCGCGGGCCGGAAGCCGCGACCGTCACCCGTGAGCTGTGCCGCTTGCGGCACGCCGCTCTCCTCTCGGGCTTTCCAGTTTGTACCTAAAGAAGCCATCCCCGCCCTCGTCCCTCACAAAGAGGGGCTCCGTGGGGGCCACAGCTGTGACAGCATGCAGTTAGAGGGCGTTAATCCAGGAAATACCAGAGCAGGCCTGTCCTCTGACCTCTGACCTGACACCGTCGGAGCCTGGCCGGCCTCCCTCTTCTGCCTCCACCCCTTGGCCTCAACTGCCCAGACACTCAAGCCAAGAGGCTCGCAGCAGCCCGCGGGCGTGGCCTCCCTCCTCTTCCCCTGCCACGTGCCCTCCCAGGGCACCCCGGGGCCGGCAGCCTGGGCGCCAGCAAGACTCTCAGGCCGTGTTCCCACGACGGGAGCCCCGGGTGGGAAGAAGCTCTACATGGGGACAGGCCGTGTGTCACCGCTGGCAGCTCGTCAGGTTGGATCTGAACCGCTCCCCTTTAAAAGCATGTACAAACGCACCCTCGAGCCTCGGAGATTTATGTCCCCGTTGAGACTCAACTCTTTGGGAAAAACTTGGCCAAGGCACTTTCCCAGCTGCCCGAGCTCCCGCGGCCAGCTCCAGGGAGCGCCAGGAAGGAAGAGAGGGGCGCGGAGGAAGCGTGAGGAAGGCGGGCTCAGGAGGGAGAGGAGGAGGCGGAGGGGGTTCTTGGAGCCGCATGTGAGCACGGGCCAATTACGCACGGACACCCGTGGAGGCGCCGTGCACGACGAGCTTGCGCAGCTTCCCCGCTTCTAAGTGCCCGGTTTGCCGCAGTCTGACAGGAAGGACAAAGAGAACGAAGCAGCTCCTCTCCAACGTCACCTCTTCCAACCTTGGGTGAGGAGCGTGCGGCGCGGGGTCCCGACGCTGCAGCGGCCCCGGGGGGAGGCCGGCCCTCCCGAGCGCCCGTCGGTGGGGACGGCAGCTCCTCCTGGAAGGGGCTGGGTGGCGAAGGCCCAGGTCCAAAGCCGCGTGGTCTCTGAGCAACGCCCACCTCTCAAGGGCCCACAGACACGGCGACGCGCACACAACGGCCCGGCTCCGGGAAGACGGCGCTTGTGGATGCTGGAACCCGACCCCACGGAATCCCCACGCGCCTTCTGTGGGTTTCTCCGTGACCCGGGCGGGCCTCTCTGCGTGGCCCTGCTGAGGAGTCGGCACTGAGGGGCCGCAGGCTGCCCCCTCGCCCCACGCCAGGGCTGCCAGGCGGTGGGTGCGCAGCCGGCCCGGAGCCTGATGTCCTTGGCCTGCCCGCCCCGTACCCTCCAAGTGACCTCGGGCAAGTTACTTCTTCTGTGACTTGGTTTTTCCCATAGGAAAAGTGACTGTTATGGGGAATAAATGAGAAAGGGCGAGTACAGGGCTCAGCACAGGCCCTCAGACGACAGCCGCCTCCAGGGTCACCAGCCCTCCTGATCTCACGCTCTCCCCACCAGGAGGAAACCGAGAAAACCGGGCCATCTTCCGGGGGCCCCGTCCGCCCCAGGTCAAAGCTGGCTCATCTCCTGGCGTGAAGCTTGGCCCTGACGTGCTGTCACGAGGAGGGCCGGCAGGCTGCTCGGGGCCGCGGGCCACCTCCCTCTCAAGTTTCTGTGTCACAGCGTCTCCAGCAGGATATCCGCTCCACCCGACAGTAATTCGGGTGCTTCAGATCTAGTGGGTACTAGTTGCCAGCTACTGACCCCGAAGACACAGCAAACGGGCACAAAGAAGAACAGGCCTGCTCAGGACTAATCGGATTGTTGCTACAAATTAAAAACTCGTATCAGAGAGTGAGACCGCTCAGCAGTGAGGACCCCTCACGCCGCCGCGGTGAGAAAACGAGCCACACCTGCGAGCCTGTCTGCAGACCCACATCCAGGGACAGGCGTCAAGTGCAGAAGATGCATTTTCTGGTTCTCCGGTGAAGACGAGCCCCCGCTCCCCTGCCGCCTCCTCGGCAAGCCCCCTGCTGGCAGTGGGGCTGGGGGTTTGGCCGTGGGAGGGCACATCCCCAGGCCCAGATCTGTGACAAGGAGGAGGGCAACACCCACCAAGAAGGGAGAGGGATGGAAAGACCCAGCAGGGGGTGGACGGAGCGGGGCTGGGTCAGTGCCCCCCCAGCGCTCGTTCTTGTCAGGTCCTGGGGCCGCGGTTCTCAGCCCAGCTGCACAACAGAACCAGCAGGGGAGCTCTGAACAGACACCCGGGCCTTTGCCTCTGAGGGGTGCCTGGCACAACTGTGCTCAAGTTGACCCCCAGGTGTCTGGAATGTGTGGCCCCTGCCCTTGGTCACCGTCACCCCAGGCGCAACCCGACTGCTCCAGGGACTAGGCTGCACTTGGATTGCTGTTGATCGAGACCCTGACCTCCCCCCAGAAACGTGTGCGCGTCCACACACAAGCAGGCGTGGACCCGTCTGGCTGAGTGACCTGCGCTCCGTCTCTAGGGGAAGAGTCTCACCAAACCAACGGCAGCCCAGGCCAGGCCCCGGCCCTGGGTCGCCCCGGCCCATGCCGCCTCTGCAGACCACCGACCTTCACAGGAACCCGCGTGCAGGCTCTGGGGGCCGAGCGCAGAGCCCGGGACCAACAACAAGAGGGAACGTGCCTGGAGTGGAGGAGGGGAGGAGGGGGCAGGCCTAGAGCCCCTGGGGGTCCGAGCCCTCGATGGCCTCCGAGAGTCTGGCCACAACCCGGGTCAGGGCCCTGTTCTCGGCCTGCAGCTGCTCGTTCATCTGCTTCAAGGTCTGAATCTGTTTTAGCTGGTGGAGGTTCTGCAGAGAGTGAGACACGAGGGACAGACAAGCAGACAGAGACAAGACGGACCAGAGGAGAGAAAAGTGGGACAAAGAAATCACGTTGACATTTTGTTGACGTTTTGTTTTTGCTTTTAGTTCGCATGCAAGAAGGGAAAGGAGAGAGGCCAGAGGAATGGTGGGGGGGGGGGGGGGGGGCGCGCGGCCCAGGGCGCCCGGAGCTTCTCCCAAGTCCAGCTGCTGCCCTGCTCTCCGCTCCTCTCCTCCGCACCCCCATACTTGGCCCCCTACTCCCACTTGTTTTCTTTCTGTGTCTTTCTATTACCTCCTTTATTTCTCATTTAAAAAAATGGAACGAGGCAAAGAAGAGAGGGCCTGTTGTTGAAGTGTTTTCTGTGGGAGGCGCACCTACAGAAGACCCTCTACCTTTCCTGGAAGTATCATCGCCAGGCCTCCTCTGCTGCCCGGATGCCTGTTCCAGGATCAAGAACTGCCCACCTGCCCCCACCTGCTCCGGGAGGGTATGCACCAGGGAACCCATGGCAGATTATACTGTCTCTGCCCGGGTCACAGAGAGGCTGGGAGCTACTTAAAGCTGCCACAGACAGCCTCCTGCGTGGAATCACAGCTCTGCACAAAGGTGGAGGGCATCGTGTCCAACGAAAATGGACCGGTGACCGATACCCTTGCCAGTCCAGCTGTTAGCATGTGTTGCAAATGGAACAGAACAACCCGCCCAAAGCCATGCTTCCCAATCCCCGTGTCCCACGAAGGATCTAAAGCCGGCAATAAACTGAGTCCTATCCAGGCCTGCTTCCTGTCACTAGTCCTTCCTAAGAGTTCTCTGACCCTGAAGCTGAGGCCACAAGCTCTGGGAGAGAGAACGGTCTTGTCATGCGAACGGGGCTTCACAGACAGAGATGACAATCCTGTGGGCTGTGGTGACTACAGACAGGTCGCCGGGCACCAGAGGAAGTCTCTCCTGCCCACGTGGACAGGAAGGACAGAAATGAAAGATGGGAGGAGTTATAGCTGTTTGGGAGTGAAAGAAGCAAGAAAATGAAAGGCAGCATGAAGATGAAAACAGTGAAAAGGAAAAACAAGCAGAGACAAACGGCTGCATCTCTTTCCCCGCAGAGGCAGCATCGCCACCGTGGGAAAAGGGAGGGTAGCCACACAGTTCTGAGCAGCCTGCAGCGGCCGGGAAAGGACAGAGAAGGTCGTGGGGCAGCCTGCGGGACCAAATTTAAGAACCAATGGAGAGTCCCTGACTCTCACCCTTCTTTGGGTCGACACTGGACCGAAGCTTTCAAGGCAGTCACGGTCCTTACGTGAAGCGGTCCTTGCCTCCTGGTAATTAACGTTAAACTAGGAGGACGATTCCGGTGAACTTGTGCACAGGCAGGCAGAGGGGGAAGAATGTGGCCATAAAGGCAGGAAGCTGCCGTGGGAGCGAGGCTGAGAACAAGGCGTGGTGGGGAGGCGGTGGGAGGGCACAGAGCAGGGTGGCCGGGCAGGCTGCCAGGGCAAGGAGATTGAAAAATCCGAGAGCAATCTCATCTCAATCTCCTCCCATGCGCGGGCCTGGGGCAAGGGGAGGAGGCGCCACGGGAAAGCTCTCCGCCCGACGTAGGCATGCTGACCCGCACGCCTGGCGGAGGCTGGGACGCGACCCCGCTCCAGCCCAGCCCGCGTGCGCTTCTCCTGGGGAGAGTCCATAAACACCTACCTTCCCAAGTAAAGACCAGAAAGGCGCAGCCTGTGTCACCACCACGGAGCCCCACACCCCACGCGCGAGCCCACCTTACGGCTCCCGGAGGCGGGGAACAGGCCCGAGTCCCTCTCTGTCCCTGAGCGCCCGGCTCCTCAGGGCTCACTGGAGGCCACAGCCCCTGCTCCCTGTGGGCCACTCCCGGAGGGGCTGAGCATCTGTACAAACTGGGCCAGCTCCACTCGCCCTCAGCTCAACCGGGCCCGGGTGCGGCCAGCACCTGTGCTGCGGCCGGCTACCGAGTGCCCACGCGTGTCCCCACGACTGCTGTCTGCGTGCAGGGCCCGAGAGCTGACCAAGCATCCCGAGCCTCCTGCAGCCAGCACGCCAGCTTCACGATGCTTGAGCCTGTACGTCTGAAGCCTCTGTCCCCAAAGAGGGTCCAGGTCGGCTGGCGGGCGGCTGGCACGGCCCCCCCAGTCCCCGGGTGGAGAGGGGCTGTCTGCTCACCTGGCCGGGCTTCGAGCTGAGCGAACGTGCTCAGGGCTGAGCCGGCAGGAGCTTCTCCCCCAGGGGTCTGCGACTAGCAATGCAGAACAAGGGCAGCTGACTCATGAAGAAATTTTTTAACTAAAAGAAGATTGGCTTTCAATCAGTATACCTACTGGTATGGGGCCTAGACGGTCATGGCCGGGCTCCGCCTGAATTTGAGGTGGGCCAGCACACGACCCGGGGCTGAGCGGGGCACGAGCTTCCATGTACCTGACCTCCATTGAGGAAAGAAAAGGACGCACGACCTCGTTCATGAAATCTCAGCCCGAGAGGCTGATGAGACAGAGAGAAAGACGCACCTGCCCCAGCCCATGGCCCCAAGGGTGCCTGGCGCCTCTGTACTCAGAGAGGGAATCGGGGGTCGGGGGGAACCCAGCTGCTCCCCCTCGGCTTGCAATCCGGCCCTCGTGTGGGGCTGAGTGGATGAGAAAGCACCTCCCGGCTGGAGGGTACGAGGCGGCCTGGGCCCTCAAGGACCCTACAAGGCAACAGCTCGGGCCTTATCCGCGCTCCTGATCAGCGTTTGGGCCATTTCTTAATGAGCATCCTGTTAGTTGCCAACAGATAGTACAACACAAGGCCTTGAAAAATGGAGGAGCCCCTGCACAACCGTGAGCTGTGGACCTGCCATTCAGACCTGTCCAGCCTGCGAACGTGCTCTGAGTGGCAGGTGAGGTGGGCCTAGAGAAACCAGCAGCTGGAGAAGCAAAACCACCAGCTATTTTTGCTTCTGGCTGTTCTCGAGACGTAGGCGGCACTGCCTGACACCGCGTGTGGGCGTCCCGGCACGTCCAGGATGGGGAGCGTGGAGCGCGCACAGGGCTTGCCCCTCCCGCGTGCAGCAGCCACGCAGACCAACAGGATTCCGGGCATTTGACCTTGTTGAGCCCTGAGCAACTTTTTTCAGTAAAGAACCAGCCTTCTCAGGCCATGGGAGCAATAAACGTCTCTCGCAGAGGGCTCCTGGCCTGAGGGCTCTGCTCACACTTCCAGGAGCCAGAGGCATGTGTTTCACGGGGGAAGATCCGCCGAGGGAGGAAAGCAGCCAAGCGGCACCCAGCCACCGCGGCGGCCCCACGCGCTGCAGCCCTGAGGCCCGGGTCCATGCACTCCCACATGCACTCCCTCTCCCCTCCCCTGGGCAGCGCGAGTGCGGCTCCCAGGACGCGCTGCCCGATGGTCACCGTCCCCGGGGAGGGAGATGTGGCTGAATATTCCAGGGGCAAGGGCGGGGCAGGAGACCAACAGCAGAACCAGCCTGCCCTCCATGGAGGACTGGCTCCACCCGCGTGCCTTCCTGGCTCCGCTTCCCAGGCTCTCCCCCAGGGCCAGGAGCTGAGGACCTGGCTTCGGACTTTCACCCGTCCCTCCCTCGGGATGAAGCTGCTGCTGAGAAAACCTTACGAGTTCCGCTCAGGTCTGCCTCCAGCCTGATGCACGACATCCCCTTACACCAAAGGCCACGTCTGTCCCCAGGGGCGCCGGGCGAGCTGAGAGCCAGGGTAGGGGCCGCGCACAGGCTCGCCTCGTCCTCACCATGCCCGCACCCCTCACGGGCTGCCCTGACCCGCCCGCAGGCCTGGGTGCAGGCACACGGCAAGCGCGCCTCTCCATACCTTCATCTCCTCCTCCATCTCCGACATCTTCCGCTCCAAGGCTCGCCTCTCCTGTTCAACACAACCAAACTGCTGAACATCTGACAGATTTGGAAAGGAGTCAAAACCCTGCCCCCCACCCCACCCCCAACTTATCCGGACCCCAAAGCCATGGGGATAAAACTTAGCTGCTTTCCAAATTAAACACAACCGGGGGAGATGGGAACCCATTACATGCCCAGGGTCAAGTCAAAGCTAGGGTTCATCGATAAATCTGAGTTTTCCCAACCCGAGAATGTCAACCCCAGAAAGACACTCTGAGAGGGGTCAGCGGGGGTCAGCAGTTGGCCCGGAGCTGCCCCACCTCGGTCAGGGCCAGCAGGATGTCTGCTCTTCTTAGGGCTGGAGTCCTGAGACCTCGACCTGGGGCAGAGGGTCCTGCTGAAGCTCCCCCTCTGTTCAAAGGGACGGGAAGGGTCCAGAGGCCTGGACCACACGCCGTGGCAGGCGAGCCTGCGCAGTTCCGCTTTCCCAGGGCGACGCAGACGGCCCCCTGAGGACCCTCCCGCCCCGAGCTCTCAGGAGACCGAAGCACCAGCAACCGAACTGCTCTCCAGAGTCAGGCAGAGAGGAGAGACGCCCCCCGGGATGGGATGCGCAGGCGCCCGCCTCCTTCAGACGGTGTCCTCCCCCCACGCACACGCACCCGCTTCTCCATCTCCAGCACCGACGACCGGTCGGCAGTCTTGTCTTGTTTCTGCTGGTGCAAACGGAAGGAACACATTGTTACTGGAGTGTCTCAGGGCCAGAGGGCCCGTCTAGTCCAGCCCCACCGGGCGCCCCGACATGTGGCCCAACCCACGGGTCCTGATGTCACAGAGACGAAGTCGCCGCCCTTCCGAGTTCACAGAATCCCCACCGGGAGTGGAGGCAGCAGCAGTGCTCCCAGGAGTGTGACACGGTCACAAGTGCAGAGGCGTTACCACACACAACCCCCCCCCCCCACACACACACACTTCAAGGCCAACCATCTTCTCCCCCCTCACCGCCCCTCCCTCACCTCTTTCTCGAATCTCAGGCCCAGAGGAAATGAAAGTGCCTTTCCTCCTGTAAAGCCTGAGCGCCAGGCACTCTTCTGAGTGACCCCTTCCCGCTCTGCTCCTTCTGTTTTGGGGACCGAGGCTGTGATTTTCAGGGAGGACGGGCTGCCAGAGCCTCTCAGGGGTCCATTCACGGGACCTGCCCTGCTTTGAACAGAACTTTCACTGTTTTATCCCCTGGGCTTCCAGGTAAGATTAGAACTTTATTCTGGATCACCTTCTACTTTTAACATAAATTTTGAGAGGAGCTAAAAACATTTAGCCGCCACAGCTACAAAGCAGAGAACAGCTTCAGGGAACGACTCTTAAAAAGGGCAGGGAAGTGACCCCTGAGTCCCTTTTGGGCAGAATTTCTTACAATCAATAGATAGTTAATGACGACAGAGTGACTACTTTATGCCTAGTACCAGGCATGGAAACATTTAATAAGTACAGAAATTACGCTGGTCTTACTGAGGAGGTTTCTTTTTCAAAAAATTAAGGACTAGCTGGAACTGGCAGTAAACTGGGATTTCTGGCTCCAGTCCTGGGCTCTCACCATCTGCTCTGAAGGTCACAGCCGCGGCCTGTCTGCACCACAAGCCTCTCTTCCCTAAGCCTGAGCAGCGTAGAAGCCGTGCCGATTTCACTACTTGGTTCACCTACACAAAGAGAACTTAACTAGTTCTCTTCGACAAAGAACTTATTTTGTTTTGCCCTGTCTTAACCCTAACCCCTCCGAGTTCGGATGGACCTTTCATGGGAACACGCCATGTGTGCACGTGCTAACTGTTTCCACACGGATGTGTGGCGTCGACAGGCCTCCCCTCCACTGTCCTGCCGAACGGTCCAATTTTGGTAAAGAGCAGAGGCTTGGTCTGTAGCACCACCGTTTCTTCTGAATTCTAGTAACTTGTATTTGGCAAAACTCAGTATATTCCAACACACCCAGCAAAGCAGGTGGCTAGAAAGTCAATGCTCTTCCCCGGCGGCTAAAAGGCTGAGGTTATTTTCAATGCCCTCTGTGCAATCTGTGTCCCCGGCTCGCGACTCCAAAGCCGAGACCCCAAAGCTCAAAGGATGCACTGTTGGGGCTTCTGCAGAGGAGGGAGCGGGGCCGGTGGGCCGTGGCTCCTGGCAGGACCAGCCCGTGCTGGTTCAGGACCAAGTTGGCCCCGGCCGCCACAACCAGGCGGGGCCCTTCCACGATGACAATGACGGACGGGCAGCTCCCAGGACAGGCCCACTCTGCGCTGGCCGAGCCCTTCAGGAAAGCGCAGCCCCTCGGGCGCCAGCACCCCTGCCTGCCCGGGGGTGTTGGGAAGGCACTGGCCCGAGCCCCACATGCTCACTGCCGTCGATCCCAGCGCTTTCGTCTCTGCTTTTGGATCCCACCCTGGGGTGGAACCGACAGCCAGCTCTGGTCTTCATCTGAGCTTCCCGGTGACAGTCCAAATTCTCATCCCCAGGCCTCCAGGCGGCTTCCTGCTGACCCAGCAATAACCCAAGACAGGGCTCGCGCCAGCCCTCAGTGAGGGTCTATCTCCCGGGCGATGAGTGCACCGCCCACTCTGTGCCGCTAATTGAACCAGGCCTGGCAGCGAGAGGAAGAGCTTTATCTGGTTCCTTGTTCCGGCACGGGTGCTGCAGGACACAACCCAACGTCCCAATGACACCTTCGTCCCGGGTTTGCTGTGACCAAACCACGACCGACAAGGCAGGAGGCACACACTGCCCACGACCAAGCCCTGACGCTGGCCCACGCTCTCCGCTAAGAAATGAGCAGATGACCCGTAAGAGTAATTACCAGCACTCGGGGGCCAGGAACGGTCCACTGGACCATCAGTTTCCAATTTTAAGTTCAACGCGGTGCGAACCCCAAACCAAATCTCTGGGAGGGGGAGGGCTGACCTGATTACCTCGCCCCCTCCCCTCTCCCCCTCCTCACCTGGGCCATCTTCTCAAGCTTGGATTTCACGTCTGCCAGCTCGAGCTGGGCCTCCTGAAGTTTTGTCTTCAGTTTCTGGTTTTCGGTCAGGGCGCTCTCGTAGAGCTGGGGGAGGGAGAGGAGGGAGTCAGGTCCCCAGCCTGTGGGCGGAGCAGGAAGACAGAAGGGCCCAGGGACAGAGGATATTCAGCCAAGGGCTCTGGCTCTCCTGCCGCTGGAACCCTGAGGTCCCAGGTGCTGAGCACAAATGGTGCTCCACTGCCAACAGTGTTACTGCCCAGGAGGTGGGGTGGGGCAGGGAAGGCCGTCCACCGCCTCCAGCAGGGAGGGCATGCGCATGGCTTAAAGACGTGGCTCCCACACAAAAGAGGCTTCCTTTTGGAGCCGCCCTCCTGTGTATCCATCTTAGCCAAGTTCTGTTCAACAAAACATTTTCTTAACAAAAAAGTTTTTTCCTGGCGTCTTAAGCACTTGAAAGGGCAGGTTTTTGAGCCGTCCCTGGAGCTGGGTTCTCTCCCTCAAGAACCAAAGGCAACCCACCATAAAATGATGGAAACCCCCCAAACCAGACTGTTACTATTTACCGTTGCCGAGAAGTATCTGGTTGACGTTCACAGGACCTCATTAAAAGCACGTGTTTGTTAAAAATATCAGAGTCCATCAAGTGATTCTCCGGGCCCAGGCAACCAGCATTACTCTTATTTCCCTTTCCACAATTCCTAACCCTTACTTTTTCCTACACCTCTAAATATCTGACTTAGGCGCATTTTTACTGCACTGAGAGCAATACGTGAAGGGGTCTTCATTCAGCTGGTTGAGAGGGGGGTAAACGTGCTGGCCGTTAGCATCTGTCGCTGGAGCACCTTCCCTCCCGCCTCTCAGCAAGGAAGAGGCAGGAGGGTCGAGTGGAGGGGACCCCTGCGCGGGGACCCGGGAGCCCCCACCTTTCTGTAGTCCCTGCTGCTGTCTTCCCCCGCGCGGCTGCTCAGGGTGGCCAGGCGGGCCTCGCGGGCCTCCCGGCGGGCTCTGGCCGAGGCCCGCTCGCTGCTGGCGTCACTGCCTCCCAATTCCAACCTGTGGGAGACACAGTAAAGGTACAAGTGGCTTCCGAGAACGAAAAGGTGGAGGGAGGTGATGCTTAAGGGCGGTGGGCGCCTTTCCTAAGATGTGCTTGAGCGCTCTGGCCAGAACTCCCCGCCTGCCGAGGGCACTGCTCGGGGGAGGAGGCCAGCACCCACCCAGCATGGAGCTGACTCGGGAGGTCGGTGGTGTGGCTGTGTGCCGACGGCAAGCGCAGAGCTTCTCAAATTAGCTTAGGGCCAAACAGCTTCCCTCAAGAGCATGCTTTTAAACGCAGAAGTTTCTGGGATCTCAGTGGCTCTTAGAAAATGGTTCCAATGAAGTGCCAATGAGCCAGAAACACACGGGCCTGGAGCTGCAAGCAGGGGTGGGTGAGGGTGGCAACCTGGGCTCAGCAGGCCGGCTGGACCCCCAGAGGTGTCGGGGGCGCCACCCGGTGCCGGGACAGCTCGCGTTGCACCCTCTCCTCTGGACGCCACACCTGTGACAGGACTTCATGTCTCGTAGCGACTGCACTTTCGGGGCGGACGGTGGCTTCGTCCCAGTACTGACTGGTCCATGAGTCAAGGGCCTCTCAGCTGACCTCCTGCTTAAGTGGACGGATGACTGGCACCCTGGTCCTTCACACTGGCTCCTAGCTTTCTGGCACTCTGCTCTTTCCAAGCTAAAAGGCGGCCCACGGAAGGGCCACGTGCAAACCAGCCCTCCAGGGCTCTACCCCTGAACCGGGCGGTGTGAAGAGCCCCAGCTGTGGAGCTTCCGCCCGCGTTCCTGTCCTGCAGGGGCCACGCGGGGGTGGGGGTGGGGGTGGACTAGGTACCAGAAGAGGCTTAGCAGGGGTGGGGGCAAAGCTGCTGATGACACCAAGGGCTGTCTTTTCCTCACAGAGGTGCTCAGTCCTACAACATGCTCAGTCCTGCATTCTTTTCCTTCTCATAGTTAAAAAATCTTTTGTAAATAGAAATCTCTTTATTGACTTTCCTGATTGCAAAAGCAATACATGCATGTTGAACAGTTTAAGCATTGGAACTAAAGTGTCTAAAATAGAAAGTGAAAGTCACCCCACGGTCCTGCCCAAGGAACAATCTCTACCAACAGTTCAGTTCATATCCTTGCAGGATGTTAAACAGGGATGTCAAAATAAATATTTCTGTAAATAAAACCAGAGAATACCTTCTGTGGTCTCTCCCCTATGCCTACGCACTCACGACTTCAGGCATCTCACCATGTAAGTAAAAACACATTTGCCTCGTTAAAAAAAAATGACTGCGTAGCCTTCCACCGTATGGCCGTGTGACAGTTTAATCCTCTATTGATAGACACATATTGTTTGAAATTCTTTAGCTACTGTAAATAATGCTACAATAAGACTTGTCTGTAAATCTTAGTGTATTTGTTATTTTCTTAGGATAAAATCTTAGCAGTGGAACTGTTTGGTCAAGAGATAAATAATATTTTAAATGCAGATATATATGTTACCATACTGCCCTCTAGAGAGGTTTAAAACTTTTCAATCCAATAGGAGAAATATCTTATTGTTGTTCATTTTAATGCTTTAAAATCATTATGGAGGTTCAATACCTTTGATTATTTACCTTAGTTTCTGAAGGGCCTATTCATAGCCTTTGTTAATCTTTGCCTCATTATATTGCAGGAGCATCCTACATACACGGGGGCTTTTAAAACTATCTAACATAGGTTGCAAAAAATGTTTTTCCCTACTTTCCTTTTTGTCTCTTTTAATAGCAGAGATTTTAAATTTTACGTAATTAGAATGATTCTTTCTCCACTGAGTTGGAAAGTCATACATGACTTTTGGGGGCTGTCGACTGTGTTCTAGAATCTCACTGTTTTAACTGCTACAGTTTTATAGCATATTTTGAAGTCTGCAGGGAAATTTATTTTCACAAATGGTCATTATAATGTAACAGAGTTCACAAGAAATTAACTGTAGCAAACAAAACACCACTCTCCACCAATTTTGCAAAGCGAATTTTCTGCTGGGTTAGTTGGAAATTATATTTATCCTAAGCTGGTGCTTGGTGAGAGGGCAAGCAAAGGAAGAATACATGCAAGTTTGTAAATTTTAAAATATATTAATAAGGTAGAACCAGCTCAATTATTAAACAAATTATGAAACTCATTTGCCCTATGGTATCCTGTAACTACATCTTCCCAATCTCCTCTTAATTTCGTCATCAGAGGAACAGTGGAAAATGGGAGATTCAAACTCTGGCTCCACATTCTCTATTATTTTATAATAATAAAATAACGCGAGCTTTTCTCTAGTTGCAGCGAGCAGAGGCTACTCTTCGCTGCAGCGCATAGGCTTCTCATTGCAGTGGCTTCTCTTGTTGTGGAGCATGGGCTCTAGGCGCGCAGGCTCAGTAGTTGTGGCTCACAGGCTCTAGAGCGCAGGCTCAGTAGCTGCGGCGCGTGGGCTCTAGAGCGCAGGCTCAGTAGTTGCGGCGCAGGGGCTTAGTTGCTCTGCAGCATGTGGGATCTTCCCAGACCAGGGCTTGAACCTGTGTCCCCTGCATTGGCAGGCAGATTCTTAACCACTGCGCCACCATGGAAGTCCCAGTCTCTATTATTTTATTTTATTCTTCAGCAAGATCAATTTTGTACCCTTAGGTACTAGGTGAAAAATTACAGAGGATCATTCCCCAAACTCTGATATGCTTAACTTTTCAGCAACTGCAAAGCAGGTCTTTGGTTCACTGGATAAACTATTCCTGGGCCCCATGTGGGTACAGGGAACAGTGTCAGGCTCCCTGAACCAGCCAGTCAGGCTGGCCTCTCCTCTGCCCTGGGTGCCCTTCTGTACTTCCATCCCGCCCCTGAGACGGCCTGTCCAGTCACCTGTACGCTACACGAAGGTGAGGACACTAATGTCTCCCTAGCCCTGGCTGGGGGGAGCGGGCACGGTGCTCAGGGAACCAACATGGAGGTGGGATGCAGCGTGACTGGACAGAGGGGCCCGTGCGGGGGCCGAAGGGAGCCGCTTGTGACTGTGGGGCTGTGGAAATGAGACGGGAGGATGGAGAGAGGCTGTTACACTAGGCAAAACCACGTGCAACCACACATGCGTCTACTCACGAGTGTGAGGCAGGCAAGGTCTTACCTAGAAAGTCGTTCATGCTGGAGAAACAAGAGACAAACAAAAAAATCAGCATTAGCAAGGGACTGACATTTATTATTTCCGTTTACAAATGTACTCTTCAAATCAGACATCTCAGCTTCACGGCTGAAGACAGGGGTGCAGCCTCACAGTGTGAGAAAAGGCTCCTCGGCTAAGCGCCCACGCCTGTGCCCATAACTTGCGAGACTTGAGGCTTTGGGAGCACATCTCATTAAACTGGAGTCCAGCAACGTGTGAAATGATCACCCGCCCTGCCACCTACCAAGCCGTCCTGTGTCCCAGGACTGCCTGGGCCTGTGTGACAGGCTGCCTCTCTGGATCTCAGCGTCCATTCTACCCACCTCCCTCCACTCACACCCTCGGCCCTGCCCGTGTGAACACGGTATCCATGGCTGTGAAGGTCCAGGACGGTCCCCACTTCCTCCCAGGTCCCTAGTGAAGGGAGAGGAGAGCGGGGGAAAGGCCCACACCCACCCCTAGGATGGTGGTAAAAAAACGAAAAGAGTAACAAAGTACTGAGATCTCAGAAGAAAGGAGGTTACAGATTTGACCTCTGGGCTCGGCTACCTATGGTCGCTGCAAACAACAATGATTATGCCTTTTACATTTATTTTTAATCACAGATGACCTTTACCCTCTATCTCCACTTTTTTATAAAAAGAACTGAGGCCAAAAAAAACCTCAATTGATTTAAATGTATTTTTTTTTCCCTCCTTTGAGGTGTTAAAGAATAACAAAATCCTCAAGGGCAGACAAAAGAAGGAAGACGAGAAACCAGGCCCGATTACCTAACAGAAGCAGCGAACCCCTGCTCCTCTGGCCGTCGCCTGGGGACACTGCTCTGTTGAAGGTCACACCGCGTGAGGGCCCCACATACCACACCCTGAAGCTGCCCAGGGGGGCAGAGCGCCAGCACTGCTGGCTGGAGGGACCAACCAGGTGACCTCGCTGCAAGGTGGCTTTTCCCCGTGGACTTCTGTCTTGAACCCGGGGCTTCCATTCATCAGTCCTCTCGTGGGCTTTTCCAAAACGTCCTCAGCCTAACCTCAGTCTGGAAAGTTCTCTCTCCACAGGCCTAGAGCTGGGCCTTCTTCCATGAATTGTAAAAAGTCCCCCAGGTGACCCATCATGCAGCCCAGGTTAAGCACCACTAACCATGGGCTTTTTAATGTGAAGACGTGTCCCATCTGAGGCGGAGGAATCGGTGAGAGACCGTGCGCTGTGTCTGTAACGTTCTCCTACACTGGAATCGGGCACCCTAAAACGTGTGAGTCTGGGATTCAGGAATTCTCCTGTCTCACATTTATAATATCCCATCAATCACTGCTTTTACCAACATTAACTAAGGGTTGTTTTTCTCTGACTTGAAGACTTTTGTCAAAAAAGAAACTAAATTTTAGCCACGTCTCAAGAATTACTTAATATATAAAAACGCTTCCAGTGTGCTCAGTGGTGCTGAGGTTTCCCCCGGTGGCCATGCCCACCTGCCAGCTCTGTGCTGAGAGCTGGCCTTGGGGGTGCCCGGGGGGCGTGGGGGGCATTCACAGCTCAGGGGGACTGCCCAATGGGACACGCCCCAGACCCGTGAGTAACTGAGGCCGGACTCCATCCCAGGCAACGCCAGGGGCCCTACTGAACTGAAGGACCGCGGAGAGCAGGGCCCGTAGGGGAGGCCCCGAGGAGGGGCAGCAGAGAAGCTGTGTGAGAGCAGTGCCGATGGGCCCGTGTGAGCAGCGCGGGGCAGACAGGGAGTCCGGGGGCCCCTTCCCGGCAGAAATGGACGAGAAGATGATGCTCGGGAAACGCGCACACACACACATCCAAGGTCTCCCCGCACCTCCCTCCCTGCGGCTTGGCCATCGCCTCACTCCCAGTGACGCCCTCAGGGCCTGCACTGCTCACCAAACACCCAGCCAACAGCTCAGCCTTCGGGAAGGGGCCTGCCAGCCTCAGCATCGGCTGGGCCTGGGAACCAGTCTCTGTTCTGACATCTAGACCAGTGACTCCTCAACGCCCTGCCAGCTCCGCCTCACTTCGCAGCTGTAAACGCACCACACTGGCTGCTGGTTCGAGCAGCAAGTTAACTCAGGACCTGGGAGACCGGGGTGGGGCAGGGGGGGAACTGAGCTCACAGGCTCCCGTCCACTCTCCCGCGGCTTCTGGGCAGAATGGCCTTTCTCACGCTCCATCGCCCCCATGGGAGAGCCTCTGGGAGCCTCCCACGCCCTCCCCAGGCACGGAGAACGACCCCTTTACAACCTCGCCAGCTTGCCCCACGCCTTGGTCGTCTTCTCCCACAGAAACCCAAGCACACCTGTGCCCAGGGCGCAGACGGGGGCCTGGCGACGTGACCGACAGACGTGTCTGTTTACCAACTCGGTGGTGCCCAACTGTGGGATCTCACTTGAGGGTGCGGTAACATCCTCTCTGTAAGAATGTGATTCGTGGGGGGAGATTTTACTACATGTCCAGCTTTCAGTCTGCTGTGCCGACGCTGGCAGCGGCCTCTCTAAGTGAAGAGATCTTCCTTTCATTAAGGCGGGGAAATCTGGCTTCTCCCAGGCCTAAGTCTGAGCCATTCTGTAGTATCAAAGCGTACTACTCATCTCCACTGACCGACTCCTATCAGAGCACCGGGTAACTAACCTTTCCCACTCGGGATGGCCTGGAAGTACTGCGGAGCTGCTGATGCCATCATCGCACCAGCGGAAGTTCTCACAGGGCAGCATCGCATGCAGTGACACTGAGTGGCCTCTACTGAGGAGGCTGATGCAAGATACAAACAGGCAAAAACTTAAAGACACAGAAAATAGGTTAGCACTGCCACGCAGCAATCAGAAAAAGCCCACGGGGTCCTGGCAGCCCCAGGCAAGCCCTCCCCAGAGGCCAGCCTGGAGGGCGGTGCGTCCTACGGGGGCTGCCCAAGAGCGGCACTCCTATCTCTACCTGCCAGGGGTAATTGAAAGCAAACAGGGCAGTCTGCTGTTTGTTGTACTCTTCAGGCATGTAAGATGCGTGTTATCAAGTTCTTTGGGATGAACTTTCATCAGGTGTTGTGACGAGTAGACTGTCACCTGATCCAGGTGTCAGAGGAAACAGGGGTCCCTCCAAGCCCGCCCTCCATCCTTCTAGTACTCCCCCTCCGCGCCACCCCCCCAAATCCTGGAGCCCTCTGGAACCCTCGGGCTTTTTATCATTGCCTTCAAGGACTCGCCTTAGCCACGTCCCGAGAAGGTGACCTAACTCCTTAGAGAAGAGTGAGAGTCTCAGAAAACAAGATTTGGGGCCATAGAGGTAGCACGGTTGTAGGTTGTAGAGGTAGCACTGTTTGCCATGAAGCAAACAGTACCATTTCAAAGAAGGAAGACACCTGGGATTTCTGGAGGAGATGGTGTTCTCATCGTAACAGAAATTAGCCTGAGAAGACAGTTCTTGGAGGCCAGAGGGCAAGTGGGTTAAAAGTGTACGGGACCTGGGACTCAATCCCCAGCTTCTGATAAAATGGCTTTGGTATTTAGATCATACTTCCAGAAACTACTGGTTTGCTTGGTTTCTTGATATCCTAGATAATATGGTGTTTGACAAACAGTGGTTAGATTTAGGGAGAGAAAGTTTGGGTTTCTTGGGTAAAAGGAGCAGAGTGGCTGAACTGGTGGAGACTTAACTTCCATTTTCCCTCTTCCTCCTCCTGTCACTCAAACTGAGCACAGTTCACCGTCACCCGGACACTGTGTCTCAGTCTGAAGAGCTGACTCCGTCCCTGCAGGGAAAGCACGGAGTGGGTCTGGAGAGCAGGGGGCGGGGCAGTGCGGGCTTGCCTACGTGGTCTCGCCGGGGCGGAGGGGCAGTAAAGGACAGCGTCAGAGGCTGGGGAAGGACATCGAAGACCCTCCAGAGCGGAGCCTGAGAGTCGGCCCCATGGGCAGCGACTGAGGAGAAGCCCCAGAACACAGGGCCTGGGGTCCCAGCCAATCTGCGCCCTTCGGAGGCCAGGAGCGGGGTTCCCCTCGCCTGTGTTCTGGGAAAGGCCCATCTCTCCCTGCAAGCTCCCCCCGTGGACGTGGGGCAGTGACTCTCACTCCACTCTCGAGCCGGGTCTGAACGGCGCATCTGCCCATGGTGACGCCGTTTATTTTAGGAGAGGCCCGAGCCTTCTACGCAGCCTACAGGTTAAGACCAACGTCCCGTGGCACGTGCTCTAGTCAGGACGTCTCAGGAGGACCTTCTGCTTGGAGACTGCTGCTCTGCCGCCACTGAAAACAAACGCCTGATGGCCACTGAGGCCGGGCTCTCTGGTGTGTCTGAGCTAGAGGCAAACGGCTCAGAGAAGGAATTACTTTCACAGCTTTTATGGCCCAACTGGGGGCCACAGACATTGTAAATGGGGCGTGCAGCAGCAGAGACTTTAGAAACCAAAGCGAACACAGAAAACAGAAAGTAAAAAGAAAGACGAGCCAGACGCACCATAATTTAAAAAATGCTCCAAAACCAAGAAGCAGGCTCCTTCCTCTCATACCTCCTGAATTCTCCCATAACAATCTCATGGGTTGGGGCCTGTTTCTAATAAAAGAACAGAGCGAAGAGCACCATGAATTCAGATGGAAACCCTGGGAAGGGACGGAACAGGGCTGGCTTTGATTTGTGAAATGTGGAGACTTCTCCGAACACCAGAGACTGGCTAGGAAACCCCCCACGAAAGCTTTTAACGTGAAGTTATCGGGAGTTCAGGAAGGCAGATAATTAAAACCAAACTCTTCTGACCAAGTTTAAAATAAAATCTTAGCTCTGGAAGCTGGGCCCAAGGGAAAGGAACGAACCACGTCACGTGGCCACACCGAGACCAAAATGGGCCTGACGCTGCAGCGATGGGAAAGCCTCCGGGTAAACCTCCTACTTCACTTCCGTGTTCCTGGGAGAGGCCCGAGCTCTGAGGAGCGTGGGTGTGGCTGCAGTGAGGACCTGCCGCAGACCTGGCCCAGACCTGGACGCTACCTGAGCTCTGGGGACAATCGTTCTACGACGTTTGGAGTTTGAGAATCCTTCCCTATACTCGTCTCAGACGCACTCAGGCTTCCTAAGCCTTCTGCCTGCAGGGAAGAGCACCCTCATAATGCAAATGATTGGGGCTCTCGGGGAACTTGGAAGGGCAGCCTAGTGGGCTCCAGCTCTGAAAAGGATCTTTCTGAGTCTTACCGTTCCAGTAATGTATCTGGGGATCCTGAACAATTTGGAGATACACGTGGGGGCGGGGGGGAATAAAAGCTTTCACGATTTACGCAGAGGTGTGACAGTAGGGCACAGTGATGCTGAGGCCTGCGTTAGGTGCTCTTCCCTGTATCTAAAAAATGAGTATTCCCTTAATATCACCAGACGTCCAACTATATTCATTTTCTCTTGCTGCTGCCCTACCATCAGCCTGGCTGTGCCCTGCTCAGGTTCTCACGGGCAGAACCGGGTGTCTGCTGGCTGGGCTCTCACCTGGAGGCCCGGGGGAGAACCGCTGCCTGTGGCCGCCGGGGCTGCCGCTGCTCCTGGAGGCCCCCGTGTCCTTCCCCACTTCACGCAGTGACACGGGGGCTCCTTTCCACACTCCTCTGCCATCAGCCAAGAAAGCTCTCTGCGGGCAGGCAGGGCTGGTGACTGGATCAGGCCCACGTCTCATAAGGTCGGTGATGCCCGCAACAGGCCGAGGGAGGGCCACCTCATCACATACACGGGCCCTGGAGCCCAGGCCGGGGCATCGAAACGAGCCAGTTTAGAAAGTCCCGCTTTAAAAAGACATGGTCTAGTTTACCTGTAACATCCTCAGTGGAAGGAACATCCACAGTACACGGCCAGTCAGCTGCAGCTGGGTGATTACAGACATTCTGAATCAGAACAAAGCTGAAAGCACGGCTGGTGCTGGGCAAGTGTACACCCACTCAGCAGCCGTGTGTGCCAGAGGACACCTCCAAGCCAGATTCTAACAGCATTAAAAGTATTAACTTGCAGCTAACTTCATCTTCCTTTACTCCTCGATTTGTCTTTACCAAGTACTTAATACATATGGGGGAAAAAAAACAAAACAGGAAAGTCAAGAAATACGGTACTTATAATCCCGTTTCCACTGTAAATATTTCTGAAGAACCTCACTGCCAGATTGTAACGACCCTACCAATTTAATACTGCACGTAGAAAGGAGATGATTGAATGCTACTGCACATATTCTGGTCCATCTCATTGTATTTCAAATGGTAGAAAGAGACCCATCTTCTGCTATATCTATAGACCACGCTGCCCAAACATTACTGGAATTCTACAGCTCTTATTTTCTATGCAGGCCTGTACCTGTTCTTTATGGATATTCCCAGCTTCTGAATAAGTACAATGTACTTACTGTAGAAGGAAATATCGGAATGTACTAAAGTTTCCCTGAAATACCCAAGGCAAGCCCTTCGTGTTTAAAGGCCATCTGTAAAGCCCTATGATCCGTAAGCACACTTGCAGGCTGCGGCGTCTTCTCCAGGCAGCTTTCACACGCCAGGTGACGGTGACCAAGGACGACGAGCTGCTCTAACGCGTGTGGCTCTAGCCAGGGGTCACGTCACTCACATTGAACACACACTTTCACTTAGTCTCAGGTCTGCACTGGCGTGCACGGTGCACAAAGTTGCAGTAGCCCCTGACATTGCGCAGACGATTCCAAGTGCGGCCTGAGCGTGGCCCCCGGGGCTGTGAGGCTCTGCAGGGTAGTGGGTCCCGCCATCCCGTTAGGGCCATCGTCATGCCTCCTCAGCATCAAGCCTTCCAGGCCCACAGCCTGGGAAGAGGTGGATTTGTCACCTGGGAAATATCACCGTCCAGCAGCCTATGTGGGTAGCAGTTATTTTAATTTTATTCAGACTAGGTTGTGAATCAAAACCCTTGCCAAGGGGTTAGTGAGGCTCTCCAGACCTCACCTCTTAAGAGGAAACAGATACTCGGGACCTAAGTAGCGTAAGGAAAAACTTTTTCTGCTAAGTAAATTCCACAAAAGGTTAGGGACTTCCTTTGTTCTTAGCTTTCTCTCTCTGTTCCCACAGAAACCAAAATATTAACTCACATATTTTAGAGCTGTCGACACACTAGCAAACTGCAACAAGTGGGGATCTGAAGAGCCTCGAGAACACCTGTGGCTATTAGCCCTCACCACAGAAACAGGATTTCACAGTGCACGGCCGACCCCCTCCAGGGGGCCGCACAGGCCAGGAGTAGAGACCAGACCAGGGTCGGCAGTGCATCCCTTCCCTGTGAGGGAGGGGGCCTCAGACAGTGTCCTCTGGGCTCAGATCCCCTCTCTGGTGGGGGAAAGTTGAGCACATCCACACAACAGTGACAGTCATCACCTGAGTGCAGTCAGACACTAGGCTGTCTGGTACACACAGCAGATAAAAAGGGTTGCCAGAAAAGAAAGACCGACGCTGTCTGGAGGTTTCTGGTAAGGCTTCCTGGAAGGACGACCCTATGAAAAGCATCAGCCTGGAGTCAGAAACAGGGTGGTCGTGAAGAATGACACTGTTCTGCATGACCTGTCCTGTGAGAAATCGGGCACTAGCTGGGACCTCGTCAGTAGCCCAAGTGCTACTGGCAGCTCTGAAAGGTAAAGGACCGAAGCTGTCTTTGATTCGGCCACTGAATTTGACCTTTTATACCCCCTATGGACCTTGAGTCTTCAGACGCACCAGGTTCTTTGGATTTAGGGCTAAACTGCACTCCCAGAGCAGAACTGGTGCTGTACAGTACAGGCCTTAGGGACAGGAGACACGTGTGCAGGGCGCTTGATTTTTGGCAGGTGAAAGATCCCTTAGATAAGAGAAACCTCAGAAATTCAGGCTCTTCTAATTCAGAACTTGTTATAATGTAACAGGTCCTGAATTGAAGCATACCTTTGTACCATCTGCTTAGAAATTATTTTATAAGTAAATTAATAGCATAAAAAGATAAGATAAATGACCTTACCTAACGGATCTGTTTATGAGTACTTATAAAAATGGCTTTAGAGAACTATTTACTAATACACTCGCTAAAATGATTTTAGGTGACAACCTTCAAGGGTAGAGCAGATCTTTTCTCCTTAGCAACAGTTCTAATGTAGACACTTAGAAGTAACAAAACTATACCTACTTTTAAATGTTGCAAAATTCTGACTTTATCTAAATTGATTTGTCTCTTTCTAAATTATTCTGTGAACTTTCTCCTTCTTTACAATAGGTTTATTATCGCCATCTCTCTTTTCAAAACAGATTGAATGGTCAGGGATATTAGCAATAACTCAGGAGCTATTTCACGGAGACGCAGTGGTTCCCTGGACCGCTACACAGCTTAGTGCTGCCGGCTCCAGCATCTGCTGGTACATGGGCTCAGACAACTGCTAACTTCCCTCTGCCTCAGCGTCCTCACGGGTAAAGCCGGGGGAATGGTACCCGGCGCGTAAGGTTATCAGCAGGATGAAGTGAGAGTCGCGTGCCTGCCACGGCACCTAGCACAGGTGATGCTCTATAAATACCAGTTCCCACTGCCCACTCCTCTCTGCTGGGGCCTGCTGGCTGCCAGAGGAATCAGCTCAAGCCAACTCTTCCACTCAAGTCAAGGGTTTTGACTGTAGATTTTGATTATCCAGGCTAGTTCCTACTTACCCTTTCTAACCCACAGGCATTTAAGGCTATTATTCTACTGTCCACATAGTTATACTCTCTCCCAGATAACCAACCACGGGAGGTCGATTCTGGAAGTCCACAGGAGCTGTGACGCTCTGACACAAAGACGCTGCTTTCACAAGGAAGCAGGCGGAGGTCAAAGTCTAGACACGCTTCTATGTCTTTACCCCGTCAGCTCACCGGCAGGACTCCTGTACTGTCGCCCAAGGAGGAGGCTGCGCTTTGGGCTGGGATGAGGCCTAACCCCGGGTGTGGACAGCTGCCACCCCCCGAGTGACACACAGTCAGGACCGGAAACGAAAGCAGCAGAAGGCAGCTGGAAGCCAGCCCGAGCCGCTCCCTCCAGCTCCTGATTCTAACCACCAGCTCCCCCACATATTACGAGGCTGAGGAGGAGGGAGAAGCGATGCTGCATAATCTGGGAACTGCTCGAGTGGGAAACGCTCTCCCCGGCGGCCCCGCCGGCTGTACTGAAAACGAGGACCCCAACCTCTTGACCCAACTGACCCTCCATCTCTGGATTCTCTGGGGCTGCAGCTCATCACTGGAACATCAAGTTGACCACAATACCTGGAGACAGACAGACAAGACTCAAGGCCTCCTGTCGTCCCTCATGTGACCCCGTGGTGACTGGAGAGGAAAAGGCCACGCGCGGGAAGAGCCTTCTAACCTCTTGCTGTTACTCCCCAAGGCTTTATTCCCAGCTCGGTCCGTACGTGACATCTGCTCCTTGGTTTTAATCATAAATATCAGTATTTTCAGCCCATTATTTTCTTCCAAGCTTCGGACCAACTACTTTCTGGTGTCAGTACCGAACCTCCCGAAGTCCCTCTAACTCAGCACATCCCAGCATGAGGCGCCTCTGCACTCGGCACCCTCTGCTTCCTGCCCTGCCCGTTGAGCCGTGTCCTGCCGGTTTCTACCGAGTGGCCCAAACCAAAGGCCTGAGAGTCGCCCTGGCCCCTGCCCGCTCATGGGCTCACCCCGCCCCAGTCCACTTCGAAACAGCTGGAAGGTCCTCCAACCACCGGACAGCGCCTCCGTCCAGGCCCTCACTTCTCACCAGAGGACCGACCTTACCCCCAGGCCCGCCGACAGTCCAGCCTTCAGCTGCCGGAGCGATTTCTCTAACAAGCAAACAGCTCTGATCACAGCAACTTGACCCCAACTTTTCAGTCCTTCACCCACAGGCCAGCTCTCCCAGCCCTCGGAACGACATGCCAAGTCCAACACGAACCGGCCCCTGTGAGTCTCCAGCTGAACTTCTGATCACACCCCTCCTTCACCCTCCGAATTATACCTCCTGTCCCAGCCACACCGACCTGCAGCTCTCAGAGTAGTACTCTACTTCCTCTCGTCTTTTTTCCACCTTGGTCATGCACTGCTTGCTTTCACTGTCCGTTCAACAGCCTTATGCATCTCCCGCTTGACCGGCCTCCTAAAACAAAGCACCTGGGCCCAATACCTTCATTAGAAGATTCACTTCCCCTTGTTATAATCCTGGAGTTCCCTTCTCATCTCCCCAGCTAGACTGCTGGCTCCCTGAGGGCAGGGACTGTGTCTTTCATCTCTCGATTCCAGATCTAGTACAGGCCTACTTACGTAGCAGACGCTCATGGAACGTTAATCGTGGGAGGATTCAGAACAGGGTAGGTGGCCTTGGTGTTCATCTGCCATGGAACCAGTCTCTGGTGAACGAGCCTCTCCTCCGTGGCTGACCCAGCCCAGCGTCCACCTAGGATTCACGGAACCGTTCCCGGTGGGGAACTGCTTTCACTCCTACAGGTTCCACTACATTGCTTAGGAAGATTCCCTGAGAAAGAGTTACTGCTTACTGACTTTTCTTGAGTGGAATTTAAAAAACCCAACCCAACCCAACCCAATACACTAGTGGTTTTAATTAGAGAGAAAAAAAAATGGTTAACAGCTTGCACCCTTAGTTAGTATTATTCACCCAAACGCTTCTCGTCCCCGGACAACGGATTATAAAGGAATAAAACATGGATTCCAGATTGGAAGCACAAGAGCAGGAGGATACGAACAAAGGATAAAGGAACAGCCTAAAAGCTGTTGGGTGTTGGCCACAGGAGAGCACAAAGGAGGCAAAGACACGGACTCCACACCAGGGCCTAGAAGGGAGGAGCACCCGTGGGTGAGCTCTCGAGGGCAGCGATCCTGTCCCCTGACTTTCTACCAAATGTACCCTCATTAGTTTGTAGAGCTGGTTATAAAACAAAACAAGCTGGTAAATTTTCCCCTTTATTTACATTAACAGCTGGGGTGAAAAATATTATGTAAACTCTGTGTATTTTCTCTTGAGATGAAAGTCCTAAAGGAATAACAATCCAGGTTACATGGGAAAAATGCTACTGATCTTGGTTTACAGATGCAGGCCAAATTCTGTTATCATAAATACCAACCAATTCAAAGAAAATCTGTCTATTTAAAAGATTCCCAGGGTTCAGCTGATGTCCCACTTACTTCAAAACTATTCAGTACAACAAACATCAACTAAGCACTACAAGTTGGACATTCTTAAGTAGTCTGTTATCTTTTCGATATGCCCTGTATTGAAGAATGTTTTGTTAAATTAGCAAATAATAATTTGAGAAGACTGACCAGTAATTACCTGGCTCTTGCTTTCAAGATGATTTTAAGATGCTAAACCATCTAAATTGACTAGTTTTTAAGTTAACAGAATTTATAAACTTGAGACCCAATAATATTCACAGTGATTAAGAAGCAAGAAGGAGCTAGAGGTGTCTAATATGTTTGTAGTGCAGAATTATTATTTTTTTTATGTTGGAAAATTACATCAAAAGGAAGCTTTTATACAGACGTGTGAGCTTGGCACCTCGTGGAGTGGCTCACGGTGTGAGGAGAGGCTGAGCCTTCAACGCTGCACCAATAGATACTGGCATGGCGCCCATCAGTAACGAGGGTGACCGCAAGCTGTTCCGCTTCCCCTGAGAAATCAGAGGCGAGCAGGTTTGTCGCTCAGGGAGCACCCCCTCCCCCCCGCCCCCCAATTTTTAGAGATAAAGAGACATTGGACTAGTGTGAACCTAGTGTGAAAGTCAAAAGAATTGTTTAAAAAAAGTATTTCACTCTCAGGGTCAGCAGAGACCAGAGCAGCTTTAGTGGGTTATGAGGGGTGGGTGGTGGACATCCTCCTTACGGAGGGAGGGGTGGATTTAAAAACGATGTTGAATAGTATAATCTCGTGTTCAGAGAATGACAAATGTTTGTTATTTTTAAACTAGAAACTAGAGAAAGTAAACAAAATCCTTGGCTGGTGAGGACACGTACTGTCTTCTCATGTAAGTGATTATTTCATTAGGGAGGATATTAGTTGCACAATCTCTAGGCAAACATTAGGTTATCACATTATTTAAAAACGGTCATAGTTTTACCAAGTACAGAAACACTGAATTACATAATATTAAAAGTATCAGATGCTGCTGGGAGTTTAAAGGCATGAGAAGACAGTTTCGGTTTTCCAATTACTGAAAAATCATCCTACCGCTTGTTTTCTCAAGTTAGAAATAACCCGTATGAGCTGCAGTTTACAGGCTGCCCTTTCTGCTTCCTGAACATCTAACAGCAAGGTGTCCAGCAGCCATTATTTTAAAATTCCCTTCGAGGACGCTTTCCTTACATGGAAGCATTTACTGCTTAGCCCTTTTGACAACACTACTTCTCTTGGTGTGTGCTTTGACCCTGAGGATTACAGAGCCGGCTCCGGCAGCTACAGCTCCTCAGCCGCGCGTGGCCTCTGACAGGACCGGCGCGAGCAGGGGTCCCCCAGGTTCCGTGAGGACGGAGAGAGCTGTTCCCAGCAGACGCACCCCAGCACGTGTGCTGCAAGAGGCCCAGGCGCTTCTGCCCCTAAGGGGGCTCCCAGGCCCCTGTGGTGTGGCTCCCTGTCTGCAGACACAGCCCCCCCATTTCAGCTTCCTGCATCCCCACCACGTCCAGAGCTGCCCAAGCTCTTAACTGTCGGCTTTGACCCTGGCGTGTCCTTAACCTTCAAATATATTTGATGTGAGCTCCGGTGCTGCTGACGAGGAGGGTGGGACCGGATTCTGCCCTCGCTGATGAGGACGCTACGGAAGGAGCCTCTCCTCTGCGTCCCTCCGTGTCCTCACCTGTGACACGGGGACGGCAACACCCGCCTTGTAGGTGCCTGAGGATTACTCGAGGCGGTGAAAGTCTCAGGCCTGGAATGTGTTAGGTATTTTGGATAGAATGCTTGTGTTTTTATTGGCATTAGATGCTCAGAAGTGTGCCCCAGCCTGCCCTGCAGTGACATCTGTATCACACAGTGCAGGTATAACCCCGCATCTGTCCTGAAGCAGCATCAGGAGGCAGGTAAGACACCACCACCACCCGACGCCCAGACCAGCTCTCAGAGAGCACGCGAACCCGCCAGCACACGAGATGAGACGAGACGAGACTGGACTCCTAGGAGGTACATCTTGGTTCTGTAACCCATTCTGAGGGTCAGCAGCCCCTGAATTAGCCCGTGTGTCTGCCACTCTCTCCAACACTACAGTGGAGTGTGAACGGTCTCTGCAGCACAGGCCCAGGCTGTCTGGACTCCGGGAGCTACAGACGGAGCTGAGGTGACGGCGGAAACCCGCGGACACGGGCACTGAACCTGGGAAGCAGCCCGTCACGCAAGCCACCAGTTTCAGTTCCTATAATCCAAATCCTCAAGTTCTCTCCCACTGCGGCCTCCGTCTAAAAAGTCGGGGGTAGGGGGAGCGGTGGCATGAGGACCAGGCCGAGAAGAAAGCAGCAGCCCCTCTAGAGAGGACACGGGTTCACCCAGGAAGGGAAAGGGGGGCATCCCTGCTCCAGGAGCCAGGGCTACGGGGCTGAACGAGGCTGACAAGGGCTCCTCACACCACGAGGCACCCCCGGTGCCGCCGAGGGGGAAGGGAACCAGGGCCCGCTCTGTCCTGGGGACCCAGCTTGGCGGCTGTGTGCACGGCGGGGGCGCGCTCCCCCGGTGAGAGCAGCCCAGGCCACGTGCAAAGAGGCTGCCACACCCACGACGGCGATACACACACGGGAGAGACCCCGTGGTCATTTACACTGGGAGACAGACACTGAACATGGTATCAAGCCACTCAGAAGAGCCCAGGGCTTCTTCAGGCTTCCTCTCCAAATAAGGAAGCTGTGACCAACCTGCTCCCCGGCAGAGACGCTCTCGCTAACTACGGAGGGGCTGCCACCTCACCCCGCGCGCCCAGCAGGGCCCTCGGCAGCACGGCGGGCTTCTGCCGGCTTCCCACGGGGGACACCTGAATCCACGTGCAATCCACGTCCACAGAAACACGCACTAGATAGACAGGCTGGACCTGCCTGGGGCGTTGCAAACACCCCCAGAGCCGGCTGTCTACAGCTGGGAGGTACTTCTTTGGCTTTTTAAGCGCAGAGGTTCCTGACGGTCACGGAGGAGTAGGAGCCCAGTGCCCAGAACGCCTGCCCACCCTGTTCTCTCTTTATCACTCACAGACACACAGGATCACAAAGACGCCCCCGCACGTACACGCCTGCACAAATGCACGTGCAGAACCTGCACACGCAGAGCCTACACGTGTCTGAGGTCACTGAACGTGGTTCCGCAGCCACTGGGAGCTGCTTCTCCTGAAACACCGTATTGACCCATAAAACACAGGAAAGGCACTGACTAAACACAGCCGCGTAAATCAGAGAAAGCCCGTAACACACGGTAAGGAGGCCTCTACACTGTTCCTGTCAGGCGTTTCACAAGTGACGCTGAAAAGCTGGAAGGCAGAAGCTGTGTCATGCATTCAAGTCCACTTTCACCTAAGAGGCCGTTAAGAATCAGGAACAGGAACCTCCTGCAGAACAGCTCCTGGTGGGGCCTCCGTCTCCCTGGCTGCTTCCACACGCCCTGAATCCCCTCTGCCCTGACCGATCCCCGGGGCCCGGCCTCACAGCCCGCCCCCAACAGACCGCAGATGGAGGGAGGGCCGCTTACTCGGAGCGTCCTGGCCGTCAGGGAGGGCGAGCCCGGGGGCGAGTCCGACTGAGGCGTCCTGCTCCGAGCGAGGTCCTTGCCTCGGCCGTGCAGGGAGGACATGGCCTCTTGGCGGCAGAGCCGGTCGGGCACCCCCAGATCGCGCCTTCGAGCTGAACTGAATCAAGGGTAGAAGCCACCCAGTCAATGAGTCCACAGTCACATGGGGGCCGAGGCGTGTCTCAATCCAGCTCCAGCACCGGCGCTGGGCTGGGCTCTGCTGCCGACCCAGCCCGGCCCCAGTCTTCCTGAAGGGCGCTGCTCACGGAGGTCTGTGCCCCACAGAACCTGGGCCCAGGTTCCGGGACAGCAGGTCACGCCCCGGAGGAGACGACCTCAGATCCCCCGGAGGACGAGCCTGCGAACAGCTCCTGTCTCTTCATCCGGAGGGAAGACACGCAAATCCTCTGGACACCATGCTGCCTCCCCGGAGCCGGGCTCCAGGGCTGAACGGGGTCTGGAAGTGCCCCTGTGACCAACCGCCGTGATAAACGCAACTTAAACAACTTAAAAACAAAAACCAAAGAACAACACATAAATAAGGTACTAAGAGTTTAGGAGAAGGAAGCAGTCTCAGGAAGCCAGAGGAGGCTGCTTTCACATATAAACACGCAGCCCCACACGCTCCCGCCCTCCGACTCTGACATTCCAAATCCTATTCGCTCAGCGAGGAATGCTGGACACCGGCCAAGGGCAAAGATGCACTTTCCACTCAGAATTCGGGTTGCCACTTGCAGGAGGAGAGGAAAGCCCGCCGGCCTCTGGGAATTCAGGGGGGCCCCCTGGGGGCTCAGGGACAAAGCCACCACCCCTGGCACCCACCCCCTCGGCCGGCTTCTCAGACGCTCCGCCACGTGGGAGAGCGGGGACTTTTCCACGTCTGGGTCCCTAAGTAACAAAGCCCAGACAGACACAGCAGTCAAAGCACCTTCAGCCCTTTTATGTCCAAGTTTAACGACACGTCATTCCTGCCGCCCCCTGAGGAAGCCGCAAGTTGAAACTCCGGCCACGGCAGAGGAAGCTCTCCGTACACAAGAGACCTGGACGGCAGAGCCTCTGAGTACAGTGCTTAGCTGAGTTTTACAAAATGCCATAATCGGGAGGATTGAGATGGGGCCGGGGGCCAGGCGAGGGGAGAGAGAGGAGGGTCAGAAATAAGGAGAGAACAGAGACAGGGGAACTGGCTGCACGACCGCAGAGAACGTCAAGAGTTAAAAAGAATGGAATTTATTTGCTTGGTGTCGAAGGATTTTGGATTTGGCCTTGAAACATCTCAAGTTTAATCTTTTGCACTCTGTGTCATCACTACCCTATCCAACACTTCTAGGCCAAATGCTTTCTAAGCAGATGGGTTTATCCCCAAAGTAACAACTCACTTCTCTCTGGGATCTTGGAAACTCTATCCTGCCCTCCTTTCCCCACATGAAATTGATACCTTTTTCCTTCATATCTTCCCAGTAAGCCACTCTTTTCCCTCCAACTGTCTTGATATCTTCTTTATTCTTATGACCAATTTGTGAAACTGAATCAAGGGAAATGGGGTTGGTCTGAAGAACACAGGTTGAAAAGTTTATAAAGGGGTCCTGATTCACTTCTAATCTAAAAAACTCCTTAGGAGGACTGATGAATTCTACCACAAACCACAATTGTACTGTGTCTAAAAGGCCAGTTATCTTGGGCGTTCAGATCTATCAATCTTATGTTCTAAATCCTACGTATGGGGCATTCCCTGGTGGCCCAGTGGATAGGACTTGGTGCACTTGCTGCCGAGGGCCTGGGTTCGATCCCTGGTCGGGGAACTAAGACCCTGCTTGCTGCGTGGTGTGGTCGAATTAAGAAACATACAATAAAAACCCTACTTTGTAGCCACTCCCATCTGTAAGAGTGAGTTTTTCTCTATTAGACCCCTTCACTTAGAAAAGAAATACTGATGTAACATTCCCACAGCAAGACTGGCTCCGGGAAGGCTGGGGTGAGAAGGACGAGAACCCGGTTCACTCCCCAGACCCCTCAAGCAGATGGCAGGAACAATTCTGACGAGCAGTTTCCGGGCTGTCTCTGTGAGGCACGTGCAGTGATTTCATTCCTCGTGGGCAACGGGGGAAGGAATGTAACAGCCTGTTTAGCACTGCTCTTTGTTTCTCTTCACCTCTTACGTCTGCTTCTCGGCGGCACTGACAACGGCAAAGCCCTTCAAGTTGTACAGAGTGTTTTAGCGTGCACAGTCTCACCTGGTGCTCTCACCTGTGCTGAAACGCACTGTCATCTTACAGGCGAGGGGACAAGCTCTCAGGGGCCGTGGGCCTGGGCAGAAGACACACAGCCGGTAAGAGGGCACAGAACACAACGGCCCCTCGAAGGCTCTGAAAAGACCGGCCAATTCAGATCCTTCATCAGGGAGATGCTGCCTATTTGAGACACTCACAGGAACACGTCCGAAACTGAGGAACGGAGAAAAATTCTCCAGGAAGTTACACCTAAGCTCTTTCTTTTGTTCACTTGTTCTTTTATATATTTATAGCCTTTTTCTCCAACAGGCACTTGTTGTTTCCTTTCTTACTGAAGAGACATTAACTCCCCTGAGAACATCAAAGTGGCCTTCACATCCCCGTGAAGGTGAATGTGAGTGGGAGTGTCTGTGGTCACAGTCTTGCGTCTTCTGGTTATGTCATAATCTAGTTTTCAGGTAGTACCGTGTTTCCAGTACCATTCCCACGTCAGGGAACCCGAGATGAAAACAATGTGCATTTTCCTTCACACTGGCCTGGCACAGAGTATAACATTCTGACCCGGGCACACACATCACAGCCGGGGAGGCTGCTTAATCAGACAAGCAGCATGGAGGAATAGCAAAGGATAACAAAGAATCACCCTCTTCTTTTCTTCCCCAACTGAGGGTCTGGTATATTCTTTCTAAAGTGAAGGTCTAGTAACCAAGGAGCCTGGTAAACGACCTCTCCAGAGTGAGAGCTGCGCAAGCAGCCATCTGTTTGGAAAATAACCTATTTCCGACAGGCAGGAGAGAACGTTGGGTTCATGTTTTATCTCTTCCAGGTAAGGGAGAGAAAAAAGTTCCTAAACTTTAGGAGGTTCTTTGTTATAACTGAATGAAGAGTTCCAGGCAGACAGCTCAACAGAATCTCCAATAAACATAAGAACCAGCAGACACAGGGGTTCTCCCAAAGTCTCCTCCAGTGGGGTCTTCTTAGTATAGAAATTAATGAGCCAGTTGAGTAATTTCTAACTTTTCCTCTTATATTTTAAATCAAGAAAGTTAAATGTTATGGTTTAAGAGTGATGATGTTTGGTAAAATGTCCCCCAGTGAGGACCCCCAAAGCATCAGTACACCAGCACACTGCCCTGTGGTTCGGGAAGGGTGTGGGCTTTGAGGTCAGGTAGCCTGCGTGGAAATCCAACCCCTACTTAACTGTCTGACGTGATCAAAATGCTTTACCCTCACTGAATCTTATACGGCTCACTTCAAAAACTGTAAAATAATGCCTGTCTTGCAGAGTTATTCTATAATTTAGGCCTAATGTCTATGCAGTGCCGAGCACATGGATGTGCTCAATACAGGGCATTTATCACCAAAGTGCTGACCAACACGCACACGCATCCAGAAAACACACGCAAGGATCTAAATGAAAATCTGAAACTAAGAGCTCAGATTACGGTTAGTAAACAGCTACTGAATGAAGACAGAATCTCCTTTCCAAATGCTTTAGGGAAGAACCTACCTTGTTCCCTCCTTCCCAATCCTCTTTCTTGGAAGGCAATGCCCTAGTGTAAGGGAAGGTGCAGCCATGAGGCAGGAGCCTGGTCTAGTCAGGGGCCTGAAGACAGTGGGGCTTAGGGCTGGGGTTAGGGGTTAGGGCTGGGGTTAGGGCTGGGGTTAGGTTTCGGGGTTAGGAAGCAACAGGCTCCGCACTGGTGGAGGAGCCTTTGCACAGCCAGTGGCCAGACCACTTTCTAAATGGCACTCTCCGCTAACGGCAATGGGGTTCCCTGGAGAAATGGCTGTTGATTCCAGAGCTGGGGGAGGAAAGCAAATAAGCCTGGGTCTCTTGTGTCAGGAAGAAGAAAAGCACTCAGACGAGGATGGGGGCGTGACAGAAGGACAGAAGGACACACAGACCTGCTTAAGACGCCAAACCTGGGACAGTCAGATCATCAAAATAAATAAGAGTAACAAGTAAAAACCCACTGAGGGAGGGCTTCCCTGGTGGCGCAGTGGTTGGGAATCTGCCTGTCAAGGCAGGGGACTCGGGTTCGACCCCTGGTCTGGGACGATCCCACATGCTGCGGAGCAACTAGGCCTGTGAGCCACAACTACTGAGCCTGCGCTCCGCAACAAGAGAGGCCGTGACAGTGAGAGGCCCGCGCACCGTGAGTGGCCCCGCTCGCTGCAACTGGAGAATGCCCTCACACAGAAATGAAGACCCAACACAGCCAAAAATAAATTAAAAAAAAAACAAACCCACTGAGGGAAACAGGAATTCATAAGCACACTCTAATACAAATAAAGGAATGACAAAACAGAGGAGGAGAGAAAGCTCTTCCTTACACTAGAATGCCTACCAATGAATGTAAAAGGAGTAATCAAATTAGATAAAAATCCCCATTTGGGAAATGTCACTGGAAAATCAGTTCAAGAAAGAAACATCAATGGATACCAAAACTAGTGGGTAAAAGCAGGATGAGAAGCTGGATTTTGCGTAATCTCAAAGTATCACCTCATAAAATGCTAATCACTAAGGAAGAAAATGGGACTTTCCTATGGCAACACCGTCCTAACCAAGGGACTCAGGGTCAGCGCCCCCAGGAGTGGACAGACTGTCAGGGCAGAAAGAGAAGAGCCAAGTGTCACTTCTGAGACGTTGTGTAAAACATGCAGAAACAGGCCAGCTTCTGAGGCAAAGCGGCCCACACCCAGGAGTACACGCAGGCCTCTCTCCTTATAAATGGCAACGTCGTGAGAACCAAGGAGAGAGGAAGGTCAGACTGGATCCTTCTGCCATGAAGGGTGTTACTGGGACAACTGGTGATGTTTTAATGTGGTCTCTGGGTGAAGGGTTTACAGTTCTTTGTACTATTCTTGAAATACTGCTACAGATTTGAAATTGTTTCAAAGTAAAAAGTTAAAACAACCCACTTCTCTCATCATACTAGGGTATGAGCCGTGTGAATGAGATAACTTCTTTTAACCCCAGAGGACTTTGGAGAGACGGGTCTCGTCACAGAGGGATTCGGCAAAAGGCTCAGCAGAGAACCGGGCTTGTGAGAGGATGCAGGTGTCATCCCGCAAGCAGAGCAGCTCCGCGTGCGCTCCGGAGTGGACGGGCGCTCCCGGCACACGACTCCTTCCGTGCCTCCTGGCTCGCAGTCAAACAGCTCAAAAGACAAGACTGCAGCCAGTGCAAGTCCTCTCCAGTGAGAAGGGCACAGCGGTTCCTAGTCCCCGAGTTACCAAACAGGCAAAGGATGCGTGCTCTGAACCAGATTCCTCCCAGTGCCACACTGCTGGGTCAGGAGAATCTGAACTCACTACTACAGAAGTCACTACTACAGAAGTCACTACTCTTTAAACAAAATTTGGGGTCTGACAGACAAATACCATCACAAGTCAGGAGAGAAAGCTTTTTTATTATGGTGGCTACAGTTCCCAGAATCGCCGGTGTGTCAGACGGTCAGCATTTCACCACACAGACACTCAGGCCATCCCCGCGGACCCCGCACGTGCCCTGTGGCCGAGGGCACAAATGGAGACTCCTCGCATGTCCTGGAAGGGCTTCAGCAGAGGAACCAGCACAGCCCTTCCAGCGTCTCGAGAAAGGAACATCTGGGATTCCAATTCACTTTTTCCTAAATGAAGGACGTGATTCCCCGCCTTCCCCAGTGAGCTGACAATTCCAGACCGACTGTGTCCATCACCAGAGGAAGAGCAGACGGCAGCTGCCCCTGTCTTCAGAATCTGTGAGCAGATTACATTTGGGGCATCAAACGCGACAGGATTATTACACCCACAGAGAACATTTTAGTTATGCTGCTTGCTGTACTTGCCACTCAACAGAGACCACTAGCCTGCAGAAGGGGTCCTGATATTTCCCCAGACTAGATCAAAGTGCTAAATATATATATATTTAAAAACCTTCATCTAGTAAAGATTTTGAGTAAGACAGAGACGGAAGAGTATTTAAGGGAGGAGAGAAGCTGACGGCACAGGTGAAACAACAGACAGGTTAGAAAGAATGTTCACTCTTTGGTTCACGGACAAACTCATTTTTTAATTCCTGAGGGCAGAACATACAGATATAAATGTGTGTGCATAGGAAGAGGGTGGGTATACCGGCAAAACTGTATATCAAATACGAACAACTGCTAAAAATAATCCTCATAATTCGATTGTAAAACCCAAAGAGACTTCACTTTATCGTGCTACATGTAACCTCTCGGAATTGGTCACTTTCAAAATTAAAGTTATCTGAAAGTAGCTTCACAATCTCACATGGTCCCCATCTACATCTTTCAAGTTCTTTTGTTACAAAGAAGAACACAGGACTGCAGAATAAAGTTCTGGAGTGCTCTGGCCAAGGGGGTCAGAAAAGAGCCTCTCTGTTAGCACTTGTGAGCATTGCAGCTGAGCCTAAGCATGAGACATTTAAGTCAATAAACAAATGTTGTAAGACTTTAGCCAGAAGTGTAAGGCCTAGATTTTCCTGGAGGTCCCTAACCTGAAATCCAATCATCTAGAACTGCAATCTTTCAAGTTTTTTTTTTTGGGGGGGGGGGCACAAAGCCAACAGAATGCGTTATCATTGCCCATTTCTTCAGATACAGAAGGGGAGGAAAGTTCCTTCTGGAAGGTGAGCGTGGCTTCCAACAAGGTCTTCAAGGCCCCAAGGGAGTTTGTCAAAAGTTTGGCAGACATTACCCAGTATTTCAAAAATTTTGCTGCTGCTTCCTGCAAATCAACTTTTTGGGGGTAACTAGGTTATAAACTTCTGAGAAGACACAATACACAATATTTTAGTTTAGATTTAGGGAAGAAGGTAATGAGTCAAGTATTAACAAGTAAGAACTATAAATAGTTCAAGATTCCTGTTCCTCCTTTTGGAACTAAGAGTTTGCAATAGAACAATCATTTTCAGGCCTATTTATGAAATATAAGGGCCAAATAAAACATTTGTATTTTTAACCGTCAACTCACCCTTTCCTTCCTTCAACCCATCAAACACTATTGAGCGCTAACTCAACAAACTTACTAAACAAACAAGCTCTTTTCATTTAAAGGAGACCGTGGGCAGCACACAGCCCAGTCAGGAGAAGCTCCACGGGCTTATCCTGCTGTTTTCATTCCCGGGCACCTAGAGGGGCACGAGCTCCGTGGGGGGAAGGGATGAGGGAGGAGCTCTGAAGGAAGCAGCAAGTTCTCTGCCACTCGTCCCCGTCTCTTCCCACGTCCCCATCTTAATCCTCAGCCTTAATCTGCGTGAGGTGAAGCTCTCCCCTCCTCCGGGGGTGGGGGGGGGACAGTGGCGACAACTCACCTCAAGCGACTCTTGCACAGACGCTCCTGAGTGAGGAGGACGTATCTGGGGCCTCACCACAAAACTAACCTCCTATCCTCAACTGCTCCTTTGAAACGAATCCTTCCCGAGAGAAGAGTCAGTCTTCATTCCACACATAAGGACACGCAGAGCAAAGAAGCCATGCAGTCCTTTCCGCTAAATGAAGGGCTTTGGACATGTGCCCTTTATGAAAAACCAACACAAGCTAAAAATCAGAGCGACAAAGCGCATCCGCTACAAGGACGCGAGGGCCCTGAGGCCGAGGCAGGAGCGGGGAGGCGCTGCGCGCTGCCTGGCAGGAGCCAACCTTCGCCACGCGCTCCCACTCTCGCACACTTGAACAGTCACGTCCCACTGTCATCAACGTTTAAATCCCAGAAACCCACTTCAGGGTAAGGGATTATACAGGCCTCTTAAGAAAATCTTTCTGCAAGCCTGTCCTAGAACTGGTTTATGGGTTTAGTTTTGCAATTAAATTTAAATTTAGCAACAGCTAAAAAAGGCAAAACAGAAGTGGAAAGCTACCCCCTTTTCATGTGAGTAACTCACAGCAGCTTTTCCCCGCTGCCACTTTTCTTCGGCCACACCGGACAGAACAGCAGGAGAGTCAGAAGGGGCGGCGCAGAACCTCAGCAGAGGCTCTCAAGGGTGGAGGTGGGAGTGGAGGCAAGACCTCCGCAGGGTCCCCTGGAAGTATGTGGGGACACGGTGCCCAGGACGACGGGCGCGTGCGGTCAGCACCCAGTAGGGCAGGGTCGGGAATGCCGACGTCAGACTATGTTCCAGACAGGCCGGCACAATAAAGAAGTTCTCCGCCAGAATGCTCACGGTGCCTCGACGACAAAAACACGCTTGAACTGATCAGAAACGCTAACAGGGCAAATTAAAATCTTCAGCTTAAAAAGTAGCCAAGAGGGCTCTCTACAGGTTACATGGCTGCTTAAACACGGGATGAATAGAGAACAAGAGTATGACTTATCTGAAACTTCTGTTAAAGCTATAACTCTTCAGTAAAGTTCAGAGCTATTCCATAAAGCTGTTTATCTCAATAAGTTGTTTTAAAAAGTCAAGGAGAAAGATGCTGAATAATACCACATTTTTAGAGTACCATATAATATTTAATTACATTTTAGAGTAACGTTTAAAAGAAACCCGTTTAACGCGTGCAGATATCTGTGATATTTAGATTGTGCTTATAATCAGTATGTCAGGCAAAACATACTACCATCGAGTGGCAGTGTACCTAAAATTTAGGCTCAAGTGTTTGGATGAAGACGAAACCTACAACTTAAAAGTTATAAAATCAGAGAAGCACAACGAGTTATGAGGGGCAGCAGCCTACACAAATAAACTTTAAAAACAAACGTCCAGAAATTCTACTTTAAGTTCAAGTTTCCTGTCATCAACTGGATCTATTTTTTAAATACTTTGGTCATTTTTCTTTTTTTTCTTTTTTTTTTTTTTTTTTTTTGCGGTACGCGGGCCTCTCACCGTTGTGGCCTCTCCCGTTGCGGAGCACAGGCTCCGGACGCGCAGGCTCAGCGGCCATGGCTCACAGGCCCAGCCGCTCCGCGGCATGTGGGACCTTCCCGGACTGGGGCACGAATCCGCGTCCCCTGCATCGGCAGGCGGACTCTCAACCACTGCGCCACCAGGGAAGCCCGGTCATTTTCTTTAAAGCCTGTAATTTTGGCTGAATGCTCCACCAAGGGGTAAGGAAAAACAATTATTTCTCATTATTAGCAATGGCAGAGTTTTAAGGGAAAAGGTCCTTCCTAAGAAAAACGATTTACGCATCCGGTTCGTGGAGAAACGTGAATGTTTCAACCGGTCCTCACAGTTGTGGCCTTATTGTTGGTCCAGAACTAAGCCTGCTCCATTCATCTGGGTTTACTGAGAAGACTCCCTCCTTAGCATTAAAAATGTATAGAAACTCAACACCTGTTTCCCCTGTAACAGCGCAGATCCTGGAGAAGCCGAAGGACCTTCCTGGCCCCAGAGAACCGCATGCAGGCTTCCTGCCTCAGATGCCACTGATGCCTATGGTGTGACTGCCTGTCCAAATGCTTTGTGAGTCGTCTGGGGCGTCTCTATGTGCTTTACGTCCACGCTCTCAGTTAAAAGTGCTTTAAAACAGCTGAAGATGGACGATGCCGTTGCACCATTAGGGTTAGTTTCCAATCCTCTCATTTCTCTTATGCTCGAATTATTTTCTTCTGTGCCAAATGAATCCTCCAAATACCCCATTTTTCCTTTTTCTCTTTCTCATTTCCACTGGACAACAGTTTGCTCCTTCACTAGGGTTCTGCAGGGGAGGTTTAAGCTTTGGTTCTGGCTAAAAAATATAGCCGTGACTCAGAAGATGACATAAAAGTTTCTCCCTGTGCCTAAGACACTGGAGATATCCCCCAAAAGTGAATCATTAGAGAGGAAAACTTGAAAGAAAAAGCCTTTCACAGAGAACTAGTTTTGTCCAGATTACGTCTGCCAATGGCAGGTAAAGAACAGTCTGTGTCCTATGTAGTAGGAAGTGCACTTCACTCCCTACCGTGATGTCACCTGGTAGCACAGCTGGTGCTCTGCCGTGGGGGAGAGCGGGGGTGGGGGGGTGGCGGGAACAACTCACGGGGCACCTAAACCGACGGCCCTGTCAGCTTTGTCCCCCCATGGCAAGGCCCACGCATTCCACCCAGACACGCCCCTCAGAAGCAGACAGCGCTGCAAGGTGCGGCGCTGCACGTGCGTCCCCCCAAGAAACACATTCGTGTGTGCGGCGAACGGGACCAGTGTGCGGACCAAACTGACACGGCCGTGGGTGCCTGGTGTTCAGCGCAGGACACAGGAGAGAACCACGCTCCGTGCTGACGGAGCACACACTGCGTCTAGGGGCACAGAGGGTCCAGCAGAGCAGACGTCTGGGTGTCCCGGGCGCTGTCCTTGGCCCTCAGCGTGACGCGTGTAATGTGACACGGGGGCTGGTCAAGCGGGATGCTGATAACGGTGGTCCTGGAGTCAATCTCTGTACAGTGCTGTTAGCACATGTTTACACAAACTAAAATGCCCCACCCTCTCCACGCCCCAGACCACTGGTGACCCCGCTGTCTCACAAACGTGCGCTTGGTCCTAACACAGATAGAGTGACAGTATCCACAACCCATCACTAAACCTGGGATCACAGTTCCGAGGGCAAAGCGAGACTGCTCGAGTCCTCAGGGGGTCACGAGGCCAACGTCCACAGGGGGACCCTTGGGCCGCCAGGCATGACTGGCCAGGCGCCTTCACTGTCCGGTGCTGCCTGGCCTCGGGACGCGCGGACTCTGGCTTGTGGTCCCACCTCAGGCCTCAGCAGCGCTCGCTGTGGCTGAACAACTTGGAGGCAAGACGATTTCGTGTGGCTTCTGAAACGGTTGGTAAAGGACAAATCTCCTTGATGCGCGTTCCTTGAAGGTCTGGTAAGATCTCCCCTCAAATTGGTTCGGGCCTGGTGCCTTTGGCCCAGGGTTGGAGGGTGGTGGTTAAAGTATTATCCAATTTCCTTTAATGGTTACTGGGCTTTTCTGTTTCCCTATTTCTTCTTGAGTAATTTTGATATTTTATATTTTCCCAGAAAAGTATCTGCTTAAGTTTTCATGCCTACTGTCATAATGCTGTTCAGAAGCAGGTCTTACGATTAAACTGTTTTCTAATGCTGTCCCCCTTTCCTTTCCTGATACTGTTCATACCCACTGCCCACCCCACCCCCTCCCCCCATCAGCTTGTCAAAGGTGTATTTTATCCTACAAGTTTTTTCAAAGAATCAGCTTCTGGTTTTACCAATCATCTCTGCGGCTATTTTGTTTCGGGTTCGTTCATTCTGCTCCTTATTTCATCCTTTCTACTTTATTTGGGCGTACTCTGTTCTCTTCCCAGCATCTCGAGTTTGAAAGCTTGGCTTATTTGTTTTCATTCTTTCTTATTTTCAAATATTTTCAACCATATCTCTGCATTTAAGGGTATAGCTTTCTCTCTTTTAACTACTCCTACAAGATCTAATGTGAAGTAATCTCATTCTAAATATTTTCTAATTCTCATTATAATTATCTCCTTAACCCGTGTAGTATTCAGAAGGGAGTTTTTGTTTCCAAAATACTCTTTTCTTGTCCGACCATCTCTATGATCTCGAGTTTGCCCCCATGCCTCTGTCTCCTGCTCCCTCGGGAGTGGCCCCGAGCTGCCCTCCCTGTGAGGGACGGTCCACTGTCTCAGGCCCTCCATGTGCCCCACTCCCCCCTCACCTGGTGTGAGTGCAGAGGTCCACTGTTATGCGACTCTTCCCCCGCTCTCCCGGCACTGCTCGCAGCTAGACCACGACCTCATTTAAACTAGACTTTCTGCCTACTCTGCCACTGTAACTGCGTCACTGAAAGTGGCTGGGAGAAAAATACACAACCGCGCTCACCAGTCTCATTGTAAATTCACTCCCTTGAACCTGGGTGGACTGCACGCTGCCAGGAGCACAGACACCCCCGGGCCACGCGCCTTCCTGGGCAGCGATCTCACCCACTTCGGCGCATTCTTCCCTGGCTGCTGGTCCCCTTTCGATTTCACTCAGACAAGAACCCCGAGGCCACGTTTACCCACAGTCGCCGGGCCCTCCCCTGCGGCACCTGCCCACGGGCTTGGCGTACTGGTCTGGAGTCGCATCGCAGCTCGGACCCCGCCCCTCGCGGACAGCACTCCACCAGGGCTCTGTGCTTCCTTCCGCCCAGGTCACCATTCTGGTCTGTCCTCGTTTGCTCTCTCCCCACTCATTCCCATCAGCCAGCACGCAGCTACGCCCCCCGTCGCCAAAGCACCCTTCTCTGGACCCCGTCTCCCCTGGAGCTGTCACTCCATGTCTCTGCCCCCTCTGCTGAAAATCTTGTTTTTAAAAAATGACTCTTCTGAGTGTTTCTAACTCCTCTCCCCCCACTGCGTCTGAAAACCACTGCGATCGGCCTTTCTGTCCCACAACGCCACCAGAACTAGTCTTACCAAGGTCCCCGCTGACCTCCACGTTGACACTCACTGGTCAGTCCTTCGTCTTCATCAGCTCGACTCATCAGGAACACTTAATACCATGGTAACCGCTTCCTTCTCCGTACGTTCTTTTCATTGACACTGGAAAGGACACTGCCGCTTCCTGGGTCTCCTCCTGCCCGCTGGCTGGTACCCCCGGTTCCCCCGGAGTGGGGAGTGGGCCAGGCTCAGTCCTTGGCCCTCTCTTGTCTAAACTGCCTTTCCATCACCTCACAGTCTCATGGTTTTAAATATCATCCAACCGCTCCACAGATGCCACATATCTGACTGTCCAATCTTCCAGATGGATGTCTACAGAGACCTCAAACTCAACAGATCCCACCCTGAATTCCTGCTTTTCCTCCCCAACCCGTTTCAGCTGCAGACTTCCCATGTCAGCTGATGGCAACTCTATCCTTCCAACTGCTCAGGCCAAAGACCTTGGGGTCAGCCAAGACTGCTCTTTCCCTGACATACTGTACATCCAGAATATTTTTTTCCCCACTGAGGTATATAGTTCATGTACCATATAAGTTTCCAGTGTACAGCACAGCGATTTACAAATTTAAAGGTTACATTCCATTTATAGTTATAATAAAATATTGGCTATATTCCCTGTGCTGTACAATATATCCTTGTACCTTATTTTACACATAGTAGTTTGCACCTCTTAATCCCCTACCCCAATATTCCCCTCCCCCTTCCCTCGCCCCACTGGTAACCACTAGTTTGTTCTCTGTATCTATGAGATGATAGATCATGTATCTAGAGATAGATGATAGATAGATGATACATACAGTGATATCTTTTCTTTGTCTGACTTATTTCACTTAGCATAATGCCTTCCAGTCCATCTATGTTGTTGTAAATGGCAAAATTTCATTCTTTTCTGCGGCTGAGTAATATTCCATTGCATATATGTACCACATCTTCTTTATCCACTCATCTGTTGACAGACACTGATGTGGCTTCCATATGTTGGCAATTGTAAAAAATGTTGTTATGATAACTGGGGTGCATTACCTTTTCAAATTAGTGTTTTTGTTTTCTTTAGATGTATACCCAGGAGCAAAGTTGCTGGGTCATATGGTAGTTCTACTTTTAGTATTTTGAGGAAACTCCATACTGTTTTCCACATTGGTTGTACCAATTTACATTGCCATGAACAGTGCAGGGTGGTTCCCTTTTCTCCAGATCCTCACCGACATTTGTTATTTGTGTTCTTTTCGATGACAGCCATTCTGACAGGTGTGAGGTGATATCTCATTGTGGTTTTAGTTTGCCTTTTCCTGATGATTAATGATGTTGAGCATCTTTTCATGTACCTGTTGGCCACTTGTATGTCTTCTTTGGAAAAATGTCTATTCAGGTCTTCTGCACGTTTTTTAATTGGGTTGTTTGTTTTTATGATGTTGAGTTGTATGAGCTGTTTATGTATTTTGGATATTAACCCCTTATCAGTCGTATCACTTGCCAAGTATTTTCTCCCATTCAGTAGGTTGTCTTTTGTCAAGAGTTTCGTTTGCTGTGCAAAACGAAAGTTTTAAGTTTAATTAGGTCCCATTTGTTTATTTTGGCTTTTGTTTCCTTTGCCTTAGGAGATAGATTGAGAGAAATATTGCTGTGGTTTATGTCAAACAGTGTTCCACCTATGTGTTCTCCTGAGAATTTTATGGTTTCCAGTCTTACATTTAGGTCTTTGATCCATTTTGAGTTTATTTTTGCATATAGTGTGAGAAAATGTTCTAACTTCATTGTTTTACATGTCGCCATGAAGTTTTCCAAGCACCACTTATTGAAGAGACTGTCTTTTCTCTGTTGTATATTCTTGCCTCCTTTGTCATAGATTAACTGTCCATAAGTGTGTGGGTTTATTTCTGGGCTTTCCATTCTGTTCCATTGATCTCCATGTCTGTTTTTGTGCCAGTACCAGACTGTTTTGATTACTGTAGCTTTGTAGTAAACTCTGAAGTGAGGGAGCGTGATTCCTCCAGCTCTGTTCTTCTTTCTCAAGATTATTTTGGCTATTTGGGGTCTTTTGTGTTTCCATACAACTTTAAAAATTACTTGCTCTAGTTCTGTGTCGTCGGTATTTTGATAGGGATTATATTAAATCTCTAGGTTGCCTTGGGTAGTATGGTCATTTTAACAATATTCTTCCAATTCGTAAACACGGTATATCTTTCCATCTGTTTGTGTCATCTTCAGTTTCTTTCACAAGCGTCTTATAGTTTTCAGAGTGCTGGTCTTTTGCCTCCTTAGATAGGTTTGTTCTTTTTGATGTGATGGTAAATGGGACTGTTTCCTTAATTTCTCTCTCTGGTATTTTGTTGTTAGTGTAGAGTAATGCAATGGATTTCTGTGCATTAATTTTGTATCCTGCAACCTTACCAAATTCATTGATTAGTTCTAGTAGTTTTCTGGTTGTGTCTTTAGGATTTTCTACGTAGAGTAACACATCATCTGCAAAGACTAACAGTTTTACTTCCTTTCCAATTTGGATTCCTTTTATTTCTCATTCTTCTCTGATTGCTATAGCTAGGACTTCCAATACTATGTTGAATAAAAGTGGCAAGAGTGGACATCCTTGTCTCATTCTTGATCTTAGAGGAAATGCTTTCAGCTTTCCACCACTGAGTATGATGTCAGCAGTGGGCTTGTCATATATGGCCTTTATTATGTTGAGGTATGTTTCCTTTATCCCTACTTTCTGGAGAGTTTTTTTTTTTTTTATCATAAATGGATGTTGAATGTTGTCAAAAGCTTTCTGGGCGTCTACTGAGATGATCATATGGTTTTTATTCTTCAGTTTGTTAGTGTGGTGTATCACATTGATTGATTTGCAGATACTGAACCATCCTTGCATGCCTGGAATGAGTCCTACTTGATCATGGTGTATGATCCTTTTAGTGTATTGTTGGATTCAATAGGGGAGAAGAAGTGGAGGTGGGACAGGACCAGCGCCCCTGAAGGGCAGCTGGGGGAGGGCAGGGGCTCCCATGCCCAGAGGGGTAACGAACAGGGGAGACAGTCCAGAGGGCGGAGGATCAGAAGGGAACATAGCCAGCATTTCCCCTGCCCACTTGGGCCCTGGGGAGGCTGCTGAGGTCCTGGACCTGATGCTCTGCCCACCGAGACCCCCTCCAGCCATGTGAGTCCTGAGGGAGTGAGAGGGAGGGGGAAGGAAAAGTAAAGGCCAGATGGACAGGACCGGCGCCCCTCAGGGGTGGCTTGGAGAGGGGAGGGGTTCACACACCTGATGGGGCCTACCCACAGTTCGGGGATCAATGGGGACAGGGGGAGACCCTTGGGAGAGTGGAGGAATGTAAGGGAGCGTGGCCAGCGGTTCCCCTGCCCACTTGGGCCCCGGGGGAGCCTGCTGAAATCCCAGGCCTAATCCTCCGCCCTCGGGGCTCCCTCTGGTCATGCTGAGCCTAAGCCCTGCCCCACACCCTTGCCCAGGGCCCTACCTCTACATACCACACTCCCAGACCCCCTCCAACCATGCTGGGCCTAAACTTCGCCCACACACCCCCAACCCAGGGCCTACCTCTTAACTCCCAAACTCCGCACACACTCCAAGGCAATCAGAAGCCCCCCTCAGGTTGTGCTGCCTTTCCCCACCATGCAGGTCCTAAGCCTAGGCCCCGCCCCATACGTAAATGTTGCTCCCGCCTAAGGCCCGCCCCCACCCTAAACCCCACCTCTGCCTAAGCTCTGCCCCCTCAAAGCCAAGGCCTTTTCTGGTCTTTTTTTTTTTTAATAGATTGTGGCTCTGTTTCACCTTGGTGTTGTTGATTCTTTTATATTTTTCTTTTTTCTAATAAACAGTTTATCTTTCTAATTTTATTTCATTCCTTATACTTTGTTATTGTTCTGCTTTTTTTCTTTTCTTTTTTCTGTTGTGGATCTGTTTTACCTTGTTGGAATTGTTTCACTTATTATTTTTCCTAATATATTTTTTTATTTTTCTAAGTTTATTTTATTTCTTATTCTTTGTTATTGTACTACTCCTTTTTTTTTTTTTTTCTCTTTTCTTTTGCCACGCTTCCCGGCTTGCGGGATCTTGGTTCCCAGGCCGGGACTTGGGCCCGAGCTCCTATGGTGGGAGCGCTGAGTCCAAACCACTGGACTAACAGAGAAGCTCAGACCCCAGGGAATATTAATTGGAGTGAGGTCTCCTGGAGGTCCTCATCTCAGCACCAAGGCCAAGCTCTGCCCAATTGCCTGCAAACTCCAGTGTGGGTGGGACGTCTCAGGCCAAATAACCAGTAAGACAGGAATACAGCCCCACCCATCAAAAAAAAAAATGAGACGACAAAAAAATATGTTACAGATGAAGGAGCAAGGTAAAAACCTACAAGACCAAATAAATGAATAGGAAATATGCAACCTACCTGAATAAGAATTCAGAGTAATGATAGTAAAGACGATTCAAAATCTCGGAAATAGAATGGAGGCACGGATCAAGAAAATACAAGAAATGTTTAACAAGGACCCAGAAGAACTAAAGAACCAACAAACAGAGATGAATAATACAATAACTGAAATGAAAAATACACTAGAAGGAATCAACAGCACAATACCTGAGGCAGAAGAATGAATAATTGAGCTGGAAGATGGAATGGTGGAAGTAACTGCCGAGGAGCAGAATAAAGACAAAAGAATGAAAAGAACTGAGGACAGTCTCAGAGACCTGTGGGGCAACACTAAAGGCACCAACATTCGAATTATAGGGGTCCCAGAAGAAGAAGAGAAAGAGAAAGGGTCTGAGAAAATATTTGAAGAGATTATAGTCAAAAACTTCCCTAACATGGGAAAGGAAATAGCCACCCAAGTCCAGGAAGCACAGAAGAGTCCCATACAGGATAAACCCTAGGAGAAACACGCCAAGACACATACTGATAGAACTAACAAATATTAAATTCAAAGAAAAAATATTAAAAGCAGCAAGGGAAAAGCAACAAATAACATACAAGGGAATCCCCATAAGGTTATCAGCTGATTTTTCAGCAGAAACGCTGCAGGCCAGAAGGGAGTGGCAGGATATATTTAAAGTGATGAAAGGGAAGAAACTACAACAACCAAGATTACTCTACCCAGCAAGGATCTCATTCAGATTCGATGGAGAAATTAAAACTTTTACAGACAAGCAAACGTTAAGAGAATTAAGCACCACCAAACCAGCTTTACAACAAATGCTAAAGGAACCTTTCTACACAAGAAACACAAGAGAAGAAAAAGACCCACAAAAACAAACCCAAATCAATTGAGAAAATGGTAACAGGAACATACATATTGATAACCACCTTGAAGTTAAATGGATTAAATGCTCCAACCAAAAGGCACAGACTGGCTGAATGGATACAAAAACAAGACCCCTATATATGCCGTCTGCAAGAGACCCACTTCAGACCTAGGGACACATAGACTGAAAGTGAGGGGATGGGAAAAGATATTCTATCAAAAGGAAATCACAAGAAAGCTGGAGTAGCAATACCCATATCAAATAAAATAGACTTTAAAATAAAGACTGTTACAAGAGATAAGGAAGGACACTACATAATGATCAAGGGATCAATCCAAGAAGAAAACATAACAATTGTAAGTATTTATGCACCCAACACAGGAGCACCTCAATACATAAGGCAAATGCTAACAGCCATAAAAAGGGAAATCGACAGTAACACAATAATAGTGGGAGACTTCAACACTCCACTTACACCAATGGACAGATCATCCAGACAGAAAATAAATAAGGAAACACAAGCTTTAAATGACACAACAGACCAGATGGACTTAACTGATATTTATAGGACATTCCACCCGAAAGCAGAAGAATACACTTTCTTCTCAAGTGCACACAGAACATTCTCCAGGACAGATCACATCTTGGGTCACAAATCAAACCTTGGAAAATTTAAGAAAATTGAAATCATATCAAGCATCTTTTCTGATCAAAACGCTATGAGATTAGAAATCAATTACAGGAAAAAAACTGTAAAAAAACACAAACACATGGAGGCTAAGCAGTGTGCTGCTAAATAACCAAGAGATCCCTGAAGAAATCAAAGAAGAAATCAAAAAATACCTAGAAACAAAGGACAATGAAAACACGATGATCCCAAACCTATGGGACACAGCAAAAGCAGTTCTAAGAGGGAAGTTTATAGCAATCCAAGCTCACCTCAAGAAACAAGAAAAATCTCAAATAAACAATCTAACCTTACACCTAAAGCAACTAGAAAAAGAAGAACAAAGAAAACCTGAAGTTAGTAGAAGGAAAGAAACCATAAAGATCAGAGCAGAAATAAATGAAACAGAAAAGAAAACAACAGCAAAGATCAATAAAATTAAAAGTTGGTTCTTTGAGAAGATAAACAAAATTAGATAAGCCTTTAGCAAGACTCATCAAGAAAAAAAGGGAGAGGAGTCAAATCAATAAAATTAGAAATTAAAAAGGAAAAATCACAACTCTTACTGCAGAAATACAAAGGATCGTAAGAGACTTCTACAAGCAACTATATGACAATAAAATGGACAACCTGGAAGAAATGGACAAATTCTTAGAAAAGTACAACCATCCAAGACTGAACCAGGAAGAAACCGAAAATATGAACAGACCAATCACAAGTAATGAAATTGAAACTGTGATTAAAAATATCTTCCAACAAACAAAAGTCCAGGACCTGATGGCTTCACAGGCGAATTCTATCAAACATTTGGAGAAGAGCTAACACCTATCCTTCTCAAACTCTTCCAAAAAACTACAGAGGAGGGAACACTCCAAACTTGTTCTATGAGGCCACCATCACCCTGATATCAAAACCAGACAAAGATACTACAAAAAATGAAAATTACAGACCAATACCACTGATGAACATAGATGCAAAAATCCTCAACAAAATACTAGCAAACAGAATCCAACAGCACATTAAAAAGACCATACACCATGATCAAGTGGGATTTATCCCAGGGATATAAGGATTCTTCAATATATGCAAATCAATCAATGTGATACACCATATTAACAAATTAAAGAAAAACCATATGATCATCTCAACAGATGCAGAAAAAGCTTTCGACAAAATTCAACACCCATTTATGATGAAAACTCTCCAGAAAGTGGGCATAGAGGGAACCTACCTCAACATAATAAAGGCCATATACGACAAACCCACAGCAAACATCATTCTCAATGGTGAAAAACTGAAAGCATTTCCTCTAAGATCAGGAACAAGACAAGGTTGGCCACTCTCACCACTATTATTCAACATAGTTTTGGAAGTCCTAGCCACGGCAACCAGAGAAGAAAAAGAATAAAAGGAATACAAATTGGAAAAGAAGAAGAAAAACTGTCACTGTTCGCAGATGACATGATAATATATACAGAAAATCCCAAAGATGAAAGCAGAAAACTACTAGAACTAATCAATGAATTTGGTAAGGTTGCAGGATACAAAATTAATGCACAGAAATCTCTTGCATTCCTCTACACTAACAACAAAATACCAGAAAGAGAAATTAAGGAAATAATACCATTTACCATGGCAACAAAAAAAATAAAGTACTTAGGAATAAACCTACCTAAGGACGCAAAAGACCTGTACTCAGAAAACTACAAAACACTGATGAAAGAAATCAAAGATGACACAAACAGATGGAGAGATATACCATGCTCCTGGATTGGAAGAATCAATAAGGTGCAAATGACTACACTACCCAAAACAATCTACAGGTTCAATGCAATCCCTATCAAATTACCAATGGCATTTTTCACAGAATTAGAACAAAAAATTTTACAATTTGTATGGAGGCCCAATAGACCCCGAATAGCCAAAGCAATCTTGAGAAAGAAAAACGGAGCTGGAGGAATCACATTCTCTAACTTCAGACTATACTACAAAGCTACAGCAAACAAGACAATATGGTACTGGCACAAAAACAGAAATATAGATCAATGGAACAGGACAGAAAGCCCAGAGATAAACCCACACACCTATGGTCACCTAATCTATGACAAAGGAGGCAAGAATATACAATGGAGAAAAGACAGCCTCTTCAGTAAATAGTGCTGGGAAAACTGGACTACATGTAAATGAATGAAATTAGAACACTACCTGACACCATACACAAAAATAAACTCAAAATGGATTAAAGACCTAAATGTAAGACCGGACACTATAAAACTCTTAGAGAAAAACATAGGAAAAACACTCTTTGACATAAATCACAGCAAGATCTTTTATGACCCACCTCCTAGAGTAATGAAAATTAAAAACAAATAAGCAAATGGGACCTAACTAAACTTAAAAACTTTTGCACAGCAAAGGAAACCATAAACAAGATGAAAAGACAACCCACAGAATGGGAGAAAATATCTGCTAACGAAGCAATGGACAAAGGATTGGTCAAAATATACAAAAAGCTCATGCAGCTCAGTATCAAAAAAACCCAAACAACCCCATCAAAATATGGGCGGGAGACCTAAACAGACATTTCACCAAGGAAGACATACAGATGGCCAAGAGGCACATGAAAAGACGCTCAACATCACTAACTATTAGAGAAATGCAAATCAAAACTACAATGACGTATCACCCCACACCGGTCAGAATGGCCATCATCAAAAAATCTACAAACAATAAATGCTAGAGAGGGTGTGGAGAAAAGGGAACCCTCTTGGGCTGTTGGTGGGTAAACTGATACAGCCACTATGGAGAAGAGTATGGAGATTCCTTAAAAAACTAAGACTAGAACTACCATATGATCCAGCTATCCCACTACTGGGCATATACCCTGAGAAAACCATAATTCAAAAAGACACATGTACCCCAATGTTCATTGCAGCACTGTTCACAATAGCCAGGACATGGAAACAACCTAAATGTCCATCAACAGATGAATGGATAAAGAAGATGTGGTACATATAATGGAGTATTACTCAGCCATAAAAATAAATGAATTTGGGTCATTTGTAGAGACGTGGATGGACCTAGACTCTGTCATACAGAGTGAAGTCAGAAAGAGAAAAACAAATATCGTATATTAACGCATATATGTGGAATGTAGGAAAATGGTACAGATGAACATATCTTCAGGGGAGGAATAGAAACACGGACGTAGAGAACGGACGTGTGGAGGGAAGGGGGAAGGGGAGGGTGGGATGAATTGGAAGATTAGTTTTGACATAAATACACTACCATGTGTAAGACAGATAGCTAGTGGGAACCTGCTGCATAGCACAGGGAGCTCAGATTGGTGCTCTGTGAAGACCTAGGTGGGTGGGATGGGTGGGGGGAGGTCCAAGAGGGAGGGATAGATGTATATATAGAGCTGATTCACTTCACTGTACAGCAGAAACTAACGCAACATTGTAAAGCAATTATACTCCAATAAAAAAAATAAAATAACTGATTCAATTTCATTACTGGTAATTGGTCTGTTCATATTTTCTACTTCTTTTTAATTCAGTCTTAGGAGTTTGAACATTTCTAGGAATTTTTCCATTTCTTCCAGGTTGTCTCTTTTATTGGTATATAGTTGTTCGTAGCAGTCTCTTAGGATCCTTTGTATTTCTGTGGTGTCAGCTGTAACTTCTCCTTTTTCATTTCTGATTTTATTGATTTAGGCCCTGTTTTTTTCTTCATGAGTCTGGCTAAAGGTTTATAAATTTTGTTTATCTTTTCAAAGAATTAGTTCTTAATTTCACTGATCTTTTCTTTCTTTCTTTTTTTTTTTGGTCTCTATTTCATTTTATTTCTGCTCTGATCTTTATGATTTCTTTCCTTCTACTAACTTCGGGCTTTGTTCTTTTTCTAGCTCCTTTAGGTTAGGGTTGTTTATCTGAGATATTTGTTTCCTGAAGCAGGCTTGCATTGCTATAAAGTTTCCTCTTAGAACTGTTTTTACTGCGTCCCACAGGTTTTGGATTGTCGTGTTTTCCTCACGTCCAGAATCTTATCAACTCTCAACTCCTATCCTGCTACCATGTGTTCCAAGCCCCCATCATTTCCTGCCTGAATTACTGTAACGGTCCGGCAGCTTCTGCTCTTGTCTCAAGTCTAATCTCAATACAGCAGCTAGAGGGATTACCTTAAAACGTAAGTCAGACCATGCCATTCCTCTACTCAAATTCCTGCAATGGCTCCTCATTTCATGCAGAGTAAATGAAAAAGGCCTACAACACCCTACACCCACATGATCTGATTCTCTTTCGTATTACTCTCCTCCCCAGCTTCTTCTATGGCCTTTGCTCTAGCTGATGCCTCTGCCTGGAATACTCTTCCTCCAGATAGCTTTATGGCTAACTCACTCAGCTTCTTCAATTCTTTGCCCCAATCTCAGCCTGCCAATGAGATTTACTCAGACACCCTATTTGATAATACAGCCTGTCCTCTCTCCACCCAATCCCTCACTGTGGCTGCTGTCCACTGCTTGCCTGCTCCTGATACCCCGGGAGAAGATAAGCGTCACGAGTCCAGGCTCTTCGTCTGTTTTGTTGACTAATGCACTCCACATGCCTAGAACGGTGTATGGCAAACACTGGGCACTCAAGAAATATTTGATGAATGAATGAGAGAATGCTGAGTTTTAATTTAGTGTGGTCCTCATGATACACATGCCATGTGTGCTCTGTATTTATTGGATCAAGTTGGTTAATTATGGCGTTCAAATCCTTTATGTCCTTTAACTATTTTTGTCTGTTTGATATAGTTTCTGAGAGAGGTGTGTTAAAATCTGAAACTCTGATTGTGGATATACTATTTCTTTGTGTTATTCTGACAGCTTTTGTTTTATAAATCTTGAGACTATATTTTCAGTGTCTCCAGTCCATTACTTTATAACTTCTTTGGGATTGTTCCTTTTTCACAATCAAGAAATATCTTCCTGTCATTTGATGTCTTTTGCTTAAAATTATCTTTTTTTTTTTTTTTTTGCGGTACGCGGGCCTCTCACTGTGTGGCCTCTCCCGTTGCGGAGCACAGGCTCTGGACGCGCAGGCTCAGTGGCCATGGCTCACGGGCGCAGCCGCTCTGCGGCATGTGGGATCCTCCCAGACCGGGGCACGAACCCGCGTCCCCTGCATCGGCAGGCGGACTCTCAACCACTGCGCCACCAGGGAAGCCCTTAAAATTATCTTTGATGGCTATTAATGTTGCCAGATCAGCTTCCTCTTGGTGAGTATTTGCATATATTCTCCCCACCCGCCCCATACTTTTATCTTTTACTGCTAAGTACAACTTTGAAGAGAGCTTATAGTAGAATAATCCAACCTGAGTGCCTCTGGCTTTATAGGTAAATTCATGTTCATCATGACTACTTACACATTTTATTTTGTATTTCCTATTTTCCCCTTTTCTTCTTTTCATCCCCTTTCCTGTTTTCCATTGGATGGAGTGAATGAATCTTCAACTTACCTGTTTTTCCTCTACTGATTTAGGAGCTGTACCTTCTAATTCTGTATGACTTTAGTGGTTATTCCTACACAGTAATTTAACACTTATTTAAGTATTTTTTTTTCTTTAAAAGTGTGTAAAGTTAATCAGTATCTTTTCTGCTGAAAACAAGAACCACAGGACAGTTTTACACCTTTAACACCACATTATTTCTAGAATTCTAGATCCAGTGTTTTAAACATTAAAGAAAGATAGCTTTATTACCGTATTCAACACTTTGTTTCTTGTATTTCACTTCTTTCTGCATTTATTTTTCTTTTTGCTGAAGAACATTCCTTAGTTCTTTCATCAGTTGGGGTTTGCGGGTTGAGCAGTTAGCCCCTGTGTGTCTGAAAACGCCTTTATTTTACACCTGCTGTGTAAATAAATCACTGCATAGAGCTGTAGGTTCGTAATTGTTTTCCCACAGCACTTTGAAGACACTGTCCTGTTTTCTGGTATCTACCATTGCCAGTTTGACTACCATCCGTTTGTGAATTACCCTTATCACTAATGGCTTTTACTTTTGAAATTATAGCAGTTCAGCTCCCCTAACCTCACCAGTCTGTAAACATTAGCAAATATATCCAAAGTTCAAACTCAAAATCAACTGTAGTGGAGGAATATTCCTGCCATTTGGAAACTGTGTGGATTGAAAGAAATAACGGGTATACTGGAACGTGAGGTACGGAGGGAAGGTGACTTTAAAAAGGTACTAAGCTGGGGGCAGCAGCAGCCTCTGCTGTAAAGCTCGTGTATGAACTCTACCCCTAGTTCCCATACTTGAGTCAACGGGCACGAGAAGAGGGCGCTCTCCCCACCCGGGAGCAAGGGCAGCCAGCCCCTGCGCCGGGGGGCACACCCAGCCCTGCAGGAGGACAGCGGGTCTGGGGGCTCAGGGCTTGCACTCTCTGACACCCAGTCCTTGCACAGCTCAGGTGAAGCCATGCCCCCTTGGGGGCCCAGGTGCTTAATCTATAGAATAAGGGAGCTGGGCTAGAACAGTTTGTAAAGTGCCTTCCAGAAAGAGCTTTCTGAGACCTCCACAGTTTGCTGGCGTATAAGCATGCTGAGTCAGTAGGTTGCCAGGTGAAGGGAGAGGGCCAAGCACTCCTGGAATGAGCCTCACCAGACGCAGGGATCTGTCTGTCTGACCACCACTCTGCAAAGCACACCTGCTGGTGCCTGGTGCGGGGTGTAGACGCAATCTAAGCTTCAAACAGAACATAGCAAGCCAGCCCAGACAAAACAGAACCTCCCCCCGCCCAAGCCCCAGACACGTCCGTCCCTGAGAGCTGAGAAGACACGAAAGTCAATCTCCAGCTGACCAGCTCCAAGTGCCGGAGGAGCACAAGCAGGCAGCACGGCGCGGCTGTACCCAGGAGGTGAGCACGCAGGCCCTGAGCACCACCGAGTCAGGCCTGGGCGCGGCGGCCCGCGAGCAGGTGAGCAGACGAGCAGACGTGGAGAGAAGGAGCGGGGCGGGGGGAGGCGGGGGGAGGAGTGAAGCTGGGTTCAGGGGTACATTTCACAGCTTCTCAGAACTGTGACTGTATGTGAGCTGTTCAATTTCAGCGCACGGCGCCAGAAACCACGCTGATCCTGACGTTACGGGGTGGCCCTCAGCCCCCCAGTCCCAGGCAGTGTTCAGATAACACCCCAGAGGGCTTCCCAAACACACAGGCCCTGAGAGGCCCCTGGCTGCCTGCGCCCCGATCCCCCCCGCGGTACTCCACGCAGCGGAAACAGGCGACAGTCAGAGAGCGGGATACAGCTCATGACGGCAGCCTACACTCCACTTTGCTTCACTTTCAAGCCTCTACTTTCTGAAAGTTTGTGCTGCCAAAGCATTTAGGAAAAAAAATTACACAAGCAACAGGGGCTCATCAAAGAAGATTCAGAAAATAAAGATGAGTAGAAAAGAGTCGGTCATACTCTGTCCCACCACAGGAACACAGCCACCGCCAACGCACGGTGGCCGTCCTCGGTCTCTGACCCTCACACGTGTGCTCACGTAACAGGTGTACCTGTGGGTCCAGCTCATTCGATGACACTTCATCATGAGCATTTATCCAGGGCGTGACACTGCCTTTGCAACTCATTTCCAAACCGCTGCCTCCTACTCTAGTCTGTTCCGAGGAAACACCCTAAAGCGCTGGCCGTCAGGGGATGGAAAGCAAGCTGTGAGTCACAGCATCCGCTGTGTGCGCGAATCATCATTTACTTAACTGCTGCCAGAATACTGGACATTTAGGTTGTTCCCGCTTTTTCCACTATTATAAATCGCCAAGTGGACTCGTTCTGTTCAACAGCACCAAACACACACCTCCCATATAACAGGCACTCGAGTATTTACTGAATGGACAAATGTTTAGAGAGCCACATATATATAACACACCCTGTGGTTCAAATCTCTGTACATAAAGCTTTTTTTTTTCCTTTTTCATATTCAGGACTATTTCCTAGAGATAGACTTCCAAAAATGAAAATTCTGGATCAGCTCAGGGCCTTTGATACCTTGGCAATTTGCTTTCCAAAAAGGAAGTATTAATTTGCATTCCCAACATGAAATACGAGGAGACCCATCTCACTCTCCTCCCACCTAAACTGGCCATTATCTTTTCAACATCTTTTCCTATTTTGGTCGGTGAAAAATAAAATCCTACTTCCTGATGCTCATTTATAGCTTTGAATACTAGTGAGGTTACATACTCCTCCTTAACTTTCTTAACCAGTCTATGTTGAAATAGTTTTCTAATAATCATTACTATCCAAATCAAATTTACCCCTTTAAGGTCAGCTGTAGGTTGCGGTGGAACAACATCGTTGCCAGGAAGTCAAGGCCAGCAGACGAGCTCTTTAAAGGGCTACGGAACACACCACAGGAGCAGCTCCTCAGAGCACCGCGCTGCTGTGGACCAGAGGCGGCGAGGCTGGAGTCAGCCCAGCCCCTGACCCTCCCCAGGGTGCACCGTTAGCGGCTCTGCTTTGCCTGTGGCACCCTTCTGGGGAGATGATGCAACTGAGGACGGGGAGAAGCGGGGGCTGGGAGGAAGCTTTCTGCTTTGAGGAAACCCTCTTAGATGAACCAGAACCTCTTAGGGCTGTTCTCCACAGCTGCGCTCTATAAAAGCTTCTGGGTGTGGCGTAAGCAGAACTCTCTCAATCCTGGATTGGGCTTTCTCTCTGAAAGCATCCTGTAAACGAGTAAGCTAAACACAAAAAAGGCAGAAGCACGTCAGAGAAAACAAGCTGGGAGCCTGACGGTGCCAGACAGCCGCCCCCCGCCGACGGATCAATAACCAACCCCTGCCTCACAGCTGGCGTCAACTGTGGAAAGAGCTCCTCCGAGGCAGAGACACTCTGCTTTTCATTCCCTCGGAACATCCACGTGGGAGCGGGCGGCCAGGAGACAGCAGCAATGCACAGTAAGGAGTGTTGGGGGAGCAGTCGGGGGAAGCATAAAATCGGGCCGTCACCACAGTTGGCCAAGTGATAGGAAGATTAGATCTATTTGAACTCTTCCAGCCTTTAGGAAGATTTTGTTTTTTTAATTGAAGTAGAATTCATTCACAATGTTGTGTTAGTTTCAGGTGTACAACAAAGTGATTCAGTTACATATATATTCTTTTTCATTCTTTTCCATTATGTTTTATCACAGGATATTGAATATACATGCCTGTGCTATAAAGTAGGACCTTGTTGCTTATCCATATTATATATAATAGTTTGCATCTGCTAACCCCAAACCCCCAATCCTTCCCTCACCAACCCCTCCCCCTTGGCAACCACAAGTCTGTTCTTTATGTCCATGAGTCTGTTTGTTTTGTAGATGAGTTCATTGGTGTCGTATTTTAGATTCCACAGATAAGTGATATCATATGGTATCTGTCTTTGTCTGACTTACTTCACTTAGTATGATAATCTCTAGGTCCATCCATGTTGCTACAAATGGCATCATTTCAAGCCTTTTTATGGCTGAGTAATATTCCATTGTATATATGTACCACGTCTTCTCTACCCATTCCTCTGTTGTTGGACATTTAGGTTGTTTCCATGTCCTGGCTATTGTGAAGAGTGCTGCTATGAACGTTGGGGTGCATGTAGAAGATTTTTTTAATCAGCAAACTATTTTGGAGCTTTGCCCCCAGAGCAAATGGCTACGAACCAGACACTATTAACCCCAGAAAACTCATCACACGCCCTGCACGCAGTCAGTCACGGAGTAGATGCCGCTGCCCCAGGGCCTGTCCCCGCCCCCAAACTGCCCTCCCGAGCCAGCAATGCCTGCCAGTCACCAGGCCCGGGGCCTCCGAGCGCACCCTCTGTGGGCAGCAGAGTCCTGTGACGTGGCCGAGGCAGGCGTGGGGGCACTTGCTCCCCTTCCCTGCTTCTGGCAGCGGAGCTCCCATTTCCCGTGGGGAAGCTGTTCCGTGCAGCGGCCCGTCTCCTGCCCCGCCCCTGCCACCAGCGCAGCTGCTGCAGCGCCGTGGCCAGCGCCACCATGCTCACCGCGCTGGCTGTGGTCACTCAGCACTCACAGGCGGCTCCACAGGCGGCAGCGCGTCTGAAGAGACGGCCTAGGTGATGGGCGCCCTCGCTTCCCCCAGCCCCGCACCTCCCCACACTCAGCCGACACATCCAATCGCGTGTGGGACGCTTCCCTTCCAGCTCAGCACGACCGAAAGCAAAATCGTCACCTGCGCCCCAAACACGCTCTTCCTCCCGAATTCCCAGCCTCACTCCAGCACGCGGCACACACAGTCACCAAGTCAGAAATGTGAACGACACCAACTGAGCTGTTCTACAAGTTTTCAGAGAAAACATACCTAAACACTAGATCTTGAGGGTAAAATAATGAAGAAGAAACAGACCACAACTTTAAGGATTTTACTTTAATTGGCAAATACAATCTAATAATGATAATCACCGTGTATTAAAGGTAAATTCAAGATACTGAGAAGACTCTAGTCCGGTCGGAGGAGGGATCAAAGGAAGGCTTCTTGGAGGAGGTGGAGCTTAGCCTAAAACATGAATGTGCACTAAAAAGGGAGGGGGAGTCGGAGAAAGAGGCAATAAAGCAAGAAGAGCATTCCAAGGAATGGGAATAAAGAAGCTCAAAGACGGGGGGAAGGAGACACGTGTAGGACCATTATACTAGTAGCTTTCATTTATTAAAAGCTTGGCACTACCTAAAGTAAAAAACATTTGTACTGCTGTTCCTTACATTAAGCCTGTGAGACAGGAACAGTGATCTCATTTTGCAGATTAAAGCACTGTCAGAGTTCCGAGAAGTTAAACGACTTTTCCAAGGCCATACAGCCAATAAGAGGTGGAACTGGCTCTGAACGTAGGTCTCTGGCTCCAAAGCCAGCACCGTCTCCCCCGCCCCTGCATCTTCCCAGCCACCCCACACTCCCGCGATGCTCCCGCCCCACAGCCAGGAAGATAGTGAGTCCTGCCGACTTCTCCCGTTCAGTCCACGCGAAGCACTAGAGACCTATTTCGTTATCTTTCATCTGGATTCTAACAGGCTCTGATTGCTCTGTACATATAAAGTGTGTATGTGACAAAAAGGCAGATCAGAGCTACTTCGTTTTCCCACCATGAGATCCACCAACTTATCTGTACACGTTCTTCCATTACAATCGGAGAAATACTCTGGGTCTTGTCCAGGGCCAGCCCTGGAATAATCTGGAACGTAGCCACAGGCCCTTTTGTGCTAACTGTGCCCTTTTCCTGAGCAGTCTCACCCAGTCCTCGGGCACTAAATCCCCGTCCTAAGGCAGTGACTCCAGATCCGTCGCACGTCTTCCACAACCACCAGGTTCCTCGGTTCAACGGCCTGTTAGGTGTCTCGATGGGGGCGTCTAACAGGACCGGCTCCTGCCCCTCAGGATGTGAGCATGCCTGCTGTCATACTCCTGCATCCCCGAGGCGCGCAGCCCAACACATGGCGGGCACCCAATCAGTGCGTGCCTTCTGCAGGGAGGCAAGGAGTGGAAGCTGGCTCTGAGCTGTGCCCCAGGGAGTCCTAGGCTTTATGACGGCCTCCCTGGGATGCTAGCAACCCCTAAACGTTCACGTACCTCAAGGACAGTGTCTGTGAAACCTGCCCGTTGGGATTCCCCTGGAGGCTTGTATGATGCAGGCTCCCAGGCTTTCCACCCTCCACCAATTCGGAATCGCGCGGGGAGAGGCTCGAAAATCCATGTCCTAAACAAATGACCGCACTGGTTCTTCCTGACCAGCTTGAGGACGACGACGGCAGAAGCTCTACCTGTTACCTTCACCCGTCATCACTGAGAACCGCTCAGCTCGCTGGGCGCCAGTACCCAAGCCTGCCCAGAGCTCCGAGTCAAGCACGCCAGAAATAATCTCGCAGGTGCCCGAACGGTATTTCACTGTTTTATTCCTGAGCACCAAAGGTCACCAGCGACCCAAGAGACTTCTTGGACAACAGGCACACGTTAGGTAGACCCGTATTCTCAAGAGAAGGTCTGGTTTTGCTCACTTGGCACAAAATTAATTGTGCTAACCTATCATCAGCTCCCACATCTGACAGGAGTCTTTACTGAGACAGATCACTGTCAGCTTTCATCACTTTTTTCCCTAAAATTGTTGAAGGATCAAAATTTCATTAGCTTCTTTCTAAAACTCCACTCCTTTTAAATATCATTTCAAGTAAAAGCAGGGTCAAAGCTTTGAAGATTTATGTCAACCCCTCTGCAAATCCGCCCCCCCGCTCGCAATTCTTCCTGCATATATTCTGCAGACTGAAAGTTAACAAGGCAAAAGACAATAAATTCCAGAATCCACTCCTGAGGAATTCAAATGATAACCAGCCGTTAGAGTGACTGACAGCAAGCAACGACCTTTGGACAGGCACCCTCCTAAGAACCTGTGAGCCTCAGGCGCCAACTCGGCTGTGGTCAGAGCCTACAAGGAGCTGCACTTCTCACGTGGCAAGCGACTGCCTGCGTCCAGCCGTGCCTGTAGGTCCCTGGGAGGTAGGAAGGGACGGCTCAGGTGAGAAACGCCGATAAGGGACAGACCGGGAACCCACCATCTCAGACTTTCTCCTCAGAAGGTAAAGACCTGTAACAGAGCAGAGAAACTCCATGTGGACGATACAGAAGACAGACACTCTCCCTCCTGGGCTCCTCCTTCGGGAAGCTTGGCCACGTTTCCTGCAGTGGGACCAAAATCCACCAGTGCCTTTCCGGCTGAGGACAGACGACACGGACGCCTCGCAACAGGTGACTCCCCTGCCCACGAGCTGTCAGTCGTGCTCCAGAGTCAGCAAGATGCGGCATTACCAAAGGAGTGCTTGGATGGGGGACAGTGGGCGCTTGGAGCCACGCTGACGTCAGCAAACTCCTTCTGAGCCGGGAACCTAGAGCAGAGGCTGCCAAACTGGGGCCTGGCCCGGAGGCCGAGTGCAGCCCACCAGCCTGCTTGTGCATAAAGTTTTATTGGAACACAGCCGCGCCCATTCATGACGCACTGTCCACGGCTGCTTTCCCACTGGACAGCAGAGCCGAGCAGGCGCGACAGACCCTGTGGCCGGCAAAGCAGAACACGCTGACGGTCAGGCCCTTCACATAAAGCGTCTGCTGAGCCCTGACCTAGAGCGGTAGGTGCCGAGACCAGGACTAGGCTGGCCGCCCCTCCGCACCCACTGCTGAAGAATAGGCCCGGACACCTGCCCGCCGCCTCCCCCCAGGGCGCAGAATGTGGACCCTCCACAGCAGCCGGGCACTCGGGGAAAGGGAGACCGCAGCACTCGGTGATGACAGCCCCGTGACCGCCACCTTGGTGAAGTACTTCTGAAAGTCCCTCAGCGCCAGGCAAAGCCCCATCTTGACGCATGAACTGTTTCACTTGGTTAAACGAGATCCAAACATGTTATTTTCCTCTTAAAATGCTTCTATAACCTGAAAAATATTTCAGGAATATAACCGGAGCTATAAGCTCCAAGACCATACTAAGTATTTTCATTTGAGCTATTAATTGGCTAAAGGGCTTTTTAAAAGTCCCTTCTCTCTTCTCAGTAGCCAATAACGTTGGCATAATTCACAGTGTAAGAGTTTGGGTTGTAAGAAGACAAAAAATGTTAAAAGCACAGGAAAGCATGCACTGCTAAGGCACACCTGTGGGAACATTTGTGTACCTTACAGGGTTACGTTTGGATAGAATATTATGGTTTTTCATGAAAGAAATTCATGTCCCTAAATGCCTGCTCTCTGATTCTTGAGCTTGCCTGACCGAAGACGGAGCTGGAGAAAATGAAGACTGGTAAACTGTGACCATTCACCCCACCACCCTACCCCTCCGGTCCTCCCACAACAACACCGGGAAAGGCGACATCTATCAGTGCCTCAAGCTCAACATTCCTGCTGGGGCAGATCTATAAACACTTCGCTCACTGAGAAAGAGCTGCAAATCCCACACTAAGCTTTCCACCTCGATCATGGGGCTAGAACGCTGGCATTAGCTAAGCCTAAGCCATGGTTAAAGCTCTCCAGCCACACCATCAACAGGAGAAATGAAGACTCCTGTAACTAAGGTAACCCCCAGACTGCACTGAAAGGGGAGCAATTATCCCTGGAGGCTCTCCACGATCAAAGCCAGCACAGACTGACTGAGTGCTCTGAAGACAACCTCACAGGAAGCTGCCGCCACGGTAATGATGGGGTCCCAGGAGTGCTCAGGGCGGGAACGATCCTCCTCTGGTCTTGGAAAAAAAAACTCTTAGGAAACATACCGGCAGGAGATTCACCGTAACGTCAAACAATAATCTCTTTTGAGTGAATGACTTAGACAACTTTTTCTTATTCTTTATAGCGGTATGAATCTCCTTTTATAACAAATATCTTCTACCCACCCCCGCCCCGACTTTGACTATCCTGAAATGAAATTCTTAGATGTAAAACTCAGCTAAAATCACAAAAATCAATAATTAAACACGAAGAAGAAACAAACAGAAAATCATTTATAATGAAACACGTATTTCAATGTGTAAACCTGGGGGCCAGTAATACTGGGAGGTGCCATGGAGCAGCCAGAGGCGTGGACCCCCCCACAGGACTGTCACGAAGGGGTGTGCTGTGCGATGACGTCATCGTGCAGGAGGCACTGCTGCCAGGCGTGAGCAAAACCAAGGTGCAATTTCTCCTCAGCTGACACGGTGGTTGGATATTTAGAACCTCCCTCTGCCAAAAAATGTGAGTTCATACATAAAATCAACTTGGGTTTTGAACTCGGATAACAGAAAGGCTTTTATCTCTGACTGTCCAGGGAGACGGTGAGAAGCCCAGCTGCGGGACAACTGTCTGTTTTACGGGACACACAAGGGTGTCTGGCTTCCCTGGCCCCTGACCACGAAACGCATCCACAACGTCAGCCATCGCGGTGACCCCTAAAAGGACAGCCTCCTCTAGAAATACTCTCTACACTTTTCTGTACTTCGTATATTTTCTATAATGAAACGCATTGCCTTTGTAATCATGAAAGACAAGTTCCAGCAGAGTTTCAAGCTCACTGGCATCCCTCCAACAAAGAGACATAAGGTTACAGGTCACTAACAAAAACGGATACCTTAAAGGCAGTCGGAGAAGGAAGAGAATGGAATAAAAGGCAAGGTCAAGAGGTTAACTGTCCTACCCTCAGCAGTTGATAAAGTTCACATCTTTGTATAAGACATTGAGCAAAGCTCAAACAGATACCTTGAAGGTCAATTTATTCTATCTTAAAAACGATTTCTGACTGAAGCAGAATTCACTGATGACGTGGGACAGTGGGTCCAAAAATTACCGGGTCTGAAAGGAATACATGTGTATTTTGATTACTGAGATTTGCTTGGCAATGGCATGACCCAAAATTAATAGAGTCCTTAAAAGGAAGGAAGATGCCAAAGGAAACTTTGTTCTCAAGATGGTTTATACAGCTTGGCTACAGCAAGGCACAAGTATGACCCATATATAGCAAATCCCAGCAGCTGTAGTATTTTAAGAACGACGGTTGCAAAGCAAGAGCAAGTGTGCAGTGAAAGGAGAGGCCGTCCAGTGAGCGTGGAGTCACAGCTGGAGAAGCCCCCTCACGCAGCCTGGACAGAAGGCGCTTCCCAGTCTCTCCACCCGCACCCCTGGCCCCCCGTCGTCACTGCTGGGACCCCGACGGCCTGCGCGGAGAGTCTGCCGAGCCCTGGGGGCTGTTCATGACGGCCCTCTCATTAAATCTATTCCTATGAGCATTATCATCAAATTTCCCGGGTTTCTCCAGCCCGCTCATTCTAGGGACACGCTAACCACCCTTTCCTCCTCCTCTTCTTATCTGGCTGAAGATAAAGAAGCTGAGGGAGGAAAATCTATATTTTACTATCTTTTCACTCGATTAAAAGGAAGAGTGGCTTGCTTAAAAACAAAGATTATGGTGGCTTTACGGTACACTGTGAAAACTACTACTTTACTACAGAAATAAGCAACTCCACCCGAGAGCTTACCTACCGCGTCTTTAAACTTAGACTGTTGGTTCTATCTCAACAGCACAGGCTTGTCTGGGACATACTTTACCATATTAGGCAATCAGGCCCCAGAGAGAAGGGAAAGCAAAACAGTCCTAGGCTTTTACCTAAAAGGAGAATGGCGAAGACACTGCCCAGCGGTGGAGCGGACAGAAAATCGCTGGACGCCCTCCAGCAGATAAAGGGGCTTCACAAGGTTAAGTAACAAGTTCAAAATCTTGCTTGACAGAGGGGTGAAGATCCAGCAAACAGCCAGACGCAAGACTGTGAAAACTCAGAGCAAGTAGGAAAAAGGGCCGTTATTTACTCGAAGAAAGAGAGTGGGGGGAGTGGTGAAGATCTGTGGGAACACATGCAGAAAAACAGAAACGGGAGGGTGTTTAGGCAGAAGGCTTAAAGCCTGCTTGAGGACACAGAGATGTGCAGGGGCTTGTTCTCCTCAGGCCTTCAAAGGGCTCCAAGCAAACTAGGAAACACTGAGTTCTCGGTCCTTCCTTCTCTACTCATTTCTGTCCCTGCCTCAGCAACTGCTTCTAAGATTTATTTCTCAAAACTCATCAGGTTCATTTTCAGAGCACAAGCACACGCTGGAGCCTGAGCTACTTCTCTGACTCTTCAAAGAATCCATTCTTTATGGATAAATTAATAACTTAACTTCAAAATCACATGATTCTGAGGTCAGTGAGAGTATTCCAAAAGCCATTCTCTCATCCAGATTTAGGAACCTACAGATTTGGAAAATAATTTGAGTGGCTCTTACTCATCTCTAACTATTTAAATGCATTAACTCATTTTCATTTTACAACTCTAAGAGGTAGACACTATTATTATCCCCACTTTACAGATGAGGAAACTGAAGCATCTCGTCCAAAGCAGTTCAGCGGTCAAGGTGGGGTTGCCCCGGGAGCCCAGCTCCTGGGTCTGCACGCCTAGCCTGTTGTGACAGTACATCACCCAACACACACGACAGATACAGACTCAGGAGAATGCGGCGCAAAGCCCTAGACACAGCTGTGCTCCCTCTCTCCGGGCCTCCTCAGCTGTGATCTCTAAAATGAGAAGTTCAGGGAACTCCCTGGTGGTCCAGTGGTTAGGACTTGGCGCTCTCACTGCCGTGGCTTGGGTTCAATCCCTGGTCGGGGACCTGAGATCCTGCAAGGTATGTGATGTGGGAGGGGGACGGGAGGGAGGGGAGGGAAGGGGAGGGGAGGGAGGGGAGGGAGGGGAGGGAGGGGAGGGAGGGGAGGGAAGGGGAGGGGAGGGGAGGGAAGGGGAGGGGAGGGAGGGGAGGGGAGGGGAGGGGAGGGGAGGGAGGGGAGGGGAGGGGAGGGGAGGGAGGGGAGGGAGGGGAGGGGAGGGAGGGGAGGGAAGGGGAGGGGAGGGCAGAAGTTTAGAGCTGCTTTCGGTTCTAAAACCCCAAGCCTACGACCGCCATTGTAGGCAGCACAGGGATAAACCAGAGTTTGGTACAGATGAGCAGCACCTAGAAATGAGGTTTTCAAGGAAAGCCTCTCCTTAAGTGAAATGGAGCGCTAGTTATTCAAAGATGCAATCAACTGAGGGAAGTCAGGTAAGGCAAAGGGAAACAAAAGCTGAGTCAGCTTAAAAGATCATTTGTAGATACAGTTAATCGGTAGAATTCCTCTCCTGTAACAAAAAGTCTTATGACATTCCTGGTCTTCAGAGACCTCCAGACAAGGTCTGCAGAGAGGCAGTAATTTCTGTTTCAGAAGCTGTCAGGGGAGCTCCAGGAACTGGCTCTCCTCCACAACTACATGGCTCTTCCACAAACAGGCCAGGCAGCTTTCACGGGGAACAGCCCTGCACCAGTTGAGAAAAGCAGGTGAAATAATACGCAAACTACCTGCTGTTCTGTGTGAGCGTGCTTTGTTTGCCTGACTTTGTTCTGGAAAAGGGGGAAACTGCAGTCACATTCTCAGAGCCAAGTGCTCTGACTTGCCCGTTTCCTGGGCGTCTCTGTCTACACTTGCACTCTTGGTGAGCTGCTCCGATGTCATGGTTCCCGAGGCAACCTGCATGTTTGCATCCAGTCTGTACCTCCAACTCCGCCCCTGACATTTCCCTGTGGACGGCGGTCAGACACATCAAATCCAGGGCTTCTAGAGCCAAACCCAAAGGCCTGCCCTTCCAGAGTCCTCTCCATCTCAGTTCATGAAAACTCCACCCTCTCAGGCACTTGAGCCAAAAGCTTTGGTGCCAACCTTGACCCCCCTCTGTTCTTCTCACCGTATACCCAATCCCGCAGAAGTCTTGCTGATTCTAAGTCTGAAATACGCCGTGCATATGAAAACTTCTCAGCATCTTCACCACCTGCGATCACCTGGCCCAAACCCCTCGTCAGTCCTGGGTTAGGGTGACATAGAGGGTCTTCTCCAAACAGCAGGCGGAGTCCCCCCAGAATGTGACTCCTGCCCCTCTGCTGCGCAGAGCTCTACACGGGCTCGCACCCCCTGGCACCAACCGCCGGGCTCTGCCGCGGGCTCTCATGCCCACGCCGTCTCCTCACAGGTCCTGCCTGTCCTCCTGCCTCACGGCCCCGCAGCTCTGTTCCCTCTGCCTGCGCACATCCACGGGGCTCCCCACTCACTCCCTTCACGCTGGGCTCCAGTGCTGCCTTCGCGGCAAGGCCGACACCGACCCCCCTTAGATGCTCAGCGCCCCCCGCCCTGCACTCCCCGCTCCTGAGTCCTGGAGCCACTCCACACGGCTTTTCATCTTCCACACACCGTTTGCTTGGCACGTTCATTTTACTCGCTGCCCGCCTGCTTCACCAGAATGGAGACTCTACGAGAACAGGGCTTTCTGTTCACTGCTGCACCCCTGCCCACAGGCACCTGGAAGTACTTGTTCAGTGAATACATGAGAAGCTTATAAAAGAGAAGGCAGGACAAAATGGGAAATGCATTTAGTGGCTTTTGGTATTAGAGATACTTCTGGGGCCAAATGGCTCCCAAAGCAAGTTTTATTTTCTGTTAAAGCTTAGTTTAAAACCAAGCTTTGCTGGCAAATTTCACTTTGAGCCTCTCTTTGATTTAGTTTGAAAGTCTTAACGTTTAATCACTTATATCTTCTGCACACTTGACCAAGGTCTCTCCCGACTAGCTGCTACCGGTTATCTACGGCCGGTATCTGAACAACCTACTGGTCAATGCTTCCTTAACAGTGTCTCCTATAACCAAGGCCTCTTGCAGGAGGGTTAGCCACCAGACCACAGGCTCCACTCTGGACTGGACGCTACACTGCTGACTTTGAAGGTAAAGTGTCGTGATTCTGTTCAGACTGATGCCACCGGATTTGCCTAAAAGCAATAGGGATTCTAGAGGGAGAAGCATTTTCCTATTTGAAGGATGGACAGACATAAGTACCCACCTACTTATGTACCCTCTCTCCATAAGTACCCTCCCACCTGGCAGGAGAAGGCTGACCCTCTACCACTGAACCTGAAACTCTCAGGAGGCTTTCGAGGTGTCCTTCAGGAAGACCTTCCTTTACTCAAGGAGGCGAGATGCCACTAGCAGCTCAATTCAAACATGTAACCTGCTCAGTAAAAAACAAATGTAAGAATGGGGGCAGGGGGGAGTAAGCGGTACAATCTACTGGGTAAAAAATAAGCGACAAGGACACATTGCATAACATGCGGAATATAGCCAATATTCTATAATAACTATAAATGGAGTATAACCGTTAAAAACTGTGAACCACTATATTGTACACCTGCAACTTACAGAATACTGTATGTTAACTATACTTTAAGAAAAAAAAAAAAAAACTTGGAACTTTTAGACTCACCCTGCATCTTCTGGGGGGAAGGTAAAGGGAGTGGAGATTGAGTTAATAATGAATTATGCCCATGTTGAAGCCTCCATAAAAATCCCTAAACTATGAGGTCTGGAGAACTCCTGGGTTGGTGTAATATCCACATGCCGGGCGGGTGGTACAACCACCTCCATGGGGACAAAGCTTCTGACCTTGGGACACATCCACACCTCACCTGATGGACCTCTTCATCTGACTGCTCACCTGCATCCCTTAAAAAAAAGGATGGGGAATGGAGGGCGATGTGAGGTCGGCCCCACCACAGTCCCATAAAGGCTCCCTGACACGGGGCACAGGGCGCTCACCTAGAGCTTTCACGTCCCCAAGTACTTCCTAACTGCCCTGGGCCTGTTCTCTTAACTGTAAAACGAGGTTCCTAACCCAAGTTTCTTCTAAGTTCCTTCCCAATTCTAAGATGCCCAAATTTGGGAGGCGGGTAACTTCACTGCATTGAACTGGGCTGGTCAACAATTCCTTTAAAACAAAAGCAATCCGTCTCCTGTTCAGCTTCCTTAGACACCATTCTGCTTGTTCACCATCTTTTCTTTTGACGACTTGCTCCCTCTAGTGATAAATTCAATCATATATCAGAACTGGCCTGGGCAACAGTCTGCTTCAGAGGACAAGAACACGTAGAGGAAACTCAGCGTTAAGCAGAATGAAGGCAGGCCAAAGACGCAAGTGAAGAGAGGACGAGAAGAGTCCAAGGGCCATCAGCACCTGCAGTGTGCCCGTGACTGCTCCAGCGCCTGTGCCTCACGAGCAGTGCAGGGGGCGGCACTTCTGACTGCGGTACCTCCTTCCTCACGTCAAATCCAGACTCAGTTTCTTTTTCACTTAGCAAGATACAGGCTATATTAGGACTTCTGGAGACGGTCGGTCACCCGTCTAACGCAGACAACCACGCACATCTGCTCTAAGCACATGGGCTAAGCGGCTGCTAAGACATGAAGCCCCGTGCTCATTGTCGGTTTTCCGGCGGGGATGGTTTTGATTAAAAGCACGCACTGTGCAGGGCCCCGACCAAGCCCCCTCAGCGTCCCTTGTGTCACCAACAAAGAAATGCATGACTAGCCTCCTTCCTCCCTCCCAGACTGCATGACAAACATCAGGGCCGTTCCTGGCCATCAACCTTACCTGTATACAAATGTTGGTTACATTTTTCTAGCTTAGGTCCACAAAAAGAAATAAATTTCCACGATGTCTACAGAGATTAAGGTTAAACAACAGAAAGGTTTTCTTAGCCATGCTCTTGTTACTGATATATGGGTGAGAGGCTGAAGAATCTTCGAGAAGAGGAGAGCATCTGTGCACATGTGGAATCATTTTAGTTCCAACTCTGCTGGAGACAGAGTTTCCTTTCTACCCTTAAAGTGAAGTATTATCACCGACTGATTCCACGTACGCGAGGCTCAAGAACAGGCAACACTGCTCTACGCTGGCGGCACTCGGAAGAGCGGCTGCCTCTCAGGACAGGGGATGGGGGACGAGGGAACTTTTCAAGGTGACGGAAAAGTTCTGCATCTTGACTTGAGTGGTGGCTACACCACTGATTACAACTGTCAAAACTCATCCAACAGTACACTTTAGGTCTGTGCAGTTCACTGACTGTAAATCTATCCCAATTTAAAATAACAGATGTCAGAGTCTTGGGAAGAGTTAACTTAAAAAACAGTAGATTCCTGGAGTGGGAGAGCGATTGTGACACAGTCCTGACCATCTTGAGGTTAGATTTCCACAATTTACAGGGACAGGCCTGTTGTTCTGTGGGCCCGTATGGATCCCGGCATCACGCTGCCAAGACTGGACGAGCGCTCGGGAGAGAACCAGTCAGAGCTGCGCTAACACAGGCCGGGGTCAGGATGCTGCCGCCCCTGGGCACCGTGGTGGGCAGGAGACATGCCGGGCATGCTGTGAGTGCTGGCGCACCTGCACACACTCAGTTCCCATTAGAGAGAGGACTGGCCCTTCATTCCTCTCTGAAGACTCACGCTGGCGTCTGCTGGACATGCGGTGAACACTGGCAGATGCCTCGAGCAATGGGATGAGTGGACCATTTTTCAGTCTGACAAATGACTCTATGTCAAATCTCACCAATCAGAAAATCTTTTCTGTAATGGTCGTTCAGTGAACTTCTCTGGGAAGCATGGCATCAGAGGCAGCTTCGTGGCCCTTGCCTGGTGCACCAGGCAGGGACTTTTCACACCAAGTTAGCTTAGAAACGTGCAGGCAAAGATTTTCACTGACAGAGACAGTGGCCAACACCAAGCTCTCCTGCGTAACTCCCTCCGTGGAGCTCACCGGCCTCTATGACCCTCTATGGGTGACGGGCCACTTCAGTGCTCTGTAGTCAGCACCTGGGATCTCTCGTTAGGGGTTTTCTAATATAGTTCCCCACAGAGGCTCTCCTGCGTTCACTCTTCATCCCCTGAAGCCTCCCCAAGCCCCTGTGGAATGAAGTCACTGTCGTGTGCACACCCCCCCTGCCCCGGGGAGCCTCCACGCGGCATCTGCACCCAACGTCCACTCCTCCCCGTGAGGCAGCCCCGGCTGCAGCTGCACGCAGGCAGCTCTCACCACGCCACCATGGGCACTGCTTTCTGGAGGCCCCTGCTGACTGTTTAGGATCTCGACCAAAATACAGGCAGGTCAATGACATAATATAGCATTTCTACTTCCTCTGCTAAAAACAAATTAGTTTTCATTTTCGGTATGAGTTATTAAACATATTCTGAGAACATACTGTCACACAACTGTAGGGTAGAAAAAAGGCCATCTTCTTACATAATTCCCAATAGAAATGTACATGGAGTCTCAATTCATTTAGTCAAAACCAAATCCCTTCCTTCTTGAAAAATGGTACTAGGGACTTCCCTGGTGGTCCAGTGGTTACAACTCGGCGCTTTCACTGCCGTGGCCCGGTTTGATCCCTGGTCAGGGAACTAAGATTCTGCAACCTGTGTAGTGAGGCCAAATAAACAAACAAACCAAAACGAAACAAAACAAAACAAAAACCAAAGAAAAATGGTACTAATGGTACTAGAAAAGCATTAACTTTCTATCACATGTGAGTGGCTTACGGGAACCTGGAGCTTCAGGAAAGCTGGCCTGGGGTGCCCACAGCAGAGAAGAGCTGGGTGCCAGGCCTTAAGGGGTCTGGTTACACAAGAGCCAAGGAGCTAAACCTTATTTCAAAGTCAAATGTAAGTGATTTCTGGACTGTTTACACTATTCACTCTTGTGTTTCTCTCTGTTAGCGTGGAGAGGAGGTAGATCCATGAGAAACAGTATCACTCTTCACTTTTCTTCCCAAGATTTCAAAGTACTTTATACCATCCAATAGCACAACAGAGAAAAAGAGCCCGAACTGTGTTAGAACCTGGCAGGAGGCACTGAAAAATGCAGGAAACTCGTTCAAGAACATGGGCATTGTTACACCATTTAAGAAAACGGGGGACTTCCCTGGTGGCGCAGTGGTTAAGAATCTGCCTGCCAACGCAGGGGACATGGGTTCCATCCCTGGTCCAGGAAGATCCCACATGCCACGGGGCAATTGAGCCCAGGCACCACAGCTACTGAGCCTGCGCTCTAGAGCCCACGAGCCACAACTACTGAGCCCGCGTGCCACAACTACTGAAGCCCGTGCACCTAGAGCCTGTGCTCCACAACAAGAGAAGCCACCTCAATGAGAAGCTTGCGCACCGCAACGAAGAGTAGCCCCCGCTCGCCGCAACTAGAGAAAGCCTGCGCACAGCAACGAAGACCCAACGCGGCCAAAAATAAAATAAATAAACCAATTTAAAGAAAAAGGAAAGAAAACAGTATACCAGCGAGCACCCGTCCCATCTTGCAGAGGAGCGTCCACCTCCAAACTCTCCCTAGACCCAAGTCTGCACAGAGCCTGCTCTTCCTTCTGTTAACTGTGTGCACGCGAGCAGGGATGAGCCCTACGGGGACGCTGAGCCCCACGGTGGCAGCCTCACTGCTGGTTGCTTACCCACGCTGCTTTCACCTCTTCCGAGACATCAGTTTCATCTTCCTGGAAAGGGAGAAAGAAAAAAGACAAGAGGATCACGGTCACAGGCACCCCTGGAGGCAACAAGGTCAGCCCCATCAATTATGCACCTGGGCAGTGAGGGCTGACGGCCAAGGGCACTGTCACTGCTGCTTTTAGCAGCACCTCAGGAGCACCACTTGCTGTCAAAGAATCCAATGAATCTGGCAGGAAAAGGAGAATCTTTAAGACAGACGGATCTCACTTGGGCTTTGTCAGTAGCTGTCAGCCCATTTGGTCCTATAATAAGCAAACACTTTCGTCTAGTAGTCTCTAACAGGCGACCATCATTGTCTCATGTCTTGTCTCACTGAATGGTCCATCTAATTCCAAATGAGTCACTAGTGACCAGGGACCTGATCTTGGCCACCTGACTGTTAAATGCCAGTGACAAGGCTGAGTGAGCAGGGTACAGACCAGAGGGGAAGGAAAGAACTGAGTGTATGCTCGTCATCAGGAGGCACAGCAGCCCCTGTCTTCGTTTAAAAGCCAAAGTCAAGCTGTTTTATAGCACTTGTTCCTTTTTTTCTCCAAAAGAGTAAACCTGAGTCTGATGAAATTCTGAAATTCTCGAGATTCTGGCAGTGCCCCTGAAATACTTGGTTAGCACCTGCACACACACGACGCTGAGGTACTGCTGACTCACCACGGGACTCTCAGGGGCCGCTGGGGGGCTGCTAAGTCTGAGCGGCTTACGCACTTGTTGTATTTGTTTGCACGGCTGCTGTAAATTCCCCGCTTATTTGCTGCCTGCCTCCCGTGTGCTCGGCACTGTCCTAGGCCCTGGGCGTCCCAGCCAGAACATTCCTAATGAGTCCCACACTAGTGGAGTCTTTCTTCGGCTGCTCTTTTTCTCAATCTGCACGATTCAGGGCCCCGTGTGGAACTCTTCCTTTTGAGCCCGACACACAGGACGGCGGGCAGCCCAGCGTAATGCGAGATGTCCCAGCACAGACAGCCCACTTACATCCTTCGTCCAGAAGTTGATGCCTGTGCCTCTTCGTCGCTCCTTGGGCCGCCTCCTCTCACGAATGGACAGCCTGTTAGATGACTGATCACCCAAATCTGCTTCTTCGCCCTCTGGTCAGAGAGAAAACAAAGCATGGATCTTAAGAACCTGGGGCACGTGCACTGGAGGAGGGTGCGGTTTCTGAAGCTCGACCTACCGTTTTTGTCCATTTCCTTTGCCCCTGCAGGGCTGGCGGGGGGCTCTGAACTCTCTGAATCAGGGGCTGAAGACCTACCCGTCCGGAGCAGGTAGGAACTGGTGTAGAGGGAGGGTCTCGGGGCAGGAGGTGACACTGGTGTCATGGGTTTGTCTGGCTGAGCCGGAATCCTCAGGCGACGATACACAGGCTGGAACAATCCACATGATGAGATGTCAGAGGTCAAGTCTAACCAAAGGGTAAGGACAGCACGTTTATTAAAAATGGGCTTTTCTATATCAAGAGGCTTATAAGTAATTAGCCAGATAGGAAAGAGTTCTAGACGCCTGCTCTGAAGATGCTACAGGCTGACAGCAGTCCAGGACAGCTCTTCCTAAACTGATCAAAGGGCACTAGGGGGCACCAACCCTGGTAATAAAAATTCCTGTGATTGTGCACCGCAAATAGGAAGGATGATGGCCTTTTTAAGATGGCGCACTGAAAGGTAAGGTTTACGTAGGAAACGAAGCAGCTCAGGAATGTGAAGAAACAATGCAGGAGTTATCTGAAGACAGACCAAATCTGAGCGTTCTACCAACCTGCCATCACTAGGCTTACTGACACTTCTGAAAAATCCCCGCTTTCTGAGACTTCCCTGGCGGGCCAGCGGTTAAGACCACGTGCTTCTACTGCAGCGGGCACAGGTTTGACCCCTAGTTGGGGAACTAAGATCCCGCATGCCACACCCCCAAACCCCAAATAAATAAAAATTAAAAAAAAAAATTCCCACTTTCCCTTTTGAACTTTTTTTTTCCTTGAGAGTTAGGACAGACACAGCTTGACAATAAACCTTAATGTGGCTTGTTGAACATGCAGAGATAAAGAAATTCTTACTACATGCAGAGACTGTATAAATTTGTTTATAAATTATAGAGACAGAAGCAATAAAATATAGTCAGCTTGGGAGTCTGAGAGAACATGGCTCCAATTCCAGCTTGAAGGAGCTGTGTGACCTGAAGTACGTGACTTGAGTTTTGATCTCTGCTTCCTCATGTATAAAACAGGGATAATAATATCTTCCTCAGAGAGGGCTGTGAGGATTAAATGAGAATGTATGTTATGTGCTTACAATGGTCTCTCGTATGTAATAAGTACTCAAAAAATAGCCGATAAAACAAAGGAAACGAACAACAGAACCTCGGTTAGTTTATGCAGCCTAGCCATTCAAAGTTAGAGCAAGAAGACTTTCTTCTCCCGTAATTATGTTGACCATAAAGTTTATCATCCCAGCTAGGACATTTCTGAGAGTGAAAAGGAACAGTACTGATAATTACCCAGAGATAAAAGCTGTCACTGGAACAATCTTAGGTAAACCAGGAGTTACGATCACCTTAAATATAACCCTATAACTCTGACTACCAACTGCAATTGAGAAATGGACCGTAAGTCAAAACGTCTACCCCAAAGTGACAGCTTGTGGCCGAGAATAAGGGTGCTCTGTGAGTGCTTGGGTCTGCAGAAGTTTGTAGAACAACGTACTAGTGGTGAGGAGGGCAAGCTGCGGAGCCAACGCCTTGCTCCACCTCTGCTTTTTTTTCCTAGTAAAATCTTTTATTTTATAATACTGTACCATCAAATTAAAAGTCAAAATAAGCGTTCACCCAACTGCCTAAATGGTTATTACATATACGTATATATTTGGTTGAAAAGGGAGAGAGAAAAGAGGACTTTGAAGGCTAAAATAAACAAATGGGACCTAATGAAACTTCAAAGCTTTTGCACAGCAAAGGAAACCATAAATAAGACCAAAAGACAACCCTCAGAATGGGAGAAAATATTTGCAAATGAAGCAACTGACAAAGGATTAATCTCCAAAATTTGCAAGCAGCTCATGCAACTCAATAACAAAAAAGCAAACAACCAAATCCAAAAATGGGCAGAAGACCTAAATAGACATTTCTCCAAAGAAGATATACAGACTGCCAACAAACACATGAAAGAATGCTCAACATCATTAATCATCAGAGAAATGCAAATCAAAACTACAATGAGATATCATCTCACACCAGTCAGAATGGCCATCATCAAAAAATTTACAAACACTAAATGCTGGAGAGGGTGTGGAGAAAAGGGAACCCTCTTGCACTGTTGGTGGGAATGTAAATTGGTACAGCCACTATAGAGAACAGTATGGAGGTTCCTTAAAAAACTACAAATAGAACGACCATATGACCCAGCAATCCCACTACTGGGCATATACCCTGAGAAAACCATAATTCAAAAAGAGTCATGTACCAAAATGTTCATTGCAGCTCTATTTACAATAGCCAGGATATGGATGCAACCTAATTGTCCATCAACAGATGAATGGATAAAGAAGATGTGGCACATATATACAATGGAATATTACTCAGCCATAAAAGGAAACGAAATTGAGTTATTTGTAGTGAGGTGGATGGACCTAGAGTCTGTCATACAGAGTGAAGTAAGTCAGAAAGAAAGACAAATACCGTATGCTAACACATATATACGGAATCTAAAAAAAAAAAGTCATGAAGAACCTAGGGGTAAGACAGGAATAAAGACACAGACCTACTAGAGAATGGACTTGAGGATATGGGGAGGGGGAAGGGTAAGCTGTGACAAAGCGAGAGAGAGGCATGGACATATACACACTACCAAATGTAAAATAGATAGCCAGTGGGAAGCAGCCGCATAGCACAGGGAGATCAGCTCGGTGCTGTGTGACCACCTAGAGGGGTGGGATAGGGAGGGTGGGAAGGAGGGAGATGCAAGAGGGAAGAGATATGGGAACATATGTATATGTATAACTGATTCACTTTGTTATAAAGCAGAAACTAACACACCATTGTAAAGCAATTATACTCCAATAAAGATGCAAAAAAAAAAAGAATGAAAAAAAAAAGTACATCATCATCATCGTAGTAGTTAAGATTTGCTGAACACTTAATGTGTCAAGCACTATACATGTATTACCTCACAAGGAGTACCCTCTATTATAAGCTCTGTTTTTACAAATTAGGAAACTATGTAAAACAAGGTTAAATAAATTACCCAAAGCCATACAGCTAGTTAGTAAGGATACTGCGGTTTGAACCCAAATAGTCTAACACCAGAACATACACAGATAGGCAGACACACACACAAATCAATATTATTATTATTTTCGTCGCGTGGCTTGTGGGATCTTAGTTCCCCGACGAGGTATCGAACCTGGGCGGCCAGCAGTGAAGGCGCCAATTCCTAACCACTGGACCGCCAGGGAAGTCCTTGACCTCTTCCTAGCCGTGCAAAATGCTGGGCAGGTTACTTAACCTCTCTGTCACTCCACTGACTCATATTTTAAGAAGGAATAATAATACTTACCTCAGAGGGTTGTTGTGAGGATTAAACAATTTAATACACATATTGAAATTGTTAAAATTGTGTCTGGCATAAACTAAATAATAAATGCTTATACTTCTATTTGCATTTTTTTTATACCAAGATCTCTCTTTTCAGAATAGAAAGACACATTTAGTTAACCAAAAGTATGGTGGTAATCATTTCACAACGTGTACACACATCAAATCATGTTGTAACATTACATGTCCATTACATCTCAATAAAACTGGAAAAAAGCGCATTAGTTAACTCCCAGAGGAAAAAATTGATCACTTAAGGACTAACATCCTCTGAATTCTTTCAGTTACACAGGTCTGCCAACTAAAGATGGACGTAAATAGCGTGTTCTATGAGGCGTCCCCTGCAGAGTAGGACAGTTCTGGAATTATCAGTGGGGAAGAGACTCCCCCAGCCACCTGCTTTCAGCACAGAGAGCTCACCTGATCCTCCAGACTCCGGTCCCAGGGCTGGCGGCTCTCCCCAGCTTCCTCTGCAGGGGCTGCCAGGGGCTCATGCTTCTGGGCGCTGCCGTTGAGCCCTCTGGGGCCCACGGGCTTCGGGCTGGGCTGTTCCTGAGCCTGACGCTCTGCCCTCGACCGGCTGAACGTCCTTTCTGCTTCCTGGAGATCCGTCAGGGTTACACCCTGGGAAAATACCACAAGGTCAGAGAGGTTTCACCCTAACCATGGAATAACGCCCCCTGAATGAGCAGGGAAACTCCGTAAAGATCTAATGGTACCGAATTCCAAATGAAGCTCCCGAAATGTGTGAGGCCGCTTCAAGCAATATACGCTGAAAACAAACACCTCAGTACGCAGAGGCCCCAGGCCTGAGCCTAGATACACTTCAAACACAATACTTGAGCGTTTCCTGCTTGAGTTCCAGAAACAGGGCAGCACTGATGCCCGCCCGCTGCTTCCACACCCATGGTTCTCACATCTCCACCTGGACGCTCCCGACCCCCCAAGAGCACGCAGCCACCAACAGAGACTGTCCAGCAGATACAAGGAAAACTTAAGTTTACGCACAGAAAGAAGAACCAGGTTCAAAATGGTGACAATTCAGAGCCAGGCTAGAGCCACCACCAAAACCAAAAACCAAACCCACACAAACAAACACAAAGCCAACCCTGAGGGAGCCGCCAAGATGCCAGAGCAGGAAGACCCTGAGCTCGCCTCTTCCCAGGGCACCAGGATAACTATGCACAGAACAACTGCTGCCCAGGCCCGACCAGAAGAGATCGTCTACAGCTACAGACGTACGAAAGAACCACCACAAGACGGGCAGGAGGGGCGACCCGCAAACGCTGTGGAGATTCTCCCCCAGGAGCGAGTGGGCTGGTCTGAGCCCCAGCCTGGGGGAGACAAGCCCCCAGAACGTCTGGGTTTGAAGGCCAGCAGGGCTTCCTTTCAGGAGTCCCAGAGGGCTGTGTGGGGATAGAGACCCCACTCTTACCGGGCACACACAAAATCTCACGTGCTCCACAACCCAGGGCAGAAGCAGTCATTTCAAAGGAGCCTGGGTCAGACCCACCTGCTGATCTTGGAGAGTCTCCCGGAGAGGCAGGCCTGTGATGCTGGGGACACAGACGCTGGCAGCAGCCACTCTGGGGAGCTGGTTCAACCGCAAGGACACTGGTGCAGGCAGGCACCATCGTGGAGTCCTCCCTCTAGCTTATTACCCTCAGGACCCAGCCCTGCTCATAGCCAACAGAACACAGGCACCAGGAATGGGACGGCCTCAGGCCAAGCAACTAACTAGGCAGGGACACAGGCCCACCCACCAGCAGACAGGCTGCCTTATGATCCCCTGGACACAGCCCTGCCCACCAGAGGGCCCAGGACCCAGCCCCACACACCAGTGCACAGGCACTAGACCCGGGACCACCAGAGACCTACAGCCAGAGACCCTGGGACCCAGGTCCACCGACCAGTGGGCAGACACCAGCCCCAGAAACCCCTGGGCCCTGGCCCTGCCCACCAGTAAGCCTCCTCTAGCCTTCAGACCAGCCTCACACGCCAACGGGTGGACACCACACCAATGGGTGGACACCAGCCCCAGGACCATCACAGCCCACAGCCTGCCGTGGGAGGACCCAGTCCATCCACCAGCAGGTCAGCACCAGCCCTGGGGCCAGCTGGGCCCCAGCCCTGCCCACCAGCAGGCCAACACAAGCTTCAGAACACACTGGACCCCACAGCTAGCTGTATCACGAGCCAGCCCCAACGATCAGCAGTCTGACACCAGCTCTGGACCCTGGGGCCCTGCAGCCAGACCCCCAGGACCCGGCTCTGCCCACCAGCAGGCCAGCACTAGCCCCAGGACGTAGCTTCACTCACCAGTGAAGAGGGCGGGCCACAGCCCCACTGACTCTACTCCCAGTGAGCCAGCACTAGCCCTGGGGGCCCCCTGGGTTCCACAGTCGGCCACCTCATGACCTGGTCACGGCAACCAGCAGCCTCCACACAAGGCAGGGCCTGGCAACCAACCAGCCCACCCACACAGTCAGCCCACCACAACAGAATGACCCACGCAGCCCACAGAGGGGGCACCCCTAGAGCACACAGCTCTGCTGACCAGAGAGGAGTGCACTGCTGGGACGTACAGGACGCCTCCTACAGAAGGCCACTTCCCCAAGGTCAAGAAATGTAACCAACCAGATACATGGAAACACAATGTTATAAACAGCAAGTTAGGCAAAATGAGGCGACAGAAGAACACGTTCCAAATGAAAGAACAAGATAAAACCGCAGAAGAACAACTAAGTGAAGTGGAGACAGGCAATCTACCTGAGAAAAAGTTCAAGGTTATGATCGTAAAGATGATCAAAGAACTTAGGAAAGAATGAACAGAGTGAGAAGTTGTAAGTTTTTAACAAAGAGTTGGACAATACAAAGAACAACCAAACAGAGACAAAGAATACAATAACCGAAATGAAAAATGCACTAGAAGGAATCAACAGTATACTAAATGATACAGAGGAACAGACCAGTGAGCTGGAAGACAGAACAGTGGAGATCACTGGCACCGAACAGAAAAAATATATACATATAAATAAACGAGGACACTTTAAGAGACCTCTACGATGACATCAAATGCACTAACAGTCACATCACAGAGGTCCCAAAAGGAGAAGAGAGAGAGAGAAAGGGTCACAGAACGTATTTGAAGACATAACAGTTGAAAATTTCCCTAACCTGAGAAGGGAAACAGACATCCAGGTCCAGGAATCACAGAGTCCCAAACAGGATCAATCCAAAGAGGACCAAACCAAGACATATTGGAATTAAAATGGCAAAAGTTAAAGACAGATTATTAAAAGCAGCAAGGGAAAAGCAGCATGTTATATACAAGGGAGCTCCCATAAAGCTATCAGCTGACTTTTCAGCAGAAACTCTGCAGGCCAGAAGGGAGTGGCACGATATAATTAGACTGATGAAAAGGAAAAGCCTACAACCAAGAATGCTCTACCCAGCAAGGCTCTCATTCAGAGTTGATGGAGAAAGCAAAAGCTTTACACACAAGCAAAAGCTAAAAGAGTTCAGCACCAACAAACCAGCTTTATAAGAAACGTTAAAGGTATTTCTCTAAGCAAAAGAAAGGAAAAAGAAAAAAAAAGAAAACAAAAAAAGATCACAACTAGAAACATGAAAATTATGAAAGGAAAAATCTCACTGGTAAAGGCAAATATACAGTAAAGGCAATAAATCAACCAAGTACAAACCTACTAGAAAGGTTAAAAGACAAAGTAGTAAAATCAACTATATCCACAATAAGAAGTTAAGGGATACACAAAATGAAAGGATATAAAATATGATGACAAAAACAGTAATCATGGGGGGAGAGAAGGAAAAATGCAGGGTTATTAAAATGTTATTTGAAATTAAAGAGATCAGCGACTTGAAATAATTGTGTGTGTGTGTGTGTGTGTGTGTGTGTGTACACACACACATATACTGCTGTACGCAAACTTCATGGTAATTACAATCCAAAAAGTCTATAATAGATACATACACATAAAAGGGAAGGAAATCCAAACATAACACTAAAGAGGGTCATCAAATCACAAGGGAAGAGGAGAAAAGAGGAAAGGAACAAAAAAGGACTAAAAAAAAATCCTGAAACAGTAACAAAATGGCAATAAGTACATACATATCAATAACTACTTTATATGAAATGGATTAAATGCTGCAATCAAAAGATGGAGTGGCTGAAAGGATACAAAAACAAGACCCATATATTGGGGCTGGCCAAAAAGTTCGTTCGGTTTTTCTGTAAGATGTTATGGAAAAACCCGAATGAACTTTTTGGCCCACCCAATATATGCTGCCTACAAGAGACACACTTCAGATCTAAAGACACACACAGACTGAAAGTGAGGGAATGGAAAAAGGTATTCCATACAAATGGAAATGAAAAGAAAGCTGGGTAGCAATACTTATAACAGAAAAATAGACTTTAAAATAGAAACTGTTGGGACTTCCCTGGTGGCACAGTGGTTTAGAATCCACCTGCCAGTGTGGGAGACGTGGGTTCGATTCCTGATCTGGGAAGATCCCACATGCCGTGGAGCAACTAATCCCATGTGCCACAACTACCGGGCCTGAGCTCTAGAGCCCGCGTGCCGCAACTACTGAGCCCACGTGTTGCAACTACTGAAGCCCATGCGCCTAGAGCCCGAGCTCCACAATAAGAGAAACCACCGCAATGAGAAGCCCACACACTGCGACGAAGAGTAGCCCCCACTCGCCGCAACTAGAGAAAGCCTGTGCACAGCAACGAAGACCCAATGTGGCCATAAATAAATAAATAGACAAACAAACAAATAAATAATAAAAATAAAATAAAGACCGTTACAAGAGACAAAGAAGGACAGTACATAATAATCAAGGGATGAATCCAAGAAGATATAACAATTGAAAATATATTTGCACCCAACATAGGAGCACCTAAATGAATAAAGCAAATATTAATAGCCATAAAGGGAGAAATCAACAGTAACACAAAAATAGTAGGGGACTTTAACACCCCACTTACATCAATGGGCAGATCATCCACACAAAAGATCAGTAAGGAAACTCTGGCCTTAAATGGCACATCAGACCAGATGGACTTAATATAGAGAGAGAATATTCCATCCAAAAGCAGCAGAATACACATTCTTTTCAAAGGCATATTCTCCAGGATACATCTGTGCTGTATCATGGAACAAGTCACAGTGCATTTGAGAAGGCTGCAATCATATCAAGCATCTTTTCCAACCACAAGGCTATGAGACTAGAGATCAACTACAAGAGTAAAAACCACAGAGAACACAAACACGTGTGGCCCAAACAAAATGCTACTAAACAACCAATGGATCACTGAAAAAATCAAAGAAGAATTCAAAATATACCTGGAGACAAATGAAATGAAAACACAGTGTTCCAAGATCTTCGGGATGCTGCAAAGCAATTCTAAGAGGGACGTTTATAGCAATACAGCCCTCTCAGGAAACAAGAAAAATCTCAAATAAACAACCTAACCTTAACCTAAAGAAATCAGAAAAAGAAGAATAAACAACACCCAAAGTTAGTAGAATTTCTCCTAGGAGAACACATCGGCAGAACACTCTTTGACATAAAGCACAGCAATATTTTTTTGGACCTGCCTCCTACGGCAAGGAAACAAAAACAAAAATAAGCAAATGGGACCTAATGAAACTTAAAAGTTTTTGCACAGTAAAGGAAACCATCAACAAAACGAAAAGACAAGTGGGAAAGATTGAATGGGAGAAAATATTTGCAAATGATATGACGAATAAGGGGTTAATCTCCAAAATATATAAACAGCTCATACAACTCAATATCAAAAAAACAAACAAGCCAATTTAAAAATGGGCTGAAGATCTGAATAGACATTTTTCCAAAGAAGACATACAGATGGCCAACAGGTACATGAAAAGATGCTCAACATCACTCATCATCAGGGAAATGCAAATCAGAACCACAGTGAGATGTCACCTCACACCTGTCAGAATGGCTGTCATCAGAAAGACCATAAATGACACATGTTGGTGAGAATGCAGAGAAAAGGGAACCCTAGTACACTGCTGATGGGAGTGTACACTGGTGCAGCCACTGTGGAAAACAGTATAGAGGACCCTCAGTAAACTAGAAATAGAACTAAAATAAACTAAAAATAGAACTAAAAATAGTATGATCCAGCAATTCCACTCCTGGGCATATATCTGAAAAAACCAAAAACACTAATTCGAAAAGACACATGCACCCCAATATTCACGGCAGCATGATTTACAACTGCCAAGATATGGAAGCCATCTAGCTGTCTATCAACAGATGCATGGATACAGAAGACGTGAGACACACACAGACACACACACATATACACATACTCCACATATGCATACATACGTATATGGAGTATTAGCCACTGGCATGAAATTTTGCCATTTGCAACAACATGGATGGACCTGGAGTGTATCACGCTGAGTGAAAAAAGTCAGAGGACAAATACTGTAAGACATCACTTCTATGTGGAATCTAAAAAATAAAATCAACTAGTGAATATAACAAAAAAGACACAGACTCACAGATATAGAGAAAAAAACAGTGGTTGCCAGAGGGAGAGGGAAGGGGGAGGGAAATACTGGGGCAGGGGATTAAGAGGTACAACTTATTATGCATAAAATAAGCTACAAGGATATATTTACAACACAGGGAGTACAGCCAATATTTTATAACTATAAATGGCATATAATCTTTTTTTTTTTTTTTTTTTTTTTGCGGTCCGCGGGCCTCTCACTGCTGTGGCCTCTCCCGTTGCAGAGCACAGGCTCCGGACGCGCAGGCCTAGCGGCCATGGCTCACGGGCCCAGCCGCTCCGTGGCACGTGGGATCTTCCCGGACCGGGGCACGAACCTGCGTCCCCTGCCTCGGCAGGCGGACTCTCAACCACTGCGCCACCAGGGAAGCCCTAGCATATAATCTTAAAAAATTTTATTCAGTATGATGTACACCTGAAGCTAACAATATTGTAAACCAACTATACCTCCATATTAAAAAATTTTTTAAAAAACCCCACAAGCCCTGAACTAGCATTTCTCTAACATAATTTTGTAACTGTAGGAATCACACAGAGACATTCCACCAATTAAAATTTTCCCCAGGCTCATAGGAGCAGTAGTACAGAAAAAAAGGAAAGAATGAGGAGACCTCTGCAGGACAAGGGGGAAAAGGGTTAGGAAGACAGTGAGTTGATTCTTAACTCAAGTAGTCATATGCTCATGTCCTCAGAAGAGGGAAGTTCCAAAGCCGGAAGGCAACTATTAGCTATTTTGTTCACTCATTCTCTTAATAAAAAGTTACTGCGTTCTTAAGTACTGGAACTACAAAGACAAATCAAATGATTCCTGTACTCAAGAACCATAATCTAATGGAAAAGACATAAGAAAACAGATGAGTGTAATGGAAAGTAAGTATTAAGACAGAAACACATGATCCAGCCTATTCTATTTCTGGGTCTACACCCAAAAGAACTAAAAGCAGGATCTGAGGAGATGTTTGCACACTGATGTTCACAGCAGCCAAAAGGTGGAAGCAACCTAAGTGTCCATCAGTGGATGACGGATGAACCAAATGGGGTCTAAACATACAACAAAGTATTATTCAGCCTTACAAAGGAAGGCAGTTCTGACATGTGCTGCCACATGGATGAACCCTGAAGACATTACACTGAGTGAAACGAGCCAGTCACAAAAAAGACAAAAACTGTGTGATTCCACTCGCATGAGCTACCTAGAGTCAAGGTCATAGAGATAAAAAGTAGAGCGGTGTTGCCAGAAGCTGTGGGGAGAGAGGTTCCGTTTGGGGAGACGAAAGCTGTTCTGGAGATGGTGGTGCCGATGACTGCACAGTGACATGAATGCATTTAATGCCGATGAATCGTATGCTTAGAAATGGCTAGAGTATTAAGTTGTATGTTACGTATCGCCTGCCACAGTAAACCAAACCAAAACAAACGCTTGTCTGGCCCTCGTGGGGGTTACAGCCTCTGGGGAAACAAACCACCATGAAGCACAAGCAGTAACAGCTGTGGCAATGACTACCCAGGACGGCACCTGCCCGACCCTGGAGGGTCAGGAACGACACAAGGACACTCGGGGGCTACGCATAGGTCCCTCTCTCAGTCCTCAGCTCTCCTGCTTGGCGTCTGTAGCATCTGAAGCTGCGGCGCTTCCCCTCTTCACTGGAGACTGCCGTTCACTCCCTCGGGTACCATCTCCTGGCTGACCCCTCAGCCCTCTGACTGCTCCTCGGTTCTGCTGCCTGGCTCATCCTCCTCTGCCTCCTTGACGCCCAATCACAGCCTCCCTCAACTGTTGCTGCCACATGCCTGTCATCTCCAGCTCAGCTAAGGAACAGCTTCCCACGGGCCTCCAGGCTTCACAGACCACTCCCAGCAGTTCTCTGCACAGCGACTTTTGCAAGATATAACGTAGATCATATCTTCCTTACTTCAAAGCTTCCCCGAGGGACTCCTCTTTTTTCTAACATCATTATTGAAACACAATCCACATAAGATCCGCCCTTTTAAAGACTACAACTGGCTGTTTTCTAGTATATTCACAGAGCTGTGCAAAATCCCCATCTAATTTCAGGACATTTCATCACCCCAGAAGGAAAGTAACCCCACACCCTTAGTGGTCACTTCCCATTCCTCCCTCTCTCCAGCCCCCAGCAGATACTAACCCACTTTCTATTTCTCTGGATTTCCCTATTCTGGACATGTTCATACAAATGGAACCATGCCAGGTTTCTTTCACGCAGCATAACTTTTTCTTAAGGTTCATCCACACTGCAGCATTGGCATGCGTCAGGACTTCATTTCTTTTTATTCCCAAATCAATGGAAATTTGTGAGGGTTTTTTCCAGTTTTGTTAGCTGCTTCATTTATTTGGTCTGTGCAATGGCGCCGCTTGGGCCCACTGCCCAACACTCGCTGGGGCACCACCAGCCACAGAACTCTGACCTTGACGCTGCAGGGAGCCCAGGGCTCAGCCCTCCAGCGAACCTGCACACTCCACACGTAATCTTGGTCTATACAGCAAGTTAACTCTGGCCAGAGATGACACTGAATTTGGGTCTCTGGCTCCTGTGAATAATGCTGTTATAAATATCTGTGCAGGACTTTTCTGTAGAAGCCTGCTTTATTTCTCTTGAGTACACACCCAGGAGCAACATGGCTGGGTCCCGTGGTAACTCTATGGTTAACACTCTGAGATTCTGCCAGACTGTTCTCCTGCAGGAATTAAGGTGTGGGCCTTAAGCACACGTGGAATGATCAGTCTTAGGGAGGGAAGGAGAGAAACCTGCTCTGCGCCTGAAGAACAGAAGCGAGAGCGGGTGTATGGAGCTATGAATTCATTTGATTCTATATAGTGTAAAATTTAACAGGAAAGCTTTCACTGAAATGGCTGGAATAAGGCACACATTTTATCACGGTTTAATTGTACTTCCAGTGGAAAGGCACACAGACAAAAAAGGACTTAAACACGGAGGTCACACTCACTTGGGTAGACCTGCGAGTCTGCCGAGCTTGTCTGGAGCGCGCTTTCCGTAACGACTCTGCTTCCTCGTCCCGTACGGGAGTCAGATACGACCTGCGGGGAAGAAGGGTCACAGCAGAGGTAAGGCCCTGGGGGCAGCAGGTGCGTCTGCACACCGAGGGGGTTTCTGTGAGCCAAGGTGAAGTGAGGCCGACTCAACCCGACAGCCTATCGGTGAACATTACATAAGCCAAGACATCATCTGTAAACATATCAGTGTTCGTGCAGAATCACACCACCTGTAACTGTAAGATGAGAACTTTCTTTCCTCTTTCCCATCCTTAGACTTTTTATTTCGTTTCCTGCCTTCGCGCTCTGGCTAGCACTGATGACAGTCGTTTCCCTGCTTCGCTCCTGCCTTCAGAGAGACAGCTTCTGGCCAAGACCCTGCAGACTCTGCTCCTCAGGTGAAGGCAACTCCTTCCCCGCCCATGGGAGTGCACTAGGAGGGGCTTGTTGTTATTAGTTTCTTCGTTTACTCATTCGTGTGTGAACTTTATCATAGGCTTTTCTTCCCTGTATACTGAGATTATCATTTCCTTCTTTCTTCTGTTAATATGCAGAATTACACTGAACAAGTTTTGAATGATAAAACCACCCTAAATGCTTGGGATAAGCTCAACTTAATCATGATGTATCACCATTTATAGAGACTTACTTTCTATATAGATTCAGTATTATTTACTTTAGGATTCCTCCATCCGTGTTCATGCAAGAAACTGGCCTGTAATTTTCCCTTATAACAACCCAGCCAGTCTTGAAATTAAAGTTATGGAAGTTGGGAAGTGTTTTCTCCTTGTCTATTTTCTTTGAGAATCTGTGTAAGACTGGGGTCATTTCCTCCTTAAATAATTGGAAGGGTTCACCAATAGAGTCATCTGGGTTTAGAGTGTTCTTTATGGGAAGGTTTTAAATAAGGGTTGCAATTTCTTTAATAGAATTAGGCCTATTCAGATGTTCTGTTTTGGTAATATTTGTTTTTCAAGGAATCTTATCTACATTTTCATATTCAGTACCACAAAACGGTTCATAATATCCTAAAAATACATTTTAATTGTCACTGTAATACAAGCATATCTCAGAGATACTGCAAGGTCAGTTCCAGACCACCACAGTAAAGTGAATCTTGCAATAAAGTCAGTCATGTGAAACTTTTGGTTGTCCAGTACATATAAAAATTATGTTTACGCTATACTGTAGTAAGTGTGCAATAGCATATCTTTAAAAAACAAGGTACATACTTTAATTTAAAAATATTGCTAAAAATGCTAGCCATCATCTGAGCCTTCAGCAAGCTGTAATCTTTTTGCTGGTGGAGGGTCTTGCCTTGATGTTGCTGGCGACTCGCTGGTCAGGATGGTGGTTGCTGAGGGCTGGGGTGGCCGTGGCGATGTCTTGAAAGAAGACAGCAGTGACGTTTGCCTCACTGACTGACTCTTCCCTTCATGAATGATTTCTCTGTAGCCTGTGATGCTGGCTGATACCATTTTACCCACAGTAGAACTTCTTTCAAGACTGGAGTCAATCCTCTCAAATCCTGCCCCTGCTTTATCAACTAAGTTATGTCATATTCTAAATCCTCTGTTGTCATCTTAATAACCTTCACAGTATCTTCACCAGGAGTAGAGTCCATTGCAAAAAAACACTTTCTTTTTTTCTTTAAATTTTATTTTTTTAATTGGAGTATAGCTGATTTACAACGTGTGTTAGTTTCAAGTGTATAGCAAAGTGATTCAGTTACACATATACATATATCTATCCTTTTTCAGATTCTTTTCCCTTATAGGTTATTACAAAATATTGAGTAGAGTTCCCTGTGCTACACAGTAGTCCTTATTGTTTATCTGTTTTATGTGTAGTAGTGTGTACATGTTGATCCCAAACTCCTAATTTACTCCTACCCTTCCCCTTCGGTAACCATAAGTTTGTTTTCTATGTCTGTGAGTCTATTTCTGTTTTGTATATAAGTTCATTTGTATCTTTTATTTATTTATTTTTTTAAGATTCCACATACAAGTGATATCACGTGGTATTTGTCTTTGTCTAGCTTACTTCACCTAGTATGATAACCTCTAGGTCCACCCACGTTGCTGCGAATGGCATTATTTCATTCTTATTTTATGGCTGAGTGATATTCCATTGTATACGTGTACCACATCTTCTTTATCCAGTCATCTGTGGATAGACATTTAGGCTGTTTCTATGTCTTCACTACTGTAACTAGTGCTATGAATAAGAAACCACTTTCTTTGGTCACCCATAAGAAGCAACTCCTCATCCTTCAAGTTGTATCATGAGATTGCAGCAATTCTGTCACATCTTTAGGCCCCCATTTCTAATACTATTTCTCTTGCTTTCTCCACCAAATCTGCAGTTACCTCCTCCACTGGAGTCTTGAACCCCTCGAGGTCATCCATGAGGGTTGGAATCTACTTTTTCCAAACTCCTGTTAAGGTGGATATTCTGATCTCTTCCCATGAATCACAAATGTTCTTAATGGCGTCTAGAATGGTGATTCCTTTCCAGAGGGTTTTCAATTGACTTTGCCTAGATCCATCAGAGGAGTCACCAATCTATGGCACCTATAGCCTGATGAAACATATTTCTTTTTTCATAAATTTATTTATTTATTTTTGGCTGCACTGGGTCTTCGTTGCTGCGCGCGGGCTTTCTCCAGTTGCGGCGAGCGGGGGCTACTCTTCGCTGCGGTGCGCGGGCTTCTCATTGCAGTGGCTTCTCTTTGTTGCAGAGCACGGGCTCTAGGCACGCAGGCTTCAGTAGTTGTGGCAAAAGGGCTCAGTAGTTGTGTCTTGCAGGCTCTAGAGCACAGGCTCAGTAGTTGTGGCACGCAGGCTTAGTTGCTCCGCGGCATGTGGGATCTTCCCGGACCAGGGATCCAACCCGTGTCGCCTGCATTGGCAGGTGGATTCTTACCCACTGCACCACCAGGGAAGTCCCCAAAATGTATTTCTTAAACAATAAGGCTTGACAGTTACTCCTTGACCCACAGGCTGCAGAACGGATGTTGTGTTTGCAGCATGAAAGCCACATGAGTCTCATTGCCCATCTCCATCAGAGCTCTTGGCTGAACCCAGGTGCACTGTTAATGAGCAGTCATATTTTGAATCTCTTTTTTTCCGAGTAAGTCACAACAGTGGGCTTAAAATATTCAGTAAACCATGTTGTAAACAGATGTGCTGTCATCCAGGCTTTGTTGTCCATTTACAGAGCACAGGCAGAGCAGATGTAGCATAATTCTTAAGGGCCCTAGGATTTTCGGAATGGTAAATGAGCATTGGCTTCAACTGAAAGTCACCAGCTGCACTAGCCCCTAACAGGAGAGTCAGCCTGTCCTTTGAAGCCAGGCACTGACGTCCCCTCTCTAACTGTGGAAGTCCTGGATGGCATCTTCTTCCAACAGAAGGCTGTTTAACCTACACTGAAAATCTCTTGTTTAGTGCAGCCACTTTCAGGAATTATCTTAGCTGGATCTCCTGGATAACTGGCTGCAGCTTCTACATCAGCACCTGCTGCTTCACCTTGCACTTTTATGTTATTGAGAATGCATCTTTCCTTAAACCTCATGAATCAACCTCTGCTAAGCTTCAAGTTTTTCTTCTGCAGCTTCCCCACTGCTTTCAGCCTTCATGGAACTGAAGAGAGTTAGGGCCTTGCTCTGGATGAGGCTTTGTTGTTTCTGGTTTGATCTCCTATCCAGACCACTCAGACTTTCTCCATATCAGCGATAAGGCTGTTTCGCTTTCTTATCATTTGTGTGTTCACCGAAGTAGCGCTTTTAATTCCCTTCAAGAACTCTTCCTTTGTGTTTCCAGCTTGGCTGTTTGGTGCAAGAGGCCCAGCTTTAGGCCTATCTTGGCTTTCCACATGCCTTCCTCACTAAGGGTAATAATTTCTAGTTTTTGATTTAAAGTGAGAGATGTGCAACTCTTCCTTTCACTTGAATACTTAGAGACCCTTGTAGAGTTATTAAGTGGTACTCTCTTCAACGTTAGTCGCAATGTGGAATCTGAAATGATGTTAACAGAATTTTCATATTCTGTTACGCCGAAATCCAGTGGTCTATCTCGTACTTCGGATGGAATGTCTTACCCAGGCGTGTCTTTCGTAAAATCTCCCAAATGGTGACACATTTCATTAGGCAATAGTAATTTTAAAAATCACATTCTTCAACATACGGTTTCAGCTCCTTAACATCAGTCTTGGCAATGATTTTTTCGATTTGACACCAAAACCAAAAATGAACACGTGGGACTTCATCAAGCTTTTCGCTTCTGCACAGCAAAGAAAATCAGCAACAAAACAATAAGGCAACCTACTGAATGGGAGAAAATATTTGCAAGTCACATATCTGATAAGGGGTTCATAGCCAAACTAGATAAAGAACTCATACAACTCAAAAGAAAAAAAAAACCTGATTAAAAAAGGGACAGAGGATCTGAACAGACTTTTTCCAAAGAAGGTACAACACAGATGGCCAACAGGCACATGAAAAGATGCTCAACATCACTCATCATCAGGGAAATGCAAATCAAACCGCAGTGAGATGTCACCTCACACCTGTCAGAATGGCTATTAGGTAAGAAATGACAAGTGCTGGTGAGGGTGTGGAGAAAAGGGAGCCCTCATGCACTGCTGGTGGGAATGTAAACTGGTGCAGCCACTCTGGAGAACAGTATGAAGGTTCCTCGAAAAACTAAACATAGAGCCACCATATGAAGTTCCACTTCTGGGTGTTTATCTGAAGGAAACCAAATCACAGTCTCCATCTGTGCTAAATCTGCAGCCCAGTGTTCACAGCAGGACTACTCACCATGGCCAAGATACGGAGACAACCGAAGCGTCTACCGGCAGATGAACGGATAAAGAAAATGTGGCGTATATGTGTGTGTGTACACACGCGCACGTGCGCACATGTACATACATAATGGAACGTTATTCAGTCATAGAAAGAGGAAATCTTGCCATTTGCAACAACATGGATGGGCCTTGAGGGCATTATGCTAAGAGAAACAGAGAAAGACAAATACTGTACGATCCCATTTGTATGTGGAATCCAAAAAACTGAATTCATAGGTACAGAGAACAGACTGGTGGTTGCCAGAGGTGGGGGGTGGGCGAAGTGGGTGGAGGTGGCCAAAAGGTACAAACTTCCAGTTATAAGATAAATAAGTCCTGGGAATGTATGCACAGCAAGGTGACTACAGTTAACAACACTAATGTATTCAAAAGCTGCCCAGAGAGCAGATCTCAAAAGTGCTCGTCACAAGGAAAATACGTGTGGTGACAGATGTTAACTAAATTTATCGTGGTAATCATTTTGTAATATGCTTACCAAATCATTATGTTGTATACTAAAAAAGATTGTTTTATTTAAATTATATCAATAAAAAATAATAAAAGTTAAAAAAAACCCCACATTTTCTAATATTATCTTTGGTCTCAGAACAGTCTTTCCACATTGGGAAGCAGTCAACATATCACCCACAGTGACAGGTACAAGTTTTCCAAAGTTCTAATTTCTGCTTTAAATGTTACAATTGGCAACCAACACTCAGAATGACAGGTTCGCTTTGTTCATTTTCAAGAGAATGTCGGCCACACGCCCACGTCTGAATAACCAGTCTGAGCAGCCACTTTTCAGGAAGAAGTGGTGCTCAGGAGAAGCAGCCAGCCCTCATTTCTCCTTCTCGAACTACAGGTACACTTCTATTACAACTCGCTGGCCACCCTCCAATTATTTACTACACTTTTCCTGTACTTTCTATTCTCCTCTCTCTCTGGGTTTCATTCTGGTGTTTTCCACTGTCCAATCTAATTAGTTCACAAATCCTCTCTTCAGCTGCTTTACTACAATTGAATTTCTTAATTATTTTATTTTTCAGTTCTAGCATTTCCATCTTTCCAAAGAGAGGGCAGTTCTCTATTGAAATTCCCTATCTTGTCTTCTATTTTCTTGAACATATTAACTGTAATTTACTATGATTATTTTAAAGTCCACATCTGATAATAATCGATATCTGGGTCTGTTCCTAGTGTCTGTATTTTCTCTTAGTCTTTTGTAAATCAGTCTTATTAGGCAGTCTGTCTGGTAATTTTTGAATTAATGCCAGAATTTTTAATGAAAAAATGTAGTAATAATTTGCAGCTCTGGAAGATGTTGTCATCCTCCAGAGAGGATATTCTTTTCTCCGGCTTAGTTAGGCTAAGAAACTGGTTCTCAAACTTTCATTGCATCAGAATCACTTGGAAGGCTTGTGAAATACAAATCTCATGAGGTTCTCCCCTCATAAGTCCTGATTTAGCAGGTGTGGAGGGGGTCTGGGAATCTGCATTTCTGATTAGTTCTCAGGTGATGCTGCTGATGTGGAGACCACACTGTGAAAACCATGGGGTAAGGCAAAGCCCCTTCACCCACTTTGAGCCTGAGCCACCTGGAAGCTGGGCTTCAGTCTTTACAGAGCTGGCCATGTCTGGTAAGCCCCTTCTGCTGGAAGGCAGCCCTTTGATCGTCCCAGGGGAAGTCTGGGGTGTCCACTAGGGCCCGTTTCTGAACTCTAATTTCTGTTCCCTAAGCACTGAGAGATGGCTGGGAACCTCGCCCAGCTTCTCAGCCTTGTAGCCACGGCCTCACTGGTCAGCCAGCACCTTGGGGGACAAGCACAGCCGGGTGCTGGGCTCGCCTCCTATGCTTTCCTTCTCTCTGGGATCTGGGTCCCTCAAGTCCTCACTTCCTTACCGTCTCTCCAATGCCTTCAAAGACTTTGTTTTCTTATGCTTATCCAGCTTTTCTGCTTATTCTCAGTGGGAGAGTCTGTCTATCACAAGATATGCCATAGCCTGAAACAGAAGTGCCCAACCAGGCTATATGTTAAGAGATTTTTTCCCTCCACATGGATTAGTAAACTGGAATTGCCATACATGTCTCAATCCACTGTGAGTTCGGAATGTGTGCCTCTTTCCTTAATAGATTCCTCTTCTCTGGGTGAAGTGGAAAAACCTGAGTCCCCAAACTTGCAAAGCTGTGGACCAGCCTTGGAGTCGGTGAGCACACCGAGGACGAACCCCTCAGGAAATGCTGCCTGGGTTACCAGCTGGCATCCTCACCCACCACCTCCACCTGCAAACACACAGAGCACCCCACTGCACCACTTCTTGGCTGCTGTCTCTTCTCTGCGTCCCCGACAGACGCCACAGTGACGCCGCAAGTCTCTGACTGGCTTATCGCACTGCCTGCTCCGGCAAGTTTTACGGAATGAGAGAGACGGAGCTGGTAAAAACAGGTCTGCGGGTGAAATCGAGGGCCTTTTGCCTCACTTGGAGTCCTAAATATTTGAAATCATACATGCTTCTCCCGGAAAAAATTGGAAAACAGATCAACACGTGAAAATAAAAATAAGCTGAATTCCACCACATGAAGATAAGCCCATTTTTATTCTACTACACGTATGCCTAGATTTTTGTCTATGTATGTATGTTCTATACCTATATATAGTATATTATAGTCTATTTTTAATGAAGATTATGTATATTACTTTGTAACCTGTGTCAATATATGAAACTTTTACTAAGTTGTAAGAAAAAAAATCTATAAAAACAAAACCCAGAAAACCCCAGTACTTGAGTTTTAAATGTTTTTGAGGAGGGAAGGAACATTTTCATTCACTTTCGTTTACCCAGGTATGGATTCCAAATTCACAAAAGTGATGCGCCTTAACATACGGTTTCCTGGGGGACACACTGCGTCTTCAGTAGAGCCTGAGCCCTTGTACCTTCTAAACCCAGACAGGGGAGAAAACTGTAGTCCTGGAGCCAAACCTGGCTGCCACATTCTGTAAATCAAGTTTTACCAACGACAGCAGCAGAGTTTAATATTTGCTATGGAGGCAAGATGGCCTGCAAAACCTAAAATGTATGTTACCTGGCCGTTTACAGACAAAACTTGGCAACGCCCGTGCCAGACCCACCCACACCCAGCACACCACCTGGGCCTCGTGAGTCTGCGCACCACACGGCTCTTCACTGCCCTGAAAAGACGATGGTCTCGGCCCACAGGGTCCTGCAACGGAAGCACAGTGGCTTCACAGCTATCCCTGCTCTGGCCTCCAGATAAAACTAGGCTAACATCCGCCATGCAGTGACAGAGGAAGGGATTCCGATGCTGAAGTCTTCTAATCACCACACCTGTCTGCTCTGTTTCCTAGAGGGCAGGAAGCGTTTTTCTTTGTATTTGCTATGACTCTGAGGTTACATGATCAGTGGAATTCAAACACTTAGCAGGGAATTTAAGCATGACTAGACAAAAATAATTTGTTCTCTGCCTCTCAAGTTCACAGTGCTCCTCTACATACTACACAGCCGCTAATTTTATCTTAAGAAGCTGTGCAAAATGCCTAGAGCAAATCATCAATGAACATCAAGAAAACCATCATCATCATAATAAAAGACCTAGACTATCTTCTGACAAGTACAGTGTGGAGATAAAGTACCCTGACATGGGAATCAGACCACCTAGGTTTGAACCCTGGCTCCTCAACTTCCTTGCTAGCTGACCCCGGATAAAACATTTAAGCACTCTAAACCCAAGTGTCTTGTGCAGCAAAGGTATTAACAGCTGCAACAGGATTATGAGCAGAAATCAGCAGGGCTGCTGTGAGGACCAGGCGCAAGTGTTCAGGACGGCCTGGCTGTTACTCTCGCATCACCACCACTCCTGCTGCATTGTTTCCATCCCCATGTTAATAGCTCCGCGTGGTGATTTGGGAAAGAAAGAAAGGTGCTCTAATATCCATCCCAACTAGTCCAATAAACAGTTCCCCTTAATTATTTTCCCAGAAATGGATAATTCATTGGGAAGCGGTCTTAATGCCCATGAAAATATTCTCCATGCAGGTTTGAAGGGCTAAGTAAAATAAAGCTACTTTAACTAGAAGAATGAAAGGAAAATAACCAAGAAGATTTCCAGGGAGAGTACAAAGCTGTTTTCCCCAGAATGATGAGAGGATAATCTCTCATCCAGAACCCACTAACAGGAAACTGGTTTTTGGAATAGCTTTAGAGAGTCCTACATTTAAAATCTGTGAAGACGCAATGGTACTTAAGGGTTAACTTCAAACGGGGCAGGAACCAAGTTGAGTGCATGTCTTTATAGCACTCGGGATGCTGCAGTCATTAATTACCGAATGTCTACTGGTCCTCTACCAGGGCCTGTCGTTCCTCGGACTACATCCTGTGCATGAGGTGGCACAGGCACAGGTACATTTCAGGGAGGTGAGAAGGAACTTCCTAAAGATCAACCTGGAAGCACGCAGGGACAGCTACAGGGCAGGGGGATGAGCCAGAGAAGAACAGAGCACGGACCTGCGGCTAAAGATTTTGTGAGTTTGACGAGTCACATGATCTAATTTCAAGACTTCAGGCAGAGAGGATAAAATCATTCCCATTTTACAGAAGAGCTGACTGAGGCCCAAGGAAACACTAAAGTACCCACCCAAGGTCACAGCGTTGTCAGGTGAGACCTAAAGGGAGTAGGACTGGTCGCCTGGCTCCAGCACAGCTTTTCTGACATCACACCACACGAAAACGGGCTCTTCACCTAGCGCCACGGCACCCCAGCTGTGTGGATTCGTGCAGCAAGACATTTCTTTTTCCAAATCTACCAATACCAGGAGGGGAGTATTGTCTTATGTTAGGCTTCTCTTAGTGTCCCCTGATGTTTTCCAAAGTCTGCCATCATCAACACTCTATCTTGGAAAAGGATGCTTTCATATCTCCAGAGGTTGCCATTCACGTGCAGTACGGCCATCCCGGACAAGCTGGAAGGGACAGGTGACAAGAGGGACCAAATTCTCCTGCAGAGGACGCAGCCCACACGGCGGCCAGGCGTTAGTGCAGGTTTACCTCGCCGTTTCTAACTAGGAATGGGTGTTCCTGGGTTCTAGTGTCAGCTTAGCCATTAACTAACAAGAAAGGCTCTTTCTTGCCTTTTAGGGTCAGAGGGAAGGGAGTGGTTTGGTTTATTTGTTTACACCCTTGTTCTAAAGAGGACCTGGGAACTAAAGGAAATGCATACCTGCAGCAATACTTTAAACAGATGAAGAAATGTACGGGAAAGGAAAAGAATGGCCAGATACGGCTGCCGGAAGTCAGGCGCCGATGTACATGTGGTGTCGGGAAGCTCCGCAGGGAGGCCCGAGTGATGCAGGGGCGGCAGAGCAGCAACGGCAGCTCAGGAAGGTCCTGGGAGGAGAAGAGGAGGAAGCCCAGGAAGCCCCAGGCGCCTGCCTGCCGAGGCGGAAGGGCTGGAAGAGCGCAGAGCAGGGGTGGCGGGGAAGAACGGAGGGGCAGGGAAGACTGGAACCAGAGGTCGTGGAAGACACAGGCTCCAGAAGGCAATGGCCCACGACCAAGGGCACGGAGGGTCCGCGGTGCAGGCGCCGGACAGGCGAGGGGGCAGGGCTCCGATTCGGCGGGCTGGAGAGGGGGCGGGAGGTGGGGGACAGAGTGGGGTCAGAGCCCTCCCTCGAGAGCGACAGGGAGAAGGTGGCGGGACAGGCACGTGGGCGGGTGCACCTCTGTCCCCGTCCCCGGTGAGCTCTTGCTGCTCCGTCTGGGAAACACTGTGCGCCCCGGCTCTGGGATCCTTCCCAAGGGAAACTCCCTGCACTCAGCACAGAATGCTGGACCAGCCTGATGGCCGACAGGACGATGCCTCAGTTGGTTTCCAAAAGCCCGGATTCCCCATTCGGATTCCAGAGAGGACGGAAAGCTTTCAATTTACTTTGTTTTCAGAAGTGGTTTCTCCCAAGACAGATACCCACTTCCTTCAAAGAACAAAACATCAAGAGAGCCTAACCCCTGTGCCCACAGTGCCAGCGGACGGTATCCCACGGCCCAGGGGAGACCGGCTCCTCGGACACGGACCGGTGGGGTCAGAACACGTGGGCTGTGAAGTCCCAAAGACCCGGTTTTGAATCCTGGCTTTGCCACTTACTGGCTCTGATTGTGGGCAGGGCCCGTCATCTGAGCCTTTTCTTATATGTATTAAAGAAAATAATATTATTCGTCTCACAAAGCTATGAGGATTAAATGCATCTAGGGAGTTCTGGCGTACGGTAACCACTCAGAACACTAATTCTCTAACCCACTCTAAACCTTTCGCATGTTTGGGGCCACCTGAGATGCCGCCACAGCCCCCCGTCTCACAGGACCCGCCTTCTCCTCCAAGAGCGCAGTACGCCACCTACACAGTCTGCCCTCCAGGGTCTACCCCCCACGCGGCCTCATGGTTTCCAAGGCGTGTACCTGGCGTCCTCAGTCTCGAGGGCACAAGGTAGGCAGGCCTCTCTCGTGTCGTACCTGCAGTTCTTGCACAGCGCTGAATGCGCGAACAGCAGGACAGCCACCTCCTAACTCCACACGGACTGATTCAGAAGTTAAAAGGCAACCTCGACGCATAAGCTGTGCACTCAGCTGGAGAGCAAACCAGGGCTCTTGCCTCGCAGCCCGGGGGGCTGTCACCTGTGCCTGCTGCTCTCACGTGAAGGAACCTCCACCTGCCAGGACACACCTTCTCTGCCTACATTAGAACACCTGAAGTGGAATGGGGCTGGTGTGCTTACCGGCACACGGAGCCAGACACAGAACGGGGTCTTGGGGAGCCAGCCTTCTGCGAAGTGGATCAACAGACATGCCTCTGCTGCCCCCCTCTGGACACCAGGATCACTACACAGCGGCTTGCTCATCCCCACCCGTTTACCCGACACCTTGCTGAGCAAGTGGGCTCTGTGGTATGAAGAAAACCCAGCAGAAAGAGCACCTCCCGGAGCTCCCGATGCAGGGGTGTCAGCTGGACCAGCCCTAAGGACAGGGCCACAGAAGAACACTGGCAAGAGAACCCTGGCTTCAGCCTGGGGCTGGGGGAACAGGAAGCCGGCAGGGGGGTGAACCTCAGGAGCTCCTACGGTACGAGCAGAACTCTGCTCAGCAGAGAAGGTGGCAGAAGGCTGTCCCAGAAAGAAGGGTCAGCGTGGACATCAAACACTTTCAGGGAACACAAAGTGGCACGATCGCCAAAGGCACACAACACAGGAAGGAGAGGAGGAGCAGGGAGAGAAGAGCCCAGCTCTGGCGGCTGGGCAGCGGTCCAGCAGGCAGTCTCCCCGTGGGGCTGCGATGACGGCCAGCAGCAGGGGCTCCTAAATGCCTGACTCAGCCCCATTTTGAACTGTCTACAATCTGGTCCTCTGAGCAACCAAGATCAATGAGGAAACTTCTTACATGTATGGGAAAACATTTATTACCATTAAGATTCAACCTGATTGGGACTTCCCTGGTGGCTCAGTGGTTAAGAATCCGCCTGCCAAGGCAGGGGACATGGGTTCGAACCCTGGTCTGGGAAGATCCCACATGCCGTGGACCAACTAAGCCCGTGCGCCAAAACTCCTGAGCCTGAGCTCTAGAGCCCTCGAGCCACAACTACTGAGCACCCGTTCCACAACTACTGAGCCCGCGCGCCTAGCACCCGTGCTCCGCAGTGAGAAGCCCACGCACCGCGAAGAAGAGTAGCCCCTGCTCGCCACAACTAGAGAAAGCCCCTGCACGGCAACGAAGACCCAATGCAGCCAAAAATAATAATAAAATTAAAAATAAAGTATGAAAAAAATGAAATAGAAAAAGATTCAATCTGACTGTACAGTTTGTAGTAAGCAAAGTGCTTTTACCCAGACCTCAATGAGTTAGTCTCTTCATTTTATCATTTCCTGTTCAAAGGCCAACTCAAGGAGCGATCTATGCCTTCACATACCTAAACCAGCTTCTCTCTGTAACTGCCCTAAATATCTGACATTTTTTCCATCTTATTTACTTAAAATATATACTATGTAATACTTAAGCTATAAAGGATATAAACAATACAACCACCACCTGTGTACTACTATCCAACTTAAGTATAACATTACTGATACCAGTTTCCCCTCAAAAAGAGATGCATGGGGGCTTCTCTGGTGGTGCAGTGGTTGAGAGTCCGCCTGCCGATGCAGGGGACACGGGTTCGTGCCCCGGACCGGGAAGATCCCACATGCCGCCGAGCGGCTGGGCCCGTGAGCCACGGCCGCTGAGCCTGCGCATCCGGAGCCTGTGCTCCGCAACGGGAGAGGCCGTACGGCAAAAAAAAAAAAAAGAGATGCATGTTTCTACTTTCTGAAATTCTTAACCGTCCTCTGCCACTCTAATCTCTTGGATGGGATCCTTAAGTCAGCGCACATGTTTAAATCAATTAGGAATAGGAAGAAAAACCAGAATAGTTCCCAACTGGTTATTCCAAACACTGCATCTTATTCTTACCATCCCCCACCCCAACCATAGCACCCAAATGGTGTGCGCTACCAGCCAGCTTCCCAAAGAACCACCAGAGAGATGAGGGTGGAGGGCAGAAAGGCGCTCTCGGCCATCAGAGCTGCCAAGCAGACACTCACCTGCGGCTCCTGCCCCTCCAGGCCCAGTGCTCACTGGTGCCCAGCTCGGCACACCAGTCGGCCCGCAAACCCAGAACACAAAGATCAACTTCCTGCGCCTCCCATTTCCATAAAACCGGGAACGGCAAGGACTCCACTGCCAGATCAAACCATCACAGGTGAGAGGTCAAGCACCTCACACACATCAGCCACACACCCATGCAGCAGCTTTCGCAGAAGCCCAATTTGTTGAAAAAGTGCCCACTCCTCCGGCTGTCCTTCCCTAGTAAACACTAGAGCTCGTTTTGTGAGGTGGTCACAAGCGACCATCTTCTTCCAACATGGGAAAATCACCTGGTATGGGGGGGGCTTGAGTGAGGACACAAAATTTTGGTCCCTCCCACATGTCACCAACACTCACAGCTCTGAAAAAAGAACCACTTTATCAAAAGGAGATTAACTGTAAACACATGGCTGATAAGAGCTTTGAGCAGCAGGTGTCCGGTGACTTCTGGCTGTACTCTGAAGTGGCTGGGAGCTGGGGCAGAGCTGCCAGAGGCTCTGTGGCTTCCTAGCTGCCTTTGGAATGCGTGTGTCCTGTGGCCGGGGTGGGGGGGGGGCGGGGGGCTTTTTTTTTTTTTTTTTGCGGTATGCGGGCCTCTCACTGTTGTGGCCTCTCCCGTCGCGAAGCACAGGCTCCGGACACACAGGCTCAGTGGCCATGGCTCACGGGCCCAGCCGCTCCGCGGCATGTGGGATCTTCCCAGACCGGGGCACGAACCCGTGTTCCCTGCCTTGGCAGGCGGAGTCTCAACCACTGCGCCACCAGGGAAGCCCCGGGGCGGGGGAGGGGGCATTTTTAAGCCGCCACTCCTGAACTGTTAGGTGGTGTGCTGAGGAACTGTGTGACAAACGCCACTGTCTCTGGAAATGAAGAGGGTTCATGTCTCAGTAGCTGTGTTTAGCAACAGAAATACAAAAAAAGATAATAAGCCTTCTAAATTCCAGGCCCTTCCATCTTACTGTAGTAACTCTCAGCAGGCACCAACCAGGTCTTCTTTTCCAGAACCGCTGAGTGGGGCGAAATGGTCCGAGTGTTATTTTTAAACAGCTTTACTGAGATATAGTTCACATCCCCATTTAAGTGTACCATTCAGTGGCTTTCAGTATATTCACAGTTATGCAATTATCACCATAATCAATTTTAAAACATTTTGATCACCCCAAAAAGAGATCCCACATGCAGTATAGTCACTTCGCACTTGGTGTTTTTAAATACAGACCAACAGCGTCTTTCCCGCTGGCTAACTAGTGCCATCAGATCTGGCCCGTCATCAACTTCAGGCGCACCAGCACTTTACCCCTGAGAAAGGGAAGCGGTGCCAATCAGGTGTCAATCACACATGCTCTTTTGTCACCATTTAAAAGTTACTTAATTTAATAGTTATTGAAAGGGATCTTTCAGACTTATTTAGACATATTTAGTACCAGCAATGCACATAACCCAGTAGAAGTAACGTGAGCACTGATGACCAAATTCACACACGTGTGGGGATGACAACTGGCAATGATGAGATGTCCCGACGGCGGAGCTTGTGAGACGTGAAAAAAGCGGCCCCCAGAATCAACAACACCCAACGCTGCACGACATGGCATGTGCTCGGTGACAGAACAGCAAAAACTGTCTTCCTAACTATAGCAAGAAAGGAGTCAAGCAAGCGTAATCTTTAACAGCTAATGAGCTAACATAATACTAATCATACAAGCAACCCAGAAACCTCCAGCATGGCAATACTTAAGAGAATGTACCGACTGCTACATACATTTCACTCTCTTCCTGTTCCTAGTTAGGAAGAGAGAGAACTATTTATACCAGCAGAGAAAAGCCTGGTAAGTTCAGCACTGCTGCGGTCTCTTAGGGAAAGAAAACACTCGTTTCAGAACAAGAACTGAGAGAGGCTGGAGGAGCTTGGGAACCTCTTCTCTAGAACACCTCCTTGAATTGACAACTGCCTGACTTTAGCTTGGAGACAGGGAGATGAGTCAAACAACTTTAAAAAACCATGACTCAGTGTTTAATTACTTGGTTTAAATTTCTGACATTCCAAAGATGATGCCAAATTAATCTGCTGACAGCTTCACTTAGTGGAATAACTACCCAGCTTATAAAGACCCCAAAGGATTCAAGAAGGTCGACACATGTGGTATATATGACTCGGCCGTAAAGAGACCAAACAAAGCAAGTCGCATGTGAGCTATTTGGGAAAGACAAATAACTTTAGCTTCTTGTAGAGAAAAACCGTTTTGGCCATTTCTACAAGAAAAGAAAGGGCACCAATAAAAAAGAAGGTGTAAAATTCAGGGCTGGGGCGAGAGGATCAAGGGCGGGAGCCCGCAGACTCCAACATTAGCCCCGGGAGTTGTTGACACTGTTGACACTGTTGCTAAGGAAAACCTGGGGCTTTCGGAATGAAGGCAGCCACCACGCCCTGCGACAGCTGCTGCCTGCCCTGACACCCTGTCGCCTTCTGCCAGTTGCATGCCATGTGCCCTCTCCACCCTGTCGTCCGCCAGCCCAGTCAACCCCTTCACAATCGGAGGACGCTGGTGGTTTCTACCGTCCTCAGGAGCAACCCCAAAATGGGATGCAGTGATCAGAGTGCCATGAAGGCAGAGGCTGCCGTGCTCCAGGCACTGATGGAGACGGACTGGCCCCTGGACCAAAACTTTTTAATCCAAAAGAAGAAATGGTTAGTGAGTTCAATGCGAAGGAAAAAGAGGCCTGAGTTATGGTCTCCACTGTGCCTGACTCAAGGTGTGATATCAGGCAAATCACTCCATGCTCTTCGGGCCTCGGCATTTCCATCTGCAAAACAGGGGCATAACGCCTCTTCCTTTCCATCAGGTAAAAGGAACACACTGGTCACAGGGGAGCTTTTCAGAAAAAAAAAAAAAAAAAACAAAGAAAAAGAAACAAAATTTTAAAAAGGAACTTTGTAAATCCAAGATTGTGCCCTTCTCAAAAGTAATGAACTTTCAGAGGTCCTGCCCTGAGCTTACGTAACAAAATCACACATTACCTAGAATCCTGCATAAATTATCCTGACTCGCTTGACTCCTGTGTCTACTCTTCAATGACTGTGGCCACCTTCACAGACTTACATCATCATAGAGACTGTTGTCCACAGGATTAATTTTTTTTCAAGCTCATCTGCCCCCCCACCCCCATTACAATGGCGATTCTTCATCACTCTGGAACTTTGGAAAATACAGGAAAAAAATAAAAATAAAATAAAAATTACCCATCATCCCTCAGAAAAGTCTAGTGTTCACCTTTCCGTGTTGATCACTTTTCCGTGTTGATCACGGTTTGGTACCATGATGACCACTGTATCCAGCCCTGCCTCCTGATGCGTCTGTAATCATATGTGTAGTTCACAGGCTGAGTGAAGGGCCCCCCACTCCCGGAGAGCCGCACCCCACCCCCGGACAGTGCTACACGCGCCCACTCCCCCCTCTTCGAACAAACCCGGCTCAGAAAAGGAAAGTCAGGTGCGCCGGTTCCATGGGAAGACCCACACCCCAATGCACGAGCTCTAGTTACCCCGCAAACAGGGATTCTTTCTGAGATGACTTTTCTGCTGGTCAGGGCTTGCTATGGCCAGTTTCAAGACCCATTTGCCTGACGCTAATTGTTTCCAACGGGACCTGTCAACACAGGCTCCAGGCCTCCATTTCCCAGCAAGAGCCAAAATGCTTCCACAAGGAGCTGGTTACAGAGCAAGCTGCGGCTTCACGAGAAGAATTAGTACCCAGCATGCTCTTTCAGAAGGGAAATTTAGCTGTTTTCAAAACATGTGCTTGTTTTCTTTCAGCGTGTGTTTGTCTGAAGGAGAAACTGAATTAAACGGCTTTAATTCTGTAAAGGCTTAAATGACGTTTTATTCGATCAAGCCATTCCCCGGCTGAAAGCACTCCAGTCCACAGCTCTGAGAGCGGAAGTTCAAGTTTCTCAGCACAGCACAGACAGAAACTACACCATGTGGTTCCTGCCCACCTCTCTCTAGCGCCACAATTTCCAAAGTATTCCCAATGGAGTACCAGTCAGGTTTCTGTGAAAAAACAAAACTAATCGATGGACACAGAAATTTGGCAACTGTGCAAATTCTAACCAGCCCCACGCCCTGGAGAGGAGCGATCCCCAGGTTTTGGAGCAACCTGTGTTTACCTGTGTTTAAGCCGTCGTTTCACAAATCCGCTGGGCCACAGAACACTTTTTTTCTGCATCCAAATCTACTTCACACAAGACACCTGCGGAAACGCTGCACTGGCCTTGCCCTCCTCCCAGTGCCAGGCACAGTGAACTTGTCCCCGAATTTCTCAGGTCCCTCTAAAATACCACCCTCCTGTTACGACCAGCCTCTCAAAACTCAAGCCCAGGCACCTCCTCTGCAGCCCCTTCCCTGCCCCTCTACTCCAGACCCGCTCTGTTCCCACATCGGACACTGTGCTGCAGCTTCTGAGCTGCCTTCCACACGGACACGCTCTAGCTTTTCCCTGACCTTGGATCTGTAACGCCCCTGCACCGGGCACACGGCAGCCTCTCCCTAGACGGCTGTTAGACGCCTTACACACGCAGGTTCCCGTAGCAGCTCTCTACCAGATACCTCAGTGCGTCTGCAACATCTTCTGTCTCAACAGCTACTCCTGATGCACTTACCTCACTGCTCCTCTAGATGCTCGCTCTAGCTTTAGTACAGCTGGTCACTTCTAACTATTGTTACTGTGAAATCAAGTTCATATCTTATGGCAAGACAAGAACAATTCAAACATAAGCACATCTGCTCTGCCCTCTGGCCCCACTCTCCCCCTTACTGTGCAGGGCGTATCTGCATTTTACATCGACCAAACCTCCGTCGGCAGGAACACCTGCTCAGCCACGAAGAGCAGTGTTCTCCCAGCAGCAACGAGACAGCGCCTTAGAGATAACCTTCCTTCTTGATGGGGCCACGATGACGCTCAGACGTGGCTTGTGTGACCTGTCAATAAGACGTCATTTCGCGTACAGCCTTGTGTCTCAAGAACTTATGCTACTGTGCCGTGACCTCTAACGGGAGGAACGGTTCTTGGAGCTCGCTGAGATGTTCTTCCGGGTTATAACCCTCAAATCTGGCTCAAATAAAATGCTCCGCTTCTTTCTGAGATCAACTGACTAATCTTTGTCGACATCACCGACTGAAGTCACGGTCTGAGGTTGCTGTCTGCCGCTCGTCTGCATCCTGAGCATCTAGACCCTGCCCGGGAGCTCTCCCTCATGGTGCCTCTCCCTCTCCAGTGTTCACAGTGTTCTGTGAGTTTGTCTCTGGTGGGGACTGCTGTACAGAAATCCCTTGGGCCCCAGGTTGAAGATGTGTTTATCTTCAAGGTATCTTTGAATTTGTTTGTGCCATGATGGCCCCCAAATTTTAAGAGTACAGACCTACTTCCTATGTTAAATTCTTGGCTTGGGATTTCCAAACTATATGGGTAGTAAAAATATCCCACAAAAGATTTTTCTGACAACAAAGACTACTGTATAACACAGGAAACTGTATTCAATATCTTGTAATAACCTATACTGGAGAAGAATCTCAGAAAGAATATATAAACATATTCTTTAAAAAATATAGGGCTTCCCTGGTGGCACAGTGGTTGGGGGTCCGCCTGCCGATGCAGGGGACACGGGTTCGTGCCCCGGTACGGGAAGATCCCACATGCTGCGGAGCGGCTGGGCCCGTGAGCCGTGGCCGCTGAGCCTGCGCGTCCGGAGGCTGTGCTCCACAACGGGAGAGGCCACAGCAGTGAGAGGCCCGCGTACCGCAAAAAAACGAAAAAAACCAAAATATATATATATATATATACAGTCTTTTTTTTTTTTAGGTAAGAAGTGGATTGATTGACTGATCGATTAATTTTGGGGTTGTGTTCGGTTTTTGTTGCTGCGCACGGGCTTTCTCTAGTTGCGGCGAGCGGGGCCTACTCTTCGTTGCGGCGCGCGGGCTTCTCATTGTGGTGGCTTCTCTTGTTGCGGAGCACGGGCTCTAGGCACGTGGGCTTCAGTAGCTTTGGCATGCAGGTTCAGTAGCTGTGGCTCACAGGTTCTAGAGCGCAGGCTCAGTCGTTGTGGCGCATGGGCTCAGCTGCTCCGTGGCATGTGGGATCTTCCCGGACCAGGGCTCAAACCCGTGTCCCCTGCATTGGCAGGCGGATTCTTAACCACCGTGCCACCAGGGAGGTCCCTATATATATTCTTAAGAAAAAAACCTGCCTGGACTCTTGACACATCTTTGGACCGTGGGCAAAGAACTGGGCAGCCCTTTGAGAATTCCAGCTCTACTCAGGTTCTTGGTGGTGGATCCAAGCCTAGCCAGGTCCACAGCCACGCGTCCTACATCCACCCACGGCGCTAAACCAGAGCCTCCAGGCTCCAGGTCTCATTCCACCCTGGGCCACTCAGACCATTCTGGCTTCTGGGGTCTCTTCATTTTTGTCAGCTGGGAGTTCTCTTTCATTCTTCTGAACTGAGCCACCCTTTCGTCTGTTTATAATAGGAACAGGGCCCTGTGGGCCTGTCTGCCGTGCTGCTGGAACCACCTCCTAAACAAACGTTGAGCACATTCACTCTTTTCTGTCTCCTCCAACGACTACCTCAGTGCCAGCTACTGGTCTTCTTCACGCTCGCTCCTCTGCAGGGGTGTCCTAACTGGTCATCTCACATCCATTCCTGTCCATTCTTCCCCTGTCCACTTCGTATGTACTACTGCAACCAGAGTTTAAAAGGCAGAATTTTTTAAAATGTAAGTCACATCAACTTTTTTTTTTGTCTCAAACCTTCTACTGACAGATGACCCAGAAATTCTACTCCTAGGTACACACCCAAGAGAAATGAAAACATATGTTCACACAAAAACTTGTACATGAATGTTTATAATAATATTCTTCAAATAGCTGAAAGGTGGAGACAACCCAAATGTCCCCCACCCCATGAATGGCACACAAAATGCAGTATATCCACGTAACGAAACAGTATCCGGCCATGAAAAGAATAAAGTACTGATGCACGCCACAACACAGATGACTCTTGAAAACACGCTGCTGAGGGAAAGGAGCCAGTCACAGAAGACCACATACTGATTCCATTTGGATGAAATCTCCAGAGCACGCAACTTGACAGAAGCAGAAAGTAGAGGAGTGGTTGCTTAGGCCTCGGGGGCAGGGGGAGACGGGGTGGCGACAGCTGAAGGCTACGGGCTTTCTTTTTAAGGTGATGAAAATGCTCTAAAATTGACTGTGGTGATGGCTGCGTTGAACTGGTGAATTACATGCTGTGTGAAGCACATCTCTGCAAAGCGGTTCAAAAAACTCTTCCGGTGGCTCACCATGGTTCTCGGCACATAAACCCACAACCTCCTCGCTGGGGGTGAGCTGCATCACGGAGCCCTGCCTGCGCCGCGGGCCTCACCGCAGACGGCTCTGTCCCTCACTCGCTACACTCCAGCCACCATGTCTCCTTCCAGCGTCTCCGAAGGATCGAGCACCGTCCCCCGCCTTGGTGTCTCTGCGGTGGCTGTCTGCTCTGCCTGGAACGCCCGCCCCTCCCCCTCCCCTGGCTGTTATCTGCCCTGCAGTTCTCACTCGGGCATCACACCCCGAGGGGGACTTTCTCTGACCCCACCCCCCCAGCCCGAGAAGGCGAGTCTACAGTACGCGGATCTTCTGTAAAGCACCACGCACAGCATCTATCACAAGTGTAATCACCCTCGTTCCTCTTCACTAGCGTATACACTTCGCAGCGGCTCAGACCATACTCATCAGCTCATGGCTGTGCGGTCTGGGCTTGTCACAGTATCTGGCAACAGCAGGTGCTCAGCAAATTCTGGAAGGAATAAACGCTGCTACAGATCAACTGACTGAGTCCAACAGCTCTTTATCTAATACGCTCCCAGCTATTTATCTTGTGCCAGCTATTTATTTTATTATCTAATAATTATTATTTATCTAACGAATATCTATACCTATTTTGTGCCATCCCTAAAGTGCACTCATCTTGATATACCACATTCATATTACAATTCATTACTATCTTGACCCAATTCTTTTATTCTTACATTTGCTGCTCCTTGAGGAAAGACATCCTAGTTCTATAAAACATGTGGCACACGGCTGGTACTCAATAAATATTTGTGGCTTGAATAAAACTTCTAAAACAAAAATCACAATCTGTAACAGGTTACTGATCACAGGTTATAAAATGCCCAGAAGACAGCAATCGTTTCTCTAGATTTCTCTAAATAATGGTTCATGCAACTAAATATTTAATAATGCAGTTTGATAAAGAACCCGGTTTACGCATCCTTCCAGGGACCATGATCTTAATGATGAATTTAACTCATTTCACTTGTCTCGGCTCAGAAGGAGTTTTTAAAGGGAGTTTTTTCCCCAGCTAATGAAAGATTGCTTTCGCATTTAGTTTCTAGATGAAACTAACAGTATCTAAGTAACGTCTGAGCTATGAAATACATAGACATTAAATATTGAAGATTGATTTATTAAAACTTTCCTGGCTGTAAGCCTATTAAAAGATGACAACTGTTAACTCTGCAATCTCTTAGCCCAGAAAATGGAATTTCTTCAAGTTGTACGTAAAGAAATGAAAAAAGAAAGGGAGGAAAGGAAGAAAAACACTCTTTTTCAACTTAACATCTTCCTTCTGTTTCTTCGCAAGATGCAAGTCTTAGAGCTATCTTTATAATAAACGAATGTCTAAAAAGTTTAACTCATTGTACCTTGTAGCTGAAACGACACGCTGCCTTGTTACACATATAGACACTCGGAAATATACACCTCCTTCCTTTGGATATTCAAAATAAAATGAAGTCAAAGTGAAATCTAAATTTTGGTAAGATTTGACCTCTTTTTCTAGTCTTAAAAAAGGGATAATTATGGCTTCAGTCTTTATGTAGATCTGAAACTCCCAAATGGAATGCATTCTACTTTTACCACTTCTTCTAGTGGAAGAAAATGGCCTGCTCTCCTTGGTCACACCTTCCATTGTCTCAGAAGGTTCTCTCAGCTCCTGCCTTAGATCTCTCTGAGGTCCGCTCACGGCTGCTCCCACCATCCCTCCAAGGAGCCTGCAGAACAGTTGGCCACCATCCCTCTACAGTATCATCATGTGCCATCCACTTCCTTTTCTGGTATTCGTCTCAGATTCATCAAAACTGCACATCCTAGCTCCGTTTCTCTGAGCCTTTTATCGTATCACTGCTCTTCTCTGCTGCCAGCAGTCGTCGTGGACCACCAGAGCCAAACCAAAGACACTTCTCTCTGCTCAGCTGCTCCGTCACAAAAGGGGGAAACAGTGCCTGACAGCCATCTCTCTCGTAAGACAAACAGAAAGAAGAAATGCCCACAGATCCATAACAGAAGAAGTACCTACGTTAAATAATCAGAAAGAATTAAGATCTCCACCAAAAATCTCCCAGAGGCAAAAGAGAAAACCCACGCTGTAACATGAAGACTCGTTTTCACAGAAGTATGTGCGGCTGGGGAAAACACTTCACGCCCACCCCGCTACCTACTACCTCAAAGCAGAACCCCACAAGTGACATCAGTCGTAACACACCTCCTCCTCTCCCTGGCTTCCACAGAGGAGTCCGTTCCAGGAGTGGAGAGCAGAGCGGCAGCTGTAACCCCATTGGCAGTGCTAGGTGGGGGGCGATTCGTGATCACACAGAGCGGGGTGCCGCAAGAGACACCGTCTACTGTTCTCTCCGCTGCGGAGTCAGCCTGGGATTTGTAAGGAGGCCTGAAATCAAAAGGACACAAGCAGAAAGAGAACGGTCAGGCACGCACACAACGCAGTGGTAGAGACAGAGCTTCGAGGTGGGTTTACCCAGAGAATCTTCTCGCTCAGAATTTGTCTGGGGTTGGTCTGCTTTCTTAATTCTGAGCTCTTAAATCTTAGAACAGTGATTACGCTTTCCGTCTGATATCTTCTGCCCAAGCAGTTATGTTTTACGGAAAATATTTTTTACTTGAGATTAGAAAAAAATTGTTTTTTGATTAGCTATGGCACAAGGCAAGATAGTGACACATGCGAGAGAGCTCTGAATGAGTCCTGAGCACCATCTGGTCTCCACACACACACAACAGACACTGAAGTCACTTACGATCACGTCACTGCCCTTCAGTCCCGGGCAGTGAGTGCCTGTGGTGGCCTCACAGCGGACGGCCGTCCTCCTGGATCACCCAGATACACTCGACAGACACTCCGCAACCTCACCTAGCTTAGCAACTGCTCTCTTTCCACGGAACCAAATGCCTGATTGTCCGTATTCGTAACTGCAGACAGGAGAGACTGAAACCAAAACTAACAGGATTCTACACGCAACCTTAACTACAGACTTTCCAACAGCAAGCTGTACAATTACATTCATTTACATGAAAACAAGACCTTTGTTTCTTAACAAAGAGTTGAGATCAACCATTGGCTTTCCACCCAAAAAGCTATCATTTGTGATGTCACAGCTTGTTGCTGGGGTAACAGAGATCCAAAATTGATACTCACAAAGATGGAGAAAGAAATGAAAATAATGAATGCTAAAAATCTGGGTTTTTTTTCACCTACTTAGAATTACCAGAATGCTTATAAGGAGCTATAAGCTCATTTTCAAATAATCACATTATTATAATAAGCTTGAAAGAATTAATCAGATCATAAAAACCTAAATATGGTACCTAGATGCCAGTATAAAATTAGAACAGTTTTGAAGTGGTATCTAAAAAATACAATTGCTTCTCCAGAAGCAATTAATAGCTCAGAAAAAAGGTGAAATTTCACATTCATTTTTTTATTTAAAAAATGAAGGCAAATAATTCCTCAGACTTACAAGATGTACGAGCCTATAGGAAGCACTAATAAAATCAGCCAGGAACAAAGCTATGAAATCATTACACTTATCGAAACCTTACATGGAATTCCTTTTAGCTTAATAACATGCTTCGGTCTCTGCAATTTCTTACGCTGGAGAAATGCCAAGGATTTTATTTGTCAAATTACAGAATAGGATTCTTACTATTATTTTGAAGTATATAATTTTACAAGGAGGTTGTTAGGATCCGAACAGAAGAAGCTCCAGAGCAGGGATCGGAGGCTCTGAGTGTAACCTCTCCGATCTCGTCCCTGTAAAATGGGGATAATGCTGCCTTGAACTGCAGGGATCTTGTGATGGTTAAATCAAATGTCTGTGGAACACTCAGTATAGTGCCCACAATAAAAGATAAACTCAGTGGAAAGAAAATAGTGAAAAAGCAAAGAGCCCCCAAACGCACAAATCCAGGCTCCAATCCTGCCGCGGTTGTTCCTTCCTGGCCGAGTGACCTCGGGCAGATCATCATATTTTTGGTCTCAGCTTCCTCATCCATAAAATGAGGATAATGTCCCATACACTGGAGGGCTCTTTAGGACCACATGTAACACAGCCAGCTGCCTCACCCATGTTCATGTCCCTTTCCCTCCTTACTAACAGGACCCTATTATTCAAGGCATCAATGTGCCTAGCTAAAAATCCACACTTTTCAAAGTCTCCCTGGTCGCTAGAGGTGGCCAGGGAGACACGAGCAGAAGATCAGTGCGTCTGGGGAAATTCTCAGTTCAGAGGCATTCCCTCTTCGCATACTTCCCCCTTTCCTCCTCCTCCCTGCCTAGAATACAGCCATGATGGCTAGAACGCTAGCAGCTATTTTGGACCATTAGGCAACCCATGGAAATGGAAGCCACAATCTAAACATTGTGAAGCGGAAAGACAGAAGGAACACAGACCCTTTGGTGGCTCTGGAGCTATGTGCCAGCACTGCCTATTTCTGGACTGTCTTAACTGAGAGAAAAAAAATAAACCTTTAAAATAAACCTAGTCAGTATCATTTGGATACACTGTTATGTGTGAGTAAAGCAAGTCCTGATGTAATTCTGTACAGTACGAGCCCCATGCCTGGCACACGCTGGGGTTCAACAAAGGGTGGCCATTACCATTCTTTCCCAGGCCTCGCTCTGAATTAATCAGTAGCCTCTCTGTGCTTCAGTGTCTCCATCTGTGGGGCTAACGTTAACCATGCCTGTGCAAATGGATTGTTATGGGGCCTAGTAAATGTATAAATAATCATACAGTATTGTTAGAAGCAGTCCATCATAAGCCACCCCACCTGGCCAAACAAATGAGCCCCACTTTTGTCAGGAAAAGAAACCCAGTGGCCAGTCGGGCACCAGTCGGGCACCACCACCAGCCGTGTCCTTGCTGCAACACTGGCCTCGATGACATTTTTCATTTTTTTTGTGTCAGCTGTAGAAACAAGACCCAGTGGAGGAGCCCCTGTGCTGCACCCAAAGGAAAATATCTCTGACCACATTCACAACCACAGCTGAAGTTCTGCCCCAGGTTCACATGACACTCTGCCCGTGCCACCCCTCAGATGAGCTAGAAACCAAGGTGTCAGCCGGCAACAGAATGGAGACAAACACACATCTCCTCCTTCCCACAGTGGGTGCCGCAAAACACTCACTGCTAGAAATTCTCAGAAGGGGGCTGTAGGAGGCTTCTGGGAAAAGAATTAGCGTCCCTTTCGATTTGGGTTGAATGCCATCTTCCAAAAAGAGTAAACAGAAGAGATTCCTCCTGATACTTCCTGGGAAATTAGTATAAATGACATGTGGGCTGTTTGTAACATGCGATTTAGCACAATAGCTGGGGCCCTTACGTTGTAACCCAGCTGGGAGAGCTACCAGGAGGCAAGGCCTAAGCATGCCCTACGGTTACCTGACGAGCAGCTGCTGCCTGGCCGAAACAGGTCAGAGCAAAAGCGTCCTCACTGACTCAGGGACACTCTCCAGGAGTCCGGAGTCTCCTGGCTGGAGCCTCCAGATGTGACTCCAGCGGCCCCCAGCAGCCTTACCTGCGTGGTGCGCAGATGCAGCAGTGTCTGCACTGAGTGGAGCGGGGGAGCAGGCGGCGGGCTGCCACCTGCCGCCCCAGAGCTGGAGGAACCAATGGTAATGAGTGAGGCAGCAGGAGGTGGGTTGTGATTGGCTGAGAGGTAGGGGCTTGAGGGGCCACTACGTCCACCACAGGACGCACTGCAAAACAGCACACGGTCACTTCCTTCAGGACACGCTGCTCGCCCCCCTCCCAGCACCACCTCCCCACCCAGACTACGCGCTTAAAGGAGGTGGATGGAGAGAGGGCACGACAGCTGGGAAGCGGAGGGCCCCAGCCCAGCTCGAGCAGCGCCCCGGCAGCACGCAGGCCTCTGTCCATCACCCCACAGAGGGAAGGCGCGGGGAGGAGGAGAGATGAAGAGCAACAGAAAGGAGGGAGCCGAGCGCACGGGTGGAGTGGGGCTGGGGGAGGGGAAGACGGGCGGCAGAGGCAGCGCGCTGGAAAGAAGAACTCCAACACCCCCGACAAAGTCACGCAACCCCAGCTGCTTCCCGGAGACAGAAGCAACACTGCAAAAGCTAAAGTGAGCCCGAGAATCTGCAGAGGGTTTGGAGCAGAGACTCAGGATTAAAGAGTAGAGAAGAGGACAGAGGCCAAAACGCCTTGGGAGGATTTCAAGGTTTAGGTCTAGCAAGTAATACTGTACAGGCAACAGAGAACAGCCTTCCCCTGTCTCAGCTGAAGAAAGGTAGGAACCATCTCAACTGCGGCAAAAAATTATTTGGATTAGAATTTTTTTAAAAACTTCTTGACTATAATAGTAATGAAACACTTGAGGCGGGGGTGACCCAAAAAAGCCAGGAAGACTTCTTTGACAAAAGATGCATTTTACTGGGCTGTTATAAAAGGAATTTCTGCCTAAAAAATAAGGAGACTGAAAATGGAAAGTTTCTGAGGTTTGGCATAGTCCAAGAATGACAAATGTCTATCCACACTTTCTGTTTGAAACAGTGATTGTATATGATTCTTTCCTTGTGAAAGATCATAAAATAAGATTTGTAAAATAAAAAAGTGCTTTAGGATTACAGAAGAAAAGCTTTGGAAGTCCAAGGTATAGAGCAAGCTGTAGATATTTTCTCAAACATGCTCACATAATTAAGCACGCTTCCCACCCTAAAGAGAAGTGTCCCCTCTCCTCTGTTCACCATGATTATGCCAAACGACATCTGTGAAACCAAACACTACTCACTCCATCCATCTGCTGATGACTTGGATCCAGAAAGCCACCAACCCTACCACAAAATAACACCAGGCCTGAACATTAAAGATGAAGATGCCACCTTCATCTTTCCTAAGTTTTAGAACATTCTTTTCTTAGAGAAGTTTTCTTGGTCCTGGTTTCAGCTTGGATCCAGCTACAACGAGTAATAAGTTATCTATTCAGACTAAGGCCTCACCCTCGAAGACAAACAGGCAACAGCCTCATTAAAGCCAAAAACACTGAGGCTGTAGGACGAAGCTTCAGTGGCATCAATGAATTGTACCTGCTCCCTTTCAAAGCTGAGCCCTCTCTCACAGGACGTATCTGCAGAACTGAAGGGCGTTAAAAGGTGACAGTGGCTGTTTGATTTATGGCACAGTCTCCACATTCCGACATTAACTGGTTGACGAGATTATTCCTATCAAGTGAAAATAGGTTTTGATTCCAAACACATAGTCTGTGGCCAAAGCCTGTGCCTAGCTAGGGTAGCCAAGAATCACCTAAAAACCTACTGATGAAAGCTGTGGCATGATGAGGCAGTTGGAGGGGTTTGGTTGAGAGAGTACAAGTGAAGAAAGAATTCAGAGGAAGCAATGAGAATCAGATTCCTTCACATCAGCAGCGAAGTTCAAATGGAAATATTAATTAAGTGTGTCTTATAGCTTAATGGCTCTGGCAAAGGTGCCTTGCTTGCTGGCTGGTACATGGCAAAGAAGATAACTGCAGAAAGGGGTATACAGATGAGAAAAGGGGAAGGAAACCCAGGTACCTTCTCTGCACCAGACTTGCGAGTTTCATATCTTGATGGATCTGAGGGCCATTAAAGTCATAAAAAAAAAAAAAACAACTCAAGTCCCTAAATTAACAGGCTTCAATATGAAATTTTTTTTAATGCAATTAACATCTGTCCCCATCCTGCCCCCGCTACACCCTACAGGCCCCTCCCTGCCTCCCCCCAAAGCGTGACTTGAGCTGAGGAAGGAGAGCTGGCTACCGGGCAAGGGCGACTTAAATTCAGTCCTGCTCAGAGTCTACCCGAAGTCATATCTGGCTGAAGATTTTACAGGACTGAAAGGACGGAGTATATATTCAGATCTGTCTGTGGGGAGAACTTGGAATTAGCTTACTCTGATTCAGTTAGGTAAAGAAATTAACTTTGATTTAAAATTACTTAAGATGTCACTCCCAAGAAATCTAAGAGCAATTCAGTTCTTGATTCGTTTCTGTGGTGCTAACTGGGTATAAAAAGGCATGCAATTTACTGCCCATCTGCCCACGGCCAGAGTGAAGGAAACCACCTCCCAGCCTTGGAGCCTGGTACCTTTTCAGGTAGGTTGTCACGTAGGTGGAAGGGGCGGTCGTCTGCAGAGATTCACTCCCCTCCGCTTCGTCCCTCCGCAGCTGGCGGGCGGGGGGGCCACTCCGCACCAGGTGAGCAGCCGACTCTCTGTGGATGCAGGACGGACACAAAACAAAACACTGGCCCCGCCCTCTGCCCAGGGCACAGCATAAACTGGGAGGGGGGGCCGGGCAGGCGGAGTGCATGTGGCTGCAGAGACAGCAACGGGGCCCTTTTCAAGAGACAGGTGTTCATACACCTGTCTCCCCACACAGATGGGGGACTGGTTAAGGCTTCATGTCTGCCTCCTTTTAGCAACTTCAAAGCCAACCCATCTCAGTAGGTACCAACTGCTTGTGGTGTGAATCTGGAGCCCTTTCGTAAGGAGGGGCCACTTCGTTCCTCAGTTAGAAAGCCTGGCAGGTCAGCCCGGTGTGGGCTGCTCAAAGCAAGCAGAGGCGGGACGGGGGAGGCAGAGAGGACGTGCGCGCAAGTGAAGGAGCCTCCTCAGCTTCCTACACGGGCGACGCCCAGGAGTGGCCCTGGCACCTCTTCCTAACCACAGCTGGTAACCCGGGGAGGTCCCCCAGGGCAGTTCTTCCGAAGCTTTAACGCGCCTTTCAACCACCGAGGGGACTTTGTGCAAGCGTCCATCTACTTCAGCAGGTCTGGGCGGGACTGAGACTCTGCACTGCTAACGGCTTCCAGTGGCCCCGGTGCTGCTGGCTGGAGGACCGCACCTTGAGAAGCAAGGCTCTAGCCCAGGCTCTGCTCTGAGATGCAGCGATACCTCAACATTCCCATATTCATTTTAACTGATGAGGAAGACTTTACTTACAAATTAGAAGTTGATCAATTCAATTAAATAACCACATTTTTAGTGTTCCCCAGGGGACAGGCCCTGTCCTGGCACGAGGAGCGCCTGAGCCTCCGGTGGACACAGACCCCACGTGCACAGAGCCAGCTGTGGACTAAAGCGAACCCACACGGGAGGGTCGAGCTGATGGTCCAGCACCGGCAAGGCGCGGGCGGAGGGCTAGGGCTCCGGGGTGGGAGGGCGGCCGTGGGGCCCCGGTGCGGAGTACCTGTTCTCCTTCTCCTCCAGGTCGCTGGCAGCGCTCAGCCTCCGCGGCCCCACTGCGCTGAAAGAGCTTCTGCTTTCTCGCTCCTGTAAAATCAAAACAAGGAACGCACAGGGAAGGCAGAGTTCTGACACAGAGGAAAACATTTTGGGTAAAAAACCAGAACTTAATATACCTATATAATCTTACTTCCATATTCAATACCAATTCCAGTTTGAGTGGTATTAAAAAAGGTTAGCATTCAAAGGCTCATTCCCAACTCTCCTCCATTAAAAACCAACATGTAGGGAAACAGTTCTCCTGGGAAAAGCCAGGGCCATCAAACAGGAAAGAGCAGCACCTATCACACCAAGCAGCAGCCCTACAAAGACAGGGAGCTTCTGAAGAGCCACAGACAGCAACTGCACTCTCGAGTTCTTCTCCTCGAAATGCAGCCTCAGGTACAAATGGGCCCCAGAGCTCATCCAGCCCACACACCTCGGGCCCGAGTGTCTCCGGAAACCCAGGACCGAGCGAGGGGTCTGTGGTTAAAGGAGACCCAGCCCCAGAGAGGTGCACCAAGCGAGCCCTGTGAACTCTGGAACCAGAGTGAAGACGCAGAAACGTGCTCCTTCTGGATGAACAGTAGATGAGAAGGTAGCCGGATCATACAACAATTAATGAACAAATGAGACACTAAGATTTGTTCTTCTAAGTGCTACTCTGCCTGACCTCATTAGGATTGAAAGCCCAACCAAGGAACTCTGCTTCTAAACATAAAAAGATAAATACTGTTACTGGTTCAGAGGAGCCTTTTAGGCCGTATCCAAATCTTCATGCTTCTGACCCAGTTTTTTGCCCCAGGTAAGGAGGGTAACGAAGAATGAACAGAAGGTATATGCCAAAAGGAAAAGGGGTCTCTTTCTTTCTTGGCCAAGCAAGTAATAGCAAGCAAAGAGCTACATGATTAATCAACATGCCTGTCTCCTTTTAAAGACTCTGTACTTCCAGCATCAAATTAGGGACTAGAAAATGTTTTCCTTTGTTCCCGAGGTTGCACTGTCACAGAGGGAAACTGCACCTTTTCTCTGGTGTCCAGCACAGTGGAGATGCGGGGGCTGGAGGCCGAGCGGTGGATGGACGCGCCCCGGTCCCGCAGGGCCTCCCTGGACCTGGCCGCCTCGCCCAGCACGTTCTGGCTGCCGGTCTTCCTGAGGCCCAGCCTCCACGAAGACGGAGACTCATCTCTGGGCTCTTCCGGCTTGTTGAAAAGGCCAGAGAACTACGAGGGACGAAGCAAAGGAAAGGAAGGTCCTGTTGGGTCTTTCCGTCCCCAGCTGAGCTCCGTGGGGCGATGTGGAGCGGAGCAGGGAGACGCATGCGGCAGGCCAGGCCCGCGCAGGGCTCCCTTTCTCCTGGGCCAGAGACAGCCTAAGAAGCTCCCACCTGGCAGAGCTGCTCGAGGAGTACGACAGCAGGCTGAGTGCTGACCCAGGCCTGGTGACACGCCCCCTCCTGTCCGCTGTGTGCCTGGGGACAGGACACCTCACCTCTCCAGGCCTCAACATGCCCATCTGCAACCCTGGCAAAGAGCTTACCCCTCTTATAACACGTGGACACTGGGAAACACAGGGCGGGCCAAGGTGTCGCTATGTTTCAAGGTCCTGTGATGAGACTGCGGCAAGCTGATGGAAGGTAACACGCACACAGATGCTAAAGGCCACTCCACTCAAATTCTAACTGCTTATTTCAAGACAATGGTTTATTTGACCGAGGGCAGCAGTTCTAAGCATTTCAGATTTCAGCGAGCAGCAAAATTAAAAAAGAAAGAAAAATGGTACAAGTCACAGAGTTGCCAGTTTTTAAATTCTGCCAGAACAGCTTTCAGAAATGGATTACCATTTCCGGTACCATCATTTCATTAAAAAAAAGAGAAAGAGAGAAGTAATTTTAACATTAGAAAAGAAGGCTTCATGGAAAGCTTCCATTGTCCTTAACCATCTCATCCTGCTATAAACCACAGAAAACATCACAGACTAGTGTCAGCCTGAAGACCAGGCTGGGGCACATCTGGTCTACAGACCAGCAGCCGTGGGCCTCTTCCTGGGCCGTGGGGGGCTCTGCTAGATGCGTCGGTCTTTCTCCAGAACCAGGCCACCTCTACCGCCTGGCACAGTGAAAGCGCAGTAGAAATGTAAAACCATGCTTAGCTTTTTCTTTTACCCGACCGTCTGAATGGACAGATTTACGTACTCCTTCCAGCTTCAGAGAATCGATCCCGTCAGCTCTTTCTAAGCCACCCTGGTTCTGAGGGGAGAAATGTTTCCCAGCATTCTTTTAGCAAAGTAGAATAAGTATGGGTGTGCGTTTGTATCTTTTTTAATTTAGGACTTTTCCTCTTAAAAAAGCAGGCGATTTAGTCACGCGCAGAAGCAGGGGGAGTGTGCAGGACTGAGAGACTGGACGCTCCCGGGAGCCAGCGCGCAGCTGAGCCTCTGCTGCCTTGTCTCCACAAGGACACCAGGATGCCACCTGCACGTTCACGAGGCTCTGGGAAGATCAGTAAGTTAGCATCTGCAGAAGTACAGAGCTGTCCAAGAGCTGCACGCCAAAGAGCTCGGGCCCGTTCTCCTCAACATCGATCCCACACGCTGCGGAGCCGCGGCATCACCGGCGAGGAGCCGGCAGCTTCTGAGCGGCCTGAGGAGGCTGCCGGAGGCACTCACGTATTTCGACAAGTGCTTTCAACCTCTGCTCTCCATTCATCATCGACTATAAGGACTTAACTCAGGGAAGTAAAATGGAACACGAGAAGTAAAAAAAGAAGAGCAGTCATCAGAACAATCGAGGCTGGATGCTGGCTATCTTCCCAGCCCAACTGAGCTTCACATACGCTCACCTCAACTTCAGATACGAAGAAAACAGGCAACTGACAACACTTCCTTGGTCCCAGGTTACTAGGGCCTGTGTCATCTAAACACACTGTAGCCAAATTTGTTTGGTGATGGCTTTATACTTTTTTAAAATATATTGTGGGCAAAGTCATGGACACAAACATCGTGTCCATTCCTCCAAATCCACGTACTGAAGCCCTAACCCCCAGTGTGATTATACTTGGAGACCAGGTGGTTGTCTGAGAGCCAGGAAGAGCGCCCTCACCATGAACTGAACCTGCCAGCACCTTGATCTTGGAGTTCCAGCCTCCAGACCGTGAGACGTAAGTTTCTATTTAAAGCCACCCTGTTTGTGGTATTTTGTTATGGCAGCTGAGCTGACTAAGGCAGGAATATAAAGATGTGGTACATATATACAACAGAGTATTACTCAGCCATAAAAAAGAGTGAAATCATGCCATTTGCAGCAACATGGATGGACCTAGAGATTATCATACTAAGTGAAGTAAGTCAGACAGAGAAAGACAAACACCATATGATATCGCTTATATGTGGAATCTAAAAAGATGATACAAATGAACTTATTTACGAAACAGAAATAGACTCACAGACTTCGAAAACAAACTTATGGTTACCAAAGGGGAAAGGAGGGGGGGATAAATTAGGAGTTTGGGATTAACAGATACACACCACTATATACAAAATAGATAAACAACATGGACCTACTGTACCGTACAGCATAGGGAACTCTACTAAGTACTTTGTAATAACCTATAAGGGAAAAAAAATGTGAAAAAAAAAAGATATATATGTATGTATAACCAAATCACTTTGCTGTATACCTGAAACTAACCCAACATCGTAAATCAACTATACTCAATTTAAAGGAAAAAAAAAGCATGAATGTACCTTTAGGGCCTTTCTAACTGTACGTTACCGCAACAGTGGGAACTATCCAAACGAATTCCAAACTACTCACTCTCCTGGCTGAAGAGGTGGAGGAGATGATCTGCGCTGGTGCTGGTGTCTGCTCGGCGGCACTGCTCTTGCTTTCGGAGTTGGAACGGTTGACGATGGCTCCCGGCTTTTTATCTGTTATTTAAGACAAGAGAAGCAACAAGTACAAGTATGAAAACCTTATCCGTGTGTATGTGTACTTTTCAGCTAACAGAAAGGGTTCACCCATTATCAAAACAGATCATTAGGGCCATGTAATGCTTGGATTCAAACTACTATGAAACCTCTGGCAACCACTCTCTCATAAGAAAACAGACTCAAGTGGAATTCCTGTCTTGACAGGTGCCAATTCTAATCCCCACATGTATAGCTGACACTATATGTCATATATAAAATTCATCAGTAAGTACACAGTAAGAATCTACTCTGTTTGGAGGGTCGGGCAGGAAAAGCCAGAGAAGGTATAAGATAGACCTTGCTTTCTAGGCAGTTACAAAAAGAAGAGATGTAAAACGTAAAATAATCATGGTAACAACACAAGGTCAAAGACGTCCGGTGCTGAACTGGTTGATTTGAATCAGCAAGTGCTCCGGGGGTTCAGAGAAGAGGCAGATCGTCTGAGGGAGGGAACGTAGGGAAGACGCCGTGGGGGAAGCCGGAGGGCACAGAGCAGCAGGAGGAAGGGCCGGGAAGTCACAACACCCACGTCCGCTGGTCAGGAAAGAGGCAGCCACCAAGTGACAAGGGCTCTTGGGGTCACAACAGGAAATAAAGCCAGAGGGTCATGTAGGACACTGTGGTGACATAAGCGGGAGGGGTCCCTCACGGGGCGCTGATAGAAGTCCCGTCTGCCTGCGTCCAGCGGCTGCTGGGCCTCTGGTCCCTGGACTCCAGAAACACAGCCCCAGGGTATCCCACTCATGAACTACGGGACAGTTTTAAGCCACATCCTAGATGTGGGACACTGGGCAAGTTACTTAGCATATTTGAACTTCGATTTTCTCACTGATAAATCAGGGACTCAAATTCTTGTCTTGTGAGTTGCTGTACAGATTAGAGATAAAATGTTTTTAAGTTGCATAACTCAATATTAAGTCCCTAGAAAACAGTTTATTATTATTAACGTCACTGTCTTTGTGGCTACTGTGAATACTCAAGGCAGTCTTTGAATACAGTCGGAACGTCTCTACCCCCAGGAAATGGACCTCACTGCCAAACCTCACTGACACTGTCATAGGCTGACTCCTGGTGAGTCCACACCCTTTGTAGTACCCCTCATACTGACTCCGGGCTTGGCCCTGTGACTTCCTGTGGCCCCTGGGACATCAGCAAACGGGACACAGCAGAGGCCTGGAGAGTGCGCGGAGCTCGCCCCCTCTGATGATGGCTGGAATTCAGCTGCCGTGTGAAGCAGGGGCTGGCCTGCCTGATGACGAGACACACGGCCCATTTGCCCCAGACGTCCCGGCAAGCCACCAGGAAGGGAGAAGGCCACCCCTCAGCCACGCACCAACTCGCCACACTCGTGAGTGTGCCGGCACCGCCACACGGACAACAGAGAAGCCGCCCCGGCAGGGCCCTTCCCAAACTACCAACCTGTGACACTGGGTGCGTACAAAGAGTTGTGCTACCTGCCACTAAGTTTTGGGATGGCTTGTTATGCAGTAGTAGATAAGTAACACGTCAAATAAGTAAAAGAAAGGGAAAAACAAATCCAAGTCAAACTGCTTACATTTACCTCAAAATATAATTAACATTCCTTACAACTACGTTTGTACGTAACACACATGGAAACTGTCATTTTATGAGGCTGTACCTGTGGAGGTTTAAAAAGAGGAGACATGCACTCAACAAGGGCCTGCTCAGCGTCCGCACGCGTGCCAGGCGGCACCTGGAGGTTCAGGCACCACCTGCTCCCCACGCCCCCGCCAGGCTGTGCCGAGCACCTGCCCTGCACAAGGCCCGGCGCTGGGCACCAGGAAGGACGCGAAGGTCAGCAGGACACACGCTGTGTCCCAGCGCCCCGCAGCTCGCTGGTGGGGAGAGCAGAGCAGACGAAGAGGAGAACCGAGGTAACACGAACGCTAAGTAGTCCAAGCAACACAAAGGCTCCAACCACAGCTACAGGAGTCAGAAGAGGGGAGGAAACCTCGTAGCTGTGACGACAGGGCTTCGCAAAGGACGCTGCTTTGAGCTAGGCTCTGAGTCAGGAGTAAAATGTCCACAGACAGAAGTGCGCAGGGAAGCCCACAGCCGCCGCCAGCTTCTGAGACTGACCCGCTGGAGCCTCGGTCTCCTCCTCGCTCCTGCCCGGCCTTCCCGACGCAGAAACACACATCCCCTGGGGCCACCCCTCCTCCACCGACTCTATCTCACCTCCCAGATCCCGTATGTAGCTCTTTTCTGACGACCCCTCCCCTGGGGAGATCCTGCCCTTGCCCCCAGCGTGAGCTTTCTGCCCCTGCTACTCCGAGGAGCCCAGATCAAAGTCGGGGGCTCGGGCACCCCACCCACAGCTGTGAGCCGCAAGTCACCTCACCTGCGGTGTCACTCTCCCATTCTAAAAAGTGGAGGCAATAATACACCACCTCAGAGTGTGGGTGCAAGGATTAAATAAAAACGTGTTGAGTGTGTCGCAAATTCAAAAGCTGTATATAGGGACTACCCTGGTGGCACAGTGGATAAGACTCTGCACTCCCAATGCAGGGGGTCCAGGTTCAATCCCCGGTCAGGGAACTAGATCCCGCATGCTGCAACTAAGAGTTCACGTGCCACAGCCCGTGTGCTGCAACTAAGGAGCCCGCCCATCACAACTAAGAAATGGCGCAACCAAATAAATAAATAAATAAGCACTGCATAAATGTGAAGCGTTACTATGTTCTGTGAGAACCATCCCATGTGTAGATGTATTTCTGATGTATTTGTGGGAGGAGGTGAGCTCTGTGTCTTTCTATTCCGCCTCCTTGATCTCCACCCTAAAGTGTCACAATAAACCCCCAAACTCAATGCAGGGTTTTGGACTAGTGAACATCATTGGCTGCATTTCTCTCCCTCACGTGACATGGGCTTTATTCATGTACACGCCTTCCTATCCCCCTACATCCCCGAGATACATTCAACAAAACGTTCAGTGGATGCGGCTGCCTGTCACGTGCCAGGTGCAGTGCTGAGACCTGGGAGTGACATGCTTGGAATTCCCAGCCCAAGGGCGCTGCAACCGAGAGGAATGAGCAGTGCTGGGGGCCACACGGGGGGGAGAGCACAGGGAGGGGTCCCTCCTCTGCAGGTTCCTGCACAGGAAAAACCTAGAGAAGGACTCTTCAATCTGGCAGACCCTACAGCTTCTGACGGAAATCATGCAATAAACATCTGATGGCCAGGAACAAGTTCTACAGCACGAATAACTGTTCAGGGGTAGAACACTCAGGCTTGTCTGGGAACTCCAGCGATCCAGCTTGGATAGCACACATCCGCACTTACAGACAACACTGGAAAGGTCAGCTGGAGCTAGACTATGAGAGGTCTTGAAGGCTGGGCCGCAGGGCTTGGGACTTACTCTGCAGGCAGAGTCAGGAAGGTGGTCATGGAAGGTTTCTGAACAGGAGTGCAGCATCATCAAGGGGTGCGGGGTGTTTCACCCCAATAGCAACGTGGAGCTGGGCTGCAGGGAACAAGAGACCTGAGGCCTGGGGACGCATCGTGGGTAATTTCAGTAGCCCAGGCAGTGCCCTCCCACTCCGCCAACACCTTGGTAGCTAACATAGTGATCCGGCACCGAACAAGTCTAGATGCTCATTCCAGACAATACTGGAAGCCTAAGACATGTAAGCACTCAGTACACAATACCAATATTACAAAGATGAACACACACGGATTTTGACAGACACTACACTGGCATTTCCAGCGCCAGCTGTGCCTGCTTAGGAACAGCAATTCAAGACTTAGTGAACAAAAGGTCGTCTCCTCCACTACAAACCTAGCTGGGCCCGTCTGTTCTACACAAGCAAAGGGTCTCTAACTTCCTCTGAGAGACGGAGACACGGACAAAGGCAGTGCTCTCCTGCAACTGAGAGAAACCACGTCAGTGAAGGCAGACCCACTTTACAAGAGCTGGGGCCCAGCAACCGAAAGAGCTGAGCATCTTCGTGATGGGCAGCCGGCGAGGGCAGAGTCAGAGGGAAACACAGACTTTACTGTTGACATAAACTGAATGTGGACTCTTCCCTCTAACTTGGTCCTCTCACTGAAGACACTGCATCTTCCCGTGGACACCAGTCTGAAGAAATAACATGCCGGTGACTGCAGGACATGGGCGGGTGAAATCTGAGTTTATCACGAGCTCCCAGTTACCCACGAGGACTACTCTGCGGCAGGGGAACCTCTACTCAGCAAAGCCCCGTGTGTCTCTTTCCTAAGTGTTGGCCTTACTGTGTATCAAAACCTCAGGCTAATGTACAGCCTGGCACTCTGACCATGCCCAGCACCCAACTCTCACCGCTGGGGTTCCTGTCTCGCCATATAACAAACGTAAGGAGCGCCATATGATGTATATCATCAATAAGAGTCATAAGGGTAAATACGATTTTGTTCCTTCTTCAATCCCCAAATCAGGAATTGAAGGAGTGCCACATAATGGGAAGGAAAAAGAAAAAGACTTGGAGGTTCTGTTTAGGGAATCGGTTCCACCTGAGGGCCCTGGCATCACCTGCCTTGTGACAAGCAGTGACCCCCCGTGCTCTGCAGACAGAGGGTCTCGGCATCACCCGCCTCCTTCTCGGTTTCTGACTCAGAAGCCTCATCTTCACCTTCGTCCTCGTCTGAGCTGGAGCTGCTGGATTCTTTGTTCTCATCCTCCATTTCTTGGGGCTTTGGTGTCTCCTCCTCATAGAGCATCTTCTCTTTGCTAAATTAAAGACGACAATTTGAGCGCAATTGGGAAAGGACACACCGTTTCCTACGCTCACTGGGGATCCGGTATGAGGACAAGCCCATGAAGCTCTGTGCGGAAGCAGTAACAGAGGTGTATTCAAACCCTCCTTTACGTCCGTATTCTTCTGAATCCTGAGTTTTCTGCTGACTACAGGTTGGTACTGGATTTGAGAGTGTGATAGAAGATCCAGCAAGTTTGACACACAGGAACAGGGGGCTGTGCATCTTCATGATGAGTGAGCAGGTAAGTACTTTTTAATCATTTAACAAATGTTTCCTGAGTGCTTCTCACACGCCAGGGCCATGCCAGGCGACAGTATGGTGTAAACAGAACAGACACGGCCCCTGAGCTCAGACCTTCTAGGTAGGGAAGGAGTTGGGACTAAGAACCCTTCAGCCAGGAAAAAAGCAATGCACACAGTCTCCGTTAATTCACAAATTTAAAACACGCCCACCCACTCTCAGTGTCCCCCCCCCCAAGTCAATGCCACTCACCTCCTTGCCCCTCAAACATTCCCACGTGTTTAAAGATCATTTGGCTACAAACACGGGGTATCTTCACTGGATAAATTCTCAAGCTAAACGTGTCACACTCAGCAGGGCTCATCACATTTCTCAAACCCAAATATCTTACTTCTTAAAGAGTCTACCGTGCAACTTGCTGTTCAGGTCCGACTCAATGAGCTTATTCCGTGTCTCTTTTTCACTTCGAAGCTGGAAATTGAGAAAACAGAACAAAGGGAAGATGTTGACTATTGGTAAAAAATCAGCAGCCACGAGAAAAACTAAAATGGCCCCTGTTACCGGACCAACACCAAAGGGGGGGAGAGGACTGGGGAGAAGGGAGACACATCAGCTGTGTGCTGCGTCTCCTTGGAAGATAATGACAGAGGAAGATTCTCATTCAATAAGAGGAAATCCACAGCGTTAGAGCTTCAATGAAAACTGCCCCATCAAATATCCAAACCCAATCGTCCCAAAAAGCCTAGGTGTAAAGGATAAAACGCCAGAAGTACCTCTGAAAGAACTCTTCATGATCCGTATACTGAATTACGTTGGCAACGGTTCTAAAGAAGAAGCAGGTGCCAAATGGGAAATAAGCCCTTGGAAAAAACTGTCCGGTACTTGCTCTAGACAAAATGTACTTAAATGCCTGGACCCCAAAGTTATGCAGGGGGCAAAGGCAGGCACCATTCCCAGTAGCATAGAAATGTTATTTAGTGAGGATATTACTCATGTACAAAGACCGAACCATGCTGGGTAAAGGATACACGAGAACTCTCTACTATTTCCACAACGTCTTTGTAAGCTTCAAAATTATTTCAGAATAAAAAATTTAAAAAGCAACAAACACCTAACCATACAAATGATCATCTTATATTAGGAAGGCTGCTGCTGCCCAGAAATCGATTCCAGCTGCTCATCAGAGGGGACAACTGAACCGCAAGCTGCGTCTGCGCTCTGGGTCTGCAGCTTTCCCAGCCAGCCCTGAAGAAATGAGCGTCTCCACTCCCCAGTCCAGACGGTGCTGAGCACAGGGGAGGGCAGGACAGCTGATCTGTCCCGTCACTGAACCACACGGGTCTTTCATTCAGAACTGCTCTCAGCTTCTCACATTCTCCTGAACTCGAGCTCATGTGCCCTGAGCCACAGCCCACGCAAAGGAAAACACAAGGAAAGCTAGTGATTTTTTTCTGTCCTACTCTGCTTAAACAGGAGATTCTCAAGGCCCTAATGTGACTGACTTTATCCTCCTCACCTAACTCCTCCTCTCTCTTTCAGGTAGAGTGTGACTCACTCCCTGTTCACTCGAGTATTGGCAGGGTTTTCCACCCTGCAGTCTGGACGAGGGTACCATGCTTACATGGTCCTCCTGTGCTGCACGAAGCAGAAGGGCACAGACAACCAAACCATCAAAGATCTAGAAGAAGAGGGAGAAGAGGACTGAATTTTGGATATTTGATGAACGGAATAAATATGAAGCACTGACCAAGCACTGTCCAATGCCAAATGTTTTCGTTTTTGTGGGTTTGTTTGCTTTTTAAGAAATACATCCCTCCCTGTAATCAATTTTCTTTCAACAAAGAAGTCCTTTCAGTCAGTAAGGAAAAGTTATGAGGTGTCCTCTACCCCTATTTGCAAAAACTTCTGACTTGAACACACCACGCTCATTTTCTAGAGCTCGAGGGTAACTAGAGTCGTCGTCGCCATCATGTTTGCCTTTCAGCTGCTTGAAGGCTCTAAGATAAGGAGGAGATAGCAAGCGAACTTTAGCAACAACAGTTTCTGGTATATTTTCTTCTAACAGACTCTGCGGATATTTCTGGAGGGAACCACTGCCATTGCTGGAATGCAGGGACGTCCAACTCCACTCTCAGCGGACAAACTACAGCTGGTGTGGCCTGTGGCGTGGACTGTCCCCCCAGACTCACCACGCTCTGCTTCTTCTGCAGCATCTCCAGGTGCTCCACGAGGCCCTCGTCAGCCACATCAAACGGTGTCTGGCCCTGGCAGAGAAAAGGGGCGCCATGACCAATTGGAAGCAGACGCAGCGATCACGGGACTTTATCAGAGAACTAGTGGATGTCCACTGTATGCCTCTGACTCCAGTGACAGCTGCTTCACTGACTAGTCTACTCGACACCGTGGTAATACCTTCATCTATCCCAGAGGAAACACAACAAGAAACAGCAAACCCTAAAATACAGGGCTTTATATTTTGTAAAGCTGTATGGAGGAAATCACCACATTATTTCTAATGTTTATTGCCTCTTGGCAAATGATCAACTGAAATCTCTACTTGTACCTATTCTAAAATGCTCTTGATTGCTATGATAAATTCAACAAAGGGCTCTTAGAAGCCTCAGAAGGAGGTCCAGGGTACGGGTGCACTAAAGACTAAGTCCCAGGAATCACCTCCCTTTAAGTGAGAGAAGGGTTGTCTCTTAGGAAACAGCGCAGTTAAGGACCCTAACCCATAATGTGAGAATGAACCCTGGGTCAGGAGAGATGGGAGGTAGATAAGAACATCTACGAAGTAAAACGCCGTGTCTCTGGATTCCTAGAAAACCAGCAGATGTAGGGATAGAAGTTGCAGGACTTCTGTATCGCTTCAAGCGCGGCTGAAGAAGACTTTCAGCCAAACTGCAGGATCTCATCGTTACAACGTTTTTTAACAACTGGATGTGACTAGGGCTCAGCTATTAAGTCTTTGAATTAAAAGTAAAACCAAAGTATTTCACAGTTCACCACAGATAGTGGCCTTGGGCTTCCCCACTGCTCATTTCTGGAACGGGGAAAAATCTTTTTTTTTTTTTTCCTGTGTGTTTGCTTTAGGGGCTTCAGCATAAACAGACGCAGCAGAGCGGCTCAGTGGAGCTTGATGTTACAAAGCCAACGTGTCTGCGTGGATAACGGGGCGGGAAGAAGAACTACAGCTACCAGGGATGCCCAAGCCTGGACAGCAAGCCTGGTCACTTAGCAGGGACTTGAAGCCTTTTGTTCCCGAGCCCCGTTAGAGGGTGACGCTCACTAACCAGTTTGCTCCTGACGTCCATGTCACAGAGGGCTTCTGCCAGGATGGAGCACGCCTCCTTCACCCCCCAGTGTGCGGCGGCATGGAGCGGGGTCCAGCCGTCGCGGTCCTGGACATTGAGCTCATAGCCAGCCTGAGTCAAAAGTCTGAGGAGAAACCCCAAACCAGCCATTACGTGCTCGGTGGCAGAGCTCTGTGCCACACCAGCGGCCACCCAGCTGGCGTTTCAGGCCCTGCCCTGCGCCGCCACCCGGCCGCTACGGCCCAGCTCGGCGCCAGCTACTGCCTGAGAGCCGCCACGGGTAAGCTTCAACCACCCTCGGCCAGAGGCCGCGGTGCTCCGTGGCACACCCATGTCCCACCACGCAGGCACCTGAGGCCAGCCAGCGCCTAGCTCAGCTCCGTCAGGGGGTGCTGTCAGCTTTCCAGCGCAGGAAGCGGCTGTCGGACACCTGATTCTCTCACTCTCTCACTAGCTCTCTGGCTGGTCTTCCCCGGACACCACGCTCGCAACTCCGACTCCACGGGAGCATGTGCAGGGGCCGCTCGCTAACGCTAAGGCTACAGCCCAGCTGTGTGCGTGGAGGACAGCGTGACTCTTGAGGCCCTGGCGGCACCGGGCGGACGCAGGCGGCCTACATCGTGCGACTCCAGACGCCGTCCAAGAAACGAGCACGTGAACATGCTGCCAGGCAGAAAGGTGCACCGACACTCACCACACAGACTAGGAAGCTCGTACTGGGTGGAACACGAGGCAGTGAGAGCATCTGGTGACAAGACACATGCGGTGCCACCAGCAGCCCAGGTACTGGGCAAGCCCAGGAGCAGAGCCACACAAAGCGGGGAAGGATGTAAAGGGAAAGGGGAACAGGCAGAGAAGAGCCCAGATTCCTCGTGTACGTGTGACCATCCTACTCCAGCTGGACGCTGCACACTCGAGACCTGTGTCATTAATCTAACGAGTCAAAGAGGACCAAAAGGATGGCGAGTCTGCTCTGTGCTGTGTGTCACCAGAAGGGGAGGTGCCAGGGGTGCTAACGATGAACTGTGGAGCTGCAGGCGGCCACGCAAGGTCCCCTTAGGCCAGTCCAGCTCAACTCTGCCTCACATCAGACCCGTCAGGAGAAGCTAGAGGGCGGTGTGGCGGGAGGAGGGAGGGGAAGAGTACCAGCAAACACAGAAGGAGAGACTGCGCGGCCCAGGAGGGAAGCAGCAAAGAAACGCAGCACAGCTGAAGACCCAATCCATCCCGCGTCCAAACCAACTCCTCTTCTCCCGGTCTGTGCAGCCCAGACCACGTGCGTGGACGTTACCTGAGCACCTCATAGTAGCCCTTGGCGGCAGCCACGTGGAGGGCAGTGGCCCCTGAGCGCGCCTGCCTCACATCCTGTATTTTCCCGCTGTTGAGCCACTGGCGGGCGTCCTGCAGCATCTGCTGTTCCTCTGCCTTCCTCGACTGCTCGAGATCGACCCCTGCAGAAGCCAGATCCAGAGAGCCAGCATCATCAAAGGTCCCTCAGATTCAAAACGCATCCTAAATACAACCACTAACGGCAGTTAGTCATCAAGTGGGGTCGTCTTCAGATTTATCTTCATTTAGAAGAGCCATGACATTTACAGACTCATCAGTAGTTTTATCAGGGTTAAATCACCAGGTTAAATAGTACTTGATGGCAGATCCATTAAGGGACCATACTTAACAGTGTTTTCAGTTTTAAGAACATAAAAACCAAAGGGAATATTATTTTATATTATAGTATTTGTACAAAGTACGCATTTCAAAGTCCTTTTACATGTTATACCATTTTAGCTTCCCCACAATCCTTTGAGGTAAATATAATAGATACTGCTATCCCCACTTAACAGATGAGGAAATAAACATACAAAGGTCACGTGCCTCACTCAAGGCCACAGAACACATCAGAGCTGTCACCAGAACGCTGATATCCTAGGTCCCCGTCTTCTCCTCTTTTCCACTCACTACACCTTAGGATTGGTATCAAAAATCTTAGTTTCAGGTATAATATACTTAAAAAAATTAACTACCTCTGAAGTTCATTCCCCTGTGTAGGGAAATACACGGACTGAAGCTATACGCCCCAGAGCCGAGGAGAGGTGATGCACAGTGAAACGTCCAAGGGAATGTGGATTTTGTTTCCCTTTAAAACATTATGGAGGAAATCCCAGGGTGCCTCCCTTTAGCCAACAACTCTCTAACCTCTGTGTCAGTGAAAAGGAGCTGGGGTGGGGTATTCCCTGTTGCATAAAATAATGACCTGTTCCTAGGACAAACACCCCCGCCCAAGGAGTCTCACACTCATTGGCAGGCTTTACCTGTGCATGGTCTGCTCCCCTCCCTCTCAGTTCTTGAATGGGACCCTGGGAAGTACCTGAGGATTATCTGTCTGATTTGAGGAGATGGATGGGGGGAAGAGGTAACTGATTTATTTTATTTCTTCTTTTTTTTTTTTTTACAGCTTTATTGAGATTTAATTGACATATAACTTCGTATAAGTTAAAGGTGTACAACACCTATATACCGCATGATTACCACAGCAGTTATTAAATACCTCCATCACCTCACATAATTACCATTTCTTTTTTGTGGTGAGAACATTTAAGATCTCTCGGCAACTTTCCAGTATATAATACACTGTTGTTAACTATGGTCACCTGCTGTACATTAGATCCCCAGAACTTGTCCATCTTGTAACTGGAAGTTGGTGCCCTTTGACCAACATCTCCCCCACTCCCCAGCCCTTGCAAACCCCCTCTCTGCTGTTTCTATGAGTTCTGCATTTTTAGATTCACATACCAGCAATATCATACAGTATCTGTCTTTCTCTGTCTGACTTATTTCACTTAGCATGATGCCCTCAAGGTCCATGCACGTTATCATATATAGCAGGACTTCCTTCTTTCTCGTGGCTGAATACTATTCTATTAGCTACAGTATAAATAGATATATATACACATACCACGTCTTCTTCATCCATTCATGCATACACTGACACTCAGGTTGTTTCCTATCTCAGCTACTGTGAATAATGTTGCATTGAACACGGGAGTGCAGATATCTCTTTGAAATTCTGATTTCATTTCCTTTGGATATACACTCAGAAGTGGAATTGCTGGATCATATGGTAGTTCTATTTTTAATTTTTTAAGGACCCTCCATACAGTTTTCCACAGTGGCTGCACCGATTTACATTCCCACCAGCCGTGTGGGAGGGCTCCCTTTTCTCCACACCCTCGCCAACACTTGTTATTTCTTGTCTTTTTTTTTTTTGCAGTACATGGGCCTCTCACTGCTGTGGCCTCTCCCGTTGCGGAGCACAGGCTCCAGACGCGCAGGCTCAGCGGCCATGGCTCACGGGCCCAGCCGCTCCGCAGCATGTGGGATCCTCCTGGACCGGGGCACGAACCCGTGTCCCCTGCATCGGCAGGCGGACTCTCAACCACTGTGCCAGCAGGGAAGCCCTGTTTCTTGTCTTTTTGATAATAGCCATTCTAACAGGTGTGAGGTGATTGCTCAATAAGGTTTTGAGTTGGACTTCTCTGATGATTAGTGACGTTGAGCATCTTTTCATGTGCCTGTTGGCCATTAAATGTATGTCTTCTTTGGAAAAATTTCTATTCAGCTCTTCTGCTTTTTTAATTGGATTGTTTGGTTTTTTGCTATTGAGTTGTATGAGTTCCCTATATATTTTGGATATTGACCTCTTATCAGATATGTGACTTGCAAATATTTTCTCCCATTCCATAGGTTGCCTTTTCATTGTGTTGATTGTTCCTTTTGCTGTGCAGAAGTTTTTAGTTTGATGTAGAGCCACTTATTTATTTTTGCTTTTGTTCCTTGTGCTTTTGGTGTAATATCCAAAAAAATCATTGTCAAGACCAACGTCAAGAAGGTTTTCTCATAGGAGTTTCATAGTTTCAGAATTTGACTCCATTTTGAGTTAATTTTTGTGAGCATGAAAATAAGGGTCCAATGTCCTTCTTCTGCATGTGATTATCCAGTTTTCCCAACACCATTTATTGAAGAGACTATCTTTTTCCCATTGAGTCCTCCTGGCTCTCTTGTTCAAATATCAGTTGACCGTATATGTGAGGGCTTGTTTCTGGGCTCTGCAGTCTGTTCCATTGGTCTATGTGTCTACTTTTCTGCCAGTACCATACTGTTTTGATTACTATAGTCTGTAATCAGGAAATGTGATGCCTCCAGCTTTGCCTTCTTTCTTTGGCTATTCAGGGTCTTTTGTGATACCAAGTTTTAGGACTGTTTTTCTATTTCTGCAAAAAATGCCACAGGAATTTTGATAGAAATTGCATTGAATCTATATATGGCTTTGGGTTGTATGAATGTTTTAACCATATTAATTCTTCCAATCCATGAACATAGGATATCTTTCCATTTGTGTTTTCTTCAGTTTCTTTCATCAGAGTCTTACAGTTTTCAGTGTACAGATCTTTCACCTCCTTAAATTTATTCCTAAGTATTTTATTGTTTTTGATGCCATTGTAAATGGAAATGTATTTTTTACTTCTTTTTCAGATAGGTTGTCATTATTGTATAGAAACGCAACTGATCTCTGTATACTGATTTTGTATTCTACAACTTTACCAAATTTGTTGATTAATTCTAAGTGTTTTCTGTTTGAGTCTTTAGGATTTTCTATACATGAGATCGTATCATCTGTAAACAAAGACAACTTTACTCCTTGCTTTCTGATTTGAATGCCTTTTATTTCTTTTTCTTGCCTGGATAGGACTTCCAGTACTATGTCGAACAGGAGTGGTGAGAGTGGGCACCCTTGTCTTATTCCTGATCTTAGAGGAAAAGCTTTCAAACTTTCACCACTGAGTATAACGTTAACTGTGGGCTTGTCGTATGTGGCCTTTATTATGTTGAGGGACATGCCTCCTACAATCAGTTTGTTGAGAATTTTTATCACAAAAGGATGTTGTATTTTGTCAAATGCTTTTCCTGCATCTGTTGAGATGATCATATAATTTTTATCTTTCATTCTACTAATTGGTATATCACTTTTATAGATTTGCATATGTTGAGCCATCCTTGCATCCCAGGGATAAATCCCATTTGATCATGGTGTGTGATCCTTTTATTGTGCTGCTAAATTCAGGTTGCTAATCTTGTGTTGAGAATCTTTGCATCTATATTCATTGGGAATATTGGCCTAGAGTTTTCTTTTCCTGTAGTGTACCTATCTGGCTCTGTTATCAGGGTAATGCTGGTCTTGTAAAAAGAGTTTGAAAGTGTTCTTTCCATTTCAATTTTTGGGGAAGAGTTTGAGAAGGACTGGTATTAATTCTTCTTTAAATGTTTGGTAGTATTCACCAGGGAAACCATCTGGTCCTGGGTTTTTCTTGTTGTTTGATTACTGATTCAATCTCCTTATTTGTTATTGATCCATTCAGATTTTCTATTTCTTCCTGATTCAGTCTTGGTAAGTTGCACGTTTCTGAGGATTTACCCGTTTCTTCTAGGTTATCCAATTTGTTTGCACACAATTGTTCACAGTAATCTCTTACGATCCTGTGTATTCCTATGGTATCTGTTGTAATGTCTTCATTTCTCATTTTATTTATTTGAGTCTTCTTTCTTTTTCTTAGTCTAGCTAAAGGTTTGTCAATTTGTTTATTTTTTCAAAAAACATAAAAGCTCTTAGTTTCATTCATATTTTCTATTGTTTTTCTGGTCTCTTATTTCAATTATTTCTGCTCTGATCTTTGTCATTTTCTTCCTTCTGTGAATTTTGGGCTTAACTTGTCCTTCTTTTTCTAGTTCCTAGAGGTGTAAAGTTAGGTTATTTGAGATCTTTCTTTTTTCCTAAGGCATGCATTTATCACTATAAACTTCCCTCTTAGAACTGCTTTTGCTACCTCCCACAAGTTTTGGTAATGTTGTGTTTCATTTTCGTTTGTTTCAAGATATTTTTGGATTTTTCTTTTGGTTTCTTCTTTGACCCGCTGGTTGTTCAGTAGCATGCTGTTTAACCGCCACAGTCTGTGAATTTTCCAGTTTTCCTCCTGCTGTTGATTTCTAGTTTCATACCACTGTGGTCAGAAAATATACCTGGTATGATTTCAGTCTTCTTAAATTTGCCAAGACGTGTACTGTGGCCTGTCATATGACCTATTCTGGAGAATGTTCTGTGTGCCCTTGGCAAGGAGGTTTGTTCTGCTGTTGGATGGAATGTTCTGTATGTCTACTCGGTCCATTTGGTCTAAAGGATAGTTTAAGTCCAGCGTTTCTCTGTTGATTTTCTGCCTGGATGATCTATCCATTGTTGAAAGCAGGATACTATCATTGTATTATTGTCTATTTCCCCCTTCAGCTCTGTCAGTATCTGCTTAATATATTTAGGTGTTCCGATGCTGGGTGCACATGTATTGTATTCACAATTATTACATCCTCTCGATGAACTGAAAGGGGTATAACTGATCTGGAACAGACCAGAATTCCACACACAAAGAGTTAACAGTGCTGCAAAGGTAAGCATACATATGAATGCCTCTTCCAACAGAGTATACTCCTTAATGGAAGAGTCAGAAATTAAAATCAAAACTACTATTAAAAATCCAGTTTATTTTTAAGAAGTCACTTGTAAATTGTAACACCAATCTGAGGAGATAAGGCTGAGTGGCACTTGATGGTAAATTAGGCATAAAGTTCTTCATTTCAATATGACACAAAAACTATACACAGTATTCATACAAGTATTTTCTGCCCTAGAACATCATTATTTTAAGGCAGGGGTCAGCATACGTTCTATTTAGGGCCAGATATTAAATAAATGTTTTCAGCGTTGCAGGCCATTTGGCCTGTCACAGCTATTCAGCTCTGCTGTAGGAGTGCAAATGCAGCTTTGGATAACATGTGAGCAAACGGATATGGCCAGGACTGGCCCTGACTGTTCTAAAGCATCATGTCAGAAAAGGTCACTGGAGAGAAATCTTTTGGACTCAACTGCAGATTGTGGGTAAAGTGGTTTAACAGAAAGACTACACATCACTATAAACCATGTCCACAGAGTTTTGTGGTGGTTCTAGCAAACGCCCTAAGACCTGTCCTCCCTGCTAACTAACGAGTGTTATTTGCTACTTTTTTAACTAAAAGAACCCAAAGACCTCCAGTAGCAGAATCCTGACCTAGTCTCTGAAATGGATTCTTCTGAAAATATAAAATAAGTTCTTTCAGAGTTTATTCTTCTAAGTTAGCTTCCTTACCGTGACAAACTACCAAAATAATTGTCATGATTAGTATGGTTAAAGATCATTTCAGAGGTTGCAATAAACACCTCAACCGGCACCACTTTCAGCTCTCATCAAGAGAAAAGATGCAAAGTCATAAGCAGAGTTTGGCCAGTACTCAAAGGGACACTGTATCTCATCCTTTCTTTAGACTCTTCACAGTGTGGAGCGAAGTCCACACCGTGTACACAGAGTAAGACACGCTCATGCCCCTCCTCAGTCTAACCTGCATCATCAAACAACAGTCAGGTCGCCTAACTGCACAATGGGTACACAGCCCCAGAATGGAAAAAACAAGGAAGGACTGGCCCTCCTTTTGGCATCTGGCCTATTCTTGTGTGAGTATTAAGAGGGTATGTGATGTGGGTAATGATGACTAACGCTGTGCGGGTAGACCCAACCTTCCTATCACACTACAGCGCACGGCCCTGCACAGCAGAGCCTCACCTACCCCCTAGCTTACCTTGCTTCTTCACTTGCTGCAGAAGAAGATCCTTCATGGCAGGCTCTTCTGCGAGGTCAGAGGGGACTTCCCCTTCACTGTTCACAACACCCACGCTGGCTCCATGGTTAATGAAATACCTGTGCAGACAAGATCCAGAATCAAGGTTCTCTCTCCAGTCTAACATCAGCTTACACTCCTATCCCTGGGGTTCAATGCAGAGCACGGCCTCTGTTCTGGAGTTTTTAATGTGGTCCCAGATAAGGTATTCCACTGTTAATTTCTAACTCCACTAGCCTTCAATAATTAGGATCAAAAGCTTCCCTATTTCTTGGTAAGAACAATGCCTACAAGCGGGATTTCCTTCACACTCATGTTCCTAACCCCCACCCTCTCATTCCCAGTGGACAGCAAGAGACTCTCTAAATATCTCAAGGAAGACATGCAGCCCTAAAGCTCACCCACCATCCCTGGGGTCCAAACACAGGCTCCCAAAAGGACTTACTACACCTGTAATATTGAGAATGAGAGTTCCCAGAAGACACGTAAAGAAGTAATTCTCACAGAAACTTTCCCAATGCCACATTAAGAGTATATTAAGTAGTGTTGGGGCACGAAAACAGAAAAATAAAGGACGAATTAAAATTTTCATCAATCTGCCTAAATTACGCCTTCATAGAACTCTCCCTTCAACCAGCCAGGTATATGAAATCTACACTCTAAGAAGAAACTAAATTACTGAGGAAACAAATTGTTCTATTCTAAATGATTAAATTCTATATTGAAATATAATACTTGATCCTAAAGAAGAAAGGTCTGACAATTTTAATACCTTACATAGATCCTTTTTGATTTTCAAAGTACTTTCACGTAAAATTATATAATGAGTCTTAAACAATTTTATGAAGTAGGCAAGGTGGGTACTATTAGGGGGCAAATGGCAGAGGTTATGCCCCAGTCTTTTGAATTCAAGTCTAGTTCACCTTGGCACTAAATCAAGTTACTTTTGGGCCAGTGAGAATCCCAATTATGCTGGGAGCTCTATCAAATATAAGTATTTAAAGGAGAAAGAAAAACTGTTTAAATTAAACTTCAACGAATCAACAATTCAGTAAGCATGTACTGGTCCCCTCCTGCGTTTAAAGGTACCACATTTTAGACACTGTAGAAGATCTTAAGAGGATAATCAACGCATGGCCACTGTATTCAAGGAGGCAGAGGAGAATCAACAAAGATTACATCAAGACCACGTTTTTGCTTTCTCATTGCCTAGTACCTAGTATAAACAGAGCTTCAATAAATGTTTTTAACTTACAGATTGATTCCACATGTATGAACTCATCTCATTTTCAGCTTTCTCCATCTTTCCCTCACAGACTCAGACAGAAACAAACTCTTTCTCCTCCAAGGCTAACCTGCTCCACGTGTTTTCTTAATTGTACTGAGGCCCAGTCCTCTGTCCATCTGTTGCCCCTCATTTCCCTAATCAAGAGCTCCTCTCTTTTGGTTTCTCCCCTTCAGGACAAAGAGGATGTTCAACTACACCTCCCCAACCCTGAAAAATCAAAATGCAAGTAATATACACAGTAAGCACTCGATAAATGCTTTCTGGATGGAACTGTACCCTCTGCTCCAATCAAACTCGATGCCTCACTGAACCCAGACACACCCCACTGTCGCCCGGTCTCTCCCACAGATTGAGTAGTTTCTCCCAACTGATGAAACACCCTCCCCTTCTCCTTTCCCTGCTAGAAACGTTTCATATCTTTCAAGGTCCACTGAAAATGCCTTTGCCTGTTCTCACCAACCACACATTCCCTCTCCTTCCGTGAACTCAGTCCTCCCCAGCACTAAGTCCGCGCTCCTGTCGTGACACACGCGGGTCTCGATGCAGCTGCCCCACCAGGCTGGAAGCTACTTCAGGGCAACAGCTGTGCCCTTCTCATGGCTATCACTGCCATGAGGTCTGACGTGCTCTTTCCTCTCTTGGCAACCCACAAATACTACGTGAAATAAATAAAACATCTTAGCCACTCTGCTCTGACACCCATTCCATTCTTTACTGGATCAGGCACAATGTCACTTGGGCATACAGGCCCCTGCTTTTCCCTTTTCCGACAAGTTCTTAGACCCATGATCAGGAAGACTCATTTCTAGAAAGTAATCTGGTTCAGAAAGAGATTCTTCTTAGGTAAGGCTACCTTCCTAAACCATTTTAAGGGTGAGAAGGAAACAGGAAAAACCTCTCTAGCTTCACACTTTTACCTGAACAAGAATCCATACCAACCTATGAGGTACGATTTTTTAATTTATTATTATTTTTTTATCTTTGGCCGCACCATGCAGCGTGTGGGATCTTAGTTCCCTGACCAGGGATCAAACCTGGGTCCCCAGGGGCTTCCCTGGTGGCTCAGTGGTTGGGGGTCCACCTGCCGATGCAGGGGACACGGGTTCGTGCCCCGGTCCGGGAAGATCCCACATGCCGCGGAGCGGCTGGGCCCGTGAGCCATGGCCGCTGAGCCCGCACATCCGGAGCCTGTGCTCCGCAACGGGAGAGGCCACAACAGCGAGAGGCCCGCGTACCGCCAAAAAAAAGATACAAAAAGAAAAATGACAAAATGATCAAATGCTAATCGTATCTGAAACACTGTTCAGAGGCCCTGAGGTGAGCCAACCAAAATGAGTAGCATAAGCAACGGGGTTCTTTCGTTGTCCAGAAAATGCTGCTGCACAGATGAGCATGTAAAGATGGTCAAGTGGATACCGTCTAAGGGTGACGCACAGCAGGAGGTAAGGAGGGCCGTTCCCACCACCCCACCACAAAGGGGGTCTGGTCCAGCTCATCTTTCCTGGCCAGACTTTCATGTCTGACTAGTAATCACCTGTATGGAAACAGTAACTCTCATCAATTCATTTCACTCAAGGTAATATTTATTTGGGCAAGAGACACTTAAATTGTGAACTTATTTCCAAAGGAACTATGTTCATCCACAAAGATGAGATAAAGAAACCACCGTGAAAAAGCATTTACAATCATCCTCTGTACTCAGTTTCACAAAAGGAAGAAAAAAGAGCCTCCGTGGATCACGCCAACACGAGGGGCCCTAATTCCAAGCGTGAGCTCTGCCTGTTACCTTCCAATGGAGAAAAGTGAAATCCTTGAATTGATGAGATTTGATAGCTCAAAATCACAAACAAGCCACCTGAACAAATAATCAAATATCAATGATGAGGGACTAACATGTTCTATAAATGTTTCTTAGATACAGTTTTCAAGTGAAAATGGAAACCTCTGAGGAAGCCACCTTAACTCCTCAGCATCGGAACGTTGGTGAATGGGTTAGGCTGAGAATCAGAGCCCTCCCGTGAGACCCTGCGAAGGGGCAGCCCGGCGAGAGGAGGCGACTGATTCACGGAACCAGAACGGAGACAGGATAAAACCGCGCTGCTGACTCCTGCTGGCGGTGGGGCCAGTCCAGCCACCCGCTTTTTAGAACAAGAAGCCCAGTCAACACCAGTGCTTCGGCCTGATCTTTCTCTGCCTCTGACCCTGCCGTTGTCTGACTTCCCCCACTGGGCACCCTCCCCCAGGACACCCGGGCAAAGTAGTTTCTGTGGGAGGCCATTCCCAGGCCTCTGCAGAGCTGTTTGCTGAACAGATGAAATGTAACGGAGCTCTAATCCTACTGAAAGTGGCCTTAAGACAAGCAACTGCATCTTCAGAGGACCACAGCATATCATGATTTTATTTAGAGAACTTGCCTTAGCAATCTACACTTACTCTCATGTAGAATACACTCAATTGCCTCATTTTAAAGATGTTTTAAGTGCCAACGTCTCTTTCTATTTAAAAATAACCTCCCTGACCACTCCTTCATTCAACAGACATCTACTTAGTGCCCCTTCCAGCCCAGACACTATGTGGTTGGGATTCTTCTGCCCAGGGAGGGGCCCCGGCTGTGCTGGAGGCTGGTCTCAATGAGGGGAGGGCTGGGCTGGGGGTGGGGGGGTGTGCGTGCCCCTCCCACCCTTCCTTTGCTCGGACGCTTGTCTCTCACTCTTCTGCTATTACCTACGTGAATTCTGTGACCAGCAGCCAGGCATTCTCCACCTTCATTTGTATTAAGCATTGCTTTTTTTAAAAAAAAAAACAATAAAACAGGTTTACAAAAAAGTCCAGAAAAATTCTCCAGGCCTGCCCACGTGTCCAGCTATAGTTGCTCAAAAAGTCAACCCAGGGCTTCCCTGGTGGCGCAGTGGTTGAGAGTCCGCCTGCCGATGCAGGGGACGCGGGTACGTACCCCAGTCCGGGAAGATCCCACACGCCGCAGAGCGGCTGCGCCCGTGAGCCATGGCCACTGAGCCTGCACGTCCGGAGCCTGAGCTCCGCAACGGGAGAGGCCACGGCAGTGAGAGGCCCGCGTACCGCAAAAAAAAAAAAAAGTCAACCCAGACAGTGCAACAGACAGAAGCCACCTCTGCATATCCCAACAAATATGAATTACCTGAAAATAGAAGCAAACACAAAATTTCAACTAAAAAAACTACAGATTTAGCAGCTATGTAAAACACAGCATCAATTATTCCTTAAAAATAATTCAATCTCCTGCTTTTATAATTTGCGGTAAAGAGAAATTACTACTATTTATGAAATTCAAATCCTTCAGAGTGGAAGAGGAACGAAGGCCGTCCCACAAGCGCCCCACCGGCACAGACACTCACTCCGCGATGTTGAGGTGGCCACAGGACGCTGCTGCGTGGAGGGGCGTCCAGCCCTCGCTGTCCTGCTGGTTCACACTGGCTCCGTTCTCCACCAGAAACTTCACCATGTCCACATTTTCATCAATACAAGCCTGAAAAGAAAAGTCCATCCATTTACTCAGCAAGTGCTTACTGAGTTCTACACCACGCCAGACGCTGCTCTGGGCACGGACAATGCAGCAGCGCTGATGAAACACTAATTTCCATTTCTTGCATCCTGACGCAAGTGTCCAGAGCGTGACTTCTCAGCTTTGTGATCTTATGCAAATCCCTGAATTCTTCCCATGCCTCAGTATCTCAGCTGTGAAACAGGCATAATGATATTTAATCTTACTTAGTGTGCTGTTAGGGTTAAACGAGGAAAGTGACTTCTAAAACTATAAATGGGTGAGCTGTTTCATCATTATAAAAAAAAGAGGGAATGTTAGGAACCACTAATTTGCCCATGAATTTTAAAGGAAAACAGTCACATAGGATCAAATGCAACTTTCTCAGTGGGAAGTTGCAGTTTATCTTCTAGGGTTGCTAAACTATCCCCACTTTGGTGAGAAAGGGTGCAGTGATCCTTCAAACAGAAGAAATGTATTTTCTTTTCACCTATCTTCTGAATAGCCGCAGACAATATGGCAAAGTATGTTTGCAGTTGTGATTGGCTGGGCATCCTTAGCTGCCCAACTCACAGCAACAATGAGAAGGCAGAGAGGCTTTCTGCATAAAGCCTTCCGGCCTACCAGAAGCCCAAAAGGAACAGTCACAAACAGCAGCGAGGCCTGCCAAGACCCAAAGGCCATCTAGACTATCGACAGAGTAAAAGGAGGCAAAAAGCCCACACCGGTAAGAGTGACCATCATCAAGGCTGCGGTGGATCCAAAACAGCTGAGACAATTCAGGACCAGAAACAAATGAGAGTCCTCTTTCTAAAACTTGTCTCTTAACCCCCTCCTTTTCAAAAAGAACAAAGGTTAAAGCTTTAGCTGAGAAACAATTATCTGGATCAAAATGATTTTTTTTTTTTTTTTTTTTTTTTCCGGTACGCGGGCCTCTCACTGCTGTGGCCTCTCCCGTTGCGGAGCACAGGCTCCAGATGCGCAGGCTCAGCGGCCGTGGCTCACGGGCCCAGCCGCTCCGCGGCATGTGGGATCTTCCCGGACCGGGGCACGAACCCGCGTCCCCTGCATCGGCAGGCGGACTCTCAACCACTGCGCCACCAGGGAAGCCCCAAAATGATTTTTATAATGATATTAATACATGATTTGCCTTTTCTGCTGTGTTGACATTTGCACTAACAATGCAAAGACATGGTGGGGAGAACTCCTGGAGCCTTTGCACAAGTCAAGGGAGGCACCAGAGGGTGCGGGTGCTGACTGTACTCTTCCTGGCCACATGCTCTCAAGCAAAACAAAACCCAAAAAAGGCCAGTTTCACTCAAGAGTGACCTTGATGAAGCAGTGAACATTATTACTTTTATTAAACTGTAAGCGTTCGTAATACTGTGTGTGACAAAACAGCAGGCACACATAAAGCCCTTCTCCACGGAACAAAGCACAGCACCCTCCCTAAGCAAAAAGCTCCTGCGCATCTGTTTGAGTTGCAAGATCGACGAGCAGCTTTTCCACAGATGCTGCTTTTCCTCAAAAGAGCAACCGACAGGTAAATTACAATGATTAAGACTTGAAAATGAACAAGGTGAGCCCGTCACTTCAAAGAAAAAAACCTAATATTTGTTGCCAATGGTAAAATTTGACCATCCAATTAAAATCAGAATTTTGGGAAACATACCCACTACCATGAGCTTGACAGCTTCCTAATACTCGGTTTTCTGATGCGGTCAATGGGATTATCAACAAATGTGGTCTTTTGATATTATAGACTGAAACGTATTAACATCTGGAAGATGTGCATAACTCAATGAACCCATATTTTCCACATAATCAGATGCATGGTGTGAGAAAATCATGCATGGGTAAAAGATTCATTCAAAATACAAGTTAGACCACCGGATTTTAATATCTCAAAGTAAGAAAAGTCCACTGACATGGTTTCAGATTCCACACTGCAACTAACATTTAAGAAACTACTATATACTTACTGGCGTTTCAGTATACTGCCAAGAAGAATACCCACAGTTGTCTGGACAGACTATTAAAATATTCCTCCCTTTTCCAAATAGACATCCATGTGAAGCCAGATGTTCTTTATGTACTTTAATCAAAACAATGTATCATACACAAGACTGAATGCAGACACTAAGAGATTTGTAAAAATGTAAAACAATGCCACTCTTCTCACGCCACCATGTCAGTGGACTTTTCTGACTTTGCTTTTGTTTTTGAAAGTATATAGCTCTTTCCAATTAAAATATGTGATTTATATGAACATGTAATGGGTTATTGCTATTTTAAATGAATTAAGAATAATATTAATAATACTTTCAAGATTTTTCAGTAATATATAACAATACTTATGAACGAAAGCTCTTTGGGGTCCTGAGTAAGTTTTTAGCGTGTACAGGATTCCTTAGATGAAACAGTTTGAGAACTGACGTCGTCAGTGAAATATACCAAGGGATATTTTATGGTGATAATGAGCGACAGTTTAAACAGCAAAAGGTTTTACTGTGGGAAGAATTCAGGCCAGAATTCAGAGGGTAACTACTCCACTTAAGGAGCACCTATCCTACCAAGAGGACTTCAGGAAACCCCTCCAGATAAACCGCGTGTCAATCCCGCTTAGAAACAAAGGATGGATGAAAAGCGGTTGATGCAATCTAGAGGATATTTGATTAGGCGACCTTGGTTACAAAATGACATCTTCACTCATTTCCCCCAAACCATTTGATACTCTTTTTACGATTAGTGAGATTAGCTAAACATCTCAACCTAGATTTGATTTGATGTCACATAATATATTCCTCCAACCCGATCTTTTGAGGCCAGACGACTTTTATAGCCAGTATTCACGACAGTCTCTTTTTCAACAAGCAGCTCCAAAAATTACATTTCTTCTATGATGTTTTCTTAGGTTGATCAATTGCGACAAGCTTTCCCCATTTATACTTCTTTACCAGGTAAAATATTTCATAACTATTCATAACATTATAAACTATTTCATAATTATGATTATCACTAAATCTCTCATATACTGTATGTCTGCCAGTCTATAATCCCACCGGGCAAGATTTAACCAACCCCTTGCAGAGTACCTCACTAAAAACTATTAACACTTTAACTGTGAGGATGGAAGAGGGCATTTAAAAAAAGTTTTTTTTTAATTAATTTATTTTTGGTTGTGTTGGGTCTTCGCTGCTATGCGCGGGCTTTCGCTAGTCGTGTCAAGTGGTGGCTACTCTTCGTTGCGGAGCGCGGGCTTCTTATTGCGGTGGCTTCTCTTGTTGCGGAGCACGGGTTCTAGGTGCCCGGGCTTCAGTAGTTGTGGCTCGTGGGCTCTAGAGCGCAGGCTCAGTAGTTGTGGTGCACGGGCTTCGTTGCTCCGCGGCATGTGGGATCTTCCCGGACCAGGGATCGAACCCGTTTCCCCTGTACTGGCAGGCAGATTCTTAACCACTGCACCACCAGGGAAGTCCGAGGGCACTTTTCAAAACGGTGCTAAAGTCCAAGGAGAAGAAAGTGGTTTAGAGGGTAAGTACTCTCTCTGCCCATGTAGTCATAAACTCCTGTGTCAGGAAGGTCAAACGTGCCATCTTGACCTGTGTTAAGCAGCTGGGTCAACTGCTCCTTGCTTGGCTGCAAATGTATTTGGCTCTGAAAGAACAGCCTGAACACTTAGCCAATGGCCACACCACCACTAGGCAGAATTTTGGAAGCCAGTGTTTTCAAGATGATTCTTCACCCTTTGCAGATGATGGCATCCAAATTCCTGAGGCTAAAATAACCCCAGCTAGTCCAGGTATCAAACAGGAGAAAACCTGTCTTTTCTCTTTCCTCCCCTCTTACGTATCTCCCTTCCTTTTCTTAATCTCCTTCACCCATCATAACTTTAGTTCTCTTCCTTTTCAGTTTCATAATTTCTGTCTATGAATCTTGAATCCTTGATACAGTATTTTTATAAGCATGACACTGTGAGGATGTCCGAGACAATAACAACAAAAAGCTGGCCTAATCTGCGACGTAATCTGACAAAGCATCAATCTCCAAAGAATCATTTCAGAGAAAATAAAGCAGGACAACTGTTAGGTGATTCCCAACACCCTCCACAGAGTGCAGGACAGTGTATCGTGAGAAGCATCAGCTTTGGAGCCAGGCGGACCTGGGCTCGTGCCCCAGCCCTGCCAGCGTGCAGAGTCTTGAGCGAGGATACAACCTGAGCGCCAGTGGCTCACCTGGAGCACGGGAATGCTGCCCACCCCGCAGGCCTTAGTGAGGGTGTAGGAGATGAGCCCTTGGCAGAGCGCGTGGCACTGCTGTTGTCAAGCCCACTGCCCTCCAGCTCCAGCGCCCTTTGGGAGGAAGGCAGCTCGGTTGCAAACGTCTTTGAACGAGCAAGCTTCGGGAGCCTGTTTGTTAATCTGCCTTCAGGAAATTCCCTCCAGGGCCCAGGATCCTGCGGGTTCCTAAGGTCAGGAGCCATAGGACTCAAACAGTACGTCCACAGTTAACTAAAGAGGATCGTCGTCGGCAGACCCGCCAACAGATTTGTAGGACAGTCACTCTCATGACATATCTTGGAGTGACCGATCTCTGTTCTTTGTTTTTGTTTTTTTCCCCTCCAGAAGAAAGAATATGACTAAAGTCATGGAGGAGAGACAAACAGTCCCTGAAAACCTTCTCAACTAAACAATGACTAAATTTAGACGCCCTCTGCCCACTCTGCCTGCAGCTGTGCTGCTGACTCATGGGGACTAGGCCGGCAGGATGAGCAGACTCGCCATCTACGAAAGCCGCGCCCGGGCCGTGGCCCCCAGCGCTGCGCCTCCACACAGGGCTGCGGGAGCCTTCCCCACACACAGGTCTTTCCTTTTCTTGAACAGGCAAAGAAGGCTAAACAGCTTTCTGCTGTTACTTTTGACATCAGTGGGAAAGCTCTTCTTTGCATTTAACCCTATTCTTTCTGCTGTGGCTTATGTCCATTTCTTTATATTTTCCTTCCCTAAAGACAAGCAGAATATTACTAAAGTAACAACTTGTTCTAAGCTCCTTGAGAGAAAGAGATATTATGTAATTATTAGCCCAGAAAGCTATCGGAAAAATTGCCAGGTAATAATTTAAAGCTTCCTAAAGTCAGCATGTCACAGTTCCCTGGCAATGAGACGCTACCTCCAAGGAAAATCCTTGATTTTAGCGGTAAAATGGGCAAGAGCACCACAGTCCCTCTACTGTACCTAATACTGCTCTCTCCCCAGCAAGGGCTGATGGCTGACCAGTGCCAGAGCTAATCTGGGAGTGCAGGGGCCGCCTTACAAAACAAAGCCTCCTCCGTTCCCAAAATAGCCCGCAACTGTCACCGCCACCAAGCGCCACCGGTCCAAGCGCTGACCTTGCTGCCGTGTCTCGGGACACTGCTCAGACTACCTGCCTGGGCCCAGAACGGCGTCTCCCCAACAAAGGCCCGTCCACCCCAGCACAGGGGACATGCTGACGCTGGCCTTGGGGCAGCGGGACGCCTATTTGTTTGGATTTTTCAGCCCACGCTTGCCTTGATTTCCACAAATCAGGCTGACAAAAGCGCTGGGAGATGACGATGCTCGTAATACATCCCCACTGCATACCTTTAACTATTTTGTCCTTTACAATCCCAAACTTTTATAATTCAATAACAATAATTTACATATAGTGTATATAACTCAAAGTTTGTATTATTCCCAAAATTATATAATTTCAACTTTACGCTGAAAACCCTAACTGCCTGGAGATAACAGCAAAGAGCCTAATGTCGTTCACAAAAATATTTATCAGCCAAACACCCTGAATCACCTATATGAAATTCTCAAGTCATTGCTAGCAAAGCTAGAATGTAAATTCCACAAGGGCAGGAATCTTTGACTATTTGTTCACTGATATATCCCAAATACCTAGAGCAGCACTGGGCACCTAGTAGGACACCAAAAGATGTCTGCTGAATACAAAGAACGAATGCCCAAAGGCACAGAAAGTCACATTTTCTATACGTTCTGTTGATTCTCGGTTATCTGGACTCACCAAAGGCTTCTCTCCAGACTAATCCCACCAAAATCATGCAGCACATCCAAGTACGGGCTGGGGCTACACTGAGGACGCTGTATATTGATGCCTCCCATACATTCTGTTGTGTTCACAGATCTCCGTTCCTTTGATGCGGTGTGTTGAACAGTGGCCCCAAAAAGATATGTCCATGTCCTAACCCCTGGAACTGGAGAGTGTGACCTGACTTGGAAAAGGGGTCTTTGCAGGTGTAATGAGGTTAAGGTCTTGAGGTGAGACCCTAAGTCCAATGACAAGTGTCCAACTAAGAGGCAGGCAGGCAGGCAGGGGGAGATCTGACAAAGGCAGAAGAGGAGGTGGCAGTGTGCCCACGGGGACAGAGACTGGAGTGATGCGGCCACAAGGAACGCCGACCGTCACCAGGAGCTAGGAGAGGCAAAGAACAGGTTTCTGCCCTGGAGCCTCCAGAGGCAGTGTGGTCCCATCAACACCCTGATTTCAGACTTCTGGCCTCCAGAGCTGTGAGACAATAGATTTCTGTTGTTTTAAGCCACGAAGTTCCTGGTGATGTGTTACAGACGCCGCAGGAAACTAATATGACTGGCGCGGAACAGGAAGTCAGAACCTAGAGAGCCTGCCACGTCCTCACACCCTGGTACTAACAAAAGTCACAGCAGCGGGTCACCCTTCTTTGCCAGATGAAAGCTGGTCAAAAAATTAATTATACCACTTCTTAAGATACAGCTGCATTTAACAGAAGGTTTTAGAAGGTTTTTCGATCAATTTTCAGCCCAAAGAGCAACTGCCCTGGAAGAGCTGACCAAGTGCTTGCGTTAGGCACGCTGCTGCAGGTGCTCTGGCCGAGGACTGGAGCTGACACTCGGGGGGGGCAGTGAGTGAGCGGACTCACTCATTCATGGTGAGCCCACTGTGGACACAGCGTGTCTGAGCTCAAAGTCCCCTTGCTCCAGCAGGGCAGCCTCACCGTGTGACAAGAATTCAGATGAACAGATTCAAGGTGATAAAGAAGTCAGTACATCTGGAAATCTCAACCATCAGCAGATCAGCACGAGAAGGCTTTACCTTACTGTAGTTCATACCGCCTGACCCAGTGCTTGAGTCAAACCTTCCATTCCGCCCGTGATACAGTGTAACCACTACTGAAGTGAGAATCATAACAGCAGTCTGCTCCGACAGGCAGGTGACCCAGCCACTGTCAGCTCTGTGTGAGACTCACAGCCCCACTGGCATGGACAGTTTGGCTCCCAGATGGTGAGAACTATATTTGATTATGTACTCAGTGGTCAGGCAGGCTCTGGACACAGATCTGAGGCCTTTCAGGAGAGAGAGCCAACACAGACATCAGAAGGAAAGAATTTTCCATGGAGTGTACACTAAGATTCTTGTTCTCGATAAACTGGCATGCTATCCCCAGACTGTAAGTGTTCATAATTTGGGACCAGAGAACACCTTCCTTCAGTTAAGAGCAAGTATTATACTGTCTAAGGGTTGGCCGTATTCAGATTTCAAAAATATGTTCATTCTGGGTTCTAATAGGACATCCTCAAAGTGCCGCAAGCCCTAACCCTTCTAATAACGTTTCCCTCAACCTTCCCCGTGCATTTAAATGAAGAAAAGCCCATTAAGTTCTCTTACAGGTATCACCTTGGCAACTTCTGTACTATAAAGGCTATATACAGCTGACCTAACTTTTGTCATCAAGGCAGGTTTTTGAAAAGTCAAGAAGAAGAAAGAAGATGAAGAAAGGGCCCAGGAAATGAAAGCTGCATCTTCTCAAAGCCCATGGTTATTCTCAAACAGAAGTTTTATAGTTCCAGTCTCCAAATCTCTATCTGTCACTCATTGATAATCTTAATATTGAGGAACAATAAATGAGGCCTAATAATTGTGGTAAATTCCAAGCATGAGTTTCTCTCAGATCAAAAGAGTATATATGGCTAAATCAGCCTGACACTTGCAGAGCAATAAGAAAGCCCTTGGAGAGATTATCTTCTTACAGATTGTGCACATAAGGGCTGAGGCTTACCAAGTCATGAAATGACTCACCTTAACAGACTAGATCAAAAGAGGTTCCCTGGGAAAAGTAGACTATATCAAAGCTGTAGAAGGAAGGAAGGAACGTGGCAGCTGGAACAGTCCGCATTACGACTTTGCATTCTACAGATGCAGAAACTAGCCCAGAAAAGTTAAATGAATTATAAGGTCACATACTCAGTTGTGGAATCACCTAAGTTTTCTACCTACCAATTTAGAGGCACCCAAAACAGTATTCATGGGCCATGCTCAAGATACCACTTGGCCCATGGAACTTTTTTTTTTTCTGGCTGCGCTGTGTGACATGAGGGATCTTAGCTCCCCAACCAGGGATCGAACCTGTGCCCCCTGCATTGGGTGTGGGGAGTCTTCACCACTGGACCGACAAGGAAGCCCCGTGTGTGTGTGGTGTGTGGGTGTGTGGGTGTGTGGGTGTGTGTGTGTGTGTGTGTGATGGAACATTTTTAATACCTGACACTATCTTCCTAAAAATGACGTTGCTTTAGCATATACAGGGTAAACTGACATTAGTCTAGCTCTGCAATAATTTCATATGAGGAATGTGGCCAACTGGTTGATGTGAGTTGGTCACTCCTGACTAGACTAAATGCAAAACACAAAGATCCCATTTAAAGTGCCTGGGTTACCACTCTGTTTATTAGCATGAGGCTAGATTAGAAACCTCCCTCATAGCTTGGCTACCTGTCCTAACCGCAGCCCAAGGTCCACCCTGCTGCCAGTTGGCATGTAAACTGCTGTCCCATGGAGAGCGATTTTTCTGTTTAACTCCAGATCACTCTGTGCCCATAAACAAGTATTTCACAAGCCACAAGAGTATGGTCTGAAAGCAAGGGCACGGGCAATGTTCCACGCTGTCAAGTAAGCCTCAAAAAAGGAAGGCAGGCAATTCTGGGACCTGAGCTGGGTAAGGAGTAAAAGCCACAAAGAAATTACAGGAAGGTCAGACTCTCAAAGTATAAATCAGTACAGCAAATTTTATTCCTAAAAGAAGACATTAAGCAAGAAGTGATTATTTTCCCAGCATTTTCATCCAGAGTTTTGCATAGGCAAAGCTACTAATATATTAGTCTGTGTCATGTCTTCCCATGGGCAGGGTCCTACACTGCAGAGGCAGCAGGGAACGCAATCACACAACCCTACCAGGTACAGTGCGGTAGTCTACAGTGCGGACTATGGAATTAAGACTGCCTGGTCAAACCCTGGGACGACCAATCAGTAGCTCTGTGTTCTTGAAACAAGTGGTCTCTGTATGCTTCCGTTCCCTCATCTGCAAAATTATCGTACCAATCACAGTACCTACATCATGGGTCACAGATGAGCTAAGGTACACAAAAGCACTTAGTGCCCAGTATATAGTTTGATGCTATGGAAGTGTTAGCTGCTACTGTGACTATTAACAGTATATTATTATTTTTGTTTAGTCTCTAAGAGCACAAGAAAGGGCAAAAATTATATACTTCATTTAAAATAAACACAAATATAGTATAAACTCTATGTAAGTTCCAATAGATGCCAACAGGCCACAGAAGTCAGGTTCTGTTAGCAAGAAAGAGAAGAAGTAAACGAGAGGTGGGACTAGAGGAAAGGAAGGACGACAAGCCAGGACTGGAAGAACAGCTCACAAGGGGGCTCCGGGCCCGCAGACCGGGTTGTACAAACGTAACAGAGTCGCTGCTGTAGAGGCCCATCAGGTCTGCTGTTAGCACAGGCAGAAAATCTGAGAAGACAGATTTAAGTTGCAGACCTGACACTGACACATCACCAAAGAACAGGTTAAGACTTTATCTTAGTGACGTGTCCCTTGAGCGTGAAGCACTTCTCATTCATTCACGTAACAAACATTTACTGAGGCCTATACTATGCCAGACATAGTGCTTAGGAAGAGAGGCAGGAATCAAAAATGAGTAAGACTTTACCATTTAGTGGTAGAAAAAGTCATTTAAATGATACATGCAAGAGGAATCATACTCTAACATAAAATAAGAGACATGTACAGTGTTAGAGCTCAGAGTACGATGTCACTAACTTTGTCTGGGGGTGACGGGGAGCACCTCCCAAATGGATATTATTCACCCGCGTCATAAAGGACAAGGCATCGCCAGCTGAAAGCGCAGGGATGAAGAGAATCAGAAGAAAGGGAACAGGACATACGAAGATCCAGAGGAGAGGAAAAAAAGTTTTTTGGAATGGTGAGAAGTTTGGCCTGTTTGTACTCAGTCGGGGGGCGGGGCATACATGAAAATCTGAACAGGGCTTCCATCTGCCAGACTGAAGAGTTTGAACTTGACCCTGCAGGCTAATGGGACATGGAAGGAGGAGAGGCTGGTAGGGGAGACTGGCAGCAATGAAGGCCCCGTATCCCCCTATAAAGACTTTAACCTTATCCTGAAGGCAGCAGGGAGGGCCTGAGGTTTTGAAGCCAGGGGGTGAGACCATCAAAACTGTCCGAGAGGGCTTCCCTGGTGGCACAGTGGTTGAGAGTCCGCCTGCCGATGCAGGGGACACAGGTTCGTGCCCTGGTCCGGGAAGATCCCACATGCCGTGGAGCAGCGGGGCCCGTGAGCCATGGCCGCTGAGCCTGCACGTCCGGAGCCTGTGCTCCGCAACGGGAGAGGCTACAACAGTGAGAGGCCCGCGTACCGCAAAAAAAGAAAAAAAAACTGTCCGAGAGTGAGAACTGCAGTGGGAACATGAAGCCTGACCCGCCGGCAGGAAGAACTCCCGACGGAGACACCTCTTGGGAACCACAACCGAGGCCAGGGAGGGTGAAGTCCTGAAGGAACTTACTGTCGGTGGAGACAGAGAAGGGATGGGTCTGAGGAGCGCTCCTGAGGCGGAAGGGACAGGGTGGCCTGTCAGAGCGCCAAAGGTGAAAAGGGGTGACACAGGCTTTTAGGAGCTTAGGACCCTGCGTGGACTGTGACACCACTGAGCCAAAACAGGGATTCTAAGCAAGTCTTAGAAGTCTTTTCTGTGCCTGATTCCCAGGCAGCGCTAATTTCTCTCAAGGCCTCAGTGACTGCCACGTGCAGCGGGTACTGCCTGCTGCCCTTCCCCTCTGACACCACCCCCAAGCGAGCCCAGGAAAACCAAGGCCAAGAAGCCTGACCTCCCCGGCCCCGCAGCTAAGCCCCAGCTGGGTCAGTGTCAGGAGTGCTGTGGCCCGGCCCTGGCAAAGCATTATTGAACAGCAGCCCACAGAGCTGGGGAGCTGAGGTTACGGATCAGATCTCAGCTGCAGCTGAAATCTCTCTAAAGTCACATGTTAGTGACAACAGCGGTGACTCTACAACCAAGAGAACACCTCCAATTTTTTCTCTAAAGTTTAAATCTCTGGGATAGGAAAGGAGTTGGTAAATTAAAAGCATTTTGTTGGGCCATGTGGCATTATAAAAAAAAGATTTTTCACATTAAAAATTCCAGTTTGAGGCGTTTAGAAAACAAGAACACTTGGCCATGCTGGGGCCAGATTCCCACAAAGCGACGAGCGTTTGGAGCCAAGCAGCAGTTGCCGTCTCCGGGCAGAGCGTGAGCTCCTGACGCCCCGCCATCCCCACTGGGTTCCACCCTGCCCGCTACGTGCCCTAGCCGCTCTCCCCAGGTACTGTATCATGAAAACATTCAAACATACAGAGAAGTTCAAAGAACTTCAACTTCCTCCCAGCCTGTAGCCCACCACGAACCCTGCACTACACTTGCTGTACCACACACCCACCCCTCACCGACTCAGACCTTTGCCACAACTCCCCGAAACCCTTCACCGTGCATATCATTAACTAGCGCTCAATGCGTGCGCACAGCCTTATTTTTCTTTTGAAGTAGATTCTGCACATGGGGAAAGCACACACCTTATGTGCTTCACTCACTGGGTCTAGACAAACGTCTGCACTCGTGAGGCCCATCGCTGTAGGTGTCTGAGCTGCATCCCTGAGGCATCTGACCCCTGACACAGAGGACTGCTTTCCAACTTGCTCTGACCTCTGCACCTCGGCCTGTGGCCAAGGAAACGCTGGCTACGAGCAGAATCATAGTTGACCTTTCTTAAGGCAGCATCTTGTTTCTGCTGGGCCTTAACAGACCAACTCTGGGTATAATCAATTTTTGTTGTTGTTGTTTTATTTATTAGAGGTATTGTATTTTTTACAATTGAAGTATAGTAGGGAGTTCCTTGGTGCTGTAGTGGTTAGGACTTAGTGCTTTCACTGTCGTAACCCAGGTTCAATCCCTGGTTGGGGGAACTGAGACTCCACAAGCTGCACAACGGGGCCTAAATAAATGAATACATAGATACATACATAAATTGAAGTAGAGCTGATTTACACTGCTGTGTTAGTTCCCTGGTTTACAGCCAAGTGACTCAGTTATACATATATATATTTATACATATATTATTTTTCAAATTCTTTTCCATCATGGTTTATTACAGGATATTGAATATAGTTCCCTGTGGTATACAGTAGGACCTTGTTGTTTATCTATATTATATATATTAGTCTGTGTATGTTAATTCCAAACTCCTAATTTATCCCTCCCCCCCCTCCCCTTTGGTAACCATAAGTTTGTCTTCTATGTCCGTGAGTCTATTTCTGTTTTGTAAATAAGTTCATCTGTATCATCTTTTTTAGATTCCACATATAAGTGGTATCATATATTTGTCTTTGGCTTACTTAGTATGACAATCCCTAGGTCCATCCATGTTGCTGCAAATGGCATTATTTCCTTCTTTTCTATGGCTGAGTAATATTCTCGTGTGTGTGTGTATGTGTACACCACACCTTGTTGATGGACCTGTAGGTTGTTTCCATGTCTTGGCTATTGTAAACACTGTTGCTATGAACATTGGCATGCAGTAACTTTTTGAATTAAGAGTTTTCTCCAGATATATGCCCAGGAGCGGGACTGCTGGATCATATGGCAACTCTGTTTTTAGTTTTTTAAGGATAATCAATTTTGCTGATAATATAAATTCACTATTGGGGCTCAAAGAGAAGGTAATAGCGGTTAAGACTTTAGAAATCGAAATAACTTTTTTTTTTTTTCCTGAAAGCATCAATCTAAATAATTTAAGAAACACGGCCTATAGTCCAACTCTCAGACTGCTAAGTCCTGGAGGTAAGGCAGTGGAATGAATAGTACAAATCAATAAATAACACAAACATCCCTTGAGGTCACACACACGGAAGAGTTAGACTCCACCCTCTGTGACTAGCTTAGTGGTATTGCCAAGGTAACGAGGAGAGCTTCTGTTTTTTACTTGTTAAGAGAAGGCATTACTAAGCCCAGGAAAAGATCAGGAATAGCAAAAAGAAACCTCATGTTCCAGAGGTAGAATAATGCACAAGTGAAAACCTGAAAAATGATTAAAAATTTACTTAAGTTGAAGACATAGCCCAGCTATGCAATGGCATCCCTTTACGGAAATAAAAATGAGAATTGTCCCTGTCTCCTTTCACGGCAAGTGCTTACTTATCTGTAATCAAACCCCAGGCTCCTGAAGCACTTGGCGGGCAGTGCACCCAGGATTAGGCAACCCTCGCCAAGGTCGGGTAGGTCAGCTGCTGCTGCAGACGTGTTGAAGGTGAAGGGCAGCGGGCAGCGTGGGCTCTTTCAACGGTCTCCATCACCTCATTCGTGGACAGGCCGAGCCCAAGCGTGAGCATGGGCACATTCAGGACAGAGGTGGAGGGCACATTTCAGAACAGAAGGGGGGGCAGCACAAGGTACGACACAAGCAGAAGATGCAACACAAATGCCAGAGCCCAGCCCGATCTCTCCACAGCGAAGTTTCCGAGCTGTAAGAGAGCAAGCACCAAACTGTACCCTCCTCCGACTGCAGGGTTGATGGGAGGACATAAGAGATAACAAATACGAAAGTAGATGTTTAAAGAGGTTAGTACGGAAATCCAAGTACTGCTGTTAACACACGGGCTTTGTGTGATTTTATAAAACAAAATGCATTATGAGGCAGTCTGGTGCATTGATTTAGAGCAGGGGATGGCAAACCTTCTCTGTAAAGAGCCCGAGAGTAAGTATTTTAGGCTTTGCAGGCCATATAGTCTCCACAAACACTCAACTCTGCCTGCAGTGTGAAAACAGCCATGGACAATACCAATGAGGGTAGCTGTGCTCCACGAAAATTTTATGGCTACTGAAATTTAGATTCCATATAAATTTCACATCACAAAATATTGTTCTTCTTTTTCTTTTTTCAACCAATTAAAAATGCAAAATCCATTTTCAGCTTGTAGGATGTACAAATCCAGAAAGTGGGCTGGATCTGGCCTGTGGGCTCTAGTTTGCTGACACCCAATTTAGAGCACTGGCCAGAAAGCTTGAGTTCAAATGCCAGCTGTGAAATTTAATGGCTCTAAGGCCCTAGGTAAGTTCCTTCTCTCTGCCTGGGCTACCTTACCTTTAAAAGAAGAAGAACAGCAGTATTTTTCTCACAGTGTTGTTATGAGGACTACCTGACTTCATATGTGTACAGAGGTTGGAACGGGACCAGTCAATGTACCCGCTCACACATGTTGGTACCAGCTATTATACGCCGTTACCATGATGAGTCTCCAAACGTGCCACATTTCCACACACATCTGCACACGCGTTTCCTCTGCCTGGAATGTCTTCCCTGCTTAGAGCTTCTATGTGGTCTCAGTGACCTAGTCCACACATCACCTCCTCTATGAAGCCCGCCTCGCTGTCCCTCCCATCCTAGCAGACTCAGTTACCACCGCCCACGTCTCCAAGCGCCTTGCATCTTATTGTACTTATCGCTGACTGTCAACTTGCCCACCAGGCTAAACTCCTTCCAAGGAGACTGTGACTTACTCAGTGTATCCCCAGGCCTTAGAATAGCACTCTACACACAGAAAGCATTCAATACACATTTGCTTAATGGTACCAGTAACTATTTAGAATGTAACCTAACACATCAAGTTTAACTAGGATAGAAATCTGCTGGTTATAGGACAAATGTGTGACTTTAACTAAATACGAAAACAATTTCTAATATCCTATTTTAATACAGTCCGTCATGTTAACATTCATCCCCAGGCACGTCCAGTGAGCACACAGGGTGTCCTGGCACTGCTAGCCGGGAGCAGAAGTGTCAGAGTCCACACGGTGACGATCACAGTACCAGCTTTTAGTCATTCAGAGGTTCATCTCCCACCTCAATCTACACAACGTGATCTGTGTTTGGTACCAGGGGAGAGAGTGGGTTGAACAACGAACTCTGAAATGGCACCAGCGTAGCACTGCATATGGCAAGGAGCAAGAAGGAAAGGGGGAGCCCTTTTCTGATCCTACTCTTAAACTCGTAAGCAAATAGTGATCGAAAGGCGTCTCCAAGGCCACTGAGAGAGGGATGCTTTCTGAGCTCGTCAGCACCCTAAGGGAAACCCAAGCACCACCATGCCACGCCCAGCAGGCCTGGGGAATCTGCCCCTCTGCCCAGACCTCTGCCAGGCAAGCTATGTGCCGCACCAGACACAACACTGCTCTGACGGAAGCACCCTTGTCCCCGGGAATACTGGGCCGCCCAGTGCGCCTGACCGTCTCTTAAAGAAGTCAGAACTGTTTTGGAAGAACAGGTTGGTGGGGGAGGGACTTCAAAGTAACTAAATGATGAACATTTCCTGAAAGGCAATTTAATGTCATCAAAATCAGTCAAATGTTGTAACAACTATGAAAAGAGTCCAGTGAAGACCCAGATCACCATCTACCAGGTGACACTAACATGATGAAACACGGAGTAGAAGACTTTCATCTTCTAAGTTGACGTCACATTTCAAAAATCCCAGCTTGTTGCTATGGAAATGACATTACAATTTGTTTGCCCTTGGTTTTTGTGTTTTTGCTTTTTCTGGTGTGTGTATGTGCGTGTCTGTGTTTATATGTATGTGTGAATGTGGTGTGTGTGTGTGTATGTGTGTCTCTGTGTCTAGGTCTGTGTGTGTGTGTGTGTGTGTGTGTGTGTGTGTGTGTAATGTGTATGTAGGGGGGTGTCTCTGTGTGTGTATGCGTGTATATGTATGTGTAGGTGTGGGTGTGGGTGTGATGTACCGACTTAGAATTGTCAGTTTCTCCAGAGGTCTCTTTCCTTCTTTTAGGCCATGAGATCATATCCTATGAAAATCTGCTGAATTTAAGGAACAGGAAACAACATACAGAAGATATTTCTGTTAGGACTATGCTGAATTCTTGTCATTGTCATTGTTATTACTATTATTATCCATATCATCTTCTTCAGTGCCTGGAAATGGCTATTCATGTATGGTGTCTGAACATTGCTCAATGTGGACACTCTGATGATTACTAATTCTTAACAAGGTAATTCTAGACACATCATATCAACAACTTTTTTATTCCAATAATATATTACTGTAATAAAGCTGATCAACAGGATTGGGTTTTATTGTGTTTTAGAGCCAGATTAATTTCAGTGGAATAATAAGATATAAGTAAATTATAATATAATGCCATTCATTTTACCAAAATATTCAATATTTAAATATATTCCCAGGGGTCTTCTTAACAGTCCTCTAAGGAAGGGGAAGGTTGGCAAATAATGTTAACAATGGTGACAGCAGCCAATATTTTTTGAGGACTATTTGAAGCTGGGCATGTGGACAAGAGATGGGAAGAGAATGGAGTGAAAAGAAGACCTAGCACCAAGCTTCGAGCCATTCTAGGGTGCACACCTTGAGTCTGGAGTCTTAGACCACTCAGCCATCCTGACGTGCTGGCTGAGACATTCTAGCCTCTAAAAACCATGTAGAAAAGGACACGCAAGCAAGGAAGGTGCAGCCAGAGAAGAAAAGAGAGAAACACTGATCACGGAAGCCACAGAATCAAAAGGCGTCAAGAAGGAAGGAGAGAGTGCTTGATGCTGCTGAGCATCAGGTGAAACAAAGAACAGAAATGTCAGCATCAGGCGCACCCACCGGCCTCAGATGCCCTCAGCACAGAGTGCTTCAACGCAGCAACGAGGCAGAGGTGTGACAGGAATGGAATGACGAGTGAGTGGAAAGGAAAGCACGGATAAGCCTTGGAAAATACAGCTAAGAAAGGGAGGGAAGAGACAGGGTGACAACTAGAGGCTGGGGAGAGGCTGGGCGGGGGGGCGTGTTATTGTACAATGGAAGAGGCCAGCATGGTTAATGTCATTTGGAAGGGTCAAAATAAAAGGAAAAGGTTGAAGAAAGACTGAACAGTGTTTGGTTGTGGAGAAAGGTTCTAAAACGAAGATGGAAGGATTAGATGGAAGAAACACCTTTGCCACTGCAACAGGAGGGAAGGAACAGAGAATGCTGTAGACAAAGGCAGAGTGGTTTGGAGGTGAAAAGGTAAAGAAATTCTCATCTAATTTCTCTGTTTTCTATCTTATCTGTGAAACAGCAGTAATAACCATAACAGTAATGGAAGTGGTGGTGGGAGTAATCATAATACTGTTTATCATATTAAATATTAATCTATTTAATTAATATATTTAGTCAATATATTATAAAATGTACTAGTAATTAAATATTTAATATAATGATTTGAGTTTATATAATTATATTTTATATAATGAACAGAATAGTAATTATTCTAATTAATAAATAGTAATATCAAACAATATTAACCAGTAAATTTTTTAGTACTATGGGTTAAGCACTGTCCCATACATTAATTCATTTAATCCTCCTAGAAAGCTTTTAAGGAGGATATTATTATTATTCTCATTCCTTAAAGGTTAGACAGCTTGCCCAAGGTCACAGGCTGAAAACGAAGATGACAGCATTCAAGCCCATCCGTCTGCCCCTGGGCCTCCTCACTGAACCAGCTCTCAGCCCTGTGCCCCGACAGCCCCGCGTCAAAGCTCTTTCAAGAGCTCTACTTGGGGCAGCGCTGGAGACGAAAGCCAGGTGGGAGATTCTGTGCTAGGAGGCAGAGCAGTAGGAGGCGGCATCAGCTGTGGAAGAGAGAGGACGAAGCCCAGTGGTGAGAAGGGCAGGAAAGCAGAGAGGTGTGAAATGATCTTTTCAGGGAAGGCGTGGTGAGCTGACCAGAGAAAACATAACAGCATTTCCAGACAATGGTAAGGACCTGTTTGAACTTGGTGACCATAAATGTAAAGTGGTAAAAATCTGTACTATTTTGTGAGTTTTCCACCGCTTCGGTGGAACCAAAGAGAAATCAGAGACTTGGGTTCATCCAGAGTTAGGACATTACCAGATAAATTCAAACATTTCAGAGATAAAGGAGTTTAGGATTCAGGGAAAGCATTACAGAGTGCACACAGAATCTAAGCAAGATAAGGGAAGCTGACGTGAGGAGAGATGGGGGAGGAACTGGGAGTCCCAATAAGAACTAGGTTATAATGGGAGTGACTGAATCAGCAGCTACCGTGATGGTCAAAAAGCCAGGCGCTTAGGGGAAGAGCAGTCTAGGTGAGAACCGTGTTGGGGGTGACTGGAAGTGGGTGACAGAGCAAGGCGGAGGGATAAGTCACCCAAAACGAGGAAGTTAATAAAAGGCCAGAGTGTCCGATGGTCTGACAGTAACTAGATGGAAGTTATGAGTTGTCTTTGATGAATAAGGGGTGAGAAGATGGCACAGCTCAATGGCATGCGAAATCAAAAGAGCAGAAAGTGTTTTATTGTTACAAGAGGTACTGAAAGTAATGCTCAGGAAGTGATAATGGGGAGGAACATGGCTACCAATCCTCCTCCCTGATCCTGAGTTAGGTGAGATATGAGAATAAAATCACTTGATGGGGCTTAAGTCTATGTCAGCAGTGTTCCTAACTCCCAGCCCAAGGGTCTATCCACTACCAGCTTATACTATAGCCTTTTTCTTCCAACTGATTTTTTTTAAGTAATCCAGTAACATAAGAGTATATTTTTATTGTAAGAATAAGAAAAAATGAAAACTATCTACAGTTTGGTGTATATCCTTCTAAAATGTTGTCTAAACAGTTATATACTTCTATATGGACAGATTTTTCTCTTTTAGGATTTTTTAAAGCATAAATAGGGACATATTATATGTATTTCTGTGTACTTTTCTTTCACAATATTTTTATAGACCTTCCATGTTAATACAGGTCTATGCAGGTCTACCTCTTTTGTTCACAACTGCAAAAGATTGTCACGCTATGAATACATAACTTATTTAACCATTCCCCTATTTATATAAATTTAGGTTTGTTCTAATTTTTTCTCACTAAAACAACAAATCAAAGAACATTTCTGTACAAACATCTTTCAGCACATGTGCCAATATAAGGAAAGAAAACTTGGGAGCCAAATAATTTGCATATATTTTTATAAATTCTGCCAAACTGCCTTCTGAAAAGGCTTTAACATTCACAAGACAGTGTTTTAAGAGTGCCCAGTGTCTCAACTCCATACCAGAACCCACATTTGACAGAACCAATTTTTAAATTTCTATTAAAGCTTTGACCAAAAATAATGTTTCGATTTGCATTTTTCTGATTAATAATGAAAGTGGGCAGTTTCTCATTTTTTTCAACAGCTTTACTGAAACACAATTCACATACCATACAACACACCCATTTAAAGTACATAATTCAATGGTATGCTTACTTTTCAGCGTTTTGTTTTTTTAAATATAGTCACAGATAGGTGAATCCATCACCACGGTCAATTATAAAAAGTTTTTGTCATCTCAAAAAGAAAGTCCATAGCCTTTAGTTGTCACCCCTCTACCTCCGAGCTTCCTTCCCCTCAGCCCTAAGTAATGAATAATCTACTTTCTATCTCCATAGATTTTCCTATTCTGGGCCTTCATATGAATGGAATCATACAATACGCAGACTACTGAGCCTACGTGCCACAACTACTGAAGCCCGCATGCCTAGAGCCCGTGCTCCGCAACAAGAGAAGCCACTGCAATGAGAAGCCCGCGCACCGCAACGAAGAGTAGCCCCCACTCACCGCAACTAGAGAAAGCCCATGCACAGCAACGAAGACCCAACGCAGCTAAAAATAAAATAATTTTTAAAAAAAATCAGTTGATCATAGATAGATGGGTTTCTTTCTGAACTCTCAATTCTCCTCCATGGACCTATATGTCTATCTTTGCGCCAATATCACACTGTCCTGATTACCACTGCTCTGTAGTGAATTTTCAAATCACGAAGTGTGAGTCCTCCTACCTTCTGTTCAAGACCGTTCTGGCTATTCTGGGTCCCTGGCAATTCCATATGGATCTTATGTCATATGTTTGTTAACCATACAAATAGCTGCCCATTTGCAGCCTTTCTTCATTTTTCTTTTGGATGGTTAAATTCTTAAAAATTGCTTGTATGAACTCAAATTCAAAAAGATACACACATCGCCATGTTCATAGCAGGACTATTCACAATAGCCAAGACATGGAAACAATCTAAATGTCCATCAACAGATGAATGGATAAAGAAGATGTGGTACATATATACAATGGAATATTACTCAGCCATAAAAAAAGAACAAAATGATGCCATTTGTAGCAACATGGATGGACCTAGAGATTATCATACTAAGTGAAGTAAGTCAGAAAGAGAAAGACAAATACCATATGGTATCACTAATCTGTGGAATCTGAAATATGACACAAATGAACCTATCTATGAAACAGAAACAGACTCACAGACACATAGAACTTGTGGTTCCCAAGGAGGAGGGGGTTGGGGGAGGGATGGAATAGGAGACTGGGGTTAGCAAATGTAAGCTATTATATACAGAATGGATAAACAACAAGGTACTACTGCATACCACAGGGAACTTACTATATTAAATATACTATGATAAACCATAATGGAAAAGAAAAGAATATATACATATATGTATAACTGAATCACTTTGCTATACAGCAGAAATTAACACAACATTGTTAATCAACTATACATCAATTTAATTAAACAAATAAATTTTAAAAATAAAAAAATTGCTTGTATGAAGAATTCATTTCTCTTGATATTAATCCTTTGATCATAAACCTTTTTCCTAATCTGTCATCTGTCTTTCAAATTTTTTTATGATGTCTTTTGTCATATGGAAGTTCTGAGTTTCATTTTGCTCAGGAAGCCCTTTCTCTCCCACCCCTTCTTTCCTAGTTATAAAAATATTCACCTGTATTTCCTTCTTAAAAACAATTTTATATATATGCACGTGTGCGTGTGCGCACACACACACACACACACGGTTCTTTGATTCTTTGGAAGTTATTTTTGTGGATGGTGAGAATTAGGGGCTCTAATTTTTCCCCCCAAGTAAAGAACCAACTGTCCCAACACCATTGATAAATCAGTCCATTTTTGTCCTATTAATTTGAAATGCCACCTTTATCAAAATTAAATTCCCATTTGTACTTAAGTCTGTTTCTGGAATCTCTATTTCTTTCACTGATCTATAATATTTATTCCCGTATCAGTACTATAGGATTTCAATTACTTTACTATAGGTACTATGTTTCGGCATCTGGCAGGGCAAGACCCACCTCATTGGGCTTTGGGGAATTTTCCTGGCTATTTCTGAAGACATTCTGATTGACTCTTCCAGATAAACTTCAGAATTATCTTGCCAAATTTTCATGGAAATTTTGATTACGACATGCCAAAGTCTTTATTTAATTAAGAATTAAGCAGAAAGAAACCTTTATCTTTTTGAGACCAAGTTTCACCTTTCTTGCTCTGAACATTTTTTAAAAACTCAATGAGACAGCCTACATAAATAGTACTAGCCCACCCTACTTCCCAGAGCACCAGCTAATTTTACTTGTTAATGTGCCACACTGACATGGTTAACAGTTCTTAAGGCTGAAAGGCAATTCAAGGTCTTAAAGTAATTTAAAGTATCTGTTTTCAAAGGCTATGGTGAAGGCCAAGAGCAAAGTCATTTTTCCAGGTTAGCCGAGAGGGCAGTGGAAAGACCAGAGCAAATGCCAAAAAGCTTCTGACAGAAAATTGACAACTGCGTGCAAACACAAACATCATCAGCTCCACTTTCTCAGTCAACAGACTGTTTGAACTGGCCTTGAATGTCTCCTAAAACATTCTTCTCCCTGGACTCCTATGTCGCTTCTTTATGCCTTTTCATTTAAAAAAAAAAAAAAGGATGCCATGAAAAGTTGTGTAATTCCATTCTTCTAATTGCAGTTTAGGAAAGGCCTTAGGCAAAGATATGCCTAGATATGTTCTCGTGAAAATGGCCCTCTTGAACAGTATATTATAAAAAACAAATGGCAGTAAGATAAATATATCACCCTTAAAAAACCAAAAAAGTGTCAAGGTGTTTGATACAACAGCACTTAAGCCAATTCTTAATTATTCAGTGCCTTAAGTTTGCCAACAAAGAGAGTCAATGGAACATACTAAATACACAGGAACCCATTAAAGTATTCATTTATAGGTACATTTCTGAAATCAGTCATGAATAATACTGTAAATAACAGGTCTTAAGACACTCATAGATCTCATAGCCACAGAGTTCTCCCTATTGCAAAACTCCCCCTCCCCCTATTGCTACAGTCCCTTCCTCCCTTGCAAAAATCATTTTGAATAGTCTCTCCTTACTTAAAAAAAAAAAAAAAAAAAGCAGCTCTTGGAATAATCATTTAAACCATCACAATACTAAACAGAGGAAAAAGTGGCAATTATTATGATTGAAATAGAAAATACATTTAAAGGATCCAAGGGTTTTTTCCCCAGATGTTCAGTCAGAATTAAAAAACAAAAACACCTAGTGCAACGTATAAAACTTCTTCCACTAAGAAGCCACAGGGAACAAAGAGCTGCTACTGCATGAAATACCTGCTGAGGGAGCACGGCCGCGGGAGAAGATGTACAGGGTTGAGATGAGATGCAAACGGAGCTGCGCAAACATGAATTGTTGAGACCCGGTTGTCTGGTGCGAAGCTAGGAAGGTTTTCTGCAACAGACGTGTCCAGTCCCCTCTTGATTTCCATAAAGCTTATGTGAAGTTAGTCACGCACAAGCCCCAAACATCAAGCAATATGCTACCTGGGCTTTGATATTTTACAACTAATCACTAAGAATTCTATGCAGCACTGCTGGCATTGTCTGAGAACACCAAGTAATCGATTTGGGAACCATATCAGTTTTGGCCTGAGAAGTCAATGATATAGAGAACCTGACAACAGCTGGTGCAGATGAGAATATGGAGCAACAGAGACTTTCAAAGGCAGCTGGGAGCAGTGTAAATTGGTGCAGCCAATAACCCGGAACAGTGCTATCCAGTGAAGGTGCACAAACATCTGATCTTTCACATAAATCCCAGAAAAATCTGTACACACAGAACTGTGTACAAGAAAGTTCACGTAGCATTATGAGTTTTTAAACTGTTTTTACAACTTCACTGAGATGTAATTCACAGACCATAAAATCCACCTGTTTAAAGCTTACAATTCAGTGCTTTTTAGTATATTCACAGAGCTGTGCAACATCCCCATTTACTTCTCAACATTTCATCACCCCAAAAAGAAACCCCACATCCTCAGTAGTCACCATTCCTCTCTCTCTCCAGCCCCCGGCAAATACTAATCTACCTTCTGTTTCTGGATTTGCCTGTTCTGGACAGTTCATACAAATGGAATCAATACATGGCCTTTTGCATCTGGTTTCCTGGTCTTAACATGTTTTCATGATTCATCCACATGTACCACATATCAGGATTTCATTACTTTTTACGGCCAAATAATACTCCATTGTGTAAATACACCATACTTTGTGTATCCATTCATCAGTGATGGACATTTGACTTGGTTCACTTTTCGGCTATTATGGATAATGCCACTATGAACATTCATGTACAAGTTTTTATTTGGACATGTGTTTTTAATTACCTTGGATATATGCCTAGGAGAACTGCTGGGTCATATCGTCACTCTATGTTTAACACTTTGAGAACTACCAGACTTTTTTTCAAAGTGGCTGTACCATTTTACAATCCCACCAGCAAAGCATGCGGCTTCAGTTTCTTCTTAACCTCACCAATATTTGTTATTGGCCACCTTTTTCATTAAAACCATCCAAGTGGGTGTGAAGTAATATCTCTGTGGGGTTTTTTTTTTTTTTTTTTTGATGTGGACCGTTTTTAAAGTCTTTGTTGAATTTGTTACAATATTGCTTCTGTTTTATGTTTTGGTTTTTTGGCCATGAGGCATGTGGGATCTTAGCTCCCAGGCCAATTTGTTACAATATTGCTTCTGTTTTATGTTTTGGTTTTTTGGCCACGAGGCATGTGGGATCTTAATGTCCCTGACCAGGGATCCAACCCACACCCCCTGCATTGGAAGGCAAAGTCTTAACCACTGGACCGCCAGGGAAGTCCCTATCTCTGTGGTTTTTGATTTGCATTTCAACATTATGTTTAATAGCAAAACAAAACAAAAAACACACATTATTTTGAAAACAACTTACATGTCCATCAACAAGAAAAGTAAATAAATTTTAGTATAATCATATGCTGGTCTACCATGTGACTATCAACGTGAAGATGAATTAACTAGTGCTATGTGAATCAACACAGACGAATCTTACAAATGTAATATCAAAACTGCAAAAGCACGTAGCAAAAGGATGTGTAGAATATGATGCCATTTATATAATTTAAAAAATATGTAAAACAATATTATAAATTATTTGGGGATACATTTATATGAGGTAAAAATATAAAGACATATTTAACTATATCGTTAATAGTTTATTTCTTAAGCTGGTTGGTGGCTACGTGGGTATTTGTTATATTATTTTCTCTAATGTTTGAAAGAGTTTATTAAAAATAGTAAGTTGGGTTTCCCTGGTGGCGCAGTGGTTGAGAATCTGCCTGCCTAATGCAGGGGACATGGTTTCGAACCCTGGTCTGGGAGGATCCCACATGCCGCAGAGCAACTAGGCCCGTGAGCCACGACTACTGAGCCTGCGCGTCTGGAGCTTGTGCTCCGCAACAAGAGAGGCCGCGATAGTGAGAGTCCCGCGCGCTGTGATGAAAGAGTGGCCCCCGCTTGCCACAACCGGAGAATGTCCTCGCACAGAAACGAAGACCCAACACAGCAAAAAATAAATTAATTAATTAATAAACTCCTACCCCCAACATCTTAAAAAAAAGTCTGGCTATTACATCTGGCCCTTCTGCATGCTTTACAATGCTAGCAAATATACAACCAAAGTTAAAGCTCAGGATACAACTGAACATAGATGATATCTCCTAAGACTTCTCAGTTTAATGAGAAAGAATCTTAAAAAGCAACAGGGCGAGCTTCCCTGGTGGCGCAGTGGTTGAGAGTCTGCCTGCCGATGCAGGGGACATGGGTTCGTGCCCCGGTCCGGGAGGATCCCACATGCCGCGGAGCGGCTGGGCCCGTGAGCCAGCCTGCGTGTCCGGAACCTGTGCTCTGCAATGGGAGAGGCCACTGCTGGATAGCTCTCCAAAAAAAAAAAAAAAAAAGAAAGAAACAATCTATGTATACATCAATAAAAGATAGCATCTATGAATAAGATAAAAAACAGGGCTAGTCATTAGTAAAGCAACTAATTGCTTTACAAATTCTAATGCTATCAGTGCAATCCAATTACCCTAAGTGACCATGTGAGACCCTGATAAAAGTGAAACAGTGACTTTCAAAGACTAAATAATAGATACTTCAGGCCTTAGGCCTTCAAGTGTTAGAACAGAGCAAATGTGACTCAAATATGAAGAATTCATATTCAAAAGGAATACACATAATCATTTCTTTGGAGAAGTAAGAGGTCTTAAAAGGGATGCATTCAAGTTCAGGGAAATAATCAGGACAGGAGAAATCTTGGAATAAGTCAGTAACCATGCAGGCTACAGCAAAGCAGAGAGAATGCCTCTACTGACACCATGAAGAGAAGACCAGGAAGGACAGAACCAAGGGACAGGGAGGGTTTGAGAGCATAATGCTTCAGCGCCCTGCTGTCAGGGGAAGAAGTGGGTGTATCCACTCTCCAGGTGGATAGAAACAAGTACAGTAATCCAAAATTCCATTATGTTCACAGAAACTATTTGAAACACATTTTCCTCCTTATTTACAGGTCACATCAAAACCGCTTGATACATCTCTCCACTGGGGCCACAGCAGCCCTAGGCTGGAAACACTAGGTAAGTAATGAAACTACTTCGCCCCCACCTGACCTTCCACCTGCCACAGTGTGACTCTGAAAACGACTTGACAGACAGCCTGCAAAGCTCGAAGGCTCTGTGTCTCCAAATCTTGATTGTTTGGTAGTTGAGCAGAATATACAATAATTAAATTTATGCATTTGGATGCTGACTTAGAGTCGAGTCAGAAGCTAATTTTTTTTTCCCATCGTTTAAAGCGAAGCATCTTGGGAAATCCCTGGCAGTCCAGTAGTGAAGACATGGCGCGTGCACTGCGGTGGCCCAGGTTCAATCCTTGGTCGGGGAACTAAGATCTGCCAAGCCACGCAGCCAATAAATAAATTAATTGATTGATTAATTAAAAATGAAACATCTTGGGACTTCCCTTGTGGCGCAGTGGTTAAGAATCCGCCTGCCAATGCAGGGGAAACAGGTTCGATCCCTGCTCCGGGAAGATCCCACATGCCGCGGAGCAACTAAGCCCGTGCGCCACAACTACTGAGCCCACGCTCTACAGCCCGCGAGCCACAGCTACTGAGCCCGAGTGCCACAACTACTGAAGTCCATGCGCCTAGAGCCCATGCTCCGCAACAAGAGAGGCCACCGCGATGAGAGGCCTGCGCACCGCAACGAAGAGTAGCCCCTGCTTGCCGCCACTAGAGAAAGCCCCACGCGCAGCAACGAAGACCCAATGCAGCCAAAAATAAATAAATAAAAAATAAATTTTTAAAAAAATGAAACATCTCATATTTTTATTTATCTTTTTTTGGGCGGGCTGTGTCGGGTCTTAGTTGGGGGGCGTGAGGGATCTTTCGTTGTGGCGTGCAGGCTTAGTTGCCCCGCGGCACGTGGGATCTTAGTTCCCCAACCGGGATTGAACCCGCGTCCCCTGCATTGAAAGACGGATTCTTGGGCTTCCCTGGTGGCGCAGTGGTTGGGAGTCCGCCTGCCGATGCAGGGGACACGGGTTCGTGCCCCGGTCTGGGAGGATCCCACATGCCGCAGAGAGGCTGGGCCCGTGAGCCATGGCCGCTGAGCCTGCCTGTCCGGAGCCTGTGCTCCGCAACAGGAGAGGCCACGGCAGTGAGAGGCCCACGTACTGCAAAAAAAAAAAAAAAAAAAGACGGATTCTTAACCGCTGTACCACCAGGGAAGTCCCGAAACATCTTTTATTTTAGCAGTAACAAATAAGATCTGAGAAAGCCACAATCCAGGCAATAAGTAATCGTTGGCATTCATGCCTAATTAAATTGTGTTAAGATGGGGCTAAACAGATGCAAAATAGGAATGTTCTGGAGGCACTACTAGAAACTATTAAAAGCAGGATAAGGTAGACATGGGCCTCCTCATCTTTGGCCAACAACAGTAACCATGAAAAGGCAACATCCAGTCAAGGCTTCCAATCAAGATGTGGTCAGGCTTCCAAGCACACGACCCCCAGGGGGTCTGGGAGGGAGGTGGCATTCCATCACCCGGCTCTTCGTGAATGAGACCCCACAGGAAAGGATGGGACACTTCCCTCTGGTGAAGGTGTTCAGAGAAAGTAGGTAAGATGTTCTCACTCCAGCTAAACTTTTCTCCCATGATTTAGTTGCTTCCCCAAGTATCCCGTCAGAAAAACATTATGATTTCTAAGACTGCGGAGTCCCTCTGCCTTCACATCAGCTTAACAATCTATTCCAAATAGCTGAGAAGGTCCTACAACTTTTTTGAAAATTCAGTTTAGAAAACTGGGGTCTAACTTTATCTAACCTACAGCTAGCTGGACTTTACATCCTTAGGGAATAAGGAAAAATACAGACCTGAGGCCCTGTAGTGACCAAGGACTTGGGGGATAGTGATACTTACATACTAGTCTTATCTCCTCTGAGAGATGGAGATAACTGACCAGAACATAATAGGAAGAAGACTCAATTCTAAACCTCATCAGAGGGACCTCCCTGGCGGTCTAATGGTTAGGTCTCGGTGCTTTCACTGCCGGGGCCGGTTTGACCCCTGGGTCAGGGAACTAAGATCCTGCAAGCCACATAGCACAGCAAAACAAAACAAAACAAAAACCACATCAGAAAATCAAGTTTTTTACGATTTTGACTTTTCTGTTTTTCTATTTTAGATGCAAATGCACATCCAAGTTCTCTGCAGCACATGATGTTCCTTGTTACCAAGAATCGTGCCCGACAAGCAATAAATGCTCAATAAACATGCATCTAAGTAAATGCCTAGATGAATGAACGACTGAACAACCCCTCTCTCCTTCTTCAGCTTCCGCAATGTACTAACTGGCGCCCGGCTGCCCCTCTGACAGCTCTTTCTCTTCCTTTCCTCAATATGCAAATTCCCCAAGGGTAGCCCCGGGTCTTCTGCTCTCCCCGACACTGAGAGAGCCCATCTTCTTCCAGAATCTTCCCAGGCACTGATTCATTTTTTTCAAGCAGTGTGCTGGGCACTAAGGAGAAAGGATGGTTGAGACGCGCTCTGCGGGCAGGGGCTCGTGGCCTAGCACGAGACAAGGCAAGGATGAATCTGTGGGAGACACTGTCACATGCGGCTGCTAAGCCACATCAAGAGCAAGATGCTATGAGAGCAAGAAGGAAGGACACATTCCGACAGGGTTGATGTCACAGAGGAAGTGACATCTGAGCAGAGCCCTGAAGGATTAGGAGGGTTTTACAGGTGTAGAAGGGCAGGGGGGCAACTAGGCAGAGAGAAAAGTGCGAGCAAAAGTTCAGGAGGAGTGGGCGGGCGGGTGGGGGACGGCGAGGGATAACCCTGCAGGTCTGTGAGTGTGGCTGGGGAGCAGAGGGAGAGAAACTGGTGAGACAGGCTGGAAACAGTTTAGATGCCACGTTGTTAGCCTTCTTACCTGCGTTCCAAGGGTTTCAAAACGCAAAGCTGCATCAGAATTGCCTGGGATGCATGGTAAAAATATAGATTACTGAGCTGTGCCCCAGAGCTACCGAATTGGAATTTCCAAAGGTAGGGCCCAGGCATCCGTATTCTAATGAACACTATGGTATATAGTTAGATTTAGCAACCACTGATAATGTTTTAAATTAAAGTTTCATTATAAGATTGGTATTTTAAAGATAACTCTGAAGGTACTACTAAAATGGACTGCGAATGTGCGAAATTAGAAAAAGGCAGACCTACAGCACACTACAGTAATGATGCGCTCATTTATTCCACAAGCACTCACTCAGAAAGCATGCGCCTACAGCTCACAGGAGAGAGGACAGCCTGAACAGGGTCCCAACAGTGTGAACGGAGACATTTAAAAGACAGAACTGGCAAGTCCTGATGATTCAGCAGATCACAGGGGAAGGCGGAGAGAGAGCAAATCCCAGTTTCCGTCAGTGACTCCCAATATGGATAAGCACAGAATAAAGGGTCCCTGGGTCCTACCCCAGACCTACCGAGTGAAGGGCTTTGGAGGGTTGCGCTCAGGAGTTTCTGTCTTCAACACGTGCCCCTGATGATTCTCGTGCGGTCAGTCAGGCAGCAACATGGGACAGACAACTGGGAACCGATGTCTTAGATGATAATTTCCTCCCCCGAGGACAAGACAGGAGGAACAAGTTTGTGACTGGCATGAAAACAGTTTTGCTCTGGAAATACCAAGACTAAGATAAACCTGAGTAACACATCTAGATCATGATGTCTAGTGGACAGTTAGAAATATAAATCTGGAGTTCAGAAAAAAGATCAACTAGACAGAGGTCAGGGTTGGACAGATCTGGACACCATTCGTGCATAAGCTACGGATGAGGCCCTGGGAGAGCGGGTAAGGTTACAAATGGAGAAATGATGGATGGAAAAGTGGCTGAGAATGGACATCTGGGAACACAGTGGGCAGTGGAGGGTTAGAGTAAAGGAAGTGCAGGAGGCTGGTTCAGGAGGTTAGAGAAGGGCTGGGAAAGCAATGCTTCAGAAGCCAAAGGACAAGAGTTTTCACTGATAAAAGGAATCATGTGGACAAAATATTATAAAATGGTCCAAAAGGAAAGAAACTAAGAAGAATGATAAGGTGAGGCCTTTAGGAAGTCTGTGGTAACCTTTAAGAAAGCAGTCTCAGTAGAATGGCAGGAATTAAACTAGAAGAGCAGTTATACACCACTTCTTAAAGAGAATTTGAGGACAAAGGAAAAAAAGATGAATCAGTGGCTTGAAAAAGAGAGAAAGTTCTTTTGGAGGCCATTTTTATTTTTAAGAATGGAGACAACTTGAGGTGTTTTAAAGAAAAGAAGGAGACAGGAAGGGAGAGGCGCGTGGGGCACACGAGAAGAGACGGTGGACCGAGTACATTCCAGATGAGGCAGGGAGGGTGGTACCAGCCTCTAAAAGGAGGCTGGAAGGAGGAATGACAACAGAGAGGGTCTGGAGGGACAGACAGGGGCACTGAACATGTCTTTGTTGTTGTTGTTGAGTAAATGATGATTATGTCACCATTCTTATTAGGAAAGAAAGTGAAGATGTGGCTGGAGCACGAAAATGAGACGCGGCGTCCCTGGGGATGATGAAAACGCTGGCAGGTGGTAACGAAGGCCCAGAGGAAGGCCTTTCACTTCGTTTACCCGATACATATATAAGCACTCTTGGTGGCAGGCAGCGTTCTGAGCACTTCACATACATTAACTCAATTACTCCTCGTAACAGCTCCATGAGTTTGAAAGGCTCATCATCCTCATTCCACCTACGGAGAAACAGGCACAAAGGCTTTAGGGGACTTGCCTAAGCTCGAAAGTGGCAGGACCAGGACTGAAATCCGCACGGTCTGGCCCCAGAGTCCCGCTCTTGACTACTCTGCTGCTTCTTCAATACAACACCCACATGTCTGTAATGCAGCCAAGAGGAAATGGGATCAACCTCATCTTGCGCTCTGAGGAGCTTAGGAAAGCGGGGCCAGGAGGAGGCAGCGTAAGTGCTGTGAAGAGCGCACACTACAGGAAGTTGGGGTCACTTATGAAAGGGTGGCTGTGATAACAGTGGACTTCCCACCAGTCCAGCGGTTCCGACTTCAAAATACGCCTCAGCCCCTAAACTCCTCTCCGAATTCCAAGTGTTCAATGCACCTTAGTGGTCTGGCATCTCACAATCCTCCCTCAAGCTGTAAACGCCTGAAGCTAAGCTCTGCTTCTGCCCCGCATCAGCTTCCTCGTGCCTTCCCCGTGTCTGTCACAGCACAGTGTAGAGAAAAAGCTGCACCAGAGGGGACTTCCTCACCATTTCCCCCAGCACCTAGTTCAGTATCTGGCACACAATGGATGCTTAATAAATATTTGTTGAATTTCAGTTTATTCTCCCAATCTTAAAATTGTCTCCGACTTTGGCTTCACCTGCTTTCTACATCCAGTAAGTCTCAACATCCTGTGTTTTGCCTACATGCCTACTCATACCTTACTGTTCTCTTAACCCCTTTTCACTATTGCTGTAGAAGCTATTCTAATAAGCTACTGTGCATCTTAATTTTTGCTTCTCCATTCTCAATCCAATACAATCTTACCGAATTAATCATTTAAAATACTATCCTTCTCACATTGATCTTCTGCTCTAAAATATTCAGTCTCTTTATTCAAAAAGCAGTAATGAGATGCCCAACCTGCCAGAAACTGTGCCCTTTCCAATTGAAAGTAACCCTTATTTCCTCAGAACACCCCCACTAATGGTCTATTCATTCCAGTCACCCCATCTTAAACAGCTAGTCATTATTTTCTCATGCAATAATGCCTCATCTCACCCAAAGGCATACAAGTTCTTGAGGGAGGAGGACGTTTCTTTCGCTCTTTCCCCTACTGGACGTGCAGCGCGTGCGGGGCACAGAGCAGCAGCGCCCAGCATTCAGAAAGAGAACAGACACATCGTCCTTGATGGATTCTGGTTTGGTCCGTTATCCTATTTTATTATTTAATCTTTATATTATATTGAAAAAACTTTAATGATTCTTTCCATATTACTCTACTACATACAACAACTTCCAGGGTAATTTTTATGTCAAATAAAAATAAAGACTAATTTTACTTAATTCACATATAATTTCTAAAAGGATGCAAGTCTTTTATCTTTACGTACAAGACCGAATTTACATTCCAATCCCCAAACTGTACTAAAAAAACATCTGTTTTATTCTTATTACAACTCTGATATTTGTACCAATTCATTCAATTTAGAGTTTGCTTCAAGCTGATATAAAAGCTGTAGTACTTCTGATACAGCAAATCGTCTGAGCTTTGCAAACACTTTCTATATCAGAGACACTCCTAACAGCTGCACTTCTCATGTCGACATACTGCTTGTAGGTCAAGGCTCTAAATGCTGCAATATTTTCAGCATCTAAAATCCTGCTTTATGCTCTCCTCCTTGCTCTGCTGGTCTTTAAAATCCGTAAGAACATGATATCCAATTCCTAATTATCTCTAAGACCTAACCAAGCAAAGTTCAACAAAACAAAAAATATCTAAAATAAGAATCAATTATTAAGAAAGAAAATCATATACTTTGCAGCAAAGAAAGTTATAAATAGGAACCCAAATTCCAATTCTGATTATTCTCATTAAATTAGTCTCTGGAACAACTCACTGCCCCTCCCTTGCCACCACCAGCTTCTTCTCATGAATTCATTCACTGAATAAATAGTTATTCCCAATGTCTAAAATTGAATAGATATTATGATGGATGCAGCTAACATAATGGTGAATAAGTTAGGCACAGTCCCTGGCCTCTCAGAGCTTACAGTCTAGTTAGGGGAAGACAGACAATTAAATGAGAAACTATAAGACTATATGTCAAGTGCCATGACAGGTAAGCTATAAGATACCAAGGGAAAGCATAGGAGAAGCACCTAACATGGGAAAACAGAGTATGGGTAAGCCACGGGGTGGCGGGGGGAATTAGAAGCAACGATGTTGAATCTGAGACCTGAAAGATGGGCAGGCAAAGAGGAGAGACAATAAGGTTGGGAAAGGGGAGACAAGAGAACACACCATAACTGAGGGAATGAAAGACAATCAATGTAGCTGCAGCACAGAATCCAAAGTTGGAAATGGTGAGGAGACTAGAGAACAGGGCAATGCCAACCACTTAACAGTTTTAAGGGACGTATGCAATGTTCAGCAACTCTTGGCTGAAGTATAGGAAACAGAGGAAACGAGGAGAAGCGGGGAAACCACTCAGCAGACTATTTCTATTACCCAGGTGAGAGATAAAGGCTTGAACTAAAGTAATGAAAAAGAGACCAAATGAAAGCAGACAGACTCAAGAGACATGTAGGAGATGAATCCGCAGGACCTGATGGCTGGAAGCTCACGAGAGGACCATGTCTGTTTTGTTCCCTGCGCACCCTCAGGCCTAATAAGCACCTAACACACAATAACTGTGAACAAGCGAATCAAGAAAAATAAGGAGCCACAGATGTTACCCAGGTTTCACATAACAGCTGGGTAGAGGGAGGTGCCATTTACTGAGAGAGGAAACACAGGAACCCGTGAATATGCTGGGTTTGAGGTACCTGTGAGCCATCCAAGGACAGACAACGAGAATGCAGGTGGATGGCCCTTACAAAGCTGAGGAGAAAAACAGATCTTCCTGGAAATGTTAAATCATGGCAGCCTCAGTGGCTCAGCTAAACTACAGTTGATAACTGGCACTTTTCTGGGGGGAAAAGGCACTTTTTTTCTGGCTGTGTTGGGTCTTCGTTGCTGCACGCGGGCTTTCTCTAGTTGCGGCGAGCGGGGGCTACTCTTCGTTGTGGTGCGCGGGCTTCTTACTGTGGTGGCTTCTCTTGTTGCGGAGCCCATGCTCTAGGCGCACAGGCTTCAGTAGTTGTGGCTCGCAGGCTCTACAGCACAGGCTCAGTAGTTGTGGCACACGGACTTAGTTGCTCCGTGGCACGTGGGATCTTCCCGGACCAGGGCTCGAACCTGTGTCCCCTGCATTAGCAGGCAGATTCTTAACCACTGCGCCACCAGGGAAGCCCAGAGGCACTTTTAAAGCATACTATGTGTGACATGACTCAAATACCTTTTAAACTTCCCAGGGTTATTAACTAATGGCTCTAACATCAAAGATATCAAAAAATTAATATTCATTCCTGATCTTAGAACAGTTAGCAAATAATCTTTCATTTCTTGACCAAGGTGATGGTAACTCAGGCCTTTGCTTTATAAAAATCCATTGACTATATATTTTTGTTTTACATATACTTTTCTGTATGTGTATTAAATTTTGCAATAAAAAAGGTTTTTAAAAACCTTAACTAGAAATAAATTGCTTAACCAAAAGAAGCTATTAAAAACAAAGTAAACATCATATTTAATGGAGACATATGACAGACATCCTAAATAAAGAAAGACAACAGATGGAAGATGCCTTCCATCACTATTATTATTCAACACTCTTTGAGGTTCTGGTCAAAAAATGCAGACCAGAAAAGGAAAGGTTTAAACTTTAGAGTTTTTGCAACAAATGGTGCTGAGGCACCTGGACATTTGCATGCAAAAGAATGAAGTTGGAGCTCTACCTCACACCATATGAAAAACTAACTCAGAATGGATCAAAGACGAAAATGTAGTAACTAAAACTATAAAACTCTTAGAAGAAAATATAGATGTGAATATTTGTGACCTTGGATTAGTCAATCACTTCTTAGATATGATATTAAAAGCACAAACAACAAAAGAAAAAAACAAATGAATCCGCCTGCCAGGGACTTCCCTAGTGGCGCAGTGGTTGAGAGTCCGCCTGCCAATGCAGGGGACGCAGGTTCAATGCCCCGGTCTGGGAAGATCCCACATGCCGCGGAGCAACTAGGCCCGTGTGTCACAACTACTGAGCCTGCGCTCTAGAGCCCACGAGCCACAAGTACTGAGCCCATGTGCCACAACTACTGAAGCCCACGTGCCTAGAGCCTGTGCTCCACAACAAGACAAGACACTGCAATGAGAAGCCTGCACACTGCAACTAAGAGTGGCCCCTGCTCCCCACGACTAGAGAAGGCCCACACACAGCAGTGAAGACCCAATGCGGCCAAAAATAAATAAATAAATTTTTAAAAAAGCAGCTTAAACTGGTTAGATAATATGAGGAAAACGCCATTCAGAACATCAATAAAACAACACAATACTGTCTGGGCAAACATGCCATCATTATGTAAGATGTTAACACTAGGGGCAGCTGGGTGACGGGTATACAAGCTCTCTCTGAACTAGCTTTGCAACTTTTTGTAACTCTAAAATCACTCTAAAATAAAAGGTTTATTTAAAGAAAAAGATAAGAACATGACAAAACAAGCCACAGGGAGAAAAATATTTATAATGCATATCAAAACAAGGACTTATATCCAGAAAATATAAAGAATGTCTACAAATCAATAAAAAGACAAAAAATGTTTTTAAGTGCCAAAGATTTGAACGAGACACTTCTCTCTCTCTCTCTCTCCCCAAATGACCAAAAAATACTGAGAAGGTATTCAACATTATTAGTCACTAAATGCAAATTAAAACCACAATGAGATAACCATACACAAATACTAGAATGACTAATATTCAATGACTAAACAACAACAAAAAAAGACTGACATTATCAAAAATTAACAAGGATGCAGAGCAAACAGAACTCTCATTCATGGCTAGGATAGTGTAAAATGCTACAACCACACTGGAAAACTGCACGCTGTTAATAAAGTTAGAATTTTACAACTCTAGGACCCAGCAATTTCATTCCTATGTATTTGCCCAAGAGAAATGAAAACATATGTCTATGAAAAGACTTACAGAACAACATTCATAACAGCTTTATTCATAATGGACACCAACAAAAGAGGAAATAACCCAAATGTCAATCAACAGGAGGATAAGCAAATTGTGGAATAGTCACACAATGGAATACTACTCAGCCATACAAAGGAATGGATAAACCTCAAACACATGTTCAGTTGAAGAAACCAAACATAAAACAGTACACACAATATAATCCATTTTAAGAACAGTCAAGACTAATGCAGAATGATAGAAATCCTAACTATGATTCCCTGGGGAAAGGAGGTTCGAGAGGAACTTCCAAGGATGATGAAAATGTCCTGTTTCTTGATCTGGGTGATGGGCACGTGGTTGTATACACTCTCAAAACCCATCAATTACAGACGTAATATCTATGCATTTTTACTACAAGTAAAATATACCTCAATTTTTAAAAATGAGAAAGTGAGGACAGTTCATCTATCATTTTTAGATAGGATGGCCAGGAAATGCTTCACTACAAAGGTGACATTTGAATAAAGACTCTGAGGAAGTCTAAAGAAAAAAAAAAAGCCAGCCATGGGGATATCTGACGTAAGAGGATTCCAGGCAGAAGGAACAAGAGATGCAAGGCCTTTTCGGGAGAGCAGCAACTGGGGTTCCCGAGAAACAGGGAGGCCAGGGTGGCTGCAGTGGCAGCCAGTGTGACAGAACAAGGGGGAGACAAGTTCCGAGGGATAACAGGGGATGAGCTCACACAGTGCCCGGTGGGTCACAGTAAGGCCTCGTTAAATACCGTGGTCTTCGTCTTAGGACTGACGGAACTTCACCAAGTGCCTCCTAAGAATCAGGCACTGAGTTCAGATAGCTTAACACAAAGCTTAGGTAAGTAGCAAAACCAGGATTACAACCCAGGTACACCCGATTCCAAGGCTCATAATCTTAATCATTTTGTGTACTAATGGTGTACTAATGAATTGTTTTTTCTTTTATATAATTTCATTTTAATGTTATGTTGCTTAGCAGTAAATATACAGATGAATAAGTCAAATGGGAAACCAATACTTAAAAGAACTCTTAGATTCATTTTCTTGGAATGTGAATAATTATCCCATGATGTTTCTATTATATTGAAGTTTTTTAAAGAGAAATACAACCATATGGTATCATCCTTCTTCAAAAGTTCAAAAGGAGTTAGAGAACATTCTGCTTTTTCTTGAAGTTATCTTGCAAACAACCACATTTTCAGAGACAGAGAAGAATATCAGGCAGAAATCTGACTTGTTTTATAAATAAAACATTTCATCATATTTTATTTCTGTTCCATGCTTACGGTACTCTTTCAGTTGCTTTCCAGGCCTCAGATTGCTCATTTGTAAAAATGACAAAGGTGGATAAGATGTTGTCCTCTAAGGTTCTTTCTGCTATGGTGTCCTGAAACTTGATAATCCTATAACAAAACAATATATATGGCCAGTCCTGCAACTCTGCATTAAAGTGCCCCTCTAACAAGTCTTTTCCCCTAGTGGTAGCCCCCAGAGCTGAAGCCATTACTGACTCTTACCCCTGAGCCAGTGAGGCCAAAGGGAGCTGCAGAGCTAGGAAATCCACAGAAGAGACAGCAAAATGATTAATGATTCGGAAACTGATCTTAAATAAAGGGATGGGTATTAGATCAGAATAAAGAAGACTGGATCAGAGAAGGCTGATTATCTAAAAATATACAAAGGCAAATTGTAGATAATGATCAACACTCTCTCTGCACTTTTCCTATGAACAGGGTAATAGGAAATGGAGTCAACGCTTAACAGGAGCAATATGGACTAGACTGTGTGTTTAAACCTGTGAGTTTCCCAATCCCTGAGGGCAGGGACTATGCCATCTTTGTATCCCAGCATCTACTATAGGATCTGGCATCTAAGAAGTACTCAATAAATACTTGGCCAAAAAAAACCCCAAAAAAACTTAATAAAGGATCATTTAAATTTTTAAAGATCCAAACCACAGAAGTGCGTTATGGAGACAGAACGGGAAATTTCTCTTCTTTTGATATTTTAAAAAAAAAAGAAAAAGAAGATACAGTAATAGCCTTCGTAACAATAATGTAGATACTGACTTATGCTTCAAAGTTATTTCCCATTCAAAACCCTTGAGCCTTGGTGATCCTGTCGGGGACGGGCGTTAGCAAAGAAAGAGCTTAAGCAAGGCACACAGCGTCTCCTTGCACCTGACAACTGGTGCCAACCATGACCATGAGTCCATGCCTGCCACAAATACCCACTGAGCACTGAGAGTCCCAGCAGGAAGACTCTCCTGACGCCAGTCCTGTGCCCAGCGCGGCAGTCGGGAGACGCGAATGGATGGGCCTTTTCACCTGGCCCCTGTGCTGCGGGAGCTCTCCAGCAGGGAAGAAGGCTCTCAGCAGATGAACAGCAGCTTGGTGACCCTTCAGAACCATTTCCATCACCCCTGGTGATTTACAGTGAGATGAGTCATTCTTCTGACCTCATTTTCCATGCTATTTACCGTCAAGAGGGGACAATCTAAACATGCCTCAATACGAGAGGCATGATCACAAAACTGTGAAGCTGCATCCAAAGGACCCAAACATAATGTGTTTGGCACTTTAGAGCCACATCTCATAGCTAGGCCAGCCGACTTTTAAAATGAATGAATGAAAGAATAAAAATAACTAACTAAAAAAAGACACCTGGAAAAATGCTGCAGAGAAGCAGAAAGAGAGTAAACCTGCTTCCCATGAAATGCCCCATATAAATAAAACACAGTCTGTAAAACAATACACCCTGCTGTGAAATTCCCATTCAACTAGAAGGGCAGACCTCTCCTTGCCGACCAACCCAGTCTCCATTTGAATGTTCCAAATGTCACTTCCATTTTCAAAGATGAGCGCATCATCTGCCCACAGCTGACTGATACACCCAGAATGGACACTCCTCTCTTCCCGCCTCCCCCCTTATAAGGCAGGGCCCTGGGAAGGAAGTCTCTCTTCTCCCCGTACAGCCAATTTACTCTACTTTTTAGTTTTCTTTGGATCCTTTCCTTCGAAGTTTTCTTTTATGATAAAGCTCAAGGGCTGGTGGTGACATTGGGGGGCAAGAAACCACAGTACTGAACCAGAACTTTGAACAGTATATCAAAATAGGGGGAACTTCAGCTAAGAGTTAATGAAACAGATTTGAAAAGGCGATAAAGTTTACCCCACGGTCATCGTCACTGACAAAGCTTTACACACGAAGGCACTGATCTATATTTGCCGAGCCCCACGTCAAGCCGTGCAACAGTCAATACACTACACTGACCTGTATGAGCCACTTTATTCACAAGGTTCACAATTTACACGCTTTGAACCGATATTTGGTATCCCGAGTAGAAGGTCAACACAGGGAGATGTGATGATGATTAGAAGAATGTATTGATTAATAGAATTCAGGTCTAGTCAAGGCTGGCTTGAAATTTCAAAATTCTGTTTAGGCCACCAATGGCCACTAAACCACAAAGAGATAACTTGATATTAGGTACCTCCTGACAGAAGTATATACCACCACCTATGATGTACTCTTGCCAAAAAATTCAAATCTGAATCAGATCAAATCTCTGGATCTTATCATCAGTTTATAGAAAATACAGGAGACAAAGGAACATGTTAACATTATAAGCATGCAGTCAGCAGAATCAAGATTGTGGGAAACTCTACAGTACAAATAATTCAGTTTTTCAACAAATAAAATGCAGAGGAAAAAAAACGAGGAGGAAACTATAGATTAAGAGAGTCTTAAGGTACCTATGAACCAATGCAGACCTTATTTGAATAAACCAACAGTAAAAAAAAAAAAAAAAAAAAATTCATGAACCACCAGGGAAATTTAAACACTACTGAATACCAGGTGTGTTAATGAAATTGTAATTGTTTTTATTTAAATTCCTATCTCTTACAAACACATATTTACAAATAAAATTATGTGATAATTAGGATTGGCTGTAAAATAATCCAGTATATTGGGGATGGGGAGCGAAGGATCTAAAAATGAAACAAGACTGGGAATGAGTTGACAACTTTTGAGAATTCATTATACTATTCTATTTTTGTATTTTGAAATATTCCATAATTTAAAAGTTTAAAAACGAAAAGAAAGTAGGTCACTAGACCAAAAATTCATATGTAAAAGCCAGGTTTTTCCAGATATATCACGGATATTCAGAGCGTGGCACTGTAAAATATTTTCCGAAAATTGCATTAGAACATGATTCCAACAGATTGCCACAGTATTATGATGTTTAAGTATACTAAGAACTAAATCTTTTCTAAATTCTTACATAAACCCATTCCATAAGTACAATGTAGTACAACACTGCATCAGAAACTACATACAGATCAATTTTCAATATTGAAAACTAAGGCTTCAGTTTTCCAATTAACTTGACTTACGAAACAAATACACACTCTGCGTTCCTGATAAAACTTCAAGCCCCCCAAATTTACTCAAACTGGTTACAATCTAAAATCTAAGAAACATTTTTAAATTATACTTCAAAAGCAGAAAAAGAAATAAATTCAAAGCCAGAAAGAGTCAACAATTTGAGCGAGCTTTGTTTAGTAACCCAAATGTGTTTTCAATTCTTTGCCTTATACAAAACTCTGGGTCGAGATCGTTTATCTGGATTTATTGAACCACTAAAGATTAATTAAAGATCTCAAACTTCCCTCTTCCACCATCTTTAGGAAAACAGGATCATTTTCATCCTCAAGTACAGATGAAAACAGTTGCAAATGCTGATGAATGTAATACTCCCCTCCAACCTCCAAAAGCCAGAATGCTAAAATAGAAAATCACTACATGGAACTTCCCTGGTGGTGCAGTGGTTGGGAATCCACCTGCCAATGCAGGGGACACAAGGTTCGAGCCCTGGTCCAGGAAGATCCCACATGCAGCCGAGCAACTAAGCCCCGTGTGCCACAACTACTGAGCCCATGTGCCACAACTACTGAAGCCCGCGCCTAGAGCCCATGCTCTGCAACAAGAGAAGCCACGGCAATGAGAAGCCCGCACACCGCAAGGAAGAGTACCCCTCGCTCACCCCAACTAGAGAAAGCCCGTGTGCAGCAACGAAGACCCAATGCAGCCAAAAATGAAAGAAAGAAAGAGAGAGAAAGAAAGAAAGAAAGAAAGAGAAAGGAAGGAAGAAAGGAAATCACTACATTGCCAATTTCCTATTATAAATGATAACAGTAACAAGGTATTCTGGAGAGCATTCCCCAAATTCTATTTAGATTCTAAGATGTATCAATTGCTATGTAACAAGAAGCACAGAGTCCGGCACATCTATTCATTCAGTAAATGAATGTGAAAGAATAAACAGCAGGTGAAACAGTTTGCTGGCACTAACCTCCCTGTCACGGCTCCACTAAGGCTGCCTTCCAGTGACAGTGCTAATGAGTGGGAAATGGGCCAAAGCAGAACTGGGAAATAAAATAACCTAAACTAGCTAGTCAGCCCTTCAGTAACAGGAATGCAACCTTCCTGCCTCTAGTGCCAGGTTTAATATCCTAAAATATTCGTAACTCATAAATTATGAAACCTCTTGAACTAACCGGAAACCAGCCTTTTAGGAGTCTTCTCATATACTTTGGGCCCTAATTTACAGCTGTAATCACACTGATGGTAGATCTTTTTTTTTTCCCCTTCCAAAAGTCAACAGAAAGACTAACAAGTTATCCCTAATAGTAAAAATGTCATATAATCTCCATGAATAGTCCTCAAAACACCTTCCCACTGAAACTGCTCTTTCAAAAATTATAAATGACCAAATCTAAGTTTTTTTCAGGCCTCTTCCTCCATTTCCTTTTACATTATTGACCATTCATTCCTAAAACTCCTCAGTATCACTGTGCTTTCTCGGTTCTCCTTTGCATTAGTTTCCTCTTGCTGCTGCAACAAATGATCATAAACTCAGTGCCTTAAAAGTACATGTATTCACCGTCTCACAGATCTGGAGGTCAGAAGTCTAAAGTCAGTCTCACCAGAGGGGCCAGCTCCTTCTGGAGGCTCTGAGGGAGGACTCTGTCCCCGCGCCCTTTTCAGCTGCGCGAGGCTGCCCGCCCGCCTTGTCTCTTGGCCCTTTCCTCAACGGCTCCAGCCTCATTTCTGCCATCACATCTCCTACTACTGACCGTTCTGCCTCCTTTCACAAAGACCCTTCAGATGACATTGGGCTCATCTGGATAATCCAGGCAAATCTTCCCAGCGCGAGATCCTAAATTTAGTTACATTTGCAAAGGCCCTGTTACCAGTAAGGTAAGAGCCACAGGTCCTGAGGATTAGGTCCTGACGGGCATCACTCCACCTACCACCTACCCTACAGCTCTAACCGGAACTTCTGCCTCCTCTGCTGCCACCGCATTGTGCTTTTTGCTCTCCTCTTTCATATTTTACCCCATCCTCTTCACACTCATCCCTTCAACTCTCACCTTTATGCTAATATCCAAGTCTCTCATTTTAAATGTGAGAGAACCGGAGCCTAGATGGGAGGTGATGACGGGCCTTGAATCACACAGATGTCGACAGGATATTTCTATGTGGATGTCTTCAGAGCAGCTCAGTCCAATGCGGGACTGAATCCTATTCCTGTCTGAATAACACAAGTCTCTCAGACTCAGGCTAGAACTGTATTACTTTTCTCTTCTCTATTCTCTTCTCTTCTCTTCTCTATTCTCTTCTCTATTCTCTTCTCTATTCTCTCAGCTGGTTCCTTCATCTCTGTCCCTCCATCCATTCTGAAATCCAATTACAGCTTCCTATTCCTAAAACACTGCTATGGTTGGGTTACCTCTCCTGCTCAAACCCACCGTTCTCTACTAAGGATTGCATCCCCCCCATCCCCACCCCTCCCGACACGTCCATCGGGACTCCCCTGCGCCCTCTGCCTACACACCACACCCATTCCTGCCTCTCACCCTGAACTGCCTTCCTCTGTCCCTCCACTTAGGAGTGAATCATAGAATGTACCCCTCTAAAAGGAATTGTTTTTTTATTTATCTATCTCCAAACCAGACTGAGTTCCTTGACGGCAGAAACTGTGCCTATCAGCAAACATATACAGTAGTTCCCCCTCCTTAGCCCTGGTTTCACTTTCCTCAGTCACCTGTCGTCAGAAAATACCAAATGGAAAATTCCAGAAATAAGCAATCCCTAAGTTTTAAATTGACTGCCGTTCAGAATAGCTGATGAACTCTCCCGTCCACCCGCTCCGCCCCACCCTGTCCAGAACACCCAGTCTGCATACACTGCCCACCCGTCAGTAAGGAAATAACAGTACCATGGACCCTTGAACAGCAGGGGTTTGAACTGTGCAGGTCCACTTATAGGCAGATGTTTTCAATAAACATGTACTACAGCACTGGACGATACCCAGGTGGTTGGATCCACAGATGTGGAGCCCTGGCAATGCAGGACCGGCTGTAAAGACACACACAGGCTTTCTCTCGCGGGGGCAGCACTCCAACCCACCCGGGGTACGTACATACAGGGTCCAACACTGCACGCGGTTCCAGGTGTCCACTGGGGATCTGAGCTTAAATAAATTCCAGCTCTGCAATTCATTACCTGTGTGACCCTGGACAGTGTCTCAGTTTCCCCATCTCTGTAAAATCCAGACAATGATAAAGTACATATCTCGTGAGTTCTTCTGAGTATTACTCACAAGTTAACATATCAGAAGAACACAGAACAGTCCCTGGCTCAGAGTAAATAGCATCATAAATAGTGGGAGCTATGATCAGTACTTTTACCACCTACTGCTGCTGCCACTACGACTACTACTAGTATTATAACTGTCATTGGAAATGACTCACCACTACATGACTATTAATATGGCTTAAAAAAAATAACACAAAGTACTGGTAAGGACGGGAAGCAACCAGAACTCAGACACTGCTGTTTGGAAGCAAAATGGTGGGGCCACTTTGGGAAACAGCTTGGCAGCTTCCTTTAAAGTTAAACGTTCATTACCACGTGATGCAGTTGCCCCACTCCTAGGAATATAACCAAGAGAAATGAAAAATTATGTTCACACAAAAATGTGTATGCAAATGTTTATGGTGGCTTTATTCATTATTACCAGAAACTGTAAATAACCTCAACGTCCTTCAACTGGTGAGCGGATAAACAAACTGTGGTCCATCCATACGTTTCGGAACATCTCTCGGCAATAAAGACCAATGCGCTACAGACACAACAACATGGTGAACCTCAACACATGACAGCAAACGAAAGCAGCCAGATTCAAAAGGCTCCATACTGTACGATCCGTCTACATGGCATCGTGGCTACAGGAACAGGAAACTGAGGAAGGGCTGCCAAGGGCTGGGGGCGGGAGGAGGAGCCGGCCGCGAGCACAGAGCAACCCTGGGCGCAACGAACGTGCTCCGTATCATGACTGTGGTGGGTACACAGCTGTGTGCACTTGTCAGAACTCTACATTTGTAAAAGGTGAATTTTACTGTATATAAAGTACACTTTAATTTAAAAATATAAAAATAAGCAGGGACTCAATTTTAATTTACCAATAAGACCTGTCCAGCCCTCTACCTTTAGCAGAACTGTGCACCATCTACACACAAACTACAGCTTGGCTATTGGAAAATACTCAATGAGAAGATTCCAAAGCCCAAACGATAGTATATAGCTACTCTACAGGACTTTAAGAATGGGGAACAAAAATTTGGCTAGGGAACAAATACAAGTCACTTGCATCTGTACTCCCCCAACCCCCCCCCAAAAAAAACCACCATCAAAATAAACCTAATTTCCAAATCTGGCTTTGAGTTCCATTATGGCACGGCAACTTGAGACAAATACTCATAAGGCAAGTGGCCAGGTGGCCAACATGTTCTGAAGGCCTCCTATTAACCAATGTGAAGAGGTAAACTACCAAAATGACTCAGGATGACTGTTCTAGATCCACAATAAGAAAGACGCCAACAGGTTTTCTTAATCCCAGATTACCTTGTGCCCCTAACACTAAGCAAAATTCACCAATATACAGGATAAGTCCCTTCACACATGGAACTATAAGACAAGTAAATAATGAACTTGGAATAAAAGAGAAAAGATTAAGAATACTAGTTTTATTCTAGTTATAAAATAAACAAGTCATCGGAAACAGACTCACAGACTTAGAGAATGAACTTATGGTCACCAGGGAGGAAGGGTGGGGGAAGGGATAGTTAGGGAGCTTGGGACTGACATGTACTCACTGCTATACTTAAAGTGGATAACCCACAGGGACTTACTGAATAGCACAGGGAACTCTGCTCAATATTATGTGACAAGTTAAATGGGAAAAGAATTTGAAAAAGGAGTGGATACATGTATATGTATAACTGAATCACTCTGCTGTACACCTGAAACTATCACAACATTGTTAATCAACTATTCTCCAAAACAAAATAAAAAGTTAAATAAATAAATAAATCACAGGGATGTAATGTACTGCAAGGTGATTACACTCAATAACATTGTAGTGCATATTTGAAAGTCGCCAAGAAAGTGTATCTTAAAATTTCTCATCACAAGGGAAAAAAAACTAACTTTGCATGGTGACTAGATTTATTACCGTGATCATTCCACAGTGCACACAAATATTGAAGCAAATGCTGTGCACCTGAAACTAATATAATGTTAAATGTCAATTACACCCCAATTAAAAAAAGCATACAAGTTTTATCTTATAAGTCGGCACACATACATACTATTTGGAATTGAATTGAACATGTAATCATCTTAGTGTTCTTCTGTCTCACTCTGAATATAAACTGCTCTGTCTTTCTTCCTTCCCTCATCTATCCCTACCTCCACCTCTCTTCCAGGGAAATAGATAATTTTCATTTCCCTGACGATACAGGGTCAGATTGAGGCAGCTCTAGAATGACAGAGGCTGCTAGGAGTTGAATTCCAGTCTGGGGTGACCCTGAGGGTCCAAACGTTGACTCTAAGACTGTTACAAAACCAACCTGAATTCTGAGTCAAGCACAGTATCATTCTAGTCTCCTAGGTATCCCTCCAAATGAAGACTGATCAGCCTGACCTAGTGTTAAGATACACGTGTACTGACATAGGTGCCCTCCCCACACCCGCATAAACATACGTGCCAATGTAATACACTCTGAAGGAAGAGCGGGCATCATTTTAACAAGTCCCAGAAAACCTCCTTTCCAAAGGCAAGCACTTGCCTCTCAGTACCCTGATAATTTGGTAGATACAGTTCTAAGAGCCTGTACCTGGACCTACAGTACCCAAGATCATAATGCTAAGGAAACAAGATAGGTGCTAATAATCGACCTTACAAAATAAATAAACAAATAAAAGGAAAATTTTAAAAGCACCAGCCCACACAGAATTATTAGCCCACATTTCATGCCCTGTAATATACACACATAAATAAAACGGGAATTCCTCTGTGAGCAAACATGTGCTTCCAAGGGTTACATAATCAGATTAACGCCCTTTTCATTGACGGCTCTACATACACACCAAATCTTAATTTATTTGCCCAAGTTTGGTTAGACTGCATCAGTTTCCAAGGCTTTCATCAGAGTAGGCCTAATCTTTGAGACATTTCTTATCCCAGTCTATTTCAAGCATTATTAATAGGCCCCCTGGAGCTTATCTTTGACTCAAGCACCTCGTGGCAGAAGGAAAGGCTGCCAAGAAAGAAAGGTCTCTAAGTCAAAAGGAGCATCAAGGCGCCACAACCTGAAGTGCAAAACATCTATTGTAACCTTGTGGGCGAAGAAAACTCATCCCCCCAACATCTTCTGGGAGTTTCTTCCAATGTGCCCAGGTAATAGTCCACAGCTGGTCAGGAGGCTGCAGCCAAAACAAGAGAGATTGGAAGCAGTCATCCTGAGAGCTCACATCACACTTGTACAGCAGGGGGGTATTTTAACTAAGTAATTCATGGAAGTGTACCACTCTCCGCTTCACGGGACAAGCAGTCATTCACTCGATGGCTGTTCAGCCTCTGGCGGCTCCAGCCTCACATTTTGAAAATAATCTTGTATGTATCTTCAGAGTTCTTCAGACATGGGAGAAACATACTGTAACTCTGCAGAAACTGACTTGTAAAAGGATTCCTGAGCCAATATAAGCCCCTGTCTTGATTCAAGCAAAGGGACGGTCTCTCAACATAAGGTTTGCTTGATCTCACATCTTCAAGCAGCTTAATCTTTAGCTGAATTTCCTAGTATTGAGTATACCTGGTCAACTCAACTCACCACCAGCCCTGTAAATAGGGAGGAATGCCATAGTGCACCGGCAGGTGTTTCAAAGAAAATTCCACAGCTGTCATCTCTTCCTCTCCTATTTCAGGAGATTGCGGAATGTGAAAGAATATTAACTGAGAGAAGTTGCACTTCACAATCTGGGGTGGTAATTAAGAGAGAAAGAAAGACACTAAGGGGACCAGTCTCAGGAAAAGGGGTCAGAAAACTGCTTTCCTGGTGTGGGAAGGAGACCTACCAGGAGTAACCTCAAAGTAGGTGCTTTTCTCAGAGCATTGTTTTTTGTTTTTTTGTTTTTTCTCAGAGCATTGTTAAAATGTGTGTGGTAAGGGCCAGGCTCAGCTGGCAGAGTCACCTTAAAAGAAACAGGGCTACTGAGTTATACTCAGAAAACTGTGCTTCAATAAAGAACACGTGGAGACTAGAAACAGGTTTCTACTCCTCTAGCCTCTAGGACCCCTTCAAGTGTTTTCTTTCAGAATCTAGACCTCAATCTCATCATCCCAAATACATCTGAAAACTAAAAATTCATCCTCTCAAAGGGCTCAGAAATTTAAAATAATGCACGTGGCTCTCTTGAAACAGAGAAGGACCCTATGGTCTATGCCCCCCATGTCCTCAGCCTGCCTTTTGTCTGTGGAATAACTTTAGTCAAAGAATAAGTTTAATCAGAGAAGTGAGAAAATGCAGAAACAAAGGAAAACAGTCAAAGGAGACCTAATAATAATAGTTTAGTCCTTAAGCATGGTCAAGGACCTTCAGTCCCTCCTCAAGGGCTACAGATAATATTCTGAGCCATATCCTGTGAGCTGTTTACTTTGTAGATACTGAAACCCCCGCCAGCTGGAAGAAGTTAACTACATGATGACCAGGCTGTAGTCATGACCTAAGCTGCCACAGTTCTGAGAACCTCAAGAAATGGGAACAAACCGACCCTGGAACTGAAGCCTAACTGTACTTAAAAACAATCAAGATGACGCTGATCAGACCACCGATGACCAATTTCAAGATGACCGTCAGAGCTGACTGTGCTGTTTCTGCATGTAGCCCCCTCCCTCTGCCTATACATCCCTGAAACTCCCCCGTAAAAGCTCTTGGCCACTGATTGTCGGTGGGGGGAGTCGGCCTTTAGGCAGGCGTCCACCCTCTGCCCCACCCCCCCTCCACTTGCTGGCATCCAAAGTAAACCAAACTTTCCTTTCCACCAAACTTGCCTCTTTATTGGCTTGCGAGCAGCCGGACCCCACTTTCGGTTACACTCTTTTGCGTCCATCTTATTTATATTCAGCTCCTTATTAGGTGAGATATACAGCTCTGGAGCTTAAATCTGAAAAATCCATGCCTAAGTGCAACTTCTCGCCCCTGTAATCTCGCACAAGCAACCATTTTCTAAGCTTCAGATTCCTCAACTGTAAAACGGTTATTATAACAACACTACCTGCCACACCTACTTCAAAGGATCACTGCTGAGATTACATGCAGTAAGACATATAAAATAATTTTTTAAAAGCAGAGGACTACACAAATGTTGGTTGCTACCTTAGGTGGGGCACTGTTAAGAGCATGAAGAAATGCATATAACAGGGTGAAAAGAAGGTTCTTTTATCTGAAAAAAAAAAAAGGACTGCAAACATGGTGAGGACGAATTTTAAGGTACTGGCTAATGTGTTCAGGGAAGTGGTATGACGCGAACTTTATTATTTATAAGCGGATTCTCATGCCAACACATCCACTTTGCACAGACAGCAGAAGGAAAACAAGAGATTAAGAGTGGGTGTCCAGCTCTCGGCTCACCGAAATAACTGATGGAGTTCCACGTGGAGAGGGAGGGTGGAGTTAGTCATGACAGCCACACAGAACATGGTTGCATAAGAGGGGGAAAGTGAAGGTGTTCGTACCAAGCACAGAACTAACTGTCAAGTTACCCACAGTCCACAGATTACAGCCCGATCCGGGGCGTGTCATTTCCACAGGGGGCTTTAGGGGAAAAGAAAGAAAGAAAGACTATTCCACGAGCATCAAGCAAACCAGGTGATTCCGCAGGTTGGTTCTCCGCCGGCGCGGGTAACGCTGGCGGGGAGAGCGTGAGGTCGGGGGCTCGCGAGTTGGGCCCGCGGGACACGGAAGCTGCCTTCGAACCATCGCAAACCAGAGGACGCGGCGCGGACCCAGACCCGCCAGCCCCGGCCCGACCCCGGACTCGCTCCCGGGAGAACGGAAAGCCGGCTTCCGAGAGGGAACCGGGCAGGCGGCGCGGGCGCGCACCGGGGGACACCGCGCCGACTGGGGGCGGCGGGATGCGGACACTGCCGGGCGGCGGGGACCCCTGCCACGGGGGGGGGGGGGGGGGGGGCGGAAGGCGGCTCGGCCACCGGCCCCGTGCGCTCACCTGGTGCAGGGCGGTCAGGCCGTCCACGTTGGCCGTGTCCACGTCGGCGCCCCGGGCCAGGAGCCGCCTCACCTCGTCGGTGTCCCCGCTAGAGCAGGCGGCCAGGAACACGGCGCCGTCCTCGAAGCGGACCCGCGGGCCCCCGCGCTGAGCCTGCGGCGGCAGCTCCGCGCCCGGCCGGTCGGCGGGCTCCTGCTCCGTCAGCGAGCCCCGCCAGCGCCGCAGCTGCTCGGCCCGCCGTGCCCGCGCCGACTCGGCCCGCTTCCCGCCCAGGTGCTCCATCTCCGCCATCGCCGCCGCTGCTGCGGGCCGCCGCCGCAGCCGCCGCCAAGCGTCTCAGCCGGGAGCGGAGGGCGGAGACCCGCGCGCGGCCATCTTTACTGCTCCGCTGCCCGCGCCGCCCGCACTCCTTCGCGGCCTCAGCACGCAGGCGCGGCGAAGCCCCGGTTGCATCACGGGACTTTGTAGTAGGAGATCCGCGCGCCCCCCTTCCCCCGGGCGCACCCGCGCCCAAAGGGAACTACAAGTCCCTGGATGCATCGGGAAACAGGCGCGGCCCGGGGGGGGCGGGGGGCTCCCTGCTTGGCCGCGGACGCGCGGGGTCACCTCTGCCCCGAAGCGGGAGCTGTCCCCCGCCCGAGGCACCTCCGCGGGCTTGTTGGGAGTCGTAGTTTATTCTTGTTCTGACTTACAGCTAATCTCGGCTCCCTAACTATCACGTCAGTCTTTTGAAGTGGAAAAGGGGTCGGTAATTATCCCTACTTTCTATTGGGGAAAACTGGACGGAAAGTACCCGAAACTCTCAAAACCGTGTCCTGGTTGTAAATGCAGAGCTTTATTAACGTTGTAATTTAGAACGCATTAACAGGTGGCCCTGAAGAGATCCTGGGATTGATGCTCGCAGGTGTAGTGGGAAGCGCATTCAAGTTCAGATCTCCTCCCAACAAGTTACTTGACTTCTCCGACCCTGATTTGTAAAATGGGAATAATAATACCTTACGGAATTCCCTGGAGGTCCAGAGGTTAGGACTCGGCGCTTTCACGGCTGGGTGCGCCGGTTCAATCCCTGCTCGGGAACTAAAATCCCACAAGACCCGGCGCGGCCAAAAAATTAAAAAAAAAAAAAAAAAAACTCACAGGGTGGTCGTGTGGAGCGGATAAGATAATACATGCAAGGATATCTAGTACTATCTCTGTGCGTATACCGGTTCACAATAAATATTAATTTCCCTTCTGTCTCTCTCCTCCTCTTCTACCCTTTACACGGATCTTAAGTTTACTTGGGAGGCATATGTGGGACATATATCCCGTCTGCCATGATTTTTTTCCCAAAGCTACAAAAAAATACTATGGTGCAAACACAATATTGTAAGTCAACTATAGTTCAATTAAAAAAAAATACCATGCACGTCCTAAATTCCTAAGGCAGCACGCAGGCCATTTTCATATTCACAGTGAACTTGGTTATTAAAACCTGTCAGGTTGACTCAGTAACTTTAACTCCCCAGGGCTTCAGCCCTGGACAAAACATAACTGTTTTCCATTATGATAGAGAACATATACAATTATTAGGTTCTTTGAACTTTCCTGTATGGTTCAAGTTTTTCATTTAAAAAAATGTTGCAAAAATGATCAGGTCGTTGTAAAGGGAAACTTTACTATGTTCTATCATGTGCCTCAATTTCCCCTGAGACAAGCCAAGAATCAAATGAAAAAGGGACATATAAATGTAAATTATTATGTCTAATAATACTACGTCTATCCATATATGCCTTAATTAGGTATCCTTGAATTCTTTATAAATACTAATTAAGTCATACATCTTTGAGAACTGTGAAGAACAATGTGCATAAAAAGATGTAATACTGTATACTTTATATAGCCATATTTTCCTTACATTAATTGAGTCACCATAGAACTTCTCATGCCTCATCATCTATTGGAATTAAAAATTCTGTATGAGGTTTACTTTGTAACTTGTCAGCATGGAACCTCTTCGTATTCCAACTCAGCCTCTTGCTGATAATTAAAATTGTTCACAAGCTCTCAAATAGAACTGTCCCTATAGAATAAAAGAAATATTGATATTAAACCAGATAGGAAATAATACTTAGCTAGGAACCTAACCCTCTTCAAGAAACCATTATTAGCTGAACTCTGCTAGTCTGGCAAGGAAACAAGAAAGTAAGAGAAGGGCAAGTTTTCAAATTTCAGCAAATTGCTGAAATCTCAGGAAACAGATCTCTGACAGCAATCCACGTGCACCATTTTAACATTACGATCCTGGTACACAATATCGGCTCAAAAAAAGTATGTATAATTGGACCATATATTTTACATACTGGTTTTCTAATAAGGATTTTTAAACTAGGGTAAAATTTTCATAGATCGATAATGTTATACTTCTTCTGGCTGTATTCTTTTCGCATTCAGAATCAGGAAAGAAGAAACATCTGGTTCCAGTTGTAAAAATAAGCTAAAATTGGCCAAGTCCAAGTCAAATCCATACTTTCCCAAGAGGTATGAACTTACATCTCAATAGGAAGAATTCAGTCTCAATACTAGGAAGTTCCAGGTAGTACTTCCTTACTGTATCTATTTTACTTGCTTTTTTCCTGAGGTAGTAAGAAAATGATACCCTCTTTGGAGATTTTAAAGAAAAATGTAAGTAGTTAAGTTCCTTACATAATTTAAGTGCAAACCTACCTGGAAGGAGATGAATCTTCCAGCTATGTGCTTACGGAATTCAGTGATAATTATTATAATCTAATTAATTTAACTAGCTCAGCCAAAAAAAAGTTATGCCACCAAAAATAAAACAACAAATCAATCTGTGTATAATGATTTGAAAAGCTTTTCAAAATTAAAATCATCTAAGTTTTTTTTCTGAAACGTCTTCCCCCAAGCAGGGCTCTCTGAGAGTAAACTTAAACAATAAATTTATACAATTGTTTACTACCATTAAACAAACATGAGAGTTTAGATTTCCTAAATATTCTAAAGAAAAAAATATTTTATATGCAAGTGAATAAAATCCTGACAAATAATCCTGTGTATAAGTAAAACATAATTTTTATACTTTTTTCTTCCAGTTTTACTGAGATATAATTGACATACAGCACTGTATAAGTTTAAGGTGTGCGGCATGATGATCTGACTTACATACATCATGAGATGATGACCACGGTAAGCTTGGTGAATAGCCATCATCTCATATAGATAACAAAATAAAAGAAAAAGCTATATTTTGTGATGTGAACTCCTAGGATTTACTCTCTTAACTGTCATATATAACATACAGCAGTGTTAACTATATTTATCACATTGGACATTATATCTCTAGTACTTATTTATCTTATAACTGGAATCTGTATCTTTTGACCACCTCCATCCAATTCCCCTGCCTGCGGTAAACCACAAATCTGTTCTCTTTTTCTTAAGATTTGTTTGTTTGTTGAAGTATAATTAACCTATAAACTATGTCAGTTCCTGGTGCACAACATAGTGATTTGGTATTTTTACACATTACAAAACCATCACCACAATTTTTGAACTTTTAAATGTACTAAGTGCACCAGCTATGATGCACATACTCTGTTGTATAAAGTGAGGAAACTTTTATTAAATAATAATTTCCCATACACTTAAAACATGAACTACAAATTAGAATACTCCATTCTTTAAAGCAATGACACCGGTTCAGCTTATGAAAACCTTTCAGCGTGGCCTCTGTTCCCACCAGTTAACATACCTCCCTCTGGTGGACAAACAGAGACTGTACATTTAGCCCATGGAGTTCTTTATGTTTTTCTTTTTTCTTTTATCCAATTCTTTCGGTTTGGCTTCCAAAACTACAGGTCTTTGCTTGTTTTATCATACTATCTCTCCTTTCCACCAGACTCAACATAGTGCCTGGTTTTTCTAAGAGACATTTTTAAGACTCGATTCTCAGAAAACCACCCGAGAAAGTAATCAATTTCAGCTCCGAAGACAGAACTGTAATTGTGACACAGTTACAGTTGGGGTGGAAAATAAGAGAAGACATTGAAGAAATTAAAATAGAAAATATCAGTACTAAAATAAGCAGCCAACTCCAGAATTAAGACAGAAAACACTTCCCCACAATGAGTAAATGCTAACAGTAGGTGCGAACCCGACAGCTAACTGGACAGTAACAGGATTCCTTTCTGGTTCGCAGCTCCCCTCGTGGCTCACTCCCAAAGCCGACGTGAGGCCCCGGGAGCGCCGCGGACCGTCCTGGAGAGCGCGGGTCTGCGGGGCAGAGAGGACGCCCCACGCAGCGATCACCGGGAGCCACAGCTACCGAACGCAGATCCGGGCTGAACGCACAAATCCCGCAGCGGTCGGACTGTACCGGTCCGCAGGTTTAGGAGGATCGGCCGCCCCTCCCGCGGCCGGAGCAGGAGGCGAGGGTGGGTGAGGCCTCCGGCCGGCAGTGCAGTCCAAACACGACGAACACTCCTCGCGCGGAAAGCCAGGGCCGCCGGGCCGCGCGCCCCAAGTCGGAACCCGGCTCGAACCCCCAGCCCCTCAGATTCCGTTGAATTGCCGGAGCGCCCTCCGCGGGTATGACTGTCCTGGAGCGGCAACCCCTCCGCGTGAAAGACCTTGACCGCAGCCCCTTCTCCAGATCAGATTCTCCCGGTTCCTCCTACCACGCCCATCGCTCGGACAGACGGAGCCAGTCCCGAGCCAGTTCCCGCGCGCCGCGCCCCTGTTCAAAGCGCGTGGGCGTGGCCCACTCGGAGCCTAGCCAATCGGAGTCCGCACTCCTCCCGGGAGGCGCTCCGGACCAATCACACCCTCGCGGGCGGGAGGCGGGGCGACGCAACTGTCGAGCTCGCGCAGGCGTGGTGCAGGCTGGTCGGCGCCTCTGCACTGCGAGGGGCGTCAGCGCAGGTGAGACAGCGGGTGCTCCGGCTCTTCTGCCGAGAGGCCGCCCGTGGGGGTCTGCGGGGTGGGGGTGGGGGGCGGCTTTCTGCCTGTCGGGGGACCTTCCTCTTCTCCGACTATCGGCTGTGGAACGGAGGCTCTGGATGTCTTGACAGCCGTGGAGGGCGCGCGCCGCCGGCCTGTCACCCTGTCCTCCGGCCGCCCCAGCCATCTCGCTGCCACCACCACGCCCCAGCGGCCGCCCCCTCCCAGCCCCCGGGCCTCCCCCATCCCTTCCAGGCATGCCCCTCCCCCCGGCCGTCCCGCCCCCTCCTCCCTCTCCCGTAGACAATCTCCCTGCCGGCCCCCCACCCCCGCCTCCTCCCTGCTCCCTCAGACGTACCCCTGCCCCCCCCCACACGCTGTGACTTTTGCATATTTGTTTTATTGTCATTGAATCCCAGTGTCTACTCACTGAGAAAAAGTGGTAAGGATTAGTATATAAAAATAGTGGTTAATTACCTAGTAAAGTAACTGGTTCCAGAGATGATGGTCTTAAAGGTGTGGCTGAGGAAATTTAGAATAATTTACATGAATGACTGTTGTAGTGTAATTGATTCTATTTAACATATTAATTTGCCTGTAGTATTACTAATTCTGTTTAAATATTTCTGAGTGTGTCAATTGTGGAGGAGCAACAGCCCTGGAGATTAGAAGAACCAAAGAATGCTTTGTCTTTGCACCCCAGTTCAGGAGAGTACCTTGACCCAACCAATACACAAACTTAGTCACCTTTAAACATATGGTTAAGATAGATGCCTCAGTTTAAGTTTATGATTATCATAAGTTGCTATCGTCCTCCTAACTACAATCTATGACCACCGGGTAATCTTCTGATTATAATTAGTTTTCCAAGTAGGAATAACTTAGGGAGAGAATATGTGGAGTTAAAAATTTTACTGTAGTTTTACAAATTAATAAATTGACCTTTTAATTAATGTTTAAGTCTTTGTGAGTGAGCTTGGCATGAATTAGTACATCTAAGCCCTATCAAATCTAGGTTTACTGCCAAGTTGAAGTTTTAGACTACAAAACTGAGAACCAGATCCTGAAATGTGACCTTTTCCACATATAAGTGAGTGAGGTCATACAGTATTTGTCTTTGACTCATTTCACTTAGTATAATGCCTTCAAGGTCCATTCATCTTGCTGCAAATGGTAGGATTTCCTCTTTTTTATGGCTGAATAGTATTCTATTGTGTATACATACCACAACTTTAGCTGTTCATCCATTGATGGATGTTGTTTCTGAGTCTTGGCTATTGTTAATAACACTTAGAACATGAGGATGCAGATATCTTTTCAAGTTAGAGTTGTTTCCTTTGGATGTATTCCCAGAAGTGGAATTGGTGAATCACTTTCTTTCTTTTCATTGCAGAATGATATTCCATTGTATGGACATTCCCCATTTTGTTTATCCATTCTTCAGTTGACAGAGGTTTGGATTGTTTCCATTTTTTGGCTATTATGAATAATGCTCCTGTGACCATTCATGTACAGATTTTTAAGTAGATACGTTTTCAGTTCTCTTGATTATATACCTAGGAGTAGAATTACAGGGTTATAAGTTACTCCTTGTTAACTGTTTTGAGGAACTGGCAGACTGTTTTCCAAAGCAGCTCCATCGTTTTGCATTTCCACCAGCAACATATGAGGATTTGTGTCTCCATATCCCTCACCAACACTTAGATGCTGTCTTTTTGGTTATAGTTATCTTAGTGGCTGTGAAGTTACAGCTTGTTGTGGTTTTGATTTGCATTTCCCTAGTGACTAATGATGTTGGGCATCTTTTCACGTGCTTATTGAATTATTTGTGTATCTTCTTTGGAGAAATATCTATTCAGATCCTTTGTCCATTTTTTAATCAGGTTGTCTTTTCATTATTTATATGTTCTGGATACAAATAAGTTCCTTATCAAGTGTATGATTTGTAAATGTTTTCTCTCCTACTGTGTATCGTTTTCTCACTTTCTTTTTCTGGCTGTGCTGGGTCTTTGTTGCTGCACGGGCTTTCTCTAGTTGCGGAGAGCAGGGGCTACTCTTTGTTGCCTTGCGTGGGCTTCTCATTGCAGTGGCTTCTCTTGTTGCGGTGTGCATGAGCTTCAGTAGTTGTGGCGCACAGGCTTAGTTGCTCCACAGCATGTGGGATCTTCCCAGACCAGGGTTCGAACCCACGTCCCCTGCATTCTTAACCACTGCGCCACCAGGGAAGTCCCTCACTTTCTTCCTTCATGATGTTCTTGAAGCACAAAAGCTTTTAAGTTTGATGAAATTCAGTTTATTTTTTCTTTTGTCTTTTGTGCTCTTGGTGTCATATGAAAGAAGACTTTGCACAACGCAAGGTCGCAAAGATTTACTCTTATGTTTAATTATTTTTCCATTTTATCTCCTTAATTTTTGCCAGATATAGAATTCTAAGTCAACAGTTTTCTCTTTCCATATTTTAAAGATGTGGTTCCACTGTCCTCTGGCATGCATTGTCTCTGAGGAGACATTTGCTGCCTTTTTACATTTGTTCCTCTGTACATAATATGACTTTTTTTTCCTCCTCATGCTTTTTAAACTTTTTATCACTGGTTTTCTGCAGTTTAATAAGGCTGTGTCTTGGTGTTTTCTTCATGTTTCTTATGCTTGTGGCTCCATGAGCATTCTGAATTAGAAATCAATAGTAAATACAACTCTGAAGCTCTTCATGTTTGAAAACTGAGAAATCTGTTTCTAAATAAATTAAAGAAACTGTAATGGAAATTAGAAAATTTGAGAATAGAGGAATAAACATTCTACATATCAAAACTTTGTAATGCACTGGTACTTAGGAAGCAATGTATAGCATTATATGTCAGAATTGAAAAGATAACTCTATACAAATAAATGTAAAACAATGCAATAGATAAATTTGTAGAAAAACTTAACTTGCCAAAATTGACTCAAGAAGAAATACAAAGCTTAAATAATGCTGTAATATTTAAAGAAATTGGATTTGTAGTTTAAAATCTTCTCACATTGAAAACGCCATTACCAGGTATCATTCTGTCAGACATCTTAGAAACAGATAATCGCCCAGACTCTTCTATAGGATGTCAAACTAACTCATTTCAGGAGGCCAGCTTAACTTTGATAACTGATGACGAAATTAGGAAGGAAAATTATAGGCCAGTTTTACCCATAAGCAATAGTGTTGAAAGTTTTTCCTCTAAGGTTAGGAATAGGATAAGAATACCAGCTGTCAGCTCTTTTCTTCAGCATTGTACTGGAAGTTATAGCCAGAACAGAAGACAGGAAAAAGGTTAGAAGGGAAGAACTGATTATTCATGGATGATATATGTAGAATTACCAACCGCAGACCGCCTCCCAAATAGATTCATCATTAGCATTAGTAAGTTTTGGTTTAAAATCTACTGTATTTACATATATCAATAAGAAGTGGGGAGAAAATAGAGTTTTAAAAAAGATAAAAATATAAAGTACTTAGGAATGAATCTAACAAAAGGTAAACTCTTTATAGAGAAAATTATAAAACTATTGAAGAGTGTCCAGAAAGACCTGAACACAGCATGCTCGTGAATTGTAGGCTCACTGCCATAAAGACGTCAGTTCTCCCAGAATTGATCTATGCAGTCAGCGGAATTCCAGTCCAAATCACAGCAGCTTTCTGTGTGTGTGTGTGTGTATTTGTAGACTTTTTAAACTGTTCTAAAATTCATATGGGAGAGCAGAGGACTAAGAAATAACCAAGGCCTTCCTGAAAATAAAGAACAAGGGGGAAGAACTCACCTTCCCATATACCAGGTCTTACTAATAATAAGCTACAATTAAAGCAGTGGGGTATTGGCTGAAAGAGAATACAGTTGACCAATGAAACAAGTTCGATAATCCCAAAACAGGGCCATCCGTACATGCATGGAAATTTATGCCAGCATCAGCAGGGAGGGGATGGACTTTTCAATAAGTGGGACTAGGACACTTGGCTTTTCACATGAGGGAAATAATTCAGACTTGGACCCCTACTCACACTATACACACAAACTGATTGCTAGTGGATCAAAGACTTAAATGTGAAAGTATCTAAGTTTGGGGGTAAGGAAAATTTTAATACACAAAAGTGTAAATATTAATGTAATTGATTACATTAATATTATGTATTTGTCAGAAATGTCATGAATGAAGTGTAGAGACGGCAGCAGACGGGGAGGTGGTGTTTGACTCACCTGTGTAGCCAGAGGTAGCCAGAGGGGGGAGTAGGGCTGAGAAGTGGGGAGGGGCTTGTTTTCGATGAGAGAGATGTTGAGCATGTTTGAATGTTGATGGGAAGAAGGAAGGAAGATTGGAAATACTAAAGAAAGATGAAATTGACGGAGTGGACTCTGAAGGGTTGAGAAATACGTGGATTCCAAACTACGTGGAGAAAACCCCAGACCTTGAAGCATTAGTTTATAAACCTCTCGTTGGAGTGATGACTGTCCCCCGTCACTGCCCTTGCTCTCCCCCCACAGCTAGTACTTGACCGTCCATTTCTCTGCTGGGCACCTCAGGACGCAGTGGTGAGCAAAGCTAGACCCAGGCTCTGCCTCAGTAGTTAATTATTATCAGTGGAGACAGACGTTAATATAAAGCATCTAGAGTTTTTGTAGAAATTTTTGCATTGTTTTATACTTTATTTTTTTAGATGTGTTTGCTTGAATAGATAACTAGAAGGAAATAGAAAAAACTCAGACTTCCTTCTCAGAATAGAGATTAACATGAGGAGTTTGTCCTTCAGTGAATTGCAACCGTGTGCTAAAAACTGGGGTCACTGTTACTGACCCTTTCGTGGGTGCCCCTTTTCTCCACAGGGATCCCAGCCAGCGTTGAGTGCGGCGCCGGGAACCGTGTGTGGGTGATTCTCGCTGGGGTCATGCAGAGAGCATCCCGTCTGAAGAGAGAGCTGAGCCTGCTGGCCGCGGAGCCGCCCCCGGGTATCACATGCTGGCAGGATGGGGACCGAATGGAAGATCTGCGAGCTCGTAGGTGTCGCACAAGGCGTGACGGGTCACGACCCTGTCAAAGGTCGTGCTGAAGTTTGAACACCTGTGTGTTCTAAAGTAGGGGACAATTGCAAGGTCAAAGTGCCCGGCCATCTTTCTACCTAATTTGTTTACATTTATAAAAGGTTTCCATGACATTTTTTCTTTGGCCTTTGATTCCATCTTTTACTGATTTGTAAGCCAAGATCTGGGTATCAGCTTTGAAGCAGTGTTAGTACCAAAGCTCACCTTCTCAAATATCTGTGAGGCCAGATGGGAAACATAAGTGTTCAGAATGCTGCGTTCCAGCCAGAGCAGAACTGCAGGTTGTATGTGATCTGAGGCCAGCGTTGTCCACCTTCTGTTTCGATCTCCTGTGTATTCTTTGATTGACACCAACTTTGGGTACACTGGTACATTGCATGGGGACTTGTTAAGCCCTGAGAGAGTTTCTGTCCCAGACCCAGCTGTTCCGTTAGGACCAGACTTCATTAGGTCCATGGGGTGTGGTAATTTAGATCATCTGATTACCTCTTGACGTTTTGTTCTTTTTTTTTTTTAAAGAGATATTAGGTGGAGCAGACACACCTTATGAAAAAGGTGTTTTCAAGCTGGAAGTTAACATTCCTGAGAGGTCAGTGTGAAAACTATATCCTAAATTTCCAGGGTAAAGCGCAGTTACTGGAAGACAGAGCAGTGTCGCAGAGTGTTGAATGCAGGAGTTCAAGTACCTGGATTTTAATCCTCGTCCTACCATGACTTAATGTGACCTTGGGCAAGGTATTTCATGTCTCTGGAGTTCGATTTCTTTTTCTTAACACGGAGCTGGACCACATCTAGGCCTCACCCCCACCCCACCCCCTGCCCGTCACTGTAGTAAACTATACATAAAATTGACCGTCTAAACCGTTTTTAAGCACACGGTTCAGTGGCGTTAAATGCACTCACACTGTCATCCAGCCGTCCCCCTCATGCATCTCCAGAACTTCTTCGTCTTCCCAGCCTGAACCCCCGCATCCATTAAACACTGGCTCCCACGGCACCTGGCAGCCACCCTTCTCTCTGCCTCTGTGTTAAGGCCCCTTTTAATCCAGGTCTCCTGTAAGGCTGTCATCAGGGGAGTGGTAGCTGTAGTGTAGTTTGTGATTTGTAGATACCTGTTCACCAGGCCAGGCTTGTTACAGGTCCTGAGAGAAGCAGCTCAGTAATCACGGGGGGCGTCAGTTCTGAGACCGATGGGGATTTTCCAAATGCAGTGTATAAATCAAAATTGGATCCTGTTTTTCAACACCCATCTGTTTAAAAAAAAAAAAAAAAGGGAAAATTGAGGAAATCTGAGTAGTAGATGATACTGGAAAATAATTTTTATATTTTATTCATAGGTATACTGATAGTTTTGCAGCTCTATAGGAGAGGGACCTTATTCTTAGGAGAGACATGCTGAAGTATTTAGAGGGTGAAGGGGCTTGATCCAGGTGGTGGGTATAAGAGGGTTCTCAGTACTATTATTTCAACTTTTCTACTGTTCATAAATTTTTGTAATAAAAATTTGGCAAGAGCAAAGGTTTGCCTCTCAAAGGCTGTCGTCCTAATTAGTCACCAGCAGCTGTTTATAATGTAAGAAGCAGTATTTCAGTAAAATTTCCATAGTCTCCTGTGCTTTCAAAGGTACCCATTCGAACCTCCTCAGATCCGATTTCTGACTCCCATCTACCATCCCAACATCGATTCCGCTGGAAGGATTTGTTTAGATGTTCTCAAGTTGCCGCCAAAAGTGAGTGGTGGGAGCAGGGCCAGCCCTCTTGCCTGCCGTGGCCCTCGGCTCTAAAACTTGTGTTAGAGAAGCACGTTCTTAGGGCCGCTGTCTGTCTGCCTGTCTGCCTAGGGCGCCTGGAGACCGTCCCTCAACATCGCGACCCTGCTGACTTCTGTTCAGCAGCTCATGGCCGAGCCCAACCCCGATGACCCGCTCATGGCCGACATCGTAAGCGCCCCCGGCATCCCGCTCGCGGCCTGCTTTCCCCACGCCCTGCTCTCCGTTGGGGAGGCTCGCGTAGCGCCTGCAGCTTGGTTACCAAGTCCCTCCTCTCTCCACTGACTCTCTGCTTCCATCTCAGTCCTCAGAGTTTAAATACAACAAGCCCGTCTTCCTCAGGAATGCCAGGCAGTGGACAGAGAAGCACGCGAGACAGAAGGTGGGGTGTCTGTACAGCTCTGATTGCACTCCTGTTGTTGCTCTGTTAAGCGTGAGTGTGTCCCTGTGTGTGTAAGTGTCTATTAGACTTGCCAGGTTCGTACTGGACACTAGGATGGCCGGTTGATCTTCTCCTACCGCAGCCTTCTACATAATTATTCAGCAGATAGCTCAACCGGCTGGAGGGTTTCCCAGCACCCACGACACCACAGGGCAGCCGAGGTCTCCTGTTTAGGCCAGAAGGAGCTCTTTGCAGGAGAGGGGAGGGGCGGGAGGAGAAATGGACGTGGAGGAAGGGAGAAGGAGAGACGTCCCCGTTTTACGTCCATAGTTCCCTCATTTAACAGAAGGCGGAGTTCAGGAGCAGGGATGAGCACACGGGGGTTTCGCTGGGCTGCCCCGCACTTCAGACTGAGCCACGAAGCGGTTAGTGTCACTTGTGAGAAGAAGTAAAAATTAAACAGTACAGAGGATTGGGGAAGCTGGTTTCGGAGAGAATGTCCTATCCAGGGGGCAGCAGAGAAGGACCTGGGAGAACAGTCGGTGTGAACCTTGTGCTCTGCCCCGCCTGCTCCTTTCTAGGCTGATGAAGAAGAGAGGCCTGATAACCCCCCGGAGGCGGGTGACTCAGAAGGGCACAGCGAAGCACAGAAGAGGAAAGCCAGGCCCCTGGGCGGCGTAGAAAAGAAATTCTGCCCTGACGTTTAGGGTGGGGTTTGTCCTGGCCCGTCTCAGTTAATAGGTTCTTTGCCAGCATGGTCCAATTTGCTTCCGTTTCTGGAATGTTTTTCTTTGTATTTGATGACATTATCGTTTTTATATCCTGTGAAACAGACCTTGTGTATTTATATGTTCTGCTCTACATTGATTCTCTGAGTGCAGTTTGTTTTATTTAGCTCATACATATGTGTCCCCAAACTTGTAAACCTGGAAAATAAATAATCATCTAGTGTTGAGTGTGTGTTTATCCTGAATGTGTGCCTGGGAGCAGACCGGCCAGAGAGCGATACAGTAAGAATGTGAAAGTATCTGGAATTGTCGCCCTTCATTTTGCCCACTCACCAGCATCACTCGGGGCACTGGACGATGGACGTGGGGGTCAAATAGCCTCAGAGACAGTGCGGTGGCCGTCACGCTTCCGGGATTCTAGGTGTTCAGAAGTCCTAAACACAGTGTGGGGATAAGGTGATTACCCTTCTGTTAACGTTTCTCGCAGTGTGCACTTTCTGTGACTTAACTTACGTGGCTGTGGTATAACTTTCGTTTGTTCAACAAATAGCGACTGAACACTTGCTGTGTGCCGAGTGTTTTAGAATAATATAATGGTGAGAAAATCAGGCATGGGGTTAACCAGATAATCGTACAGATTTACATGGATTTTCACAGTCCTTTCTGTCTCTAGCTTTATTTCACGGCAAGTGCTAAGGTGCAAGCTCGAATCCCTGCTCGTGACTTAACGGTACACTTGGGCCTGTGCTTATTCCGTTTAGATGACGGAGAAAACAGATTTGGGCAGAAGTCGGCTGAAGTGGAACGAGGTGCCGAGCGAGAGCAGACGTTGGGGCCGCCTAGGCAGAGAAGGAGACTGTCACGTCCCACCTGTATCCCAGGCTGGTGGTCCTGTGCCAGGCTGGGCACCGTGCACGCAGAGTGCATGCAGTGAGCAAGCAGTTTCCCTTCATCCGCTGCGGAACCGCCCTGCGCTCGGCAGTGGCCTGCCTTAGAGCACAAGTGGTAGCGACAGACGACAGCGTCAACCGAAAATGTAAATTTCCTCTGTGTCCCCCCCACCCCACTTCATAAATTTCCAACTTCTACATAATTCTTGAACCCATTTCTCAAAATCAGCTACTGTTCTCTTGTTAAAGCCTAGGAATTAATTTTGTTCCAGGCTTGTCTCCTATACTTGGGCACATTTAAGTCAGATTTGGGGTTTCTAAATGCAATTAGTGTATCAGCCAGGATGCTTGCAGCTGTGAGATCCAACTGGCTGGTGATAATACCCGGGAAGTTCTCTGCCCTATTTACCGGGAGTTGGGGCCAGGGCGGGTGTCTGGACCGGTGGTTCAGAGGCTGTGTCTCTCGCACCTGCCATGCGTCCTCACTGTCCCCTCCTTCAGCTTCTTCCCCTCCTGGAGTGACCACCAGCAGCCCTCAGGGTCGTGTGTTTCTTGTTCACATCCAGCGGCAGTGGAAAAGCCAGCCACTGTGGCAGGGAGACACCAAGTGCTGATGGTGTCGATGGGGGTACAGGCCAGGTGTGAAGCGGGATGGCCTTAGGGGTCGTTGTGGGAAAGGACAAGCCCCCTCGACAGCTGGCCACCACCAGGTCTCTCACCTGCACTGCCATCACAGCCGGTACCTTGTCCCCTGGCCTCCAGCCTGGACCCTCTGCGGTCCATGCTCCTCACAGCAGCAAGAACAAATTCAGATGATGAAAGAGCCAGACTGCATCTCCTCCTAAAACCCTCCAGTGCCTTCCCTCAGCCTCCCCTCCCCGCACACCCTCCGCTCTGTACACCACACTGAGCCGCACTGGCCCCCTCCAGTCTCAGCACGCCAGCCCCTCCGGCCTGTGCCGTCCCCGACTCTACCTGACTACCTGGATGGTCTCAGCCCACACAGCTGCCTTGGGATGCCCTTGTCCGGCCCCTCGGAAGGAGCCATGGCCATTACCTGGTGTACCTCATGGCCCTGTACCCGTCTGCCAGTGTGTCCACTCCAAGTGCTGGGACATAGTGGCCACAAGGGCCTTGGCACTGATTGCAAGAAATACCAAAGCCAGGAGTCATTAATTAGAAGCCATCCCTCCATCTCTGGGTTAACAAGTACACGGGACTTGGGCAGAGAAGAGAAGTGAGAAGAGGGAGATGAGGAAGCCCAGCCCCGCCCGCAGCCCAGGGAAGGATGGAAAAGCATCAAAAGCGTGAACACAGGTCCAGGAGACCCTGGCCGGCCCAGGCCCCCAGAGCCCTGCTCTCCACGCTTCGGTTTTGTCCTGTAGAAGCGGGGGACAGTTGTGGGGGCTGACCGGGGTGCTGCACCCAGAGCGCCGAGCACGGGGCCGACCCCGCGAGCTTAGCAGGGGCTGGGGGCGGGGACGACGGGCCAGCCACATAAGGCCTCAAAGCGCTGCTTGCCGGGACAGGCAAGCTACGCCGTTCCCCCGAGTCGTAGAGGAGATGACGTGACTGATCCCAGAGACACTGCGGATTCCAAGTATCCTCTCCTGCTGCCCCCGCGGCTCCCCAAAATCTAAGTAAGAACAGATTTACCACCCACCATGCAGGCTGAGACTAGGTCTTTACCCTTCGGCTGCGGCGGGAATTCGGCACAGACAAAGCTCCTTTCCCAGCCAAGTTATTTTTCCATCAGCCAGCAGCTCCCGAGGTTGCCCTGTTTAGGTTGGGGCAGCCTGGGGGAGGGAAGGACAGGGGCGCGCTGCCCCCGGGCTGACTGGCCGCTGGGAGGCTTGGATCCCACACAGGGAGCCCGGACAGCTGTGACAGGTGGGGTGGTGGGCGCAGGTCTCTGTGCCCAGAAGCTACGCCTGCACTTTCTCCTTCTGTCCAGTCAGCATGGCTCCTGCCGGGGCCACCGAGCGCCCATCCGCCCCAGCTCTCAGCCTCCATCAGGTGACAGGTCCCCTCGGTTTCTCCCCCTCGTGGGCTTGCCTCTCCCCCGACCCCACTTCCCACTGGGCCGGACCTCCGTCCTCCCACCCATCGCTGCCTCCCTTTAAGCAGGACCTTGCAGCTCGGCTTTGGAGAAAGGCCTGCTGAGCCGCTTTCCCCCAGACCCCCCCCAGCAGAGGCAGCTGCCCTGGGGGTGAGCTTTAGCCTTGGGGTTCTCCCCAGACCCGGAGGTATGTTTGAGACCCCCTGCACACGTCCTCTCTGGGGAGCCCCCAGCTTCCCCCTGCCGACAGCTCACCAGCCACCTTGGCCCGTGCCAGGGGACACTCCTCTCTCATGGCCCAGGGTCCCCGGCACAGTCACCCGTGGACCCCTGCGAACCCACAGCCTTCCTGCCGGGCTCCAAGCCCAGGTTGCCAGCCTTCTTCTTAGGAGCGGCTCCTCCGGGGACCCTTCCTCTTCCGTGTCAAGTGTGCTCAAGGCTGAGCCGGAAGACAGCTCAGAGCCCCAGTTTCTCGTTGCTTTTTGGATTAAGTAATAACATCTAACATCTCTCAAGTACTTACTAGGTGTCATGAACTAAGCTAAGCTCTTTACATGAAAAATCTCCTTTAATCCTTTCAATAACCTTCAGAGCTTAGGTACCGTTGTCATTTCCATGTTTCTGATAATGAGACAGAGAAGTCAAGTAAAACTCAGGACTGCGGGCTGTCAACGGAAGGTCTGGGAGTTGAACCCAGGCTGGACCAACTCCACGACCTCACGTACCAACTACACAGACACTGTTCTGCCTTTTGTGCCTCTGCCCCTCGGCCCCGGGCAGTGCTGCCACCTGATGGTCCTGTGATTCTGTAGCCTCCTGTGAGCTCCCAGGGGAGAGCCTGCAGGGGTCAGGTTCAGGGAGGAAGCCAGGAGGCTGGTCTCCTGCCCCTCCGCCCTCACCCTCCTCCACCCCTCCCCCTCTGCCCCGCGGACCCCCTCCCAGCACCACTCTCCCCACCTGACAGCCCACCCCGCCCACCCTCCTTGCCTGTCCAAAGCCCATTCACGGCTGCCCTCTTCCCCCAGGGGTTGCTAAGAGGTGAGTGGGTTTACTCCAGGCTTTGGGCGGGGGGTGTTGAGAGAGGGGTCTCCTCTAGCCGAGCGACAGATCGCACACTCGCACCCGAGCAAAGGAGTCATCGCTTCACAAACCGAGGGGTCCAGTCACGCTTTCCCCAGGTCCCTGGGAGCCCCGGAGATGGGAGCCCGTCCTCGGACCCAACGCGGTGGCAGAGAGAGAATAAGCCGAGAAGCCGGAGTCACGGCCACCACTGGACCCGGAGCCGAGACCCCTGCAAGCCGCATGCATTAGGGGGCGGTGGGAGCAGTTGCTGAAGTGGAAGCAATGTTCCCAGAAGGAGGAAAGCGGCCACTGGGCCAGAGCAACAGGCATCCCAGGCACAGGCCCACCCCAAGGAGAAAGAAGCCACAGGGCGGAACTTCAGCCACTGTGGTCCCCCGGAGGGCTGCTCCCCAGACAGAGGGGCGGGCACGCGGTGGCCCTCGGTCTCACCGCTGAGGCGTCTGCGGCTCTGCCTCCTCCTGACGAGGCTGTGACAACAGACCCGAGGCTGAGTGTCAGGGTGGCCCTTTTCAGGGACGGGCTGGCTTAGCTCCCATCCCCCTGCCAGGCGGCCCCTTGAGAGTAGGGTCTGCTTACATGTACTCGTTTATTTTGATTCATTTATTCTTTTATATATGAGATACTTTACTGGGTTTTTTTTTGTTCTTTTTTTTTTTGCGGTACGCGGGCCTCTCACCGCTGTGGCCTCTCCCGTTGCGGCTCCGGACGCGCAGGCTCAGCAGCCACGGCTCACGGGCCCAACGGCTCCGCAGCATGTGGGATCTTCCCGGACCGGGGCACGAACTCGTGTCCCCTGCATCGGCAGGCGGACTCTCAACCACAGCACCACCAGGGAAGCCCCACCTTTTTTAAAAAAAATCTTTTGGCTGTGCCCAGCGGCATGTGGGATCTTAGTTCCCCGACCAGGGATCGAACCCGGCCCCCTGCGGCGGAAGCTCACTGTCTTAACCACTGGACCGCCAGGGATGTCCCGGCACTTTTTATAAATTATTTTAAAATTCTTTTAACAGTGTTTGAGTTGGAGATTATTATTCCAACTTTCTACATGGGGAAGATGATTAACCTGACAAAATTCAGTCAACTAGTAGGTGGTTTAGCTGGGATTAAACTCTAGCAGGGCCCCCCAGACACATCAGTCCACACACTGCCCTTCAGGGGACCAGGGTAGGGGCCTGGCCTGAGTGGTCAACCTATGATTTGGCCTGGTGGAGAGAAGGATACCCGGCTAGTCGGATTCTCACTCAACCTCTCAGGACGTTGCCTCGGAAACCCCAAGAGAAAACAAGGCCACCAGCCCAGGAGCTGAAGCGAGGGATGCAGGGTGGGGCCTCGAGGGAGAGCAGGGCTCACAGGGAGGCCCCTGGAAGCAGAATTTATGAATAACACAGACTATTCCTCAAAAGGAGCTACGAGGTCAAGAGAAGATGTCGTGACTTGTAAGTGGCCTTTGACCCCACAGTTCCACTTCTGGGAAGGTACCTCACGGGTCTACGACAAGTGCAGTGAAGGACACACCATCCCAGTCTGAAGAGAGGGTGGGGGAGAAGATTCCCAGGGCAGAAAGCAGGCTGAGACGGTCAGCCAAGGACAGAAGGGTTCGCAGTGTCAGGAAGGGTCCAGGGTGCTCAGAGTCTGAGGATAGAAACCCCATGGCTCGGGCGTTCTCTCTAACCCAGTGCCAGGTGCACAAAGGCACTTAAATCTGGGTGGGCAGGGTGACCCCCCCTAGGCTGTGCCCCGACGCCCCAGAGCCCAGGGCACAGGGCACCCTCCTCTCTCAGAACAGCCCCCACCCCATGCCCACAGACCCACCAAAGAGAAGAGGAGAGGGGCCGGGGACCCGGGGGCTTCACTTCACTGGTGCTTTTTTTTTTTTTTTTTGCTGTATGTGGGCCTCTCACTGTTATGGCCTCTCCTGTTGCGGAGCACAGGCTCCGGACGCACAGCTCAGCGGCCACGGCTCACGGACCCAGCCGCTCCGCGGCATGCGGGATCTTCCCAGACCAGGGCACGAACCCGCGTCCCCTGCATCGGCAGGCGGACTCTCAACCACTGCGCCACCAGGGAAGCCCACTGGTGCTTCTTTATCAGAAGGATCCGATCAATATTCACAGCTCGGCGAGCCCGGGGCCCACCCGGGCGGGGTGCACCAGCACAGAGGCCAGAATGGGTCAGGGGTCCCACGGCCAGCGCCGTCCTCACCTACTCGGGCCTGCGGGGAACCGTCGTCAGTCATCCCCACTCCCCAACCCTGGACGGGCAAAGCTGGGAAGGAGGCTCGAAGCTCGAGGTGGAGGGGGCACGGCAAAGGGAAGGCCCCGCCTGAGGCTCTGTAACCGCGGCCTCACACCCAGCCCTGAGCTGGGTTTCCTCACGGTGTGGACAGAGCCGCTCAGGACCCTCTGCTGCAGGTGGTCCGGGGAGGCGGGTGGGCACCGTGGGTGTTCCACAGCAGCACTGTCAGAGGCCAGGGCGGCGGGAACCAGCATCTTCACCACCACGGCCCCGGGACGGACTCTTCCCCGTGGGCACCATCTTGGAATATGTCATCAATCCAAGACAAAGGCATCTACATGCATTGAATTATTTGGCTTTTGATGTTGAGTTTAATCGATGATATACCTATCTTCATAATCTTCTACTGATCACAGCGGAGAGAACCAAGGATTGACGCAGACTTGCAGGAAAGCCAGGCGAACACGAAGAGACTTTACTTCGCCTCTCGTGTTGGGTGAATGTACAACATCTACGAGGCTTTTGAATAGTAAAAAGAGTTCCAGGCAAACACCTCTCCTCCAACCAAAAGGTGGAGCCCTGGCCAATGCCCAGCTGGTTAGGAACAGAACACAGACAGCGGTGGGGCTGCCCTCGAGCTTGCAGCCCTGAAGCCCCAGCCCCTCCTCGTGGGAGAGGCCAATGCAGGTACGGGTCCCACGACTCCTGGGCTCCAACACAGGGCCGTCCTCCCCCTGGCCCACCCAGCAACAGCTCTGACTCCGAGGGGACGGTGGCCACACAGGGAGGGGCCTGGACGACCTCCCAGAAGTCGAGGCTCCCGAAATCACACCCCCTTTGCTGTCCATCCCTGGGGCGTCTCGGAGAACTCCTTTCTCACATAAGAGTCACTGCTTCTCAGCACCAGAGCAGAGCAACCTGCTTCCACGAGAGGCCCCTGATCAACCCCGGGAGGTGCAGGGACCGGGGTTCTCACGTCACCAGCTGACAAATGAATCCACCACCACCGAGCGCCTGCCGGGGCTGGCCCTGTGCCTGGGCCCTGGGGCTCTTCTGTGGCACCAGGGCAGCACGTCTGGTTTCAGAGCCTGGCCTCTGACTTAGAATGAGATTGAAAATGTGCCGGTTCCACCGTGGTCCCCACCTCATCCCTCCACCCCACCTGGTGGCTTTGGCGACTCCTGTGAGAATTTCCACTTCGGGGGGAGGGCAGGGAGACAGACACTGGGCCGCAGGCCATGTAACTATCAATAGAAGGACCTTCCCAGGTCGTCCTAGGAGCGGAGGCCCTAGGGGGCTGGCTCAGGACCACGACAGCACTCGGGGAGTGCTGGGTCCTGCTGGGTCCCGGATTCCGACTCCCATCCCGACGTGGCAGACATCGGGGTGCCCTGGACAGGTCTCACCCTCTCCCGAGCCCTGGCTCTCACTCCTCATCCTGTATTTGGGGGCAGGGAGGGGTGCCCTGGTAAAAAGTAAGGGAGGGAGGCCACGGCGGGAAAGGCAGAAGGTCCCAGCCAATCTGGGGCACCCAGGAGTCCCAGGCCTGGGTGACGCTTCCTGCAACCCAACATGCAACACAAACATCCCCCCAGGCGCTGGCCAGGGGCTCCCTGTGCCCCCTAGAGGGCAGGGCCTGGGGGCACACAGGGAGGGGCCAGGCTTGGGGCAGAAGATGGCAGATGGCGAACCACAGGAACCACAGGAAGGCAGCCGGCAGCCAGGGACCCTCCGTCGTATGAGGGCGGAAGCTTCTCTGGTGGCTGGGAGCCCTTCCACCTGCCCGGTGCCGGGGTCTGAGGCTGGAACACAGGGCAGCAGCCCGCTCCCCACTCTTTTCAGGGCAGGACAACAGAGACAAGAAGGCCACATCTGGTTGACAGGGTCCAGCTCCCAGGACCGGGCTTTTAAGACTGGTGGCCTCTTGTGATGTCACCAGGTGGTGCAAAAGGGGGCCCCTGGGAGAGACGAGGGCTGGTCTGTGAGGTGCTAGTAGATATTCCACGAAAACCCAACCGGCAAACCAAAACCTATTATTCAATAGTTTGGGGAACTGGCTTAAAGCAAGTTCAACAGATCTCACTGCTGTGGGATTCTCCTGCCTCTTTGCCACACTGACGTGCACCCTGAATCTCTAAGAAACGGGCACAATGTCCTATTTTCAGAAACTTGTTTTCACGGGAGTCTTTTGAGCGGCATATTCAGGACCAGCGGGGCACAGAGCACGTGTGCATCCAGTCCCGGAGCAAGGGGAGAAGCCCTGGCGGCCCCTCCTTGGCCCCTGTGCGGTCCCCTGCCCGTCGCACCTGATCCTGGGCCACTCGGGCCCCCGCCCCCGTCACTGTCCTCTGCTCCCCTCATTTACCTTAAGCAGACAAACGTCCAGACCTCTGGTCCTCAGCCTCAGACGCGACAGGGAAGAGGCCAGAGCAGGGCCGAGGGGAACCCAGGCCAAGTACACACGGTGGTGGCCTGGGAGAGCGCGGGCCGGGGGCGGGGCCATCTGGTGGGGTTTATTTTACAAGCAGCGTCCTTCACGGAGGGGGCGGGAGGGGAGGGGCGTAGGGGAACGGAGAGGACGTTTACAAGTGTGAGGCCGAGGCAGAGCCAGACGCCTGGAAGGCCCCCGCCCCCGCCCGGCCCGCCCCCGCTGGCACGGCCCCCTCGGCCCCCCGCGGCTGTCCGCCGTCCACGGCGGGTGGCCGGTTCCCAAAGCGGGTTCCCTCTGGCTCCACAAAGTGGCTGCCCTCCGGCCGGGAGCCCCCGGGCTGCTGGCAAGGGGCGAGGGTCACGGAGGTGAAGCCGTAGGTCTCCAGCCCGGGGGGCCGGCCCGCCTCGGAGGCCTCCAGGATGAGCTCCACGTCCGAGAAGGCCACCAGGGCCTGGGTGGAGTCGCAGGAGCTCGGCTCCAGCTGGCCGGCGGCCGCCAGGGCAAGAGGCCCCGGGACCCCCAGGCAGGGCCGGAGCCGCCGCAGGTCCTCCCGGAAGTGGGGGCTGAAGAGCAGGTAGAGCAGGGGGTTGAGGCAGGCGGGCAGGGGCAGCGCCAGAAGCAGCACGGACTTGACGGCCTCGGGGGTGACGGGGACGAGGCCCAGCGCGGACGCCAGGCTCAGGAAGGCCACGGGGCAGTAGAGGAGCCCGTCAGCGAAGGTGAGACGGGCCACGTGGCGCACGGCGGCGCAGTCCCACACGGCCTCCAGCTCGGCCCCGGGCAGCTCGCAGGACAGCCTGACGTAGGCTGCGGCCACTGCCAGGAAGCAGGAGGCGTTCAGCATCGCCAGCGCCGCGGCGAAGCCCAGGGCGGCCGGCCGGCCATCGGGCGGGGCGTACGGCAGGCAGAGCGGGGAGGCCCCGTACTCACCCACGGAGGCCAGTGGCAGGGCGGCCGCCAGCCCCGCCAGCGCCAGGCAGCCCAGGGCCCCCGCGTGCAAGCTGCCCGGGGCCGGCGCCTTCCCACGGGCCCGCACGCAGGCCACAGCCACGCTGCAGTGCACGGCGGCCAGGGTCAGCAGCAGCATGGAGGCCTCGGAGCCCAGCACGGCCAGGAAGCCCACGGCCCGGCAGCCCGGGCCCGACTCCCAGCGGGCGCCGTACTCCGCGAACCGGCCGAAGGTCAGCGCGTCCACCGAGGCGAGAAGGCCGCAGGAGAGGCCGGTCAGGGTGTTGGCCCCTGCGATGGCGCCCACCACGAACTTGAATGGGGGCAGGGGGCCGGGCCCGGCCGCGGACAGGCTCAGCAGCACCAGCCCGTTGCAGAGCACGGAGAGCAGCACAGCGGCCCACACGGCCAGGCGGACGCCCCAGCTCTCGAAGAGGTGCTCGCATGGCTTGAAGGGGCCTGCGGGAGAGAGGACCACACTCTAGCCTGGGGCCGCAGGGCGGACACGGCCTCATCCATCTGCAGGGCAGCCCTGCAGGCCACCAGGAGTCTCAGGGCTCCTGGTGGGTCTGGGAGAGGAGCAGAGGGGACACAGAAGGAGGGCTTCCTCCACGAGCTGCAGGGGGTGGACGCCAGCCCAGGACACGGAGGCAGAGACACGTGAGAAACGCACACGTGGTACAGACTAAGGCAGCACGGACCAGCCTTGGGGAAACATCAGGCAGAGCAGCCCTCCCCACGGAGCAGAGTCCAGAGCAAGGAAAAGACAGGCTGGCCTGGAGGAGCGGCCAGGGCAGCAGCCCTAGGGACAGGCTGGGGCCAACCCGCAGAGCGGCACCCAGGACCCTGCCACGAGGAGCCTGGCCAGGTGGGCTCTCCCTGGTTCCTCGGCCACATTTAATGCTCACGACTGGGTCAGTGTTGGGGGCAAAGCCTACTGAGAACATCAGAGGGCAGGTGGCCCCTGGGGTTTTCCCGTCTGGTTCTGCACTGGATGGCGGACAGCCTGGCGCTGTCCATCTCTCTCCCCAGGCCCTGTCCTCAAACCACCTTGTAACTTTGGACCTTTGTTCCTTCATCTGTCCTGACCTGGACTCCTGTTCTTCCATGTGCGGCTAGGCGGCCTGGGCACTGGAGAGGATTTGTGACAGCTCTTTTTTAAACACTTTTTTTTCTGATTACCAAATAATAGATGTCAATGGTAGAAAAATTGGAAAATGTAACGTGGATTGAAACTGCTTATGATTGCTCCTCAGAGAAACTCATCATTTTGCTGTTTTCTATCAGTTTTAAGAAATACATATATCCACATAGATTTTTTTTAACTAAATTGGGACTTTACTGTAGATAGTTCTCATTCTCTCTCTTTTAAAAAATCTATTTATTTGGCTGCGTTGGGTCTTCGTTGTGGTGCGCGAGCTTCTCATTGCGGTGGCTTCTCTTGTTGCGGAGCACGGGCTCTCGGTGTGCAGGTTTCAGTAGTTGTGGCTCGTGGGCTCTAGAGCGCAGGCTCAGTAGTTGCAGCGCACGGGCTTAGTTGCTCCGCGGCATGTGGGATCTTCCCGGACGAGGGACTGAACCCTTGTCGCCTGCATTGGCAGGTGGATTCTTAACCACTGCACCACAGGGAAGTCCCATAGTTTCTTATTCTCTTTTATAAGTTAAAGTTTTATCATGCACGCGTTCCCATATTGTTACATGACTGAAAAACACGTTTTAGGTGTCTGTGCAGTGAATATGGGCACACCGGAACTTATTTGGCCATTTGTATGTGCTATTGTAAAAGTGAGTGCAAGTTGGATTTTGTCTTTTGGAGCTTCCCCTTTTACGTCATCGCTGCTGATCACCGGTTTTCAGAGGCCGCGTGAACACGCACCTGTGCCTCCAGGTGCGCTGGTGCGCTTGTCGCTGCGGGCACTAGAGGGCGCGCTACAGCCGCGAAGCGCGGGGCGCGTGTGCTGCGGCGCCTGGGCGGGGCTGGAGAGCCGGTGAGAGGGACGCTATCCGCTGCCTTCCACTCATCCGACGCTTCCCGGCCCGGCTCCCGTGGCCGCTGCTGCCTCCGGGGTGGCCTGGGGCTTCACGCTAAACACAGAGGCTGGGCTGGACCAAAGGGGAATTTTCTTTGTTTCCTGACAGCAAGATGGATTTAGCGGAGACTGAAGGAGGCTTCCTCAGCCGTTAAGGAGCGGACAGTGCTGGAAGGAGCCCCCAGGGACACCTGGTGTTTTATGCCCGGGAGAGCTTTACCTACGAGAGGCGGCACCCCTCCTGGGATGGAGTGGGGAGGGATGCAGAAGGGGGCCTTGCAGGGTGCTGCCCTGCTCGAACTCTGCGGGTCTCAGACGAGCCAGCCCCGCACCCGCCGCCTGAGCAGTGGGGTCTCTTCGCTGAGAGAAAGTTCCTCCTGGCTGTATCACCTCTGGCGACTCGTAAATGTCGCTTTGACTCCCCTCCCCTCCCCCCCCCCCGCTCCCGCTGCCCCCAAGCAGCCACCGAAGGGGGGCGACAGCCCCTTCCCCGGGAATGACAGAAGAGGCTGAACTCGCGGAAGAGCGGGGGCTCCTGCAGCGGAGCAGGACGCTGTGGTCCTCCCCACACCCATGTCCTCCGCCTGCCTCTTGTCGCTTTTAACCAAAGAGTAAGTTTAATTAGAGAAGTGAGAAAATGCAGAAGCAAAGGAAAGAGTCAAAGGACTAAATAATAATAGTCATTGAGCAAAGTCAAGGGCCTTCAGTCCGTCCTCAGGGCTGTAGATAATATTCTGAGCCACGTCCTTTGAGCTGTTTTATAGATGCTGAAACCCGCCCCCGCCAGCTGGAAGAAGTTAACTACATGATGACCAGGCTGTAGCCATGACCTAAGCTGCCACAGTTCTGAGAACCGGCCTGAAGAAATGGGAACAAACCGACCCTGGAACTGAAGCCTAACTGTACTTAAAACAATCAAGATGACGCTGATCAGACCACCGATGACCAGTTTCAAGATGACCGTCAGAGCTGACTGTGCTGTCTCTGCATGTAGCCCCCTCCCTCTGCCTGTACATCCCTGAAACTCCCCCGTAAAAGCTCTTGGCCACTGATTGTCGGTGGGGGGAGTCGGCCGTTGGACATGAGTCCACCCTCCCCCTCCCAGGTTGCCAGCCTCCAAAGTAAAGCAAACTTTCCTTTCCACCGACCTTGTCTCTCGAGTATTGGCTTTCAAAAGGCGAGCAGCTGGACCCCACTTTCCGTAACGCTCCTTCCCCAGTCCCTGCCCTCCCCACCCCGAGGCACCCCTCTCACCTGGAACAGGGCTGCACTGGACAGTGGGGTGTGGCCTGGGGTCCTCCACCTCCAGCTGGAGCTCGTCTGGGTCCACATCATCTGAGGGGAGACCAGAAACCGGCTCAGACCCTGGTCTTGGTGTGGGTCAAGCCCCACCTTTCTCCAAAACCCCACCCCTCTGAGATGTTGTCCCGACTCGTCTGCTGGGGACGGGGCCTCCCCGCGGCCCTGCACAGGTGTGTCTACCCTCGGGGGCAAACCTCTGGTCAGCTCCCTGTTATCCGCCTGTGGCCCTCAGACACCGAGTGCCCCCATGTCCTCCCGGGCAGCTGCACAGAGTCAGGGGAGGCTGCCCTGCTGGTGGGGGCCCTCCACATGGGCCAGCCCACCGCTGTGACCCCATGTCCGGCTGGGAGCCCTGCACACTGCAAAGGACAGAACAGCGAGCGGGATGCGCTCGGAGGAGGTGGACCAGGAATGGTGACGACAGCCGAGCTGCTGGGGGTGTTGGACTCGGAAAAGGCAGGGTGAGGGGAGGAAGGCCGTCCTCAAAGAGCTGCCGGCCTGCAGGCATCACTACACCCCGACGTGCTGATGGTCCCAGGCAGCAGAACCAGCATCAACAGACGCGTCACAGAAGGAGGCAAATCATGATCCAGAGGGAGAAGTTCTGGTTCTTCCTACACAAAGAAGCTCCCACCATCAGAGGTCACGTGTGCTGACCACAGAACCCTGTTGCTGGGCGTTGGGCACAGGCGGGGGGGCATGTGGGGTGGACGAGACGCGGCCCTGCTGTCGAGGAGCCGCGGGCACGCACGCTGCCCCCACGAGGAGGTCACCTGGCGCCAGGGCTGGGGCTCCCCCAGCTCTCATCCTCCAGGCCCCGCGCCTACGGAGTCCTCACCGACCCTCCCCACAGCTGCAGGAGGCAGGCAGCCCCGGGCATCATCGGACACGTGAGGAAAGCGAAGACCTCGCCTTGGGTCTCACAGCCAGTGAGCGACAGAGCGGAAGTCAGACTGAGACTCGCTGGGCCGCAGAGCCAAGGTGGGGGGACGGGGAGACGGTTGGGGGAGCTTTACAGATGCACACGGTGTGCGTAACTGGAGAGACTGGAGCAGGAAGTCTCCAGTGTGAGAAGGCGCTTCTCTACTGCGTTAGCAGGTGGACTAGATCATCTTTAACCACCCTTCCAATTCTAAGTCTAGGCTCTGCGATTCTGTTCGTCTGAGAAAGGCAAATCCCTTGTTAAAGAAACTCCAAAACATGATTGAATCAAATGGCATTATTTTCCTTATTCGCTCTTGTGCTGTTCCTTAAACCAGGGCCTGCAATCTCCACGGGGGTGGACATCTCAGGGCCCAGAAATTCTTTAAGGATATTGAAATGATAAATGATAACTAAACCAGTTTATAGTTTATAAAGACGAAACTCTCTTTTGCAGCGATAATTCATCATTGGAAGATCCCCCTCGAGGTTTGCGGGATCTTAGTTCCCCGACCAGGGATTGAACCCCGGCAGTGAGAGTGCAAAGTCCTAACCACGGGACCGCCAGGGAGTTCCTGGAAAGTTTCTGGAGTTGGGTTGGGGTAAGCGGGTAGTTTCTGGAGTTGGGTTGGGGTAGGCGGGGGAAACTGCCTCTCCTGGAAGGTTAGGGAGCCGGGCCAGTGGGCTCTCCACCGTGTACAGGCCAGGCCCAGGCAGGCGACCGTTTGTCACACTTGTCCCCGCCTTCAGCTCACATGTCTGCTTCCTGCGTGGAGCCTTCCTCCCACTTAAAGGGTAAACGGTTCAGTTGGGAGCTTTCCCTGGAGGCAGGGAGGCCCTGTGGAGCTGCCCATGGCCTGGGCACTGCTGGGTGGACAGGGGGCCGGGCTGTGCCCACAGCCTAGCATTCCATCCCTCGTCACCTTTCCTGCTCTGTAGAACGGAGCTCAGCAGTGCTTGGAAGTCAAAATGCACGGATGAGATGCAAGAGCTGAGGCCCGTGGACTCCGTGTGAGGCCGTAAGGTCACAGCCAAAGTGCTGAGGACCGCTCTTCACCGAGGGGGATGTGGGATATGGCTGTAGCCGCGGCCCTGGCCCCCTCCTACGCTCAGCAGCTCCTCAGGAAGTGGGGCCCGGCCCTGGTGCCGTTACGGCAATGGCCGCCCACCAGCCCGATGCCCTGTGGTTCTCCCAGACTCTGGCCTGGTGGAGTTTCACTTTCAGGAAGGAAGGTTTCCACTCCTTCCATCCCTGCGGAGTGGACAGCAGACACCCAGACCGCCCCAGGGAAGCTGCTGCCCCTGCCGGGCCTCATACTCTCCCGGGAGGGCTCCAGTCCCCTTCGCCTGCCCACGGTGGCCTCCTGGGCTCCCAGCTATACTCCTGCGTGTCCGGCCAGAGGCCCCTCCCTGAGTAGCCACCGTGGACGGAGGGCACACGCGTCTGTCTGCGGGATCTTCAATGCTCCCGACGGCCTGTGGGGCGCGAACGCCGCTCCCAGCTTACGGATAAGAAACGGAGGCTCCGCAAGGCCTTGTCCGCGGTGACCCGACCCGTGAGTGGTCTGGAGGAGTTAGAACCTGGGTCCGTCTACACTGGCGTGAATGTTCTTACGTGTTTAGATCTGATCTTTCTGTTTAGCTTCTGCACTGACACATTGTGAAGAGAGAGTTAGAGACTGAAGGGAAACCCCCGAGTCGGGGCCCTTTCCCCTCCCTCCTAATTCTGCTTGTGCTCTGCAACAGGGGGCAGGCCATGAAGACCTTCTCTCTGCCCTTCACCAGAGACCCCAGCCCGTAGGTGTTCCCTCTGGCCTCCCTGAGAGGCCCCCGGGCGCCAGGGCCTCTGAAGCCCCTGGTGAGACAGCAGGGCAGACAGTGGGGGCAGCAGTGACCCCCCAGCTGCTCCTTTTGGCTCTGAGACACAGCGTGAAAGGACTCTTTTCCAGAAGCAGGTTTAATTGATTTAGCCTGACCCCGCCTGGCTCGGGCTGATTGGAAAGCGCTGTCTGCTCTGAGGACGCCCGCTGCAGGGCTCGCGTGGCGGGGCGGGGGGCGCCGTGGAGGAGCTGCGGCCCACGAGGCCCACCAGGACAGGGCTGTCACGTGAGCCACGGCCTGGGGCGCGCCCTGGGGGCCACAGAGGGCTTGGCAGGTGGGAGGCGTGCCTGCCGTCAAGGTCAGCGCCGCCCTTGTGTCCGCGGGGCCTGGGGGACAGGCGTGAACAGGGGCCGCCCCTCCCTGGGCCCCCAGCAGCCCCTGCCGGCTCCCCTCAGGGTCCTGCGCCTCCTCCCTCCCAGCCCCCCCACGGCCCCCCGGGTCACTCACAGTGGCTCTCGGCGGCGTCGGCAGGGAGGCCCAGGGGCCTTTTGGGAGCGTCGTGGTCGTCAGGGTGAGGGCCCTGGGGCGCCCGTCGGCCCAAGGCCTTGAAGACGCCGCGGCACATGCCGTAGGAACAGCACTGGTAGGCGTAGGGCACCTCCAGGGCCCTGGGCGGGGGAGGGGGGGGCGGGACACAGCCACCTTAGCCACGGCCGGGGCTCCGGCAGCCCGCAGCCGCCCGCTGCCCCCGAGCGCCCTGCTGGTGGCCTCCCAGGCTTCTTCCTCAGGCCCGCAGCCGCCCGCTGCCCCCGAGCGCTCTGAGTGCCGTCCAGCCTCGTCCTCCCCCATCTACAGGCCTGAGCCAGGCTCCGACGGGGAGCAGCTGGGCCACGCAGCCTGAGAGCTCCGCCCCTCCGGGCGGCCCTCCTCTTCCGCTAGCGAGGAGACAGGGCTCTCCTGGCCCGTCTTCACCCTCGCTCTCCGCGAGGCCTGCGCCCCGTGCCTCTGGGCACGTCAGAGCTGGGTCGGCGCCCCATTGCTTTGCAGCAGAGCGTGGGCCACACGGGCCGAAGGAGGCCTGGGGTCCTCGGCACCAGCAAGGGCTGAACGGCTGTTTTCTACTCATCAGCACCCTGGGCTCGGCCCTGATTCCAGGCCCGGAAGCTGCCCAAGCAGGGGGGGGGCCTTCCCACCATCTTAGCTCTGTCCTCGCCGGGGTCCCCCAGGGCTGGGACTGGAGAGGGAAACGCTACGCGGGGATGAGAGGGAAGGGGCCCTCCCCACTCAGGCTGGCCAGACCCTGGGCCTCCAGGCTTTTCTCGGGGTGAGGCCCTGGGCTCTCTCCTGTCCCTCCCGGCCTGGCCACCGCCCTGAGGCAGACCTCTGTAGGTGTGCGGACGGGAAGCCTCACCTCAGTCTGGGGAAGCTGTCCTTGGGGAAGGCCTGGGACAGAGCCCAGTTCCCTTTGAGCTTCAGATGCACCAGGCCCCCAAGCCCGGCCAGGGGCAGTGTGGTCAGCTGGTTGTCCGTCAGGTCCCTAGGACAATAGGTGGTCAGGGTCACTGGCAGTCAGGGGGTGGCAGGAGGCAGACTGTGCTGAAGGCGTGGCCAGTGTGCCCGGGATGGGAGCCAGAGGAGAGGAGGGAAGGAAGGCTCGGAGGAAGGAGCACGGATGCCGGGCAGAGGCGGCAGGGTTGCCAGAGCTCCGTCGTCCCCCACTCGTGGGACCTTGGGGGCCGACTACACGGGGCTGTTGGAGGTGACGCCACGCCGTCCCAGCTCCTGGGTAACACAGCCGCTCGCCCACAGCTGCTGGGCCCCGTCTGAGTCCCACCGGAGTCCCTGTCCAGCCCACCAGGGCATCCGCCTGCTGTGCCGGCCCCTGGCCCCCTGCTCTTCTGAGGACGCGGGGGCCAGAGCTGGGACTGAACAGCGCGGCTGTCTGGCCGCACGCAGGGGTTCGGTCGCCCGTTCTGTTTCAGGGCCAGCTTAGTAGCCAGAGGTGAAGATGTGCATGGCTCCCCCTGGAGAAATATCAGAAGAAGCCAGGCCTCCAAACCAGACAGTGCGGCCACAGACCGGCAGCGTGGAAACGGCCTGGGCTGGACGTCAGGGAACCGGGCCCCGTCACCAGCTCCCCGTGAAGCCGAGGCGTGTCGCAGGTCTGCCCGAGCCTCAGCGGCCTCATCTTTCAAAGGGATAAAAATACCCATCCGACCGCTGTGGCGGGAGCAGAGCGAACAGGCGGGAAGCAGCGGTGAGAGTGTGGCCTGAGCCCAGAGAGCAGGGCTGTGAGCGCCGGGGTCCCGGCCCCTTGAGTGAGCACCACCTCCGCAGGCCGGGGAGCACCTAGGAGGCGAGGGGCAGGGCTGCAGGGCCTCCGGCAGACGAGCCTTCAGGACACAGTGGAGAACACGCACCCCTGTGCGCGGCGGCCCCACACGCTCCCCGTTCCCGCCCCGGTGGCTTCGGGGCCTGGCTGCCCGGGGGCTGAGGCTGCGCGTGGCGCCGCAGAGCTCGTAGGGGTGGCTCCGGCTCATCAGGTCCCACGTCTGTCCAGGGGGCTGGGAACGCGGTTAGGCTGGAGCCACGTCCCCAGCACGTGTGGCCGACACCCACGCGTGTCCCACCCCAGGCCGGGCCCTCCTGCCCCCGCTGGGCAGCCCACAGGCCCACGGTGCTCCAGCACCCAGGAGGAGAGGGCAGTGGACACTCACAGCTTGACCAGGGAGCGCAGGGTCGCGAAGGCCTCGGGGTGGATGGACCGGATGGCGTTCCAGCTCAGGTCCCTATGGGCAGAGGACGTGACAGGAGGGTACAGTGACACATGAAGGACCCGTCGTTCTTACCCTGGGTCACCGACACATGTGCCATGGTGTGGGCATGCAGGGAGGCTGCCCGCTGGGGGTCCTCACGGGGTGCAGGCGTGCAGGGAGGGGCCCCACTGGGGGTCCTCATGGGGCGCAGGCGTGCAGGGAGGGCCCCCCGGGTGCTGGGGTTCCCTACGGGGTGCAGGCGTGCAGGGAGGGCCCCCCGGGTGCTAGGGTTCCCCATGGGGTGCAGGCGTGCAGGGAGGGCCCCCCCAGGTGCAAGGTCCTCACGGGGCGCAGGCGTGCAGGGAGGGCCCCCCCGGGTGCTGGGGGTCCTTACAGGGCGCAGGCGTGCAGGGAGGGCCTCCCAGGTGCTGGGGGCCCCCACGGGGCGCAGGCGTGCAGGGAGGGCCCCCCCCCGGGTGCTGGGGGTCCTCACGGGGTGCAGGCGTGCAGGGAGGACCCCCCGGGTGCTGGGGGTCCCCACGGGGTGCAGGCGTGCACGGAGGGCCCCCCGGGTGCTGGGGGTCCCCACGGGGCGCAGGCGTGCAGGGAGGGCCCCCCGGGTGCTGGGGGTCCCCACAGGGCGCAGGCGTGCAGGGAGGGCCCCCCGGGTGCTGGGGGTCCCCACGGGGCGCAGGCGTGCAGGGAGGGCCCCCCCGGGTGCTGGGGGTCCCCACGGGGCGCAGGCGTGCAGGGAGGGCCCCCCGGGTGCTGGGGATCCCCACGGGGCGCAGGCGTGCAGGGAGGGCCCCCCCGGGTGCTGGGGTTCCCTATGGGGCGCAGGCGTGCAGGGAGGGCCCCCCGGGTGCTGGGGGTCCCCACGGGGTGCAGGCGTGCAGGGAGGGCCCCCCCGGGTGCTGGGGGTCCTCACGGGGCACAGGCGTGCAGGGAGGGCCCCCCTACCCTAGGTACTCACAGGGCCTGCAGGGAGGTCAGCTGGTGGAAGGTGTCAGCTCTGATTTCCCAGATGCGGTTGTGCTGGAGGCCACTAGGGCAGCGAGAGAGGCTGGATGAGCCCAGAGGCCCAGACACTGCCCCCAACCCCGACCCCACCACGGGGAGGAAGAAAGGACCCAGCCCGCAGAATCACCAGAATTAAAGGGAGCATGGGGGATGTGGCTGCCTTGGGTAAGTGGTCAGGAGACAAAGCTACAAAGCCGTCCCTTGGCCCCAAAGGGAGTGAGCTTCCAGGGTTCCCACTGGCCCTGGCTCCCAGCCCAGCTGGCCTCACTCCTCGGGCCCTCCAGACCCTAGTCCAGCAGCAGAATGCAGCCCAGCCCCTGGCGGCCCCAGACGGGCCCAAGCTGGGAGGCAGAGCTCAACAGACTGGCGTCTGAGTGGGAGATGGACCCTGGGCCTCGGCAAAGGTGCAGACCCTCCTTCCTTCAGTGTCAAGGCACCAGGACAGGCCCTCACGTCCCCGACCCTGCCTGGTCCCGGGGCCCAGACACGGAGGGCCAGAGGTCCTGTCACTTGGGGAAGCAGGAGCTGGGTGAAGGGAGCTCGGAGAATCTGTGAAGTGGTTTCGGTCCCCGTGGAACCTGCAGCCCAGGTTTCCCTCCCGGACACGACTGTGCACATGCGTGTGTGCTTATGGAAACCGAGAGCCTGGGCACTTCCAGTCCCCCATGGCCACCCCATGTCCAGCCCACCTGCCCCTCCGCTGGCCCTAATCACTGTCACGTCTCCTGCTGCCTTGACCCCCAAGGAGCCGCCTCGAGACCCCTTTTGGGCACCATCTCCTGGGCTGTCACTGCGAGTCATGGCCTGTCCCGGCCTCTGCCGAGCTCCCAGCCCTGACCTCAGGGTCAGCAAGCCCAGGGCGGGGAAGGTCAGAGTGCTTGCTGACCCCGCCCTCAGGCCCAGTGCCCCACACTCACATTTCCTCCAGCTTCTGACACCCGTGCAGGCTGGGCAGCCCCTCGATCTGGTTGTGAGACAGCTCCCTGGGGAGAGGGGGCCGGGCTGGTGAGGGGAGCTGGGCCTCAGGGACACGGCTGTGGACCTCCTCACCCCGGGCACTTCCCTCAAGCTCCCCGCTGGGCCCCTCCTCTCTGCGGGGCCCGAATGGGGCTGCCTCATCCATGTGAAGGCCCAGGGGACCCTGGGAGGGCCCCGGGGGTCAGGAAGCAGGAGGTGAGAGGCGCACAACTGGGCCACACTGGGACGAGCCAGCTGGCCGAGGCTACCCAGGCGGTACCACTGTCACAGTACGGAGCCGACGCCCCTAGGGATCCCCCGGCCCAAGCCCCCATCCAGCTGAGGCACAGAGGGGACAGGACCTGCCCACGGACACACAGCCTGTCGGTGGCAGGCTAGACACCCGTCCAGGGCTGGTCGTGCACATCTTGAGCCAGGGGCTGTGGTCCGTGGTGAGCACCTCAGACCCGAGTGAGACTCAGGGGAGAGGAAACTCCCTGCTCCTCACGGGACACGTAAGATCCTCTGTGGGCCCTGTGTAGACTCGGGTAGCCTATTAGAGCCACTCTGGGGGGACCTACGACGTGCCGGGCGCTTCCAACCCTCCTAAATGAGCCCACATTTTGCAGATGAGACACCGGAGCTCAGAGACACAAAGCGGGAGCTGGGGTCCACTGGCCGGAAGTGGCAGAGCTCGGCCTCAGCCCCGGCCCTGACTTCGAAGACCGAGGCTTTTCCCCGAATGGGAGAGGGCAGCCCAGTCCCTCTCGGGCAGGTCTCAGCCCAGGCTGCCTCTCTACAGGAAGAGAGTGGCCAGGGGACGGAGGCCAGAGGGGCCTTGCCGGCGGGAGGGCGCGGGAGGCACTCACAGGACACGGAGCCCGGGCAGCTGCTGGCACATCCCCGGGGGCAGCCGCCGGAGGCCCGCACGGGTCAGGGTCCTGCGGGGAGAACGGAACGGGGCTGGCACCGACCCGGGCCCTGCCGTCCCCGGCCCCTCCCCGTGCCTCCCCTCTGGCCTGACGCTGACGTGGGAGCACAGAGCTGACAAAAGAGAAGTGGGGGGCACGGGGCAGGGGACTGCGGGGAGAGAGGAGGAGGTGGGTTGGGGTGGACAGAGGGGCACGGCCGGGCACCGCCTGGCAGGCGGTCCTGCAGCCAGCCCCTCCCGCCCTCCCCTTTGTGTCCCCCCACGTCTCCTGGTGTCACCAGCAACACAGGGGCCGGACCCTGTTCTGCTCCCTGTAGGGGAGGGGGCCATGCGCAGGCCGTGGATGGAAACTCCAGCCCCACTGGGGCCCTGGGAACCAAGCCCAGAGCCCATGCCCTGTGCCTGGGGCAGAGAGGATGCCGGGGCGTCCGGGGCGGGGCAGTGGGATGCGAGCAGGCTGCAGGGCGGCGGCCTCGGGACAGGGTGCTCTGGGGAGGGCGTGAGGCCGAGGTTACCCTCGGGGAACTACTACTTCCCTCGTGGAAGATCTTCCAGCTCTGGGTGTTCGCGGGACCCTTCTGTTCACTCTCTTACGGTGAATCGAGGGCCTGCTACGCTCTCCCCCCCCCCCAGGACAAAGTGGCAACCAGGAGGCACAGGAGGTGGCTGTCACAGCCCTCCTGCCGCTCCCGGGTCCTCCGTGCACCTCAGCTTGTGGCTAGGATCGCCGAGAAACCCCAGGCTGGGAAAGTGGGGGAGAGCAGCACCCCCCCCGAACCACCTGCCAGCCCGGTGGGAGCGGCCATGGGCCCCTCGGGGCCAGGCTAGAAGGCCAGATAACGGGGACCAGACTCTGGGGGCTCTGGGGGGTGACGGGGGATTGGGGGGCCAGTGTCCACTCACAGGACCTCCAGACTGGTGGTGCCTTTGAGATCTGGGAACCCCTGGATGTCCGTGGCACCATTCAGAGATCTGGAGATAGAGCACCAGGTGCTGAAGGGGGTTCAGCCCTCAGGGACCCCCCCACACAGGGACCCCATCTTCTGGGGACACCGTCCTTCCCCGACCTCCCTCCGGTGATCCCAGTTGCTCAGGCCCTGGTGGGGGCTGGACGCCTAGCAGGGTCCAAGCTGCCATTTCCTAGGTCAGCTCCACCCAGCCTGGCCCGGACAGAGCCGGTCACCTGGCCCCCAGCCACCTGGCCACCCAGCCACCCAGGCCCAGTGCGCACAAAACACAGGCAGGGACCGTGGGACTCGCCCCGTTTGAAAGGCAACGGCTTGAGTGCTTCCGGAAAGGTGTTTGTCTGCTGGGGTTGCTCGTTGGAGCCGGGAAGCGGGTCTCCCCTAAGTGTCACCTGCCGGGGCTTCCCCCAGTGGTCACCCCACCTCGGGGGACCACGCGGGCCTGCACGCGACAGGAGCCCAGCAGGATGGGTGCCGCCGGATCCTGAGGACGACCCTGGGCTCGGGCCTGAGCGGGAGAGCCTGGGGTCCAGCGATGAAACATACGCATGGCGCCAGCCTCAGGGGTGAGAGTGGAGCGCACAGGAAGGTGGAGCTTGCGCCCCAAAAGACTCAGGGGCGTCCCTGTGCTGCTGCGTGTAGAGCGCCACCTGCAGGAGGCTTTCTGAAGACGTTGCACTTGGGATGGGAATTGACAGAGCAGGAGCGACGAGGATGCCTTTGGGTGGCCAAGAGTCCCAGGGTGTGGCTCCGGGGGCCCCGGAGAACCAGAACCTTGTCGGGTTGTTGCTCCTTCAGCTATGTGAGCAGGACCCTGACTTGGCGGGACTGGCGGGCGGGGGTGGTGCCAGGGGGCAGGGGGAGGCACCAACTCACAGGGTGTGCAGCCTGGGCAGGTACTGGAACGCCGACCTCCCCACGAACTGGATCGGGTTGTCATAAAAGTGTCTGCAGGAAAGACACCGAAGCCCTTCATTCTCCCTCCCGGCTGCACCGAGGCAGGTGTCTGCTCTCCCCTCTCCGCGGAGACCAGCACGCAGGGAGCCCCTCTCCAGTTCCGCCTGCCAACCCCGTCCTCCCCCAACATGCGTCAGGAGCAAGGACTCACATCGTCTGCAGCAGAGGGTTCCCCAGGAAGGCCTTCTCGGGGATGGCCTTGATGTTGTTGTTATGGAAACCCCTGGGGGATGACATGGGCGTCAGAAGGATGCAGAGAGCCCGTGGACGGGGACAGGGGACCCCAGGACGCTCTCCAACAGCCGGACAGGAAGGCCATGGGCCCAAAGGGACATGAGCCTGGGGACCCCGGTTCCACATCTGCCTGTGACTTTCCCTCTTTGCTCAATGACCCGTGGAAAGGAGAGAGGGTGAGCCTGGGCTGAGGGCACTGTGAGAGCCACTCAGGGGAACAGGCTGGGCCCACACCCCAAGGAGGGCAGAACCCTGGAGGCCCCTAGGGGGGAGCTGAGGCTGCATGGGAGGAGGGAGCGCAGAAACAGGGGCCCCTGGAGGAGAAGTGGTCCCCAGATGGAGCCAGGCTTGGCCTCAAGGCCCTGAACTGAGGAGCGGAGCCCCAGGGGGGAGTAGGGGGGCGCAGGGGGGACGCCCGTGACCGTGGAGGAGAAAAGGGGGCGAGGCCCCCCCGGGCGTCCAGGCTCTAGAAGGGGAGGACAGTTCCAAGTAAATGCTGGACCAGAAGGCACAATCCACGCTGAGCAGCCCCCTCTGCCGTCCTTTCTTCACCAGAGACCCCTGGTTTCTGAGTGTCTTCCTGGCCTCTGGGACCCGTCCTCCCTCCTCTCGTCACTTCCACGCTCATTCACGAAATTCACCTGCAGCCGACGCCCACCCAGCCTGCTTCGTTCGGTCAATGTTCCTGTGTGAGTTTGCTCGTGGCACATGTCTGATCACTGGCTTCGTGGCCGGGGTTGAGCTGAGCTCCGAGGGATTCAGAAGTTTACGAGACAGGAGCCTCTGTCCTCAAGCTGCTTCTCCCAATAGACGTGGACAGACACGCCCCACGCGTGTGCCTTCCTGCTGCTGCTACCCCAGGGCTCTGCTCTCTCCCCCCAGCTTACATCTCCTGCTCCCAGGCCTCTGCACGCCCTGCTCCGGCCACGCCCTACAGACCCAGCAAATCTTCTCCCCACCTTCCCCCCCCCACACCCCACTCCAGGGGAAAGGCAGGCCTTGGTGATTCGCTGGCAGTGGGGGGCGTGCAGCCGCTCCTCATGCGGACCCTCCCCTGCGCGGGTCCAGCTCCCCACCCGCTTCGCTTCCCGGTGTTCACACTGTCAGCCGGCTGGACCAGGCGAGGGGGAGGCATGGGGTTGGTGCTGAAGGCCCCGGTGGCCGTGAGAACAGATGCAGTGCTGCCTGGAGGTTTGGGCTCTGGTCGTAAACTTCCACTGCCTTAACTGGTCCCGCTCAGCACCGCGCAGAGCCCATCCTGCTACACGGCGGCCCCTCCTCCCCGAAGGCTGTCTCCCCACTGGCTCAGCGCCCCTCTGCGTACTCACTGGCCCGCCGGGTCCTCATCTCCACTGGTCCTCCTCCCCCACTGTCGCCTAAGGCCCGTCCACCCTCTAAGGCTGACCTCAGACACGAGAGCCCACAGCGCTCTTCCTGTGCTCTCTGGACACCCAGACCGTTTCAGCTAAGATGACATGATCTAGGGTCGGAGTTACATGCCGACCCTGAGCTGCTCTGTCCTGCCCCTGTACGCTGCATCCTCGACAGGCCTGAAGCCCTAGGGGACGGCTGGTGTCTGTCTCACCCCTGGTTTGCATTTTAGAATAAAACGAGCAGTGGCCGTCGGGGGGTGGGGCAGAGCCAGCTCCGAGGCCTGTGACTGCTGACCCGGGAGGTCGGGACCTCGGGAGGTGAGGGTGTGGGGTGCCCTTGGGCATAGGGGACTCCCCAAACCCCACAGAGGAGCTTACAGTTCCTGCAGGCGGCCCAGCGTCCGGATGGCCACGGGGAACTCGTGCAGCTGGTTGTAATTCAGGTCTCTGGAAAGAAGGCAGGACAGTCGCTGGAGGGCAGTCCCCAGGGCGCGTCAGAGGCTCCGGGAAACGGACGCTGGCTCTGGGCTGGCTGGAGAGAGGGGCTGGCAGCCTGCTGGGCCCAGGGCCAACGTCCGGAACACACTTTGGGCTGTTCCTCTCCCATCGCTGCCCCCAGAACTCGGCGGGGGCCTTCCCGGCCACAGACCTGTTTTGAGGGGACACTTAGGGGTGGATAATGGAACCAACTCTCTCCAAACAGCCCCCTGGGCTGAGGAGAGCATCTCAAGCCTTTGGAGACACCAGTGGATGGGGAGGGGGCCTGGGGAGGAGGGGACAATTTTTAACACCGTGTCACCGCCACAAGGGATTCTGGAAGCTTCCTCAGGTGACCATCTTGGCTATCTGAGGCCTCTGCTCTCTTCTTTTGCAAAAATGGACAGGACATCTTACCTTCTGGTGGTGGCGTGACAGCTAATCTTTATTTTCTCTCACCCTTTTCTGCATTTCCCCCTTTTATTTAAACAGTGAACATATATCACGTGTATAATCAGAAAACATTGGAGGGACTTCCCTGGTGGTCCAGTGGTTAAGACTCCGCACTCCCAATGCAGAGGGCCCGGGTTCGATTCCTGGTCAGGGAACTAGATCCCACGTGCATGCCGCAACTTAGGAGCCCGCCTGCCGCGACTAAGACCCGGCGCAACCAAAGAAAGAAAGCAAGAGAGAGAGAGAGAGAAAGAAAACATTGGAAATGATGTTGAAAAGCGATAGCAACCCAGGTTGTCGAGGGGAGGGGGAAACAGCGTTCCAATAAACCCTCAGTGGGCATTTAAACGTGCACAACCTTTTAGGCAAAATTTGACAGAATCTTTTCAAATGAGAAGGTTCACACTGAGTCACTCCACTTCCACGAATTCAACCCACAGAAAAGTCTGCAGCCAGGGGTGCAGATGTCTGTAAAAGGAGGCTTGTGGCAGCAGTGCCAGGCGTTGTGCCCTTCACGGCGATGCGGCTAAGGGCGGGAGGAGACATGCAAGCGACCAAGAGCAAAGCTGATCGTCCTCGAGGAGACTGAGAACCCAGCTCCCACACGGCGGGGAAGCCCCGCCGGAAGAGGGGTGCGCATTTTGAGGAGTGGAGACTGGGGGGGGCGAGCGCGACAGGGACTTTTAGAGGATGTCCCCCCGCCCCACCAAGAGACTTCAGGACGGATGTCGGCTTTCAAAGCTGTAAAGCTGGCTTCTGTCTCACTCGGTAGCCAGTGCCTCGGCCCTACGTAGGATGCGCCCTGATCTGGGGATGCCATCCTGGCACCTCTACAAGCCGGTGGCTGTGAGCCAGGCTGGGACCTGGGCCCCTTTGCTGCAGTGCTGGCACCTGGACACATCTCTCCTCGAGCCACAAAATACAAAGAAACTGTGTGGGACTAAAATTAACCGTGTGCGTGCACAGCTGGGGCAAATCCTCGACAAAAGATACGAAGAGACCAAAAAACCCAAGTGCCACCTCTGAAGAGCCTGGAGCAGAAGCAGAGGGTCGGGAGCAGAGCAGGGGACTGCGCCTGCCCCCGGCACACACACCACCTAAGGGGCGGGCACCCCTCTGGCCTGACCTCGGTACTCACCCCTAGCCTCACCCCACAAAAGGAGGAAGCTCGCCCCCCTTTCAGAGAGCGGGCCAGCAAGGGAACCTGTTGTTTGTTCTCGATCCCCCCTGCTGCAGCAGGGGCCCCAGTAAAGCCTGGCCTCAGTTTCTTGTCTGGCCTCTGATCAATTTCTATTGATAAAGGAGGCCAAGAACCCTGGTCGGTAACAGCTGGAGCACAGGGCCCCCGCTCTGGCAGGGGAGGGATGCCTCTGGAGCCCCCAGGATGACCCCAGCCCACCTTTTCGGACTTTGAAAGCCACCCTTGCCCTGACAGCGTTCACGAGGCCATCCAGCGCCAGGACAGGGCCACGGGGAGGCCCTTTAATCAGTGACTTGCAGGTTTTGTGGTAAGTACAGGTCAACACAGAGACGATGACAGATTCCTCTACACGGCAGGGTCGTGACACCTAACAGTCCACAGGGAGAGACAGGCGCCTGGCCCAGGGGCCAGAGGGGCAGTGACCGTCGAGCTGGGTAATTGGCCCCTGACACACACACACACAGACACAACTCCCGGGGTCCGCTCAGACTTCCCTGGTGACCTCGGGTAACCCCTGGTCTGCTCTGCTCTGCCCTGTCCTTTAGGCAACCAGACACCTTCCCCTCCTGTGTGCACACCTGGACTCGCTCAGAGAGGCCCCCGGGGCCGCATGAGGGGAAGGTGAGCCGAGGGCAGGGGGTTTGCAACGCACCTTCCTGAGGCCAGAGGTGCTGCAGGAGTTTGCAGATTCCTGGGGTTCTACAAGGAGCGGCAGAAGGCGCCTGGAAAATCAGGCCGAGAGGGCTGGGGATGGAGGCAGCGGCGGGGTAGGTGAATTGTTTTTCTGACCTTTGATTGTGCAAACGATTCACCCTCCCGTCTCAACGTCTCCAAATCCAGAGCCCCCTTCAACCTGGCTCAGTCCATTCAGGAACACTCCTCTGCTGCCCCAGGAGAACTAGACTTCCCACAAGTAACATGGGAGCGTCTTCCCTCAGAAGTCTTACTACTGCAGCCTCATCTTCAATGCAAAGGCCCACCGGGTCTGGCCCCAGAGCTCTTGCTCACAATTTCATCTGCCTGGGACACTCCAGGCGTCGGCACAGCTACTCCCTCCCTTCCCTCAGGCCTCTTCAGGAGGCCCCCCCTGACCCGCTGGGCGCCGTTCCCTTGCCCTGTGTGGTCGATCGGAGGTGGCCCCGGGTCCCATCATTTGGCAGCATAAGTGAATCAAATCTTCACATCGCACACCTTCAACTTACACAACGTCGTCTGGTCGATGACAGCTCAATCAGGCTGCCCGGAAACGTGGCCCGAGTCCCCTGCAGCCTCGCCATCCCGGCTCCTGGGCAGAACGGGGTGGAAGTGACGTGGGGCCGCCCCGTCCTGAGTCACAAGAGCCCTCACAGCCTCCGCCTCCTCTGGGAGGGCCCTCCGCACATGTGAGAGCCCGGCTGGCCTCCCACAGGACGAGGGCCGCGTGGAGAGGGCGGGTGGCCGGCACCGAGGCCCCACGCGCCCCGGCGGAGCCCCGGCGGAAGGCAGCTTTGTGACGGACCCGCGGGACAGCTCGGCAGAAGAGCGACCCGCACACAGGTTCACGAGAAATCGCAAATGTTGTTTTCAGCCACTGAGCTTGAAGGTGACCGCTATGCGGCGATAACAACGAGATACCCTGCTTGCTTTGTCCTCATGGAACACATTGACATCCGACAGATATCTGTTTACTTTCTTCCCACCAAACTGGCATGAAAGTTCCTTGAAAATAGAAACTTTGCTGTTTTCTAATTGAAACCCCACAAGGGTCCTGGCACAGAGCAGCCGCTCAGCGAACACTGTTGTCTGAGTAAGCGAGTCAGTGAAAGGTCTAGACAAGTTGATTAATGAGAAACATCAATGGACTCTTACAGGAATCTGGAGTATTTGCGGGGACAGCCTTAAGATGCTGAGGCTGATGTCGAGAGGCATCAGACAGTCCTGAGCGGTACCCTCAGGGTTGCCCGGGGCCAGAGAGCCTGGGACAGGTCCCCTGGGACCTCGCCGTCGTCGAGCCCTTATGTACTTCACTGGACTCACATCCAGCAGCCAAACCGACTGGTTCCAGCCCTCCTCGACAGTTTCTGGTCAGGAATCTTACCAGGGACAGCCTGACAGACAGTGGGCATGTGAACTAAAAGGCTATTCTTGTAGAAAAATGTGGGAGAATAAAAATGGTGCAAATGTCAAGATGAATGCTGCAAACCACATGCTAAAGAGGTAGCCTGATTTTTTCCAACTGGAGTTCTACACAGATTCAAGGGTAACCGCCGCGCCCTGCTTCACCCGGGCCGCGTAGATGCCACCTCTGTGCCACCTCCGGTCTAACGGCCCAGGAGCATCCCCGGGCCACGTAGATGTCACCTCTGTGTCACCTCCGGTCTAACGGCCCAGGAGCGCCCCCCGCAACCCTCTCTGCCCCCGAGGAATTCAGTTCAGGGCGACGGGGGTTTGTTGCTGCCCCCAAACACACAGAGAATTCCACTGGGTGGAGCGGGCGGTGCAGAGACGCATGGGAGACACCCCGTCTGGACGGCGGGAAGAGCGGCTGCGCAGGATGTGGCGGGTCCCACAAACCCAACACTAGGGCCTGTGGAGACGGAGATGCACGTGGCTGAGACAGGGCTCCACGGGGATGCGGCCCCTGGACCAGGTGCAGGCAGCAGGAGGGATATCAGGGCAGAGAGCATGGTCTGCGGGAGGCGAGGGGTGGGCTTTGGAGAACAAGCAACGCAGTCGGGTTGAGCAGAGGGCACTGTTTCCAGGTGAGGCGGGGGGCAGGGGCCGTGCGCTCCCCGGCCTGAGCCCTGGCTCCAGGTCGTCCCTGGGACAACCTCTGCGGCACCCAGCATCCACCCCAACGACCTCTTGTCCTGCAGCTGCCTCGCCGGGAGCTGCTCCCGTTACACCCTTGTCACAGTCGAGGGAAGTGAGCACAGGAATTAAGGAAGGTTCCTGACCGCACCCAGCCGTTAACTGGCCAAGGCGGAGAGCACCGTGTCCCCCAAACCCACCCTCTTCTCTCTCTGCAGCCACGCTGCCCGTGCCACAGCCCCTAGCCCTGTCGGCCACGTAAATGTGTGACACGTGAGAAAAAGTAAAAGTTCAGCTACCCCGGCCACACTTCAGCTGCTTGGTCACGACGTGCGGCTAGTGGCTGAGGTGTCAGAAGCACAGATGGAACCTTCCCACCATCCGGAAGTGCGGCCCTCTGTAACGGGGCACAGCCAGGTGCGGCATCTTCCCGGCTCCCTGCGGTAGGCCTGGCCACGGCACTGGTCCTCAGAAGACGGGCAGCGGTAACGCCTGCCACCTCGAGAGCAGGGCCTACAAGGCAGCCAGACTGCCCCCTCCACGGCCTCGTCGCCCTTCTGCCAGCTAGATGCCAAGCACAATGAGGCCCTGGGGATGGAAGGACCCCAAGACGCCAGATCCCTGAGTCACCACACGGAGGAGGGCCACCTGCCGAGGAAAAGCACCTCCTGGGGCTGCTACACGATCCAGAAACCTGCGCTACGGTTCATGCTTTGGTCTACTGGGGACAGCAATTTAGATATCATTCCACTGACCTGGCATCACACCCGGCCTCGAACCGGAGTCTGAAGCCCCCACTCAGCTACTACACACCTGCCAGAAAGATGCTTCTAAAATGCAAAGCTGACGCTGTCATCCTTCGGAACCCTCAGAAAAGGCTTCTCACGGCTCACAGAACAGCGTTTGGGTGCCTTCCTGGGCTCCAACGCCTTGGGCGATCTTTCAGCTCCACCTGCCGTCTCACCCGCGTGGAGCCTCACCCCCTCCTGCGTTTAGCTGTGGCTCTTCTGCCCTCAGCCCGATGCCCTCTCCCCACATCCTCAGCTGTCAAAGCCCTAGTCATCCTTTGAATCCCACCCAGTCCCTGCGGTCAGGACGACTTACTCGCTCTTCCAGAACCGTCCTGGTGTTTTCTCCAGAAACGGGGTCAGGGTGAGACGGGTGACGACGCTGGTGGTGGCGACAATAACGATGATGACAGTAATAGTAATCACTGTGTAACAGTCACGTCCTAGATGACTTACTATCGTCATTCATCTCATTCCCACGCCAGCCCTTTGAGGCGGGTACTGTTATCACCTCCATTCTGCAGGAGATCAACTGAGGCACAGAGGGAGACCATCCCCGGACCACGATTCTAGGAAAGGAGTCGCCAGGATTGTAGCCCCAGCTGTTGGCGTCCAGAACGGGGTGGTCCGGGTACATACTGTCTCCCACGTGAGACGGGAAGCCTGTTGGCACCAGGAAGCAAATGGATCCCCTTGTGGATTTCCCCGAACCCAGGCACCGGCCACGTGCATGAAGGTCCACTGTCAGGATGATGGTCTGAGCACCCTGCGGCTGGCCACGTGGGGCTGCGTCTCGGCCCTCGGGTCAGGCTCTGACCTGCAGGCTTCTGGGGACGGCAGGGAAGGCCTCCCCTGGCACGAGTCTGATTCTTCCGTCGCAGGTGATTTACGATGCCCTAAACTTCAACTGGAAAACGCATCCGTGGCTGTAGAGCCTATTATGTTTAATGACCCAGAATCAGCCGGAAGCCCAGGAAGAGTGAATTGTTCTGTCTGCAGCTGGGAAGGGCTGAGGTTAAAGAGAACCCGTTCCCAGCTCCAGCCAGAACTCGCTCTGGAAGCGCAGTTGTCTGTGGCTAATCCTCCCCGTCGTCTGCTCAGCTGTCCCAGCCACATCCAGCCGGGACCGATGGCGTCGTCAGCAAATGTAGCTAGGAAGGCGCCCCCAGCTCTGTGATGCTCCAGGACCCGCAGCCCCGGTTTCTCCTTCCATCGGGCTGTGAGGAAAACAGCCACTCCTGGGAACCCCGGGAGCCTCGCTGTGTATTCGGAGCACAGAGCTGGCAGGATTTTACTGTCTTCTCGTCCAGCCCCGTCTTTCTATTGATCGGGAAACTGAGGCTCGGAGAGAAGTGGCAGATCTCTGCCCGTCAGAGCCAGGCCCTGAAGCCAATCCTGCTGGCTCCCGGGCTAACATGGGCTCCGTGCTATGCAGAGCGAGTCCCACTGGGCTCCAGGTAGCAGGGCCAAGGGCAAGGTTTTGGGGAGACTGGGAGAGACGGTGAGTGGAGGGGGAGTCAGGTTTCCCCGGACGCTCACAGGCAGGTCGAGGCAGGTGACTCTGAGCTGGAGGCTGGGGTCTTCTGTGAGTTCTCTGCTTTGGAGTGAGCGGAAGAGCTCCTGCCGTCTGGGACCAGCAGCGTCACCCTGGACCAGTCACTGAACTTTGCTGTTTGCTCCCTCACCTGTAACTCGGACGCCCACCGCACAAGGCACTCTGTTCACCTGGTCCAGAGCCCGCACGGGGGGTGCTCACACGACGCGATCCTCTCCGTCTTCCTTTTCCTGGACACGAGGCGCAGAACAGACGGCGCACCCACAAGCTGGCCTCTGCTTCCCACAGCCGTCAAGGAAGATTACTGTCATTAACTGGGTTTCCACTTCCACTTCTATTCTCAAGGCTCATGTCTGTGTTTATCACCAGATCACAGGGAAAGGCATGTGGAGGAATGCGGGGGCCCAGCTCCCACGCGAAACACAAACCCCAGACGGTCGGAGCCACTTTTACCTACCCAGGCTGGTAGGGAAGGCGGCTAAGCGCGGTGAGCACACTACCAGTCCTAACTGCTGAGCCCGGGCCCCAAGGCTGACTCCGCACACTCGGGGCAGATGTCCTGGTGAGCCAGGAGCCAACAAAACTCATAGCACTGCTGTACTGTCTAAACAGCCTGCCGACCAGGCCACCCATTAACGAATGCAGCCATTAGTAAAGCTGTCCTCAGTTTCTTTGGAGAGACAGGCATGCCCTCCTTCCCCTTCCCTCTACCCACACCCTCTTCTTTGCCGGAAAGAAGCCCCAGAAAGTCCCTGATGCAGCAGCGTGGCTGATTTTAACGCAGCTGCTGGTCCTGACACTGAGACTACAAGCTGCCTGCCCTCAGGAGGCGCCGGGGATCGGAGAACCCTGGACTGGGAGGGAAGTGAGAGGGAAAGTCCAACCCGCCCGGGGTCATCCCTGGCGTCCCGGTGGCCAGGGCTCTGCCTCTGCCTCGATCCCCTTGCACTGGCAGCCGCTGTCGGGCTGCCCTGAGAATGAAGTTGCCGTCCTCATCCTGGGCTAGAGCATCCCCTTCGCTTCCCGCTTGGCCCCCACCCCATCCGCCAGACGACCACCCATGTGTAACCTAAGTCACGCTCCGCCTCCGGTCCTCCCAAGTTCTTTGGGTCGCGGTTTGTAGACATTTCACATTCTCACCACCCTGCCCAGAAAAGCCTGTCACTCTAAGATATGATACTCAGAGCAGGACCGGGTCCTGTAGAAGTGGGTGGGTGCCCGTGGGCAGCACCGCCTCACCTGGACAACCTGGATGCTGGGCCCATCCATGCAGGACACCGGAGGCTCTGAGGCGCTCCTGGTCACAGCAGAATGCAGCTGGCCTAAAGGCGGGACCCCGAGGTCCGGACCACAGGGCTTGTGGGAAGGGGACCTCGCGTCAGGCAGGGATGAGGGACGTGGGCATTTCTCCACGTTAGAGAGCTTGGGGCACCTGGGCTACCTCCTGGGCTGTCTGATTCGGCGAGAGGTCTGGGTACGGGTGACCAGAGCTGAGAAGGACCTTGTGGATGAGATGGTCCCTCGCTCCCACAGCTCAGAGGGAGAAGCTGAAGCTCAGAGAAATGGATTTTCCAGGGGCCACAAGCCCATTCGTCTGTTCACCAAATACCTGCCAGGCGTCCTCCCTGTGCCAGGAGCTGTGCCAGGCGCTGCAGGTACAAGAGTGGACAGAGCGGGGGACAGACCACGGATGACGTCGATCAACGAATAACGAAGACTCAGACTGTGGAGAAAACTAAACAGGAAAAGGAGAATGCCGGGAAGGAGTTGCAAAACGGTGGTGGAGGAGGACCTCCCTAGAGAGGTGACATCTGAGCAAAGTCTTGCAGGAGGCAGATCACTGTGGAAGGAACATTCCAGACACAGGAGGCAGCCAGGGTAGGCCTTGGGAGGCGGGACATACCCGGCGTCGGCAAGGGCGAGGCCGGTGGGAGCGGGGCTCGTCACCCGAGGCCAGAGTCGGACGGGGAGACACTGAGCGTTTGGACAGAAGAGTAACAGGATCGGATTTGTGTTTCAAGTCCCGGTGGCTGTCGCGCGGGACGCAGACTGCAGAGTGACGAGGATGAGACCATGGCAACAACTGGGGACAGACTCGGGCGGCCTGGGGACGGGGGCGGGCGTCAAGCGCTCAGACCGTCCCAGTGAGCTGAAGACGGAGCTTGGATGCGGGACGTGACAGGAGAGCACTTGCGTCACGCAAAGTCCAGCAAAGCTGCCTCCGCAGAGCTGGGGACACTTCTGGTGGGGGGGCTCCATGGGCGACTCTGCTGGCATGTCAGTCAGCACCCAAGTGAGCGTGGCAGGAAGGCCTGTGGACGTGGAAGTCTGGGGTCCAGAAGCCATAACCTCCGTGCTGGAGGCATCGGCAAATCCACGGGACGGAAGAGAGTGGGGCCTGCGGAGGATGCAGAGGGACAGGAGCTGAGCCTTGGGGTCACCGGGGTCAGGAGTTAGGGTGCTGGGGGCAGACACGCCGGAATTAGTGGTAAGTTAAGAGGCGCTCGGGACTCCCGGCCTGGAGCCCCGTAGTCTCTGTGATGAGGGCTACGTCTTTCTTGTTCATAAATGTTCCCCCGGAGCCCACAGTGGGGGCCTGGCACATACTGGACACCCAGTAATATTCATGGAACCGGTGAACTAAAGAAACAGAATAAGGAGGGTGGCTACCCTCGATGCCTGCCGGTGCCTTCTGCCCACGGGCCCTGGGGGCCAGACCTCAACTTCCTAGTTTCCTCTCCACGGCATCCACCCGGGAACCTGCTGCCCCGTGGTTCCGGGCCCTCCACCCGCATTGCACACCAGCTGGCCCGGAGGCTGGGGGAGCAGGACCTTCAGAGCCAGCGGGGAGCAGTGATAAGCGCAGTGACCTTGACTGCCCAGAGAGAGGTTGCAGGGGGATCTGCCCTGTTGGGGACGACTATAACAGCCGTCCTGGTTAGGACGCAGAGCAGACCCATCCGGAGCTCAGTTTTCTGCCTGTTAGAAGTCATTAATGGTTCTGCGGGAAAAGCCAGAAAAAAAAGTTCTATATGGAATAATAAATTCTTCCATAAGCCACAAACCCCCACTAATTTGCAGTTAATAAACCCACAAATGTAAGAGGATTAAAAACTGGCGAGGAAAGAGTTCCTCAACTCCTACAAGGTTGGCCTCAAGCGGCCGCGGGCCTGACGGGCTGACGTCGGGCCAGAGGCAGGAAACCCTGGGCGCCGGCCAGCGGGCAGCTGGAGCGGATCGACCTGCAGCCCCACACAGACACGTCCGAGTCCTGACCCCGGGAATCTATGAACGTGACCTCGTTTGGAAGAAGGGTCTCTGCGGATATAATTAAGTTGAGGATCTTCTCAAGATGGTTGGTTTACTGGGGTCGGCCGTGGAGCCAGTGGCAAGATCCTTATAAGAAGAGGATGCTCGGAGAAGCCGTGTGGAGCAGAGGCAGAGACTGGAGGAAGCACTGACCGGCCCAGGGACACCAGGGGCCTCGGCAGCCACCAGACGGCAAGAGGGGCACCAGGCAGGTTCCACCACAGCCGCTCAGAAGGAACCAACCCCTCCCACACCTTGCCTCTGGGCTCCCGGCCTCCAGAGTTATGGGAGAATACATTTCTGTTTTGTTTTGTTTTGTTTTTTTAAAGCCCCAAAGTCTGTGGTAACTCGTGATGGCAGCCACGGGAAACTGATACAGTGGCTGTGCCCTGACTGCCGGGAATTCCTGTCCACCCTGCAGAGGAGGTGATCACAGCTCGGGCCACCGTGAGATGACACCCGCGGACAACACTCTCCCTGCTGCCTTCTGACACGGCGCCGTGGAAAAGAAGGGAATGAGGGAGAGAGGGAGGAAGGAAAAGAACATTAATTACCTAAGGGGGAGGAAAGGCACATTGCTGTCTGCCCATCATGAAATGGGACGACAGGCTGGAGAGGCCAACGTAAGTTAAGCACCCACAGGGCTCCAGGGCTGTGAATTTCACTCCACGAACTGTAAAATATCGCCCCCATTTTCCACGTGTGGAAACTGAGGCTCCTGAGAGCTCAGGTGACTTGCACGTGTCACACGCCTGTGGCAGAGCCGGGGTCTGAATCCAGGTCCACCAACTCAAGTCCAGTCCCTGGAAGGACCTCCGTGGAAAGCTGCCTGGTTGTCCATCCCTGGCCTAAAGCTGACCGTCGGGCCCAGGACTGGGAGGTGGCTGGATGCTTTCGGGACCCAGTCAAAGCCGGTTTAGAGCAGAATCTGTTGGCCTGGGTGGTTTCAGTGAGGCGGAGACAGAGGGACACGCTGCAGCCTTGGCTGCCGGTGAAGTAAAAATGTTCCGCAGAAGCAGACCCCTGGGGTGTCTGCACCAGAGGAGGTATTACATGGAATGTGCAGTTTGGGATCATAAGGCCGAATCTTCTAACACCCGTCCCGTCCTGCAGGCCTCCCAGACCTCTGCTGGATGCTGGTCCTGATCTAGCGAGGGAGCTATAGCCTGGAGGTTTCTGTTCCTGCCGGGGCCCCAGGCTCCCCTCTGAAGCGGGGAGGTCCTGCCAGCCCGGGGGCTCGGTCAGTCTGATTTGTTTAATGAGGTTATAATGTGGCCCAGAAGCCATCACCCAGGCCGGAGGGAGGTAAGGCGCTGTGTCCCCAGACGCCTCCTAGCCCAGCCCCTCTGTTCTAGCTGAATTGCAAACCCCAAATCCCCAGATCTGGGGGGCTGGTACGGGGCGGTGCTCAGGCTGTAATTATGTTTGTTGGGCCTTTTCTTTTCTTTTTGCACAATTTTATTCGCAACTGTAGCTGGGTCTTCCAGGACCATCCGTGACAGTTTTGAACAGCATCCCGTGGTCTCCAAGCGTGATTTCCAAACACTGACCTCAGGGCCCGGGGCGCCTGGCTGGATCCCTGAGACCTCCCCGGAGAAACCTCCCAGGGTTGCTCTGGGTCACGCTTTCTCTTATTTCTCAGCCCAGGTACCTGGGAAGTCCTGTAACTGGTCTGAGTTCACGGGAGCTGGCACTAAATGAGCCATGTATCAGGAGGCCAGAGGCTTGGGTTCCACCATCACTTACAAACTGTAGAAACTTGGGCATCTCACCCCAAATCTCTGGATTTGGTCTGATCTGGAAGGTGGAGGAAACAGTACTTGGCAGGCAGGGCGCTGGCCCACCTCTGATTCCAAATTTCCCGCAGGGGCTGGGCATCCTCATTGTGGGAGCAGAAAGGAGGTGTGGGTACAGGATAGAGGCTGTCCTGTCTGCCTCCAGCTGGGCTTTCCTGCAGGGTCTGAACTGGTGAGGGCAGCGCGGTGGGGGGTGGGGGGGGACAGCAGCCGAGTTCCCACAAGCCTCTCCCAGCGGGAGGCCTGCACCCACCCACCGCCGGGAGCCTGCGTGCTTTGCTCTGCTCAGCGGGAGGGCGGGACAGCAGCCCGAGCCCCGGCCCCGCCCCTGTCCTGATCACCTGGGTGTGTGGGCTGTTTGGGAGTAAAAGAGCGACGCACATGCACGTTCACCTCAGTTACTCCTCCTGCAGGTGAGGGGGTGAAGCTTCCGGCTGTGGTTGACCCAGCTGGCACGTGCTGGCACGTGTAGAACCGGGCGTGGGACCCAGGCAGCCCAGCCTTCAGAGCAGAGGTCACAACAGAAGCCGCGTGGCCATGGGTGTCCCCATGCTATGCTGCGGCCCCGCGTGACCCTGTGTGTGTGCGCCTGCACCTGGCCCCTCCTCCCCAGGTGGAAGGGTCAGGCCACAGATGGAGCCAAACCACAGCTCGGGCAGGAGGGTTTGATGAGAAGAGTCTAAGTGCAGAGATGCCGTCCCAGGGAGACTTGCCCTTCCAGAGAGACGCGCACACAAAGCTCCAGGGTAACCGCGGGGCTGCAGAGCAGGCCAGTTATGCAACAAGTCAAGGTTGGGCTACCTAACCTTCCCCCTTTCGTTCTCCCATTTCGTTCTCCCAGCCACTCCCCCCTCTGCATGTGGCTGCCCCTCCGGCCCCCCCAGTGAGCTCTGGGCGATCGAGGATAAGAATGCACTCTCCCCCTTTTCACTGGGAGATCCAAAGTTGGAAGAAGAACTCAGCCCTCAGGGGTGGGGCGGGAGGGTGCTGAGATCAAGGCCCCGGAGGAGGAGGGGGTGGGGCGCGGCTGGTCCCCATGGGGTGCCGTCTCCGGGAGAGCTCTGCACAGGGCTCTCCTTTAATCCAGCGTCACCGAGGGTGGGGAATTGCACATTGGGTCCCGTGGCGGGGAGACTGGGTGTTACTGCCCCCAGGTGGCTGAGGCCGGGCTGCAGGCTTTGTCCCCCACCCCCACCCCACCCCGCGGTGCAGGTCTCTCAGCCTTGGCCTTCCCGGCTGTAAAGTGGATGCAGGCCCTGGGCTTTGTGCAGTGAGCCAAGCACTGCCGCGGAGGAAAGGTGAGTGGGCGCCAGCGGCTCCAGCTCTGAAGCTCAGCCAGTGCCAGCCGAGCCCAACGCCCTGCGCTGCCACCCAGGGCTCCCTGAGGAAAAATCAAGCAGCGCACCCCAACCGTGAAGAAACAGCGCTGGTCGAGGTGCCAACCCACACCCAGCATGTGCCCCCTCCCCAGCCGACTTCCCGACAGAGCTAACAGCCCCACCCGGCCCCGGGCAGCTGCACTGGCCTCCCTGCTGCTCTCTGGGCGCCAGGCAGCTCCAAACCTGCCCCAGCGCTCCGTATCCCCCAGGGAGGGCGGCTGCAGCCCGGGCCTCGAGGGGGTGCTGGCCACCCCCACATCCGGGGCCCCAGGCACCCAGCACACGGCAGGCTTGCACAGGTCACATGTGGCACAGAGACTGGGCACTGGCTGGGGGTTCGGTGGGTTTTCTCAGTTAACCCCCCAGGTGTGCTCTGTCCCCACGGAGGGTAACTCCGGGCAGCCCCGCCAGCTCCCCAGACATCCATTTCCCAGCATGTGACCGAGCCGCCTAGACTGTCCCGTTTAACTGTCTGGCTGCCCGTGACAGCTGGCGGGGGGCGAGGGGGCACGCAGCCCAAGCCACGTGCAGTGGCAAGGAGATGCCCAGCTTTCCTGACCCCAGGCTGGGCCCCCCAGCCCACCGGGCATCGGGTTGAAGGTGGAGTGGCTGAAAGATCTGTGCCCCATCCAGAGAGCCCAGGACAGCCCGGAGCTGTGGTCCCCACCTCCTGTCCGCTTCCCTCTGTGGCCACAAAGGCAGACAGCCCGGCCCCCGGCGCAGAGGCCCCAGCCCAGCCCCCCTTCTCAGGTCACAGCTTGTCTCCCACATTTTCTCCTCTGCCGCTTCAGATGCTTGCAAACCCCTCCCCTCAGGAATGCCACTTCGTGTGCTGGGGGGAGGCGAGAGGCCAGCACCGTGCGTCGGGGGCTCACCCTTGCTGGCCTGGGGTCCTGCTCTGCCCCATGCCCTCCCAGGCCTGCAGCCGGCGCTAAGGTGCGGCCCCTCCCCTCCCGTGGGCCGGCTGTTGGCTCCAGGGGGGTGCATCCCGCCCGCTCTGCGGGGGCCGCGGGACCGCAGAGGAGGTGCTGAGGGCCTGGGTGCCTTCGGACCGCAGCTGAATTCCAGGATGATGGTGGGTAAATAATGTGGCTTTTCCAGAGTCCACAGCTTGGGCACTGAACGGGCGCCTCCTGCCAGGCTTTCCGCGAGTTAGAGCAGCCGGAGACCCTCCCCCCCCCCCCCCCGTCAGCAGCCGCTCTCCCACGGTGGGGGGGGCTGGGGGTCACTGCTGCCAAGCCAGCCCCACCCCACCCCGAGCCCTCCACTTCCAGGCTTAGTATCCTCACTCTCCCCGCAGTTCCATCTCTGTCTAAGATCTCATTGCCTTGGTCTCTCTGCGGGCAGGGCCACCCTGAACTCCCAGGGGGCACAGCCCACGCCCTGAAGGAGGGCGGAACCCACTGCGAGCGACACTCCAGAGAAAGGCCACGCCCCGGCACCCCAGTCCTGCCGCTTCCCCTCCGCCACCCCATGCCAGGACTGCCGTCCCCAGCAGGAGAGACTCCCCCCACCCCGGCACTCACAGAGTCTCCAGGTTGTGCAGCCCCTCGAAGCTGTGGGTCCCCAGATGCTCGATGTGGTTGTTATGGAGATGCCTGTGTGGGAGGAGAGGCGGGTCAGAACAGGTGCGCGCCGCATCGGGCTGGGGCGGGGAAGCAGACGCGCTTGTGGGGGAGGCATGGACAGTGACCCCAGAGGGTCAGCCTTTGTCTCCAGGGACAAACCGACGGGCCAAGATGGACTTCGGAAGCCACAGTCTCCAAGGCTGGAGTGGCCAGGGGCTACGCCGTTCAGACTTCCGATCGAAGGAGAAAACCGGAGGCATTCCACAGGCCGAGGTGAAGCAGGCTCCCACCAGGCTCCCACCAGGCTTGGGGGGAGAGGCCCGATGTTGGGGCCCCAGTTGGGGCTTCCTCTACGGGACCCACAGCCGCCTGGGTCAGGGGCCAGACACAACTGGGGGAGCCGGCAGCAAACCACTGCAGACAGCGTGTCACTAAAGGGGAGCTTTCCGTTACAGCCGGAGTGAGCTGTGGGCCAGCTCGGAGATGGAGACGGGTGACAGAATATTCTTCTCCCAATTCCTAGTGAGATGAGCAAAAACAGCAGAGACAGGCCCCCTGCCCCACCCCAAATACTACCAGCAGCAGCAGAGCAAGGGCAGAGACATAACGTAAATAAACAGCAAAGACCGTGGCCAAGGAAGCGTCCTCATCAGAAACTGAACTGGTGAGAAAACAGGATCCTGAGGATTCTCCCTGCAGCCCCCAAATCTGAAGAGAGGCGGCTGTGGATGTCCTTTTCCCTCCCCACTGCTGGCTTCCCAGGGAAGAGGGGAAGGGAAAGTAAAATGAAGGCTCCGGGCTCCTCATGCATTGAGGAAATGACCTGAAGCCCAAGGGAATTCCCGCGTGGAGGGAGCGAACTCCTGCATTTACCACAACCTGACCCTGCTGAGGGACCACCCTACCTGCACCGGCGCACCTGGGCACCCACAGGCGGGTGGGCCCTCATTTACCCACCGCTCCGGCCCACAAACTACAGCCTTGGGGCAGAGCCGAGGGGGCCGAGGTGATGCAGCTGTCCCAGCAGAAGCCAGAAAGTGAAATCACATGGCAATTGTGCAAACATACAACAGGAAGAGCAGAAGAGAGATGCCGGGGCCCGGTGAAGTCCCAAGCCTAGAAGAAAACGTAACGGATGCACGAGCAGCAAGACATTATCAGAGCTGCCTTCTGCTGCAAAACCACCCAGCAAAACATTTCAAACGCAGCGTTTCTAAGTGAAAGCAAAAATGACATTGTAGAGAAAGGAAATGAATTGAGGACCAAAAATACATCAGTAAAAAACCAGTCAGTAGGGCTTCCCTGCTGGCGCAGTGGTCAAGAATCCGCCTGCCAATGCAGGGGCCACAGGTGGGCTCAGCGACCGGATCCCAACTGGTTCCCAGATCCCTGGTCCAGGAAGATCCCACATGCCGTGGAGCAATGAAGCCCACATGCCACATCTACTGATTCTGTGCTCTAGAGCCCACGAGCCAAAACTACCGAGCCCGTGCACCACAACTACTGAGCCCACGTGCCACAACTACTGAAGCCCACGCGCCTAGAGCCCGTGCTCCGCAACAAGAGAAGCCGCCGCAATGAGAAGCCCACGCACAGCAACAAAGAGTAGCTCCCGCTCGCCGCAACTAGAAAAAGCCCGCGCCCAGCAACAAAAACCCAACACGGCCAAAAATAAATAAATAAATAAATAATAATAATGAAAACCTACTCAATAAGTTTGAGACAAGGAACAGTATAGACACTGCTGGCAGTGGAATGGGTGTCAGAGAAAAAGCCTGAGCTAAAATGGTGAGCTTGGCTGCATGAGAGCGAAAGGCTAAAACAGCTGGAAACTAATCGATGTGAGTTAACACTGGGCTATTGATGTCTCTGAGGGCCAGGATCCAGACGTGAGACAAAGCCGTATTCAAAACGCAACACAAAAGAAAACTCTCTACAATGAAGAATGAAATCCCGCAGGTCAAAGCATACATTGTTTCAGGAAAACTGGAGGCAGAAAATTCCACACTGTGTCATATTCTAGTGAAGCTATTAAAGTTCAAGGATTAGAAGACATCTTCAGGTAGGAAAAGGAAATCACGTACATGGGGAAGAAATCAGACTGGCCTCCAAGACGTTCAGATGGCAACAGGCAGACCCCATCCTACATGGTGCGCAGGGCCGGGGGTCCTGAGAGAAGGGGGTCCTTCCCCACCTGCTCCATGCCCAGGAGGCAGACAGACCCACCACAGGGGCTTGGGTTTGAAGAGAGAACACAGCCCCGGCCTCTGGGAACGAGCCCCTCCCCCGCATGCTTCCTTCGCTGTCACCAAACTCCCCTTTCCCGCACCTTCCGCTGAAGCTCATCTCCGTCCCCACCCCATCCCCCAGCCCCGCCAGCGCCTCTGGTCCACAGCGTCTCAGCTTCTGACCGTGCAGCCCAGGCCTACAGACGACGACTGGGTCACCCCAGGCGTCCCGAGCGCCATCTGCAGGCCAGCCTGTTGGGGCTTATGGTCCAGAGGAAGAGATGAGACCCCACACAGGACAGCACTGCTGTCCAGTTCAGCGCCCCTCGGTCCCCGCAGGGCCGCGCAGAGCAGCCTGACCAAGGCCCAGAGTTCGAGATGAAACGAAGGCCCTCTCCACCCGCTGGTTGCCTCACGCCTCCGGCCACACCCCCGTCCACCCACCTTCTTGACTCTGCCCCTGCGCTTTCCTGCAGCTCAGCCCTAGGTCCTGGACGGCTTTCTCCAGCCCACTCTGCCCTGCAAGGTCACCGGCCACGGCAGCCTATGTCCCCCGTCCCAGGGCCAGAGGACCTGAAGGGCAGGGGCAATGCTTCTGGGCCTTCTCCTCTCTCAGCATCGTGGGCCCCTGGGCCCCTCCCCTCCTGTGCCCTGTGGGACCCCCGGCCCCTCCTGGATCCGCGGTAGCCGAACTCCCCCACTCGCGCCCCCGACCTTGGCCTCCCACCCTGTGAAAACCTCAAGTCGGATGGATTCTTCCTTCGCAACGTCCCTCAGGGCCACGCCTGATTCCTCCCTAAGCTGGACTTTGCCTCCTAGATCCAGTCTCCCCTGTTCCCGCCCGTTCTTCAAACCAGACTCCCAACCCCCTTCTCGCCTCCAGCCTCCCCTGCCCCATGCAGGCCACAGCCGGACTCCTGCTCTGACTCTGCGCCCGCAGACGCACCTGCCCGGCCTTCTCTCCGGCCTCACTGGCACGCTCGCCTCAGCCAGCAGCCCGACGCCCCCGGGTCTTTGCTGACACCTGCTTGGAGCCCCTGCTCTTCACCTGCCTACTCTAAGCCAACTTTCCGGCCCAGCAGGCCCCCACTTCCCTCCTCCAGCTGCTTTGGCCGCCCTGAGCCCCGAGACGAGCCTGACTCAGCGTCCGGTCCCCTCGGCCTGAGTTAAGGACTCAGCGCTGCTGTCCTTCCCACCAGCACCCTGCTACTGGGACTGGCCCGCCAGCCTCTGAGGCAGCGGCCGGCTCTCCACCCCTGCACTCTGCAGGGCCCCCACGGGGCTCCGTACACCCCCCGCTGCTCGCTCGTCGGGGGCCCATCGTGAGGCCCGCGTTTTTCCAGTAGTCTTGTCTCTCAGAGACCTGACGCCGTTTATTCCCAGGGACCATCACGATGTCACGGGGCATCACCAAAGCTGCAATCAGCCGCCCCGTTCTGTTCCGCCGCAGTCAGTACCCCTCACTGGCGCCCACAAGGAGGACCGTGTGGCCGTGCTGACAGCGGATGTGGTTCAGGAAGATGCTGGTCCCGCTTCTCCAGTCTCCCAGGACAGAGAAGTAGACAAACTCATGCCTCGTCCGCTCCCTGGTTTGGAAAATCATACCAGATTTCCAAGAGCAGGGGAGGCCTTACGTCCCCACGGCAATTAGGATGTGACCCAAAGCAATTACACGTGACCTCCAAGCCCTTGGCAATTACCCTGTGAACTTTGCACTCCAAAGTTCCCCGGGGGGATGGTGGGGGGAGGACAGAGTTAACCCCGGGCTCCAGTTCCTGCCAGAGACGCTACCTCCCAGGGAATTACCCGTCGGGGCTCTGCTGTCTAATTACAGCGCTGGCTTCTCTCTCCTTCTCCAGGCCTGGGGATGAGGTGAGCTTATCCCACCCCTGTGCCAAAGCACAAGGCTGCATCCACCCATTGCCCGACTGTCAAACATGGTGGAAATCATTCAGGAGATTCTGGGCATGCATTCCCATTAGTGCGGTATAGTTACAATATTTGCACATAATAGCAGAGGGAATCGCGGCTTAATTCCTCTCTTCCAGCCTCTCAGAGCACTTCTTCTGTCGCCTGGCCTCACAATGGCCCCACAGGGTCAACAGGAGATGGTCATCCTCACGTCAGGAGGGGAAACGCAGACCAGAAGGTTCGGAAACCTCAGGGACACAGCCAAGAGCGAAGCCGTGCGGGTGGGGGGAGGGGCAGCACTCACAGCACCACGAGGCTGGACAGGTTCCGGAAGGCGTAGTCGGGGATGTGGCCTATTCGGTTCAGGGCCAGGGTCACGGCCTGCAGGGCGCGGAGATTGCCGAGGGCCCTGACGGGGATCTCGGTGAGCGCGTTGTCGTCCAGCCACAGGTGGCGGAGGGAGGACAGCCCCTCGAAGCTCCTGTCCGGGACCAGGGAGATGAGGTTGGCATCGAGGCGCCTGGTGGAGAGAGGGGAGGGTCAGTGCTGGGCCAGTGCAGCCTCCGAGGTGCCTGGGAATAAGGGACCCCGGGGTTCACCTCGGCTCCAAGCCGCAGCTCTTGGCCCTTTCCGCCCTGCATTCCCGTCGGTGACGCAAGACTGGACCCACAGCCCGGTTGTGGACAACAGCGTTCCCCCTGCCACGCTCAAGTTCCTCATCTGTGCTGCGGCTCCCTGCTCTGGGGACGCTGTTCTCCCCAGCCCCGTCCACTCTGAGGCCGGATAACAGAGATGTTCCCACCACGGACACGGGGACAGCTCCTCCCTGCGTGGCCAAAGGAAACGCTTCCTCAAAACCACAGGCCGCTCCCTACTGCTCGGCCCTGGAGACCCTGCTCCCCGGCTCAGGGGCCCGGGTGTTGGACGGGGCTCCCTTCTTGGCTGATGGCCTACGGGAGGCTCCTGGATGTCAGAACAGGCAGACGGGTGGTGGACGGTCCAGTCTGTCCACAGCCAGAGGGTCCACGGTGGCAGAGGACTTCTGGTGTGAGGTCTCGACACTCTTGGCGGCCAGCAGGACAAGGAGACAGCCCGCGCCAGCTTTTCACAGCCGTGCCCCAGCCACGATGTCCCTGACCAATGCGCCTCCTGGTCCAGGGCTCGGGCTGAAGCCCCATCACCCCATGCAGCTGGTCCCACAGGGACGAGACAAGCTGGCCTGTGGCCGTGGATCTGCCCCTGGACTTTGTTGTCTTGAGGGGCTTTGCACTGAGGCCTGGTCCTCCGTGCGGGCAGATGGCACCTACGTCACGGAAACGCCAGCCCTCAACCACACAGGCCCGAAGGCCCCGTCACGCTGACCCTAAGGAAGACTGGGCGGTGGCGGAGGTGCCTTTCTTCCGTCCCAGCAGCACGAGCCCACGTGTCGACAGCCGGCAGTGCTTCTGTCTGTTCCCTGAGCCGTTTCACCAGTGTCCCTCCCAGCCCTGGGAGAAACCCCCAGGCTCACCAGCAGGGGAGCTGTGGGTGAACAGGCAGACACAGGAGCCTTGGATGGGAGAGCAAACCGACCAGGACAGGCCCCGAAAGCTGCAACTAGGAAAGATCTCCACCCACATCAGACCTGACCTGACGGCCACAGACCCTTCGGTGAGTGCCTGTCACTCGGTCACTGTCGTCAGACCCTCGATGGTCTGACTGTGCTGGTGACCTGGGGACCACAGGTGGGAACAGGCTCCAGGAGCCTTCCCAGGATGGCCTGGCTCGGAAGGCCAGGGTGGGGCCTGGAATCTCTTTCTAAAGAGTGCCCTAGATGTCTCTATGTACAGACAGTTTGCAAAGTGCTGGATAAGCATCGGCTACGAAGAGGACGAAGAGGACGGTGTCCCCGCCCTTCACAGCTCAGTGGGAAGGTCGGAAGACGTTCCAGCGCAGTGTGATGGCTGGGGAGGCGTTGGGAGTGGCCTCCAGGTGGAGGTGATGTTACGTGGAGACCTGGCCGAAGAGGAGGAATCAGCCAGTGGAGGAGGGCGGTGTGTGGGAAAGAGAGCATCTTGCAGGGGACCCAAGCAGCCAGGCCCAGGCGGGGCTTCAGGAAGGGCAAGGGGAAGCCGGAGGGAGCAGGGCAGGTGCAGCCGGCGAGGCAGGCAGGGCTGGAGCTTGAGGGCCCTGCCAGCGATTCTGTGTTGTGTCAGGGAAACGGGGAGCCAGGGAGGGTCGTAAACAAAGAAGGACGTGGCCAGGTTTCTGGTGTTGAGGAGGGGCCAGCCTGGAGGCGGGCAGATGGGCGAAAAGACAGGTGCTCTGCACAAGCACCTCGCCCAGAGAAGGACAGGCACGTCCGTGGGAGCTCGAGGGGTGAAAGGACCACTGCAGGGTCCAGACCCCAAAGGGTCCTCTCCTGAAGGAGCCCCTGCTGCCCTGACCGGGGATGTCACGGTGCCGGCCTGGCAAGCCCCCTGGCACGGGGACCGCCCCCGGCAGTTCTAGGAGCCTTTAGCATGCCCAGCAAAGTGCCCCGCACGGGACGCCCCTTCACCTCACGCCCCTGCCCAGCGCGCCACCACAGACCGTCGGAGGCGGCGCCTGAAGCGTCATCCTCATACAGTCGGAGGCCCCGTTCACCAAGCGTGCACTTGCTATGTTCCGGGGCACTGTATGTATCAAGTCATTTAATTTCACAGCCTGTGAGGTTCACATTTTGCAAATGAGAACAGTGAGGCACAGAGGGGTTAAGTTACTTGCGCCAGGTCACACGTCTAGGAAGCGGTGAAGCTGGGATTCAGGCTCAGGCAATCCAGCTGCAGACAACACACCTCTAACCGTCATGCCGTACCGCCAGCACGCTCCCGCGTCCACACGCCTCGCCGATCCCTGTACCAACCTGGAGCTCCTCCCTCTGCCCCATCCACCGTCTCCCGCACCCCGCACTCACACACCGCCTCTCCACCCCATCGAGCAGGCTTGGCCACACCGGCTCCGTCATCGCCCCCCCCCCCGCAGCGCCCGCCCCTGGCCCCGGGCATCAGTGGTGCAGCAGATCGTCCTCTGGCAGTGTGGTCCACAGACCCTAAGCTCAGCACCACCGAGGAGCTGGTCGGAAAGGCAGAGTCTGAGGCCCCGTCCCAGACTTTCTGCGTCAGAACCTGAATTCCAACCTGACTCCCAGGTCATCGGTTGGGTCATAAGCACATTAATGTCTCCCAAGCACCGAGCCAGGCCTTCCAGAGCTTCTGACGCTCTGGTCGGCAGCAGGGACAGCTGGACGGGAGAGGGAGCCTGAAAGGGGAGCCAGACGTTTCGTCCTGTGGTCAGTGCTCGGCTGGCCCTGGGGCCTTGCTCTGCGGTTCAGTCACCCATCACTCCAGGCCCCGGGCTCCAGCACCTGCTCCTGGGTACGTCATCTCCCACACCCTCCACGACACACCGTTCACAGACAGCAGTGTCCTCAAATAAACAGGGGAGCGACTCCCCAGCCTGGGGTTGGCCAAGGGGACCCGGACAGACCTTCCTACCGGGCGTGGTCTTGCTCTGACACCCGTTCCACCGTGGTGAGGCTCTCACCCTCACCTCGCTCCCATCCACAGAGACCCCAGCAGATGCCCGGAGGCTCTTCATGGGCCTGGGGAGACCCCCAGTGGGGCAGCACCTTGGTCCCAGCTTTCCCAGAGACCATGGGCAGGAAGCTGAGCCCTGAGTCCCACTTAGACCACATAGACCGCAGCTGCACAAACGGCCTTAAGGAAGGTAGGATTTAGGCCCGGACAGTGGCGGGCGGGGCTCATGAATGAGGGCCTCAGGCAGGGGACACAGGGCCAGTGTGGATGCGAAGCGGGCACGGACTTCATCCTCCCTTAGGAGGTCAAATCCATAAGCCCCCCTCCCCGTGGGACATGGGGGGTCGCGCAGGGCTGCAGCCTGGCTCTCGGCTGCTGCCTTTCCAGGGAGCCTGGGTCCCCGAGGCAGGGGTGCTCCCCCTCCAGGGACAACCATGACCCCGCAGCGTCATTGCTCTCACTTACGAGCCCTCGTCCTAGGCCAGGTCGGTACCAGGCGTGTGATCTGCATCCTGGCAGCAATGCCATGAGGGGCTCTGAGCGTGCGTTTCACAGAGGGACCAAGGTCGCTAGAGAGCTGGGGTTCCACCCAGGTGTCTGAGCCCAAATCCACGTGCCTCACCCCCCACGACACCAGTCCTGGCGGCAGGAGGAGGGTGAGGACCTGAGCGCCCGGGGAAGTGTCCCGCTGAAGGACAGAGGACAGAGGCGGGTAGCGGGACGCGAGCCGGGACTGGGGCCGGGCAGGGGGGCGGCCTTCACTCGGTGAGCTTGGCGTCCGGGGGCTGCCTCTGTGCGCGTACGTGTGAGCACACACGTGTGCCCTCACACACGCCTGTGCCCGCTTTCACAGGTCACCACGGCCCTGATTAGTCCTGCTGCTGCGCTGGGTGCAGCCCAGGGGCAGGAGGGCTGAGAAGGGCCACCTCTCCCTGGTCGGCCCTCCCATTCGCAGGGAAGGGCTGGGCTGGACCAAGGAGAACACCCCGCCTCCGTCCACAGCTCACAAGCTTCAGGCCGTAGGCAGGGGGGGCGGGGGGGCAGTGGGGGCTGGGGTAGGCTGAGGGCAGAGGAAGTGTCTGCAGCACCTCCCACCCTGCCCCGATGCTTGGGGACAGGGACGTGCCGAAGGGGGAATCCAGCAAACTGGCAAGTGTTGGAGCTGGGACAGTCGCGGGCGAGGTCGGTCAGGCCTGAGCCTGCGTCTGGGCGGGCCTGGCACAGGTGGGCTCGGTGTGGGCCGCGGACCCAAGGCAGCAGGGCTGGATTTCCCACACAGTAATCCATGTTGCCCACTTAGAGTTGCATTTCGGGTAAATAACAAATCGTGTTTTGTATAAGCAGGTCCCATGCAGTATTTGGGACAATGCCCGGTTAAATCTGAATTTCCAGTAAACAGGAATAACTTTGTAGAGTAAGTAGGTCCTGTGCAGTGTCTGTACCTTATGCGGCAGCTCTCACCCTGGGGGTCCTGTGAGCAGGGACTTGGCTAGCAGCCGGGTCTCCTCACAAATCCCTCATTTAACCTGTTGGGCTGGTCTCCTCAGCCGTACACGCTGACTCCCCGCCCATCCGAGACCACTCGGAGGTGAAATGCACACAAAACGCAGGCTCAGAGGCTGCCCCCAGCTGCCTCTCTAACAAGGAGGCTGTGCAGAGGGGCTGGGGGGCCCAGGGAGGAGCTCGGCACCTGGCGACCTCAGGTCCTCCTGAGGTCAGAGCCCCCTTGGAGGAGGGTCCCCAAGGCGCCCAGAGAGGAGTGCGGAGGGGCCGAGAGGAAACCGAGCGGCACCGGCTTCCACTCCCCCTCCCCTCTCCTGTGTGGGGCGGCCCCCTGCCCCCAGCAACCTCTAGCCTCTAGGAACCCTCCTGCGGACCCTGCCCAGCCCCTGGCAGGCCAGGTGTCCTCCAAGCAGCCCCCACCCCTCAGCCTGGGTTCCGGCTCCCGGGTCCCGTGCTCGAGGGTGGGCGGGGCGCCCCCTGCTCTGGGGAGGGGTCAGCTGAGGAGCTGGTCCAGCTCTCTGGCAGGGAGGAAGACGGCAGTTAGGCCACGGAGCCCTGGAGTAAAGCCAACAGCCCGAGCTCCCACGGGGGCTGGGCTCCGCTCCCCGGGAGGCTGCCGGCCAGCAGGCACCTCACCGGCCAGTCCGGGCCTGCCTGGGCTCTGGGGAAGCCGCGGAGCCTCTCCAGAGCCAAGCGGCTCCCCGTGCTCCCCCAGGAGGCCAGGAGGGAGGGCTGGGCCCCTGCTCTCCAAGCCCTGCAGGCGCAGGCAGAGGCCTGGTCCCGCTGACAGAAGGGGAGGGAGGAGAGACCCCAGCTGGGAGCCCGTGGCAGCAGAAGAGATGGAGCTGGGACCCTGCTCACCGACAGTGACAGAGACCGGAAGAGCGGGGGTGCAGACGCAGACCCTGTTCCCTAGGGGCTTGAAGGAGCCTCCCGCCCCACTCAGCTCACCAGAAGGGCCAGGAGCCCAGAGAAGGAGGGGGAAATGCCCGAAGCGGGGAATCGGCAGGGCTGGACTCAAGCGTAGGGCTTCTTTCCAGCAGCCTGGGTCCCTATAAGGACGGCACCTCTCTGAGCTGCAGAAGGCACACTCCCATTTGGAGACCAAGGTCGCTTACAGCCCGCAGAGCACTAGGGTGACCAAACAGACCCTCCTTGCAAGTTCTTTCTCTAACCCTTCCTATGTCCTACCAGATCTTAGTCAAACTCAAGACAGAGGGACAGATTCGCGGCTCCTAGTGGGCCATCAGCTGATCCACTTGTTGTCACCAGGTATCCATTCAAAAGGCATCAGGCAGGGTACCTGCTCTCTGAGCGCAGTCCCCAGGGAGGGTCCCCTGGTCTGTTCTGCTCCAGTGGCTGCAGGGTCTCTCCAACTTTGAGCCACGCCACGTGGAGGTCCAGCGGTTGTAGGACACAGCCCTTAGGAGCGGAGAGGGACTGACACCCCTGAGGCCCAGCGGGCCCAGCAGAAAAGACGAAAAAGTGAAAGAAGGTGAAAATAGAAAGAAAGCAGCCACTTTGGACCCAGTGACCCTGTGCACGAGGCAGCCGTTGACACCGGGGGGCCACCGTGAAGGTGAGGGCTCGGGGACAGACTGGCACCTGCTGAGCCGCAAGGACGTGCCTGGGCCTCCCGCAGGCAGTGGGCCCCAGTCTCCCACGTCAACACCGCTGCCAGTGCCGGCCTCCAGCCTCCAGCCTCAGAGGGAGGGCATGGGGCTCCCAGGGGGCAGGCTTGCCAGAAGGGCTCCACCACCTGGGCACCAAGCAGACACGACCGGCTGTCGCCCAGGTATCTCTACACATGGACACTCTCACCGCTCCCTGGGAGACCGCAGCCTGCACGCCTCCCCCCACCAGAGAAGGCCTGTGCGCTCTCCGAGGGCTCTCACAAAGCCACTACCGCAGCCCCCCAACCACCAGGCTCCCAGATGCCCCTCATCGCAGGAGTCTCAGTTCAGCCAGTATCAGTCCTTAGCCCTCGATTCCATCGGAGTGGATGAACTTCAATCCCGATGGACTGAGACCTTCCATCCCATGGAGTGCACGGAACACACCAAGCGCTCATCAGCGCCGACGGCTAGGCAGCCCTGGGCTCGGCTTTGGGTTCCATCGTGAGCTGCACACAGCCCCTCTCTGGAGAAGCTCTTAGACTACTTATTATTTAATGAAGCAACACCAAAACGTCAGCCAGCGTCTCCTGAGAGCTAGTCGCCACCAGGCGCGCTAGCGTTTCACATACACTTGCACGTTGAATCTCCACCCCAGCCCTGTGGAGCTGGAAGCTCGTACTTGAACCTTGCCTGCAGGAAAGTGGGCTCAGAGGTGAAACCGTGGGTCTGACTCCAAAGCCTGTGGCTCCAAACCCACGGCTGGTACTTGGTCAAGTGAGCCCATGGAAAACACTCTGCAGCTGGGACCCGCCCTCTGCCTGTGGGAAATCCAGTCAGGCCTCACAGAGGAGGTGACATTTGAGCTGGTTCCCAGGGGAGGAGTTTTCTGAAGGGCGAGGGGGCGGGGCCTCTGGTCCCCTCTGAGACAGCACTTCCGGATGATGCCGGCTGCCGCCTCCTGCCTCCGGGGCACCTGCGGCTCTTGACCACCTGAAGGGAGGCTGGTGCCCCTGAGGAACGGAGCCTGTATGTTTATTTCATTTTAATTGACACACATGCCTAGCGTTCAGTAGAGGCTTCAGGCAGCCAACCCCACCCCCGTGGCCCACAAGCATTTCAGGACGATTAGAATTTTACCACTTGGACACAATTCCTTTTTTAAAGAATGGAAGTTGCCGATAGTGTTTTTAGAAATCTGGCAGACATTATTAGGTAGCCTTTTAATTTCAATGGCGATTATAGCTTTCTGAGAGAAACTTCTGGGACTGGGACACAGACTTGGAATGGAGGGAGCTTTGGGCAGAAGGATGGGAAGGATGCTCAGTGTAGGTGGGAGGAAGGCCAAGGCCAGCTCTGGACTTTTGACCATTACCACGCTTTTCTCTGATCAGACGGGAAGACCCCTGGGGGCATGGGCTGTGTCCTCTCCCTGCAACTTGCCAAGTGGGCATTCAATCTGTGTGGCTTTTGTTTGTTTTGACAGAGTTTTGAGCGCTTCCGGCACTGTTCATAGGACTGCCTACCGAGAAGAGACCAGTCACAGGGTGAGAGCTGAAAGGGACCCCCGCAACCAAGGAGGAAAGGGGTCAAGGACGGTCAAGGTCACAGAGCAAAGGGAGGGCAGAGCCAAAGAAGGCGGTGGGCCTGGAGCCAGTTTCCCTTCCCTCCTGCCCTGGTCCACTGGGGAGTACACGGCACTCACCCTTCTCTGCCCCACAGTCAGGGCCCGGTTTAGCCTCCCAGAGACCCCAAGGGGGACGGCCACTCCTGCCCCGCGTCATGGCCAAGGTCTCGTGAAGAGCTGGGGTCCCACTGCTCGGCCTCCCAGGGTGTGCACGACACTGAGTCCAGAAATGAAAACTCTTGGGGGTTGGAACCCCGAGCACCCCAGCGGGAGGAAGCGTCCTAAAGTGACAGACAGCGTCGGGGGGGCAGAGCGGACGCTGATGTCTAGGCCCCCAGAAGCTTAAAGTCGAGCTTTGCTGCAGGGGCGGGGGTGGGCGTACAGGAGACGGAGCCTTAATTAATCTCTGTGTCCCCCCTCAGCAGAGGGGAGGGTTAGGGCAACACCGCTCACCGCCTCTCCCCACACAGGAAAGTCTGCGTCTGTCCGAGGACCGTGGTTTCATTAGCTCTGATTTATGTCACCTAATGAGATCCTTCCCCTCTCGCTGTCAGCCTCTCAGCAGATCAAAGGGAGGATATTAAGACAAAGCCGATTCCAACCGGTCCTCTGAGCTCTGCTCATGCCCGAGCCACCCTTCCCCTCCACCCACCAGGAGAGTGATGGATGGGTGAGAACCCCAGGAGCAGAGAGAGCTTCCTTTGTGCACATCAAAGGTGACACCTGAGCCTTCCTCCAGGCTATTCCGCGTGTTTAATTGGCAGCAACACATAAGAATAATTACCTGCCCTCCGTGGGGGAGGCAGGGAGGAGCCTCTGTGAGCAGCCTTTACCAGCTTCCCGAGGACACAGAAGGCCAGCCCTGTGGGTGACAGCCCCAGAATCCAGGGTGGGGACTCCGAAAGGCACCCATCCACGCCCCCGCCTCCCGCCGCCGGATTCCAGACAGCAGGCTGGCTTCCGTGGGCCTTCCTGGGCCGTCTGAGGCGTGGCTGCCTGGGGCCAGGGCGCCTGCCCTCGGCAAGGAGCGCTATGGCTGCTGGGGGAGGAGGCAGACGACCCGTCCAGGGAGGTGCAGAGATGTCCGAGGTTCCGGGAACACGTGCAACACCCCAGTGTCCTAAAGGCCATCCCACCAGACTCTGCAGCAGCAGGTGCCGCGGAAAAGCGTGCCGTGGGGGATGGAGAGAAGACGCCGGTTCTGCGCCCCTAACCCAGGGTCCGGTCGTCCCTCCTGCCGAGGGCCCCTGGCTCCCCGTGGACCAGTGTGGGAGCCGGGAGGCCACAGCTGCGGGGGGTCAGTCCTTTCCCCCCAGCCCCTACCTCCCGCCCCTCCACCGACCCCTGTCCGTCCACCCATCCACTCAGAACCACCCCCACGTTCTGGGCTCGTCCGTCTTCCTCCTGCTCCGTCACCTACGGCTTCCGGCCAACCCCCAACTCTTTAGCTTGGGCTTCAAGAGCCCGTCCCCGGAATGACTCTCGCATCAGCCTCGTTTCTCAGAAGGGCCCCCCGTTCTCCACCTCATCTGGGAAGTATGACTCTCTCTCTCCCCCCACTTCCTGTCCCGAGTTCATGGTTTATTCACCTCTGCACCTCCGTAAAGGTCGGTGCCCTTCCTTGCACTAGGCCCCCCTCCTCCCCCTCGGGGGCCCCCGACGCCCGTCACCTGCTCGGGCCTCACGGATTGACCCGTGAGCACCCTGCACCTCCACCCGCGCTGAAGCCCTCGACACGGGAGACTAGCCATAGGCCTCTCCCCTGGCCCAGGAGACAGGTCAGACACTCCAGTAGTTCCCAGTTAAAACAGGAAAATGTAACCACCTTCCCACTACGACACCTATGGAGACACTGAAAAAGACGAAACCTTAGACCTTGACCAGAAGCAACACTTAACTAGAATCTGACATCTCTGCTGGCCCTGAGGCCAGTGGAACTGAGGAAAACAGTCAGGAATGAGTGGTTTTCATCTGTTTTGCTCTGTGAAACAGAGGAGCCCCCAGCCTTAGACGGAAGGCGGAAGGCACGTCCCCCCTTCCCCGTTTCTTCGGAATCGCGTTCCAGAAAACTGCACAGCCGCCTCCCCTGACTGTGTGAGTGACGCGTTTCCAGGCAGCCAGGGCTCCAGCCCCGCCCCCGGTGCCCCAATCCCCACCCCTGTGTCCACTCAGAGACCCCGATTCCCGAAAACAACACGGCAGGAGGGAGGGGCGGGGGCGGGTGGCACCTGCATCCTGGGAGGCCAGGGCCACCGCGCAGGAAGACAGCCTGAGTCAGGCATCTTGAGACAAAGCAGTTCTGGCCGTGGCTCCACTGTGGCATCCCTTGCGGAGCCGGTAAACCTCTGGTGCGTGGGCCGGACCCAGAACCCCTGAGTCGTCGGTTCAGGGTGGAGCCTAAGCATAGCATCGTTTAACAGTTCCTCTGGTGCGTCTAAGGTTCAGCCCGGGAGCAAACCTTCACACCATGCAGTCCTCGGTGCAGTGAATCAGAGAACCACCCGCTGGGTGAGGTGGAGGCTTCCACGCGGGACACCAGAGCTACGAGCCCCTGATTGGGTGTTGAGAACGGCCTGGGGGTCACACACACCGACCTGCTTCCCATCCGTGTATCTGAGAAGCTGACTGAAACAGCCCTGGACGATGGAGAGCCAAACCGTGGGGAATCCACATTGCCTCCTGGTGACAAACACCACGTGTACATACACACAGTGGACTGTTATTCAGCCCTTAGAAGGAAGGAGATTCTGACACCTGCCACCACGTGGATGAACCTGGAGGACACGATGCTGAGTGAAACAAGCCAGACACCAAAGGACAAATACTGCGCGATTCCACTCACATGAGGTCCCTAGAGTAACAAATTCACAGAGACAGAAAGAGGAAGGGTGGGGGCCAGGGGCTGGGTGGGGGGCTGGGAGTGAGCGCTTAGCAGGTGCAGAGTTTCAGTTTTGCAGGACGGACGGAGGTCTGGGGATGGATGGGGGGCACGGTGACACAGTGACGTGATGCACTTAATGCCACTCAACTGCACACTTGACTATGGTTAAGACGGAACATGTTATGTTATATAGGTTTAACCACGATTTTTTATTTTTTGTTTTAAATATTTATTGGCGTATAGCTGATTTACAATGTTGTGTTCCTTTCAGGTGTACAGCAAAGTGCATCAGTTATACGTATACATACCTCCACTCTTTTGTAGATTCTTTTCCCATATAGGTCATTACAGAGTATTGAGTAGAGTTCCCTGTGCTACACAGCAGGTCCTTGTTAGTTACCTATTTTATATATAGTAGTGTGTATATGTCGATCCCAATCTCCCAATTTATCCCCCCCTTACCCCCCGGTATCCATAAGTTTGTTTTCTACATCTGTGACTCTATTTCTGTTTTGTAAATAAGTTCATTTGTACCACAGTATTGATAGTTTGTGTATAACCACATCTTTTTAAATAAAATTTTTTTAAAGAGAAAGGAAGAAGTTTAAAGCAACAATTTTTTTAAATTCTGAAGAACATGAACATGTAATAGCATCCGGAAACCCAGGAAAAGATCAAATCTCTAAAAATAACTTATTACTAGACTGAGAATAAAAACATTCTCAATAAGGTACAGGAAATGATGACGTCGGTGAACAGGAACAGACACGCATAGGAGAGAAAAGGCGGAGGCGCAGAACAACAGCACAAAACGGGGAAAAGGAAGGTAAACTTCAAAGGCGAACTGAAATGTGAGTGGAGCTGGGTGGGCAGGGAAGGTGCAGGAAGGGCAAGTTGAAAGAGCAAAATTGGAACACGCGTCCCAGGTGAGAGTGAGCGGAGCCAGCACCGCAGAGAGTTAAGCGGCCGTGAGAACAGGATGGGACGCTGCCCCTGACGTCGAACACAGGTCAGAACAACGAGACCAAAGTCGTGAAAACAGAGATCAGCCGAGCAGGAGAGAGGATTAAATCTGAACTTGAGAACTGCAGGTATTCAGAAGATTAACCCACAGTGCACGGAGCAGAAGCACAGCACAGCTATGATTTTTAAAAATTCTTTGAAGCTGAAGAGAATGTATTTTATAAATGTTTATTGTGTGCCAGGCAAACTGAAGGAAAAGTGATTCCTACCCAGACACATTCTGGCTAAACTTTAAATTGTAAAGATAAAGGGGAAAACTTCCATAAGCATTCATAAGGAAGACACACGCTCTTCTCTGAGGAGAAAGCGATGAGGACAACCTCCGAAGTTTCTGGCACACCACATGCCGCGGGAAAAACTGAGCTACATCGACAGGATTCTGAGAAAAATACATAATGATCCATGAATCTTATATCCAGTTATTTTGACAATTATATGTGAAGTCCACAAAAATATATTCTCAAATATGTAAGGGATCAGAAAATGCACTGAATGGGATTTTTTTTGGGGCCGGAGTTAGGTGTAGCCTCATAAAATAAAACTAAAGGCCATGTTATAAAACAAATAGATGAGCAAAATATAACAGAAAAATGGACGGGAACTTTCCTTATCAAACATTAAAATACCAAAAAAGAAAAAACAAAACAAAACCCCAAACATTAAAATACCTAATTAAACAACCATGTGAGCTTATAAATAAGTACAGCAAGATTGTAGGATTCAAGATCAATACACAAAAATCAACTGTACTTCTACACACCTGCAGTGACCAATCCCAAAGTGAAATTGAGAAAACAATTCATCTTTAGCAAGTGGTGTTGGGAAAGCTGGACAGCCGCATGTAAATCAGTGAAGTTAGAACTCTCCCTTACACCATACACAAAAATAAACTCAAAATGGCTTAAAGACTTAAATCTAAGACATGATACCATAAAACTCCTAGAAGAGAACACAGGCAAAACATTCTCTGACATACACCGGACCAATGTTTGCTTAGGCCAATCTCCCAAGGTAATTGAAATAAAAGCAAAAATAAACAAATGGGACCTAATCACACGCACAAGCTGTTGCACAGTGAAGGAAACCATGAACAAAACAAAAGGACAATTTACAGACTGGGAGAGAACATTTGCAAACGATGCAGTCCACAGGGGCTTAAATTCCAAAATATACAAAGAGCTCATACAACTCCATAACAAAACAACAAACAACCCAATCAAAAAATGGGCAGACATTTCTCCAAAGAAGGCATACAGATGGCCAACAGGACGTGAAAAGATGCTCAACATCGCTAATTATTAGAGCAGCAGTTCCCAACATTTTTGGCACCAGCGACCAGTTTCATGGAAGACAATTTTTCCACGGATGGGGGGATGGTCCAGGTGGTAATATGAGCGATGGGGAGCAGTGGGCAGCGGCAGATGAAGTTTCACTCACTCGCCCACCGCTCACCTCCTACTGTGCGGTCCAGTTCCTAACAGGCCACAGACCGGTACTGGTCCGTGGCCCTGGGGGTCGGGGACCCCTGTATTAGAGAAATGCAAATCAAAACTACAATGACGTATCACCTCACACCGGTCAGAATGGCCATCATTAAAACGTCTGCAAACAATAAATGCTGGAGAGGGTGTGGAGAAAAGGGAGCCCTCCTACACTGTTGGTGGGAATGTAAATTGGTACAGCCACTGTGGAGAACAGTATGGAGGTTCCTCAAAAAACTAAAAATAGATCTACCATATGATCCAGCAATCCCACTCCTGGGTATATACCTGGACAAAACCCTAATTCGAAAAGATACATGCGCCCCTATGTTCACAGCAGCACTATTCACAATAGCCAAGACATGGAAGCAACCTAAGTGTCCATCAACAGATGAATGGATAGAGAAGATGTGGTACATATACACAAGGGAATATTACTCAGCCATAAAAAAGAACGAAATAATGCCATTTGCAGCAACATGGATGGACCCAGAGATTATCATACTAAGTGAAGTAAGTCAGAGACAAATATCATATGATATCACTTATATGTGGAATCTAAAATATGATACAAATGAACTTATTTACAAAACAGAAACAGACTCACAGACATAGAAAACAAACTTATGGTTACCAACGGGGAAAGGAGCTGGGGATAAATTAGGAGTTTGGGATTAACATATACACACTACTATATATAAAATAGATACACAATAAGGACCTACTGTATAGCACAGGGAACTATATTCAATAGCTTGTAATCTATTATGAAAAAGAATACATATACGCATATATATAACAATCATTTGCTGTACACAAGAAACTAATACAACATTGTAAATCAACTATATTTCAATAAAAAAGAAAACAATTCAATTTTCAATAACATCAACGCAAATAGGAATAAATTTAATAAAAAGTACAAAGTCTATACTTTGAAAACCATAAAACATTGTTGAAAGAAATTAAAGAATATCTAAATAAATGGAAAGACATATTCATGGACTGTTAAAATGGCAACCCTCCCCAAACCGATCTATAGATTCAACACAACTGCTATCAAACTCCCAGTGGCCCCCTTTTTCTTTTCAGAAATTGCCAAGCAAATCCTAAAAATCCATGTGGAAATGCAAGGGAGACAGAATAGTTAAAACAATCATGAAACAGAAAAACAAAGTTGGATGACTCCCACTTTCTGATTTCAAAACTTACTACAAAACTACAGTCATCAAAACTGGACGGTGTAGGGACTTCCCTGGTGGCGCAGTGGTTAAGACTCCGACCTCCAGGGGCCTGGGCTCAATCCCTGGTCAGGGAACTAGATCTCACATGCATGCCGGAACCAAGGAGCACGACTGCCGCAACTAAGACCCGGTGTAACCAAAAAATAAATTAATTAATTAATAAAAAAAAAAGAAAAAGACTGGATGGTCTATAAGGATAGACGTATAGGTCAACTGAATAGAACTGAGAATCCAGAAATACATTCATACATTTATGGAAAACTGATTACAAACAAGGATGCTAAGACAATTCAATGGGTGAAAGAACAGTCTTTTCAAAAAACAGCCTTTGGGGTGATGAAATGGTTTGTTGAACTCTCCATCTGCGTGCAGAAGAATGAAATTGGACCTCTATCTCACACCTTATACCAAATGGACTCAAAACAGATCAAGGGCCCAAAACTATAAAACTCTTAGAGGAAAACGTAGCTATAAATCTGCCTGACCTTGGATTAGGCAACAGTTTCTTCAACAAAACAACAAAAGAACGAAGAAAAAAAAAAAGAAAGAAAACACAGATAAATTGGACTTCATCAAAATTAAAACTTTTGTTCTTTAAAGGACACTATCAAGAAAATGAAAAGACAAGACTCAGAATGGGAGAGAAGATATTTGCACATCATACATCCGGTAAGGGACTTGTATCTGGAATATTTAAAGAACTGTTACAAATCAACAACAGAAAAAGACAATCCAGTTTTAAAATAGGCAAAGGATCAGAACAGAGATTTCTCCAAACAAGATAAACAAATGGCCAATAAGCACATGAGAAGATGCTCAACACCATTAGTCGCTAGCATGTGTAAATCAAAAGCACGACGAGACACCACTTCACACCCACGAGGAAACTATAATTACAAAGACAGTAAGTACCAAGTGTGGACACGGACATAGGGACATTGCTGGCGGGAAGGTGAGATGCTGCAGCCACCTTGGAAGATAGTTTGACAGGTCTCCAAACAGCCGTCCATAGAGTTACCATGTGACCCAGCAATTTCACTCCTGGTTATACACCCGAGAGAACTGAAAACACATCCACACAAATGTTCACAGCAGCATTACTCACAATAACCAAAAAGTGAAAACAACCTAACATCTACCAACTGGTAACAGGTAAACAGATCGTGGTCTATCCACACAGTGGAATATTATTCAGCCATCAAAAGGAGTGAAGTACCGATAGATCCGCGAATACACACCTGGGCAAATGTTGACAACATGCTAAGTGAAAGAAGCCAGACACAAAAAGCTACGTTTTGTACGATTCCATTTATAGGAAATGTCCGGAACAGGCAAAGGCAGAGAGACAGAAGGTAGATTAGAGGTCTCAGGGGCTGGGGTGTGGGGAGCGGAGATGGGGAGTGACAGCTCATGGGGATGGGTTTCTTTTGGGGAGATGAGAATGTGCTGGACTTAGAGAGTGCTAATGGCTGCACAAGTCTGTAAACATGCTAAAAACACTCAACTGTCTACTTTTAAAGGGTGAATCTTACGCTGTGAGTTACATCTCAAATTTTAAAAGTACTTAAAGCTAAAACAATGACCCCAGTGCTAGGTTACTACAGTCTCGAAGGAACAATAAAACAGGCCCCAACACAATTTGTAAAGATTTAACATATCATGAAGGAAGCGTGTGTTTGTGAGGGTATGTGGTTTCAGAGAGAAATGCAGACATGTTAACAAGCATCGTGTCTGGGAGGTAGAACTGTGGGTGATTTCTATTTTCTTTTTATTTTCTGTATTTTCTAAATTCTCTACAATGAGTCAGAACAAAAACAAACATGTTTTTTAAAAACAAACTGTGTCAGTGTATAATTAAGTCCCAGGCTCTGTTGCGCTCGGCTGGGGATGGCGCCTGTGTGGGGTGGGGCTCGGGGAGGGGAGGATTGGGGGGGAGCAGGAGAAGCCTCATTCTCTGCGGCCACTGCTGGGGTCCAGGCTCTGCCCTGCATGGCCTCCTCCAGGCTGCCAGCCAGGCCTGCACCAAGGCTGCCTCCTCCAGGTCCAGCGCTGCCCCCAGCCCCCCAGTTCACAGTCACTTCTCTGCCCAGCCTGCTCCCCTCCCGGCAGGGCTGCCCTTTTCTCTCTGCTGCTCACCTTTCATTCTACCTTCGAAGCCCAGCTCGGGTGCTTCTCCTTGTGGGGCTCTGCTGCTCCTCCAGCCAGGAGGGACCCTGGCATCGTGAAGGTCCTGCTCATCTCAGAAGCCGGCTGCCAGGCCCCCGAGAGCAGCAGCTCTGTGACTCAGTGTATCCTAACGGCCACAGTTAGACCCAGAGGCCAGGGGTTCTCTAAAGCCCTAAAAGCTTTGGGCATTGATTGCGAGGCGTTTTATGTGCAATGACAGTGTGTCCTTTGGGCCCTTGCTCTTGGTTCCAGGTAGATTCATGGCTACGCTGCCAGCCCAGCGATGCCCCTTTTGACTTTGGACCAAACCAAAGGCCGTGTTGTCTGGAAACTATGACAAGATTGATGCAGAAAAGCTCCCGGTTCCCATTTTATGAAGACCTTAGTTTGGACCAACTGGAGATTATCGTGGCCGCGGAGGATGAATTTGGGTTTGCAAGTCCTGATACGGATGTGGAAAAGTTAACATGACCACAAGAAGCTGCAGGTCACACTGCAGATCAGAAAGATGTACACGAACAAAGTATCAGACCTCTTCTCCGCTGAGAGAGGACAGAGGGTCCTGGGAGCGTCTGGACACGAGAACACATTGGTATTTAAATTCCCCAGGTGTTTTGCCCTTTAAAAGTAAAGCTATGAAAAAGGAGAGACAAAAAGAGAAGAAACTAGCCATCAAACTCCTCACCTATGCAGAAGACTGGAAGGACCTGCACTTCAGATGAGCTCAGATTCAAACCCCAGCTTGTATGCTCGTGGCTGCACGGACCTGCTGTGACCATGTCCTAACCTCCCCCTGACGGTCACTTGCTGAAGCTGGTGTCTGACTGGCCTGGTGCGCGTGCTGACCGCCATGGAGGGAAAGCGGTGAGGGCCTCACACTCACTCCGCAAAGGGGCGACTGGCCCCTCAGGAGGACCCCACCTGGTTCTGCAGCAAAGCCTGATGGGGGTGAAGGCCCACCGCTCCAGCCCCCACGGTCCCAGGGTCCCTCACGTGGAGTCTGCCGGCCCCATGGGTCAGTCTAATAATAAGCCTCATCACAGCAACGCCCTGCGCGTGCACTTGGGACCCTCCCGGCAGAACACGGAGCATCTCAGGAAGCTTCAGAGCAGTCATTTTATCATCCCCGGTTCGCAGCTTACAGAACCACGGCTCAGGATGTGCAGACAACTTTCACCTAAAAAGAGGTGGAACTGGCTTCCAAAGACAAGCAGCAGCGATTTCAGAGAAAGACCCTGGAATCACACACACCCCTCACAGCTGAAAGGACACGGAGCCTGCGGGAGCCCCCAGCCCAGCCCACCCAGGGTCAGCAGATACGTGAGGTCTGGCCACTGGCCACGCCCCCCGAGCTTCACCTCCCTTCTCCCTCTGACTCCCAGACTCCAAGTGGCTGGGGCAGTCAGATCCAGGACACCGGTGAGGTCTCACCAGGGAGAGATGGGCCAAGAAGGGTCCCGTCTGCCTGGGTTGGCATGGACCAACCTTTCTCAGAACTCTCCAGACTTGCCATAAGGTCACCACTTAGCATCCCATCCCCACCACATGCCGCCCTGACCCCCACTCTGAAACAGATCTGTAGATAATACCTAAAGGGCATTTACTATGTCTGCACCCACACCCTGCCCTCCCCACCGATCTTAATTCTGATTATGTTCTCCTCCAGCCCCGGCAGTCAGTAGCAGTTGGCAGGCTCCAGGTCAGCACCAGCAAAGACAAGAGAGCTCTGCCTGGATCCTTCCTGCTCTGCTCTGCTCGGGCCAGGGCCTCCCCTCCTGCCGTCCTGGTTGTGAGAACTGAGGATGCCTGGTTCTGGTACTCAGTGTACTCAGCAGGCTCAGAGTCAGATGGAATCAGTCTAGGAGGACTTCCTGGAGGAGGTGTGTTGCATTGATTCAAGCAGTAGAGAGGCAAATCCTGGCAGAAAGGAAGAGGAAAAGCATCCTAGCCTGAGGAACAGCTCCAGCCAAGGCTTGGAGGTAGGCGAGGACAGGTTTGGGGAGCTAGGGACACGATGGGGTAAGTGACCTGGCAGGAGTGGGTAGAGAGCAGGTATAGGCACACCGACGTGAAAGCAGGTGTAACTCATAGCAAGACTTGTCCTGCTGGCCCTGAGGTCTGTGGTTTCTGGTCAGAGGAGCAATATTATGAAAGTGGTGCTATCCAATGACTTGGGGGAGCCTTGGGCCCACCCTCACCTGGCCCCTCCGACCCATTCAGCCCCAGCAAGCAGCAGGACTAAGAATTGGGGAGACAGCTGGCTTCCAGCACCGCCACGCCCGGCCCCCAGGCATGCTCTCCCCCTCCGTTTCCCCCCACTCCAGATGTTCGGAGGGAGGGTTTTACCGGCAGGCGCAGGTTAGTAGATGTGCAGCTGAGGGGCCGGTTAACAGGGCCAGAGAAGCACGCTGGGGCTGGGGCTGGGGCCGGGGCTGGGGCTGGGGCCGAGGCAGCTGCGGCGGCCCAGAAGGCCTGGGGGCTCCCTGAGAAGGCCTGCAGCCCCAGCTGAGGAGCACGAAGGAAGGGGACTGGGAGAGGGGGTCCAGCCTCCTGGCTCCCGGCTGAGATGCATCGCGTCCAGACTCTTCATCCCCACCCCCGCCCCACCCTGAGCTCCGGAAATTATGACCCTCCTGGCCCAGCCGCTTCATAGAGTAAGGCCCACGTTGCCCACAGGGGCAGGGACCATCCCTAAGTGACAGGTAATCCTAAACAATGTTATTCTTGGCTTTGGAAGGCATTGCATGGCTTTTTTTAAAAAAAAATAACAAGTTTATTACCCACCTCTGTTTTATCTGGGCAGATCCAGGCGCTAACGTGCAGACCCTGACAGCACGCGGCCAGGGCCCGTGGCAGCGTCCACGCCAGCCTGCGACCGTGCTCTGCTGGCTCTGCCCGGGGCTGCTGTCATTCCCTGACTCCCTTCCAAGCTCGGCCTGCCCTCCGCCTCCCCCGACAGGGCCAGTGGAGGGCAGGAAGGCCCCCAGGACGCCCTCCTTCCTCGAATGCCTGGGTGTTCTGAGGAAGCTTCCAGAGGAAGGCGGGAGCAGCAAGTGTTGGCAGAAAGACGGTCCATTTAAGAAGCAGACACACCTGAGTCTAAATTCCAGCTCCCGTTCTTACCCCGGTTCATCGCTGGCCGGGCTGCCTCACCTCTCTGCCCCGTTCTGCATTCATTTGTTTATACGTTTATAAGCAAAGATGCCTGAGCGCGTGCATGGGCCAGGCACGGTACCAGCGGCGGGGAGTCCTGAGTAAAAGGAGGGACAGTGTCCACCCTCATGAAACTCAGAGGGGACGGAGAAAGGAAGAAAGAGGATGAGGCAGGCGAGCGGGACGCTCTGGCAGTGCGGGGTGGCGGGGCCCTGCGGAGTGAATGTCGGGGCAGAAAAGGCTTCCTGCGGGCTGCACGGCCCCCCCGAAGCCCGGGCAGGGGAGCAGGACACACTTGCTCAGTGGGTCTGCCAGCGGTGGCAGGTGGCAGCTCAGCAAGGAGCTTTGTCCTCAGGGTGTCGGGAGCCACGGGGATTTTAAGCGGTGTGTGTGTGTGTGTGTGTGTGTGTGTGACACGATCAGGTTTGTGTTTTAAGGTCCGTCACACTCAGAGTGGGGAAGATCGGGATGAGTCCAGCACGAAGTGGGGGACCGGCTGGGAGGCTGCTGCACCCCGGGCAGGGGCGATGGCGGACAGTGATGGCCGCCAAGTCATGGATCAGGGAAAGTAAGTGACGACACAGAGGCTGGGGCTGGAACGCCCTCAGGAGGGGCATCAGGGGTGTTCAGCTCGAGGTCGGCTTGGCCACCCACGCGAGACTCCACCAGCAGCCCACGCAGCAGCCCAGGCTGCAGGCACGGGCTCGAGAGGGACGAGGAAAGAGCCCCCAGGATTCTGACATCGATAGGGTGGCACGGCTGGGGGCCTGCAGAGAAGACTGAGGAGAGGCCCGTCAGGTAGAGGGAGCTGAGACCCCGTGAGACAAGGGCTGGGCAGGGCCGGCTGGGCTTAGCGAAGATCTGGACCTTGGTGAGAACCACTGCGAGGGACCAGGAGACGCAGAGGCCAGCCTGGAGGTGACAAACGGAACAACGTGCGCACTGTGAAGGGGGATCGGTGGCTGGAGAGGCCTTGGAGCAGAGCGTCCGAGATGGCACCAGAGCCCAGGGCCCTGCAGTCCGCGGAGGCACTGGGTGGTACCATCACCTGGAGATGCTCAGAGTAAGCCCCTTCCCACTTCCCCTCCCTCTGCTCCCGCCCTCTCTCTGCCTCTCCTCCCAGTCTCGGCCCAAACTGCGGTGCCTCGGCTCCGAGGAGCGGGATGGGCCAAGGTCACCTCCAGTCCCAGACAGGTGCTGTGTTCCGGCGCGGGGCATCAGGGTGGGGCGCCCTGAAGAAGTCTCCGGAGGGCGGGCGCGGGAGGAGCCGGGAGCCAGACCTGCCCTTTCTCTTGGGGAGACACGGTTCTGTGAGGGGCTGTCCTCTCCAGGGCTGCCAGGGCCCCTCGAGACTCACCCAGCTGCAGACAGCGCGGCACCCCCGCCCTCCCCACCACCCAGACCCCTCCCGAGGGCCATGGAGTCCTCCAGACCAGGTCCCACCGGAGCGCACGGTGTTATTTCAGGGCAGGCGGGGGGAGGAGTTGGCTCCAAGTCCAAACACGTGTTGCGGCCGGTGAGGGGGCGCCGCCACTTTGGCCAGAGTCCCGGGGGGGCCACATTCCAGAACCACTGATCTTAGTGCCATCTGGCCAGAGAGGTCACAGAGGCTTGTAAAATGATGGTCCCCTTTCAGAAAGGAGCGAAAAAGCATCTGCAGGCCTGCCCCCATCTCGCTGGTGACGCCAGGAGAGTCCCCACCCCTGCCTGGACCCGGTGACCCGCCGCCTCCCCCTGGTACTCTGAGGCCCTGCGCCTGGGCGGGCAGCCTCCACCCTGCGGCCTCTGCGGCGGCCCAAGCAGGAGCCCAGGCACCTGTGGCCTTTTCCGGCTGGTGTGCAGACTCCCACACACCGGCGAGCGGCTGGCCACCACCTGGGCGCCAAAGGCCAGAAACAGGTGGACGATTACTCACAGACTCTCAAAAAAGATCGCCCCTTCCCAGCCCCTGACCAGTCTTCTCTCCTCAGATGGACGGACAGACGGACGGCTGCATGGCCGGGGAGTGAGGGCAGGGGAGCCCCCAGTGGTAGGCTGGCGGCCAGCACACAGACGCTGTCCCCACCTCTTCCTGGCTGGGATCTGGCCACCCCTCACCTCCCTCTGGGCTCTAAGGCTTCAGTGGGATGGAATTCTGAAACGAGGTGGTGAGCTCCCAGCAAACTGTTTACCAATTCTGTGATCAACTCCCTGAACCTTCATTCCTCATCTGTAAAATGGGGACCATGGGACGTCCCACAGAGATGTGTCCCCAGGAATGAGTGAGGTGACATCTGCTGAGCATTAGCCTAGATCCTGGTACCACAGTGGGCGTTCAACAAGCCAGAACCACAAGTGTGATTGTCATTACATACACTGGGCTTCACCATGTCCATCAGCTCTGCTTCACTTGTCTACACTGACTTTACATCACATTCACCTGCCCTGACTTTTCTGTCTCAGAAGCTTAAGTCCATGGTGTATGGGTGGGGATGGGGGTCTAGGTGTGCGATATTCCCACGTCAAAGCACGAGCTGCTGAAAGGCAGGGCCCTTGTTTTACTGTTGAGCTCAGGCATTTCAGGCTTGAATAAGCAAGTGAACAGATGGATGGAAGGATGGACGGAAGGATGGACGGATGGATGGACGGATGCATGGATGGATGGGTGGATGGATAGATGGATGGATGGGTGGAAGGATGGACGGAAGGATGGATGGATGCATGGATGGATGGGTGGACGGATGCATGGATGGATGGGTGGACGGATGCATGGATGGATGGATGGATGGACGGATGGATGGATGGATGGATGGATGGATGGGTGGATGGACGGATGCATGGATGGAAGGATGGATGGATGCATGGATGGAAGGGTGGACGGATGGCTGGATGGATGGGTGGACGGATGCATGGATGGAAGGATGGACGGATGGCTGGATGGATGGATGGGTGGACGGATGCATGGATGGAAGGATGGACGGATGGCTGGATGGATGGGTGGACGGATGCATGGATGGATGGATGGATGGATGGATGGATGGATGGGTGGACGGATGCATGGATGGATGGGTGGACAGATGCATGGATGGATGGGTGGACGGATGCATGGATGGAAGGATGGACGGATGGATGGATGGATGGATGGGTGGACGAATGCATGGATGGATGGGTGGACGGATGCATGGATGGAAGGATGGACGGATGGATGGATGGACGGGTGGACGGATGCATGGATGGAAGGGTGGACGGATGCATGGATGGATGGGTGGACGGATGCATGGATGGAAGGATAGACGGATGGATGGATGGATGGATGGGTGGACGGATGCGTGGATGGATGGATGGATGGATGGATGGGTGGATGCAGGGAGGGAGGAAGGGGAGATGGATGTATGGATGGATGGATGGACGGACAGGTGGACACCAGGGGTTGGAGCTCTTCTGCCCTCCACACATACCCAGAACCCAGGCCAGATCTCCACACTGGCATAAGCTGCTCAAGAAGAGGCACTACTGCAGGAGGGAGGAACCTTGCCTCTGTCATCTCCCCATGGGGGGGTCACCCCACTTCTTGGCTCTGCCCGGGGCCCATGTGCGCCTAATCTCAGTCTGAGTGGCCAGCTCCCACCCCCGCCCTGGGCGCCCCTGCCTCTCCCAGGTCTCTCAGGCCTAGGCCTGTCGGTGGTCCACAGGGCTGAGGAGACCCACAAGGGCCGAGGGCCACGCTGCTCCTTGGTGGGCCAGCTTGGGCCAACTCTCTCCCAGACCAGCATTTATGGCTGAAAGAACGCTCACAGGATCCCAGGGCCCAGCCCACGCGGACACTCTCCTAGTTCTCCGGGAGCCAAATTACCCGTGTTGAGACCTTCGTCACACGCAGGGGGCTGCCCGCGTGCCCGCCCACCCACCCACCTCGAACCAGCCTCTGACCCAGACGCATGTAGTAATCAACTCCCGGAACCTTGGGGAGATCCAAATACAGTAGCATATAATCATGGGGCCCGAAATAGCCGTGCCAGGGAGGCCATGTGCCACCTCGTGGTCCCTGGGGACCCCTCGGTGGGCCCCACAGCACAGCCGGGCTTTGGGCTTTCTCTGGCCAGCAGGCAAGTTGGGCGGCGCTGACCATATCCACTGGATCACCTGAGAGCTCAGGGCAGCTCGGGGGCTTGTCCATGGCAGACCGGGCATCGCCAGGGTCAGAGCCGCCCAGGCCTGGACCATGTCCCACCTCCCGCTGGTGCCGGGCCGTGCTGGGCAGACGCCGCCCCCCTGCCCGGCTGACTCATGGACCGCCACCCTGGCTGAGCCTCTGGTCTCCTTCTGACTCAACGCCCAGCTATCACCCTGCCACTCTCCACGGGACCCTCACCGGCCCTCTGTCCCCCTCACACCCCTGGCTGGGCTGGGTGGTGCCTCCCAAGAAGGTGCGTTGTCATCCTAACCCCCAGAACTTGTGGATGGAAGAACTGCATTTGGAAAAGAGTCTTTGCAGGTGTAACTAAGTTAGGGGTCTCAAGGTGAGATCACCTGGATCATTGGGGTGGCCCTAAAGCCAGTGACAAGTGTACTGTGAGAGACACAAGCAGAGAGGGGCCTCGTGAGGACGGGTGATGTGGCCACGAGGAACGCTGGGAGCTCACAGCCACGGGAGGAGGCTCTGAGGAGGACCCGCCCTGCTGACACCTTTGTCTTGGCCTGCGGCCTCCAGACCGTGCAAGCGTCCGAGTCTGCTATTTGAGGCCGCCCAGGGGGGCTGGGGGGTCCTTTCGTCCATAACTGGCTCTTACTCTTCTACGGGCATCAGAATCCACTGGGGTGGGGGGCTCGTGGAAACGCGATTGCAGGCCGCACCTTCAGAGGTTCTGATTCAGCAGGTGCGGGTGGGGCCTGGGAGGCCACGTCTGACAGGTTCCCAGGAGACGCTGGCGCCGGTGCCCAGGGCCCCCGCCCGGAGAACCACTGCTTGACACGGTCCCTCCAGGCGGTGTGAGCCATTCTCTGCCTGGGCCCCTGCCCCGAAGACACCGTCCTTGGCCCCGTGATGCCCTCCTCCTTCCCCCGGCGCTCAGAGGTCTGAGAAAACGCTTCCCCGAGGGACCCCCTCCCATGCACAGCCGGTTCCGCCTCTACCCCAGTGGGAAGCTGCAGCCAGGCTCCCCCAAGCGCTGTCGGTCAGTGGGCTGTAGTGCACAGGCTGCTCCTCGCATGGCTGGGTCGGAAGCGCTGTTTCTGGCGACAGGGTACTAAGGCTCTTCACGAGTCAATGGTTATCAGGCACAAGCAGCCTCACGGCCTCTCCTGAGGAGCGTCTGGGGGTCTGACCAGCACCAGGGGTCTCTAGGGATCCACGGCGATACCAGAGTGTCAGCAGCCTGGGCTACCCTGGCAACCAACACTGTCCATGTGCCAGGGACCGATCGTCTGTGTCCCCTGAAATTCATATGTCGAAGACCTCACCCTCTTCCATACGATGGAATTAGGAGGCGAGGCATTTGGGAGGAATTAGAGCCCTCACGAGTCAGGAGAAGGTTTCTTTCTGCCCATCTCTGCTCCCCCAACGCGAGGGCACCGTCTGCAGCTCGGAAGAGGCCCTCGCTCACCAGAGCTCCACCACGGCCCCGATCGCAGCCTGCCAGCCTCCAGCTGCTAGAAATAAACAACTCCTGAGCCACCCACCTACGGCACTCTGTTACATCGGCCCAACCGGCCCCACCCAACCCTGGAATCCCAGGGTGCAGACACACGCAGGCCAAACCAGCGTCCGTGGGCATCCTCCAGCGGGGCGTACGCTGCAAGGCCAGCCCTGGGAGGAGATGCACTGGAGACACCATGGTCCCAGAGCCCCCGACGGCCCAGTGCCCAGGGCTCATCGTCTGCCCACGCAGTGCCCTCAGCATGGCCCTGGGGGGTGGCTGAGTGTCACGGTATGTGCGTGGACCCTGGGCCAGGCTGCCTGAGCTTTGACCCCGGCTCTGCTACGTACTGTCTGTGTCCCTTCCACCGAGTCCCTGCACCAGCTGTGCCTCAGTTTGCTCATCTGTGACATGGGGTGACGAGGTTAGCGGTCTAACCATCCCACAGAGCCCCAAGGTGAAGTGAGGTGTGAGTACCAGCGGCTCACACACGGAAGGGGCCATAAGTGCTGGTCATCACTGGTCTGGGGGACAGCTGTGCCTCAGAGGAGGGTCAGAGATACGGAACAAGGGGGATCTGCTCAGAAGCCCCCCAAGAAGACCCGCGATCCCTGTCCTCCAAGAGCCTGTGCGCTGGGTGGCATGGCTGGGCCACTTTCCTCCTCGCCCCACAGGCAGAAGACGCGCGTGTTTGCAGAGGGACCACCCACTGTGCCAGCCCCCAGAGACCAAGCGTGCAGCCGTCACAGGTGACTCGGGCACGGGCGCCCCTCCCCCTCCCTCCCCCAGCACAGGCCCCGGTGTGTCTCAGACGGGGCTGCGCTGCTTCTGACGGGGGTCTCGGGCTAGAGTCCGCACCGCCCTGGACGCGTTTCCCTGGCTCGGCAGAGAGCGGCGGTGTCACGGGGCTGCCCTTGTGGTGACGTGCTCCTCCCAGCGTGTCCAGGATGGGACTGTTTTCTGTTTTCTCCCCTAATTTAATCCTGCCACTGGGCCTTTCTGATTCCTCTCAGGCCCCACCCGGACCAGGCCTGAGGTCTTTCTGGGCTGTTTCTCTGCTCTTCCATGGACTCCCCTGCCACCCCCGGCCCTGCCTCACCCCCACCCAGTTTCTCTTTTCCCCCAGGCTCCTGTGGCTGCCGTGGTTTCTCTTGGCCGTGGCTCTAGCCTGGCGTGACACGTCCGGCACAGCACCCTCGCCCTCCCACAGCGGTCGGGGAGGAAGCAAGTGTATGCAGGGGCCGGGGGGGTGATGGGGGGGCCAAAGAGCCTGGGTGCTACATCGGGCTGCGTGCCTGGGCCCATCCCCTGACCGCTCCCCACACCCAAACCCGCTTCCTGTCCTGTGCACCACGGGACAGAACCTCCATGGACATTCCAGGAATGTCCGTGGGAGTTTGTCCAGGGGAGGTGAGGAACAGCCTTCCCTGGGGACCTGGGTCCCGGGGGCCTGGCTGCCGTGGACCTGCCGCCCCAGGTGCCAGCTCTGACCGCGGGAGGCCCTGAGCCGGTCGGAGCCTCTGTTCCCTCATCTGATGACAGAGACGGCCACTGTCACAGGGGCGCGTGAGGATGGAACCGGATCACGTGGGTGTGACGCCGCACGTGGTGCCGGCACGCAGGGCACTCGACGGAGGCCATTCCCCCCGCTCCGCTCAGCCCGGCAGTCTGGGCCTGCTACTCCTGACCCCTCCTGGAGGGAGGGGCCTGAGTCAGCTGGACAGCGTGTCACTTTGATGTAACACCCACCAAACAGAAGCTTCAGGTAGGGGGACGCCCCCCCCCCCAGCACATGCACACACACGTGCGCACACACACACACAGGCACATGCACACTCTGATGTCCTGCAGGCAGAGTGACCCGCGCTCCAACTTATCCCAGATGCCTGGTCACCCCACCAGGTACCAGGCAGGTACCACAAACCCAACATGTCCAAAGGGGCCTCGGCGTCCCCCTTGCCCTGTGCCCTCCCTGGCGCATCCCCTGGGATTCACGACTCACCACTCGTTCAACACGTTCTCACTAAGTCCCCACCGCGGGCCAGGCTGTAGCTGACCGGCCCCTCTGTCCACCCAGGTGTCCAGGCCAGAGAGCTGGCGGTCAATACGACTCTTCCTGTCCCTGGGCGCCCGCGTCCGGTCAACACCACCATCCCCAGGAGTGACAGTGGTAGCAGTAGCTCCTTTCTGTCCTATCGAGGGACACAGACCCTTTCACCACCTCCCTTTTACTGAAAAACGAGAAGCACACAGGCCAGGCCACTGCAGGCCTTACAGGGAGTGAATGGAGGAGCTGAGATTTGAACCCAGGCAGTCTGAGCCCAGAGCCCTGACAACCAGGCTTCTTGATATTCCCAGAGCCAGTCCGCTGCTCCTTTAGCCACTGCCCCCGCCTTTCCTCCGGCCCCGTCACGTTCCCTTGGCATAGGAGCCCGGCACCAGCTCCCCGCCTCCAGGCTGTCCTCCTTGACTGCCGCCAGGGTGATCTGCGGTGATGCAAACTCCGGCTGAAGGTCCTGTTGATGGCTCCCCAGAGCCCTGAGCATGAAGCCGGGATCCTGGGCAAGGTCCTCCTCATCCCTCGTGGATTCTGGATCTCGTTCGCTCCTGCCCTTCCACCAGCCCCCAGCCCCCCCACAGCCAGCCAAGCTTGCCCCCGTGCACACTCTCCACGGCCCACTCAGCTCCTTCTTCTCTCCCAGTCTCTGCACGTGCTGTTCCCTCTGTCTGGAATGTCCTTTCCTGCCCCTTCACCCGCTTGACACTTACTAATCCTTCAAGAGGCAAAAAACTCGGCTTTTGCCTCCGCAGCAAAGCCTCAAAAACGTGTGAAATGAACGGGCGGGAAACAAGCTAAATGAACTACATAACAGCTGTATCCCGCACGGCACAGCTGCCCCAGGTCCTCCCCACATCCGCTGCGTACTTGCTCTTCGTGAAACCCCCTGAGGTGTCGGGGGCGGGGGGGGGGCAACCGCCCCCCATGGGGAGGCGGGCAGCTGGGCACAGAGACGGTCAGAGACCAGCGGTTCACACCAGAGCCAGCCGGCCCGCCGCCAGCGGTGTCTTCACAGGACTGCAAGAGGCAACGCCCTCTCGGCGGCCTCAGACCCGGGGGGCCCTGGGCCTGTGTCCCCATCCCCACCCTGACCCCCCGGGCAGCAGGGGGCACGGCCACGGAGGGAGCTGGCCGTCTAGTCTCCCGGCCGCAGGGCCTCCGTGTCTCAGAAAGTGCAGGAAGTGCCTGTGTGGCCCAAGCGTGTAAAAGACAAGACCCTCAGAGTCCCCAAGCACGCAGAAGACGCAAGTCACAGGGAAAACATTAACGTCTAAGTAAGTGTGGAGACGTCCAGTGGAAGTCTTTTCCCCCGTGGAAACCTCTTTGATGCTCTGGACGACATCCCTTCTGGACGCCCCTAGTGGACAGGACAGGAACTGCAGCGTTCCATGGAGGGCTGGACGGGTCACGGGGGCCAGTGAGTCTGGGACGCGGGGAGACGTCTGTCTGAGTTCGAACGCTCCCCCGCTACCAAAGCCCCAGGGTCAGAGCAGGTGAGCTCCTTCCTGACAAGACAGACCCTTCCTGACGCTTCTTTAGGGCAGCAACCTCCAATGCCCACCCAGACTCCACGGCAGAAGGCCAGACATCCCAGGACGGCGGCCCCGGGGGCCCCACCCAGGGAGGTCCCATCCCCACAGTCCTCCACAGGATCTGGGTGCCTTCCTGCCCCGAGATACACACGCACTCGTACACATGACATATGACGATGAGAGCCCCCTGAAGAAACAAAAGCCAGGAGCGCACTGTCGGGACGGGGGGTGGGGGGTGCAGGGAGGAAGGGGTGCCCAGGCCCGCCCCCAGCCCCACCTCCGACTCACAGAGACTGCAGGCTCTGCAGTTCCCACAGCGCCTCGGCGGGGATCCCTCCCAGCAGGTTGTTCTGCAGCATCCTGTGAGGGGAAGAGGCGGCTTGAAGGACTCCCACCTGCCCGCCTGCCTGCCCGCCACGCTGGAGCCCAGCCTCAGAGCCCAGAGTCCTGTCCCACCCCTCCCTGGCTGGAGGTCCAGGGCGCTGTGCACGGGGCTGGGAGAGTGCCCTAGAGGGACTTTGGGGAAAAGGCCGGGGAGCGGAACGCGGGATCCTCTGGCCGTCTGCTCTGGAAGGACGTGGGCAAATGCACGATTTCCTCCCCAGGCCTCAGTTTCTCCGTCTGCAGCCGAGAGGCCGGGTTTTCTTCGGGGAAGGGGAGGATGCGCAGGGCCCAGGCAAGTCTGTCCTTGTGGTGTGTGTGTCTATAGAGACAACTTGAGGCCCCCAGATCGGAGTGTCAGCACCATCTGGTGACGCCATGACACATGACCCCACAAAAGCAGGGACATGCCAGCCGGGGGCACGATCCGCTAGGGAGGCTGCCCTCCTGGACCCGTGGGGCAGTGAGTCAGAGAGCGAGAAGGGGAGAAACTGGGGTCTGGGGCCTCCAGGTGGCACTGCTGACCCCAGCGAACCCTGGCCACCAGAGCTGTGCTCAGAAAATTGTGAGGAGGCCACTCCAGGGCCTCGGGGAGTCCCTGAAGCCTCAGGGCCCTGGGCAAGGGTCCTGCTCGCCCGGCCCTAAGGGAGGACCTGGGTGGCCGCTGCCACTGGAACGTCCTTCCCTGCTGGCCTCTGGAGAGGAGGGGGGGCACGTGGGGCGGGCCCTCCAGGGGGTCAGGGAAGAGCCGGGGGCAGGAAAGAAGGAAGTTGCCCCACCCTGACCCGCACACCCGTCGGGCCCTCCTGGGCCACGTACAGCCCCAGGAACAGCACCTATTGCAGGATAGGCTGCTCTGGAACTGGGAGGGACCTCCAGGGAGACCTACTGTGTGCCAGGCATGCCGTCCACCCTCCCTCTAGGCATTACCCCATGCAGGAGCTCTGGCCACATCTGCCCCTCACCTGCCCCGACGGGCACAGGGCAGGTGCCCTCAGAGGTCCAGGCATCTCTCTACACACCTGGGTCAGAAAGAACTGTGGCTTCCCTGAGGACAGCTCTGGTGGGGGGGCGAGTGGGGGCAGTGTGTCTGGGCTCTCAGCCTCAGGACTCTGCAGGACAGGGATCCCCACCTACGGTCGCGGGAAAAGGCACGGGGCAGGGGCTGACCCTCTTGACCCAAGCCTGGCCAGAGGCTTGGAGAACCAGTGCAGGAAGTCAGGGACCCTAGGAGTAAGACTTCCAGGTCAGGTGTGGGGCTGGGCGGGAGGGACAGGGGAGGGGTTCTGCCACAGCCGCTCAGAAAGGATCAGAGAGGGAACCCCCTTTTTTGGTCCTTTGCCTCCGGAAGGGCAAGGGGGAGGCAGAGTGCCCTGCAGGGACAGCCGGGCCTCACCCACCAGAAGAAGATGAAGTTCAGATAGGGGCCCCTGGAGCAGCTAAAGTGACCGCCTCCCAGCACAAAAAGAGGTTATCGTGCTGACAGCGGGCTTTACTGCTCTATTTTTCTCGCAGGTCTGAAAACAAGTAGGGAAGGCACTGCAGAAGGAGAAACCGTGGCGGACGCCAGGAGGTACTTCTTGCCCAGATGCAAGTGGAATCCCTGCTGTGAAGACGCTGAGTAGGCGGGCACCATCCCCGGAGACCACCCACCCATCCCTGAAGCAGAGAAGCGGACACGAAGGCTTTGGGGAACTGGGGTGTCCTCGGGGCGGCAGTTGGGGGTCAGTGGCGATGGGAATGGACTGCCTGGCTGCCCTCCTCTCCAGCCGCAGCCTCTCCTGCCGCCCGACCCGCTAGGCCGCACGGTGTCCAGGGGGCGGGGCTGCGGCTTCCGGGAGGCTTTGATTAATTGCCTGACGCAGGCAAAGAAGAAAGAGGCTCGACCCTAAGCTGGGGGCTTAGGAACGGGACGCAAGTCTCACATCTTCTGAAAGCCCAGCAGACAGATCCCCCGCTCACCAATCCGGCTGCAGGTCTGGGCCTGCCGCGGGGCACGGATATGCCACCACGCAGGCCGCCTGGGCCACGTCTGGCTCCGGGGCCCTCCCCACCCTCGGGGAAGCGATGCTGGTGGGAGCGGGACAGACAGACCGAGAGAAGAGGCAGGAAGCACTGAGGGCCGGCAGGATGGGAGAGCAGGGTCTGCAGCAGAGCGGAAGGAGGAGGGACAGGGGACAGAGGAAGAGCGCCCAAGGGCAGAGAGGGAGTAGGGCAGCACGAGAGGCCAGAGCCCTGGAGCCAGAGGCCAGCAGTGCCGGAGTCAGACAACGTGGAGAAAGGAGAACGCTTGGAGGTGGTCTGGGGGCTGTTGACAGGCTGGAAGCCTGAAGCTCACGGGCCAAGTGGGCAGGGCCACCGCCAGCCCATTGACAACTTGGAGCAAATTAGAAAGATACTCCTTTCTAGATGGAAGTAGCCCCAAGGCTGGCACAGGGCTAGATTTCAGCCCCTTCTCACCCCTCAGGCGATGGTCTTGTGCAGTGAACAACCCGCTCAACTGTACAAAGAAGACCTGCCGGTCAAGTTGGGGCTGAGGGGGCAGGAGAGCGTGGGAGTGGCTCACCATTTTAGGGGAATTTCAGATGCTCCAGGATCAGCCCCCAGGCTCCTCCTCTTCTTCCCAAGCCAGTCCCTGTGGTGACGAGCCCTCCCGAGGAGCCTCTCTGATCCACCCTCAGACCCCCCGCATCCCCTTCTCCCACCTCCTTTCACCCACACTCATCGCAAGAGCAGGAGTGGGGCCCGGGGAGGACAGTCGCAGTTGCGACAAGGTGAGCTGTGGACTGGGGTTGCGGAGAGGGTGCCGTAGCGTCCCCTTTTGTCCAATGGGCTGTGGGCTCAATGGAAGAGAATAACACGAGGTCCTTTTCATTTCTCACTTTCCTTTTGCTTCAGGGACAGAGACGCCTAGGAACTGGAGAACGGGACATGTTTGCAGAGAGAATGGGACCCAGTGCTGTAGCCAGAGACCAAGGCTGGGGCTCGAGAGGAAGGAGGTCCAGAGGAAAACAGCGGAGATTCCTCCTCTCCAGAAACTGTCCTAACCGCCCAGCCTGAGAGTTCCGGGGGGGCACGTGGGTCTGAATCTGACCTTGACCCTCAAAGACCTGTGCTAACGGGCACTATTCACGTCACAGAAAGGAGAGGAGGTCACTTCCCTACATGTGGCCTAAGCATCAGGTGCTGTTATATGTTTGTTTACAAATCACAGAGTTTGTTACAGACAGGGCGAGAGCAAAGACATGGACATCATTAAAATGAAAAGTGAAGATAAGGAAATGAGCAGGCCAGTGGCAAACCAAGACACAGGTTAGAAAGCTTCCATCTGCCCAGAGTTCTCCAGGCTGCACCTCCATGTAAAGTGGGACTTAGACTTACAGGATTTTCAGGCTGTGGAGACCAGAGAACGCCTGTCCCGGGATGTGCGAGAGGCGGTTTCCAGAGAGACGCCTGCAAGTCAGAGAGAAGGGCCGGTGGGTGATGCGGGCAGGGAGCCAGGCAGGGTGGTGGCCCTGGGTCAGCATCCTGGGACGTGGGAGGGAGGCTGCTGGTGTAACTGCACTGCCAACGGCACCATGACCCTGCAGGGGGCCCACTAGGACCCCCAGCCTTCAGAGGAGGAAACCGAGGCTCGGGTCACAGAGGGTGCCTGGTGTCTCCCTGGACCTGATTACCACTAGGCCCACGTCCACCACGTCCATCCACAGCGCTGACCTGCTTACCCACCATCCCCCTACGTTGTCTCCCGTCACCACTGGAGTTAGATCAGACGGGTGTGTCTGGGTCTCCCTGTGCCCTCAACTACACAGACAACCCCACTAGTCCAGGGGGCAGGGAACAGGGTGTTGCAATTAGTCTAACCCTGCGGTCTAATTAAGCGCTTCCACGTTTGTCATGCGTGACCCTCAACTCTGAAAGGAGCGAACAGGAAGGAATACGCTGACGCTGACGGGCGTCCTCAGTGCTCAGCCTGGCGGAGCAGTCTGCTGAGGGCGGGGCAGAGTCTGCTGAGGGCGGGGCAGGGTCTGCTGAGGGCGGGGCAGGGTCTGCTGAGGGCGGAGCAGAGGCTCTCAGGCATCACTGGGCGCATCAGTTCTCACTGAGAGGCCTGCCAACTGCCGATGCGGAAATCGTGCTGACACAGCTCAGAAGCTATTTTAAAAAATATATCTCTACTAGGGGACTTGCCTGGCAGTCAGGTGATTAGTACTCTGTGCTTCCACTGCAGGGGCCGCAGGTTCGATCCCTGGTCGGGGAACTAAGATCCCTCATGCAGCATGGTACGGCCAATAAACACACACACACACGCGCACACACACACACACACACACTGAGTCTTGTTATTTGACATGTGTTGTTAAAAAAAAAACACATGGAAAGGCATCGTGACCTTTGGGGTAACTAGCTTGGGTACTCTAGGTGGGCGTCTTGCCTCTGAAACAGGCCCAGCCCCTCAGGGAGTGGGGCATGGAGGGCCGGCAGCCCACAGGGCTCAGGCTGTGCCCGGATCGCCAGCCCGGCTCCTAGGCCTTTGCCCTGCTTTTCATTCCCACCAAGCTGGGCCCCGCCACCTTGACGGCCCCTCTGCTGCCTCTCACTCTGTCCCTTCCTTTGAGAACAGCCTTCAAATTCCTCCTTGGAAGGCGTCCCCACCCACCCTGCCCACTCGCTGACGTGGCGAGCCCAGGTGCCCACACCAGGCGCCCTCTCGTCTGCTCCGGGCAGACCGAGTGCACCCTTGGGGGGCCGTGCCTAGGGCCAGGGTGAGGAGGGCTGTGCAGGAGTGGGTCAGGGCCAGGAGCCCCCAGTCTGAGAGTTTAAGTAAAGCTGGTAGAGCCCCGGGATCAGTGGTGACGCCCAGACAAGAACCAGCAGGCTGGGGGTCGGGTGAGGAGGGGGGCAGGGCTGGGAGCAGGTGTCCTGGCTGCCTGCAGGGGACAGCGGGCACTCTGGCCAAGGAGATGACTCTCTCACGTGAGGCCAGCCTGCAGGGCTCCAGGCCGTGGGGAAGGATCAACCAGGGAGGACTTCCTGAAGGAAGTGGGCCTTGTGTTGGCCCTGACGGAATGGAGAGAGAGATGGTGGGCCTGCCGGGCTGGAGGGGCAACCTGCTCAGATGCAGGAGGGCTCCAGGGATGGGCAGTGGGACAGGCCTCCCTGGAGCAAAGCTGGCCGGGGGGGCTTGGGCCAGGTAAGGGAGGGTCCTCGAAGCAGCTCCTTTGGATCGTGGGGAGCCGGAGAAGGCCGTGGAGCTGGTGAGAGGCACCCTGAGGTGGGCAGAGTGTGTCAGAGAGGAGGTAGGTGATCTGTCCTTAGGGGCTGCGGCCGGCTCAGGGGAGGGGACATCAGGGCAGCAGCAACAGCAGGGATAGGTACGGGGGACCTTCAGAGGAAGAACCACCAGGACCTGGGGAGCAGCCGGCGGCCGGACACAGGGGGCAAGGGCAGGTCAAGGACGACCCCAGGGAGAGAAGCAGCGTTGACAGAAAGCCGGTCGGCTTCAGCTGGGGAGAGGCTGGATGTGCGAGCTCCTCTGTCCCCACCGCCCCCCTCGGGCCCACACCTGGGCAGGTGGGGCTGACCCCGCTCAGAACAGCTCCCCAAGGCCATTTCCACTGGCTCCACCCGTCCCCCTGGGGACCCCCGGTTCCCTGTGTCAGAGGTCACAGTGCCCGCCTCCAGCCCCCCACCCCCCCCCCCCCCATCTACTCACAACTCCTCCAGGAAGCGCAGGTTGAGGAAGAGGCCAGGCCGGAGCTCCGTGAGGTTGTTCATGCTCAGGTCTCTGCGGGAGAGAAGGCAGCGGGCAGGCTGTGAGCTGCGTCCTCCCCGGGCCGTGCTCCCCGTGGCTCTCCCTGCGCCTCCCTCCTCCCCCCTCCCTCCACGGGACGGGCTGTGACGAGGGCCACAGAGGAAGCCGGCCCCGTCGGGGACAGGCCAGAGAAAACTTCAGAGGATGTCAGAGCAGGACAGGGCCAATCAGCACGCAGGATCCCTCACGGACGTTCTACCCGAGACCACCGCCATCCCGCGGGCTCCTGGAATCAGCCCCAGACTCACCAGGGGTTGCCTTGTACTCAGTCCCTGAGCCCGCGGGATTCCACAGCCCTCTGAGGCCTGCAGTCTCTCCCCTGTTGTCTCTCCCAGAACCCCACCAGGCTCCTCCTACTTTTCTCCAACCAGAGGGCCTGGCCCCTGGTACAGCCCTGAGGAGTCCCACCTTAGCCCAGTCTCGCCTTCCCACATTATCTGAGAGACGCTGAGGGTGGTTTCTGTGTCACTGCCCTCCAAGATACCCTGCACACAAAGGAATCACAATACTGTGACTGTGTAACAGCCGGCGTTTACTGGAGGCCCACTTTGTGTCAGGCACAGGCTAACCTTTATCCAAATACAGTAGGTCCGCTACACACGAACCTTCAAAGATGTGAACGTGCGTTCGCATGTCCAGTCACATAAGTTAGTTCACGCGTCTGGCGTACATTGTCACGTGTGTGCAGCCTCTGTAAGTGGTTGCGCTTTTGTGTACTTTGCAGTACTGTATAGAGTACAGTAGTACAGTACCTTTATTTCAAGCCCAGGATGTCTGAAAGCAAGCATAAAAGCAGCGGTGATGTAGCTGGGACTGCTAAGAAGCGGCAAGCAATAATGATGGAAACAGAAGTGAAAGTAACTGAGAGAGTGGAGCGAGGCAAAAAGATGTTAGACATCGCTCATTCTCATAACATGACTCATTCTATCGTCACGAATCTAAAGAACAAGGACAAGATCGTGGAACATGTGGAGTCTGCTGTGCCGACGATGTTGACAAAATACTGAAGAAGCATGGAAAAGTGATGGAGGAGAGGGAGAAACTTCTCAGTGTGCAGATGCAGGATCAACGTCAGCGCTGAGTCCTGCTCAGCTTAATGCTGATTCAAGAGAAAGCTAAAAGCCTTCATGAAGACCTGAAGAAGAAACACGGCAAAGAATCAGAGGGCAAACCTTTTAATGCCAGCCATGGCTGGTTTCATCGGTTCAAGGCTAGAGCCAACCTTCACAACGTAGAAGTAAGTGGAGAGGCAGCAAGTGCAGATAGGGTAGCTGTCCGGGAACTGCATGAAACACTTTGAGAAATTATTGATGACAGTGTGTATTTACCTAGCCAGGATTTTAATGTGGATGAGACACAACTGTACTGGAAGAGGATGCCGGACCGAAGTTACATCAGTAAGGAGGAAACGTTGATGCCGGGCTGTAAAGCAGCAAAGGACAGGCTAACTGTTGTTTGGTGGCAACGCTTCCGGTGAACTGAAGCTGAAGCCTCTTAGTTTATCACTCAGAGAACCCGAGAACCCTTAAACACAAAGCCAAGGGCTCTCTTCCTGTTGCGTGGAAGCATAACCCCAAATCCTGGATTACACAGGCCATCTCCCAGGACTGATTTTTCCACCAGTTTATCCCAGATGTAGAGAAATACTGCTTGGAGAAGCACGTCCCAACAAAACATTCTTTTGCTGCTCGACAATGCTCTGGGCCACTGCCCATCCATGGATGACTTTCATCCCAACGTCAAAGTAGTGCATCTGCCACCGAATACTAGCGTTGCTCATCCAACCTATGGACCAGGGAGTTAGAGCGACTTGCAAGAAATATTATTTACGTCACACTTTCTGTCAGGCAGTAAAGGTAACTGACAAATCAGGAACAACCTAGGGACAACTTTGGAAGGACTATAACATCTACAAGACCATAAAAACATTGACTTTGCATGGTGTGAGGGTATGGCGGTCACCATGAATGGGGTTTGGAAGAACCCTTGCCCACAGTTTGTTCATGATTTTTGTGGATTTGAGAAGGTAGATCAGAAGTCCGAAGAGGTCTTCAGCAACGTAGTGACCCTCAGCGAGAAGCTGGAGCTAGATCTGCAAGAGGACGACTTCACTGAACTCCTTGCTGTGCAACATGAGGAGCTTACTAATGAAGACGTGATGGAATTGGAGGCCCAGAGAAAGGATGAAGAGGGACAGGAGGAAGAAGAAGTAACTGAGGAACTGGAGAGATTCACGACGCAGAAAATGGCAGGGGGTTTTCTTTATTCGAGGAGGCACTGTTAGTTTATGAGGCACAGGACCTGAACCTAGAATGGTACCCAAAGGTGGCAGCAGCCGTTCAGAATGCAATCCAGTGCTACCTTGTCATCTGTGATGAGAAAAAAAGAGCTACTACCCAGACATCACTGGATCGTTTTTTCAAGAGGGTGGAAAGAATTGAATCCAGCAAGGAGCCAGCACCTGTGCCACCAACGTCAGGCGTGAGTGAAATGGCAGCTTGCCCTCCGTCTCCTGTTGCTGATGTTGCTTCAGCTCTACCATCTCCCACCTCCTCTCCCTCCTCCAGTCAGTAACTGTTCCTGCCTGTTCCCTCGATGCCAGCCTCTGTATACCAGCTGTTGTACTGTAATATTGTCCTTTTCAAGGTACTATACTGTAAGATTAAAAATGTCTTCTTTATTTTTTGTGTTTGGTTTTTATGTATTGTTTGTGTGTAAAGTGTTATAAACCTACTACAGTACAGTACTCTATAGCCAGTGTGTAAGTCGGGTACCTAGACTAACTTTGTTGGACTTACAGACAAATAGGATTTACAGACGCGCTCTCGGAACTGAACTCGTTCGTGTGGAGGGGACTTACTCTAATCCCAGTTAATTCTCACAACAACCCCAAGGTGGATTCCAGTGTTACCTCCACTTTACACTCAAGAAAGCAAAGAGGAAAATGCTGAACATTTCTAATTTGAGTAAGATTAAATCTATTTTCAAGGGGGAAAAAAAAAAAGAAAGAAAGCAAGCAAAGAGGAAAAGAGCGCTGAGGCCAACTCTCTCCTTGGTTTACCTGCCAGACCTCGGGCTCTTTCTTAATCACTATGACCCTTGGTTTCTTCATCCATAAAAATGGTTGAACACCACCAAACTCCTAGGGCCCTCGTAAGGATTAAATGAGCCAGGGCTTACAGACTGCCTAACAGGGCACACACATCAGTCCTGTCCCTCGGTGACCTGTGGGCAAGCGTCCCAGCCCAGCAGGCCTGGAGCAGGCAGAAGGCGTGACCTTAGCCTGCTGGTCCTGCCCTGCCCCAGCGTTTTCCTCCCAGTCTGCGCCGGGGAGCAGTGACGCTCGGGCTGCACGTGTGCGGCTCATACACTTGGGATCCCTCCCGTCTCAGACTCCTAACAGCTGCTTCTCACCTCTGCCAACTCCCCCCAGCCTGAGGGCACAGGGTGGACCCAGACCGGCCCACCGTGTGGCCGGGCACCACCCGCGGGGCTTCCTGCAGCTCCCTCCTCCCCAGGGGTGCACGTTGCCTGCAAACCCCAGGGTCTCCATTTTCCACAAGAAACGCGTGTGACGTGTGTGCTGGAGATAGGGTGGGGGTCAGGGGTTCGGGGCCCAGCTCCAACCTATGAAAAGGCTGTTTAGGCTCCGGTGTTTTACCTCCAGTGAAGCCTGGCCTCTGGACGCTACATGCTCTGAGGAAGGAAGCCAGCGGGGGCAGGTAGAGCCGAGGAACCGGCAGGCTCCCGTCCGGCTCCACATGAGGACCGAGGGGCCGTCCCGGGCCGGGCCATTCCCGGCCTGCCCGTCCAGAAGGAGGGCCGGGCGAGCTGTGGCTGCTTGGCTGGCGGCCGCAGAGCCGCAAGCACGCTGGACGGTGGCGGGAGGGGACGGTGAGGCCACGGGAGCTCAGGCCGCAGACCCTCCTGCCCGGCCCCGGGCCCGGGCACGATCGGCCCGGCAGGAAGGCGTGAGGATCCACAAAAGCAGGTACCTCTGAACACGTACCCCGAGCATCTCTGGACGTGTCTCCACAGGCGCTCGCGGGCATGTGACTCAGACCCCGTCACTCAGCCGTCGCCCCGGGGACTGCACCTCAGAGCCTCTGATGTGGCTCCATGCCCCCCCCGCCCGCCCCCCCCCCGACGAGCAGCCTCATTGTTCTCCTTGGGGAGGAGGGGGCCTGCACCCCGCCCGCCCGCATCCCGCCCGGGACAGCGCCCAGCCCAGCTGCAGGGCTCCGTGAGGGGCAGGAGGGGGGTCCGTCGGCACTGCAGGAAAAGGCTGGGGCTGGCACCAACGAAAGGGGGGCGGAGGAAGACGCGGAGCCGCGGAGGGAGACGCAGCGGCGGCTCCAGGCCCGGCCGCCGGCCTTGGGGACCAGGGGGCCGGCACGCGGGCCTCAGGAGGAACCTGCCCTCGGGAGCTCTGACCCGGGAGTCCGGTGAAGGTGGCGGTCCTGGGAGAGGTCACCCCGGGCGCCCAGCCGTCCTCGCCCGGACCGAGGCAGGGAGAGGGGCGCGGGCCGTGCAAACGTGTAAGCACTGCGAGTGTCAGGACTCGTGAGGCCCTGCAGCGCCTGTCTAGTGAGGCACCGGACATGCATGCGTGTCGCGGGAGGGCACGTGTGTGTGTTTGTACACGTGCAAGTTTGGGTTGTATTCATGAAAATCACAAGCATTCTCCAAGTATCCACATGTTACCAAGATAGAATCTCTCTGGGAGAAACTCACCCGGCTCGCGCCCGCAGGTGGAACTCTTTTCGGCTGTGACCTTGGGCGAGCGAGGCTCCGTCCCTGGCCGGGAGGGCGCGGGCTGCTCGGGGGGCTGTGTGGGGCCCAGCTTGTGGGTGAGCTGGACACCGAGGCCTGGCCTCAAACGCTGCCCCACCGCTGCCGCCCTGTGAGCGCTGCCAACGCGCGCGCAGGCGCGCACGCACGCACGTACACGGAGCGCGCGCACGCACGCACACGGACGCGCACGCACACACACGGACGCGCGCACGCAAGCACAGGCACACAAGTGCTCTCCGGGACGGGCTTTGTGGGTGCCTGACCTACACAGTTACACAGAGAGGCCCACTCGGAACGGCGCGCTTGCTTTAAGTCTGAACACTTCTGGACGCGAGGCACCATGTTTCATGGTGGGCACTGCCCGCTGCATCTCTCAACTCAACTGCAGGGGCGAGAGGCTGGGTTGCAGCCCCACCCCGAGGCCTCTTCCCAGCAGCCCTTGGGGCACGCAGAGGGGCTCTGTGTGCTGGGCCGGACACAGCCATGGGCAGGGAGACAGAGAGGATCAATGAGCGAGGCTGGCAGCCCGAGCACAGGAAGCGTTCTCAGAGCTCGACCCTGTGTAGCAAGTGGACCACCAAGGAAGCCAGGAGAGGCGGCGTCACCGTGGAGACCAGGAAGATGCTGGGGAACTGAGGGGCAGAGAGCAGCAGGACCCAAACCTGGACGGGGTGGGGGGTAGTAGGAGACCCGCCCCCAGGGCCGTCTGGCTGACACCCAAGGGCCCTGGGGGATTTGTTCTGTTTGCATTTTTCCTATAAACGGGAGAAACAGCAGAAGGCAAAGCCCCTGGGTCCTGCTGGGTGGGCCTGGGAGGACTGTCCCCACCGGTTGGAAGAGACACCAGGAAGCAGGGCCCATCTCTGCAGGCAAGTAAAGAGCGGCCAGAGTGACCGGGAGATGAGCCCCTGTCCCCAGGGTGGCTGTGCCCCAAGGCCGCCTCTGTGAGGCCCTCCCAGCCCCGCCCCCCCCCCCCCCCCCCCCCCCCGGCCCGGCAGAGCTGAGCATCGTCCTGTGTCCTACGCGGTTTTGTTCAAGCTCCCGCGGGGCAGTAGCTGGGCTCCTGCTGTGTGCCTGGTGCTGCTCTGCCTCCATCACCACCCAGCACAGCACTGATGAGCCCGTGGGCCTGGCCCTGACGCGTGACACCTCCCAGCCTCTGTCTTCGCATCTGTGAAATAGGGATCACGATGTACTTGCCTCACAGGGGTTGGAGTGAGAATTACATGAGTCATTAAACTGTACGAGTTAGTAAAATAAACTCGGGGTTCGCTCAGCATGCCTTCTTACTAATGCCCTCACCAACTGAATTATGATCAGGACACAACGCCCCATGTGGCCAGGAGCTCCCTCCAGGCAAGGACTTATCTCAGTGCCCTCTGCAGCCTCCAGGCCTGGGGGTACCTGGCACACAGGGGCTGCACTACATACCGAGTGAGTGACCACAGCCTTGCCCGGCCTCTGTGCCCGTGGCTGGCAGCCCTGGCACTAGACGACACTGGCTGACCTCCTGTGTCACTAAGAGGCAGGTGACAGGAGAGAGGGCTTGGATCTGAGGTCAGGGGCCTGGTCCAGTCAGACCCACGTCACCCTCCCTTCCAGCCCCCCAGATTACTGGTTTCCTTTCTGACGGGCGGCTGTGGGCTCCGAGTGCCGGGCTGGGGGGACACGGACGGCGTGGGGCCAGCCCCAGGCCCAAGTTCGCAGTGTTCCTGGGGAGGGTTTATCACAGAGCGACGAACCCCGCATTTGTACCCTGTTCCCTGGTCACCAACTGCTCCCGCTGCCGCTCTCCCCGTTGGGTTCTAAACTGTCTGTCCGGACTCAGAAGGGCGAGAGTAGAGAGACATGGCCTTGGGGGCAGAAAGAGGGGTACGTGGGACACAGGCGGGTCTGGAACGGAAGGCGCCGAAGACAGGGGGCTCGCCGTGCACACGGGGCTGGCCGAGCACCTTGGGGCTTCTGCACCCCTGCCCGCTCCGCAGCGCTGGGAGCATCTGCCACCCAGAACCCCTGCACTTCCAGACTCCCCTGAATGGCTTCTGTGCTCCTTCAGTCAAGAGGGGAGACAGTCACAGAGGGGGACCCAGCCCCCGAGGCCTCACGCCACCTGGTGGAATGGGGGCTAGAACTGTGTCTCCTGAAACCAGCGCCTGGACAGCGCGTCTTCCTCCGTCAGCTGACTCCTCATCAGGGGGACTGGTACTGGCTGTCTTCTTGGAGGCTCCTAACTGGTCGACACAGAGTCCTCTCAGATTTCTGCAATTTTCACAAACTTCCCAACAAAGGAGTGGCTCCAGCCAGGGCAAAAGCATCCACCGTCACACACACAACAGCACAACCTCAGGCTCACAGGCCTTGCACAAAGCCCTGTGTGAGAACAGCACTGTAGTTTTCAATTGAAGGGCTACTGCTTGGTGCTGCCGTGTCTCGGCTCCCCTGTTTGTAAGGACATCTCCACCCTGGCCGCGGGGGTGGGCCGGAGGGCTTGAGAAGGAAGCAGGTGGCGTGGGGGATGGGAAGACAGACGCCGACGGGGAGGGCTGGCACCTGACTCGGGGGTCACTGGGGTCCCCGTGGTTTCTAAGCCAAGACCAGGCTTGTGCAGGTCAGAGGGAACCAGGGAGAGACGGGAAACCCAGAGCGCCATCAGGTGCCCCGGCCATTCAGGCGGGCGGGGGCACAGAGCAAGGGAAGGCGACATTCCTAAACGTCCCGTGACAGGGGAAAGGCAGGGCATTTTAGCCCTGGGCTGTAAGACCACAGGAGACAGGGAATGTGGCTCCCGGTGTCCTGACACCCCATCTATGGATTTGTCTCCTCAAGCTGACGGCGGTGAAAGGAGACCAAGGCCAGGAGAGACGCCTCACACTCAAGGATGCTGCACTCGGGAGACGGAGGTTTGGCACCAACTTCAGGCCAAACCCTTGTTTCCACCTTCTGCTTCTTGGGAAAGGGAAAGTGCCAGCTGGAACACCAGGTCGAGGGTGTGGGTGCCCGGGTGGGGGGAGGGAGGGCAGCCTCGGAGGCGCAGAGGGTCCCGGGCCTGCCCTGACCCTCAACCCTGCAAGGGAACCCCTTTGTTGGGGAGCCGGCCGCCTCAGCCTAAGGGGACTTCGCTGCTCTGCCAGGCAAAGTGGCCAAGCTGGGGTGGTCCCAGAGCCCCCGCCCTGATCAGAGGTGTTTCCCCTGCCCCGGTGGTCGGTCCTAACCCTCCGAGCCACGCTGTGCAGGCCGGCCCTCCACCAAGCCCGGAGCAGGCGAAGACACCGCAGAGCGAAGATGGGACAGGCTGCCTGTGTGTCTGCTTCCCCTGCGTGGGTCCCTGCTGCCTGCCCAGCCGAGCCCCCCACACGGAGAGGCCGGAGGGTGGTCCTGGGCCCAGTCAAGGCTGCTGTGTGCAGCCCATGAGCACAATGGGCCAGAGGCTCTGGGAGCCGCACGGCTGGCTCCGCCCCTCTCCTCTGGAGACGGTCCAGACCTTCACTGCCCGCACCGACTGTTCACATTTCAAGTCACTGAAAGTAAATCAGAGTAAAAATTCGGTTCCTCGGCTGCGCTGGCCACGTGGCTATGAAGTGCGTGTCCTCGGGCGTGTCTTTGGTGTCCTATCAGCGGCCCCCGGAACGGCCCTGCAGTTGGCCTGGACCCTTTCCTTCCCGGCTCTGCCGCCTGCCAGCTGTGTGACACGGGGCAAGTGACTTCGCGTCCCTCTGCCGCGGCTCCTCCCCGGTAAAAGCACTTTGCCAGCATCCGGCACGCGGTGACCAACCCGCCGCCAGGGCTGCTGCTCACCGTGGCCCAGCTCGCATGCCTCCACCCTCCGGCCTCTCACGCCACTGCCCAGCCGTGTGTCATTCAACCAGCATTTATTAGGCACCTACTGAACACAGGCACTGTGCCAGGTGCTGAGCCGCCGGGTCCAATAATGCGGGGTCCCTGCCCTCCGAGCCCAGTCAGGTGGGACAGTGACAAAAGTGGGCGGTGACAAGGGCTGGGCCCACTGACCTCTGTCCTCTGCGGGCTCCGCAGAGACTGTCATCTCCCGGCGGGGCTGGTCCCCACACGGCGGCCCTGGCTGGGATCAACCTGGAGCCGAGGGTCCAAAGCAACTGCTCCGGGACTCGGTCCCGCAAGCTCAGTGCCCTCCACTCACCGGCGTCCTTTCAGCCCTGCCCTGACCTCTGCTCCTCTGCCTCGGGGTGTGGAGATGCAAGGGCAGGAGTTCTGTCCTCCCCGTGGGCCTGGAGCCCCTCAGAGAGGAGGGCGGGGACGTCCCAGGGGATCAGAGCTCCCCAGGGCGCCCAGGAACAGGGAGCAGGGGCCACGGCCAGAGGACCGCGGCAGCCCTGGGGCGGGAGGGAGTGCGCTTTGTGTGTGGAGCTGCCCGCAGCCAGCCCTGGCCCTGTTTGTTTGGCGGAAGCTCTGTCCTGCGGCCTTTATTTCACCAGATAAAGAGGCGGGTGTGCCTGGGGGGAAAACAGGAGCGGGCCCTCTATTCAGAGGCGCCCCCCACCCAGCTGGAAGCCTTCCTCTCACCTCAGGACCCCTTGCCCCCTTCTCATCCGGGCAGCTGCCCTCGCCCAGCCGCCACCCTCGCCCAGCCTCGCCCATCACGGTCAGATGGTGCTCTCGACTCTCAGCTTGAATCTAGCAGGAAAGAGTGGACGCTGGACGTTCAGAGCATCTAAGAGCCACCTTTGCTGGGACGGACGCGTTGTACAGAGCGGCTCAGGAGAGCAAGGCCCCTCCGAGGCCACCGTGCCGGGTCCGGCCCCCTCCGCCTGGGTGCCTCCTGTCGGCTCTAGCTCATCCTTGGCCTCATTTAGTCTAATCCTTTTATCAGGCCGGGAGTGAAGCCTTCTTTATTCCCTTTTAAGTGAAGAAAGGGAGACTTGGGAATATCGAGTTACTGCCCGTCTAGTCACAGTAAGTGGCAGAGCCAACCCTGCGGGGCTGGTTCTGTTGAGCCCAGCTGGGTCCCAGCCCGCCCGAGGCTGAAAGGCGTGGCAGTGGGGTGGCAGCTTGGGAACAAAGGAGGGGATTAGGGGGAGAGAGGAGGTTCTCTGTGTCCTGCTCCCCCCCCCCCCGCCCCCTTGCCAGGACCGGTGGGACTTTCCGGAGCCCGCCCCCTCCTCCAGGTTCACCTGGTCGGGCGCACCCTGCTCTCTCCGCCCAGGGAGGTCCCGCCTGCCTGCGGGAGCCTCACCTGTCCCTCCCATCGGCCCCTGAGGCCCCGATGCCCGGTCCCGGGGCGTTTCCTGCCACATTCTGCACTGCTGGTCACATGCCCACCACCTTCGTCCTCCCCTGTGGCGGGCACTCCGACCACCCGCCCTCTTCCCCAGCCCCACCCGTCTGGTTCGTGCACAAGCACTTCTCCACTGGCATCCCCGCCCAGGGAGAAGTTCTGCCTGAGGTCCAGCCCTGCCTCCTCGTGCTGCGGTTGCACTGACCTTCTCCCCGGGTGAAGTAGTTTGTGGGCTCTGGGGCCAGACTGCCAGGTCTGACCTTGGCCCGACCGCTTCCCAGATGCTTGATATCAGCTCTGTGCCTTGGCTTCTGCACCTACAGATGTTATTCAGTAGCCCCTCTTCAGGGAATTGCTATGCAGGGGGTCAGCCCTGCCCACCGGGCATGCAGCATCCCGCCCTCACCAGCATCCACCCCAGGACCTTCATCTGGAGAAGCAGCTCTGCGAGGTTCCATCAGAGAGGGGGCAGGAAGGGCATTCTGGGTCAGCCCTGCCCTTAGGAGACACCAGCTGCTGCTTCTCTCCGCAGCCTCCGAAGTGTGCCACCTACCTCAGCCCTGATCTTCTCGTCTTTGATCTTCTGATCTCTGGCCAGGGTCCCCAGCCAAAGGCATTCCTGTCTCCTGGCCTCCTCCAAGGAGAGGCAAAGGGCTGGGTGCCTCCCGGTCCCCTGGGCTCCCTCCTCCCTGTGCTGTGGGCGTAACCAGGACTCCCACAGAGGCCCTGGGACCAGGACATAGCCCGGTCCCTTTGGGGTGTGTCTGAGGGGAGAAGGGTCTCAGGGATGGGCCGCCACTGGGCGTGGTGCCCTGGGCCGGACACTGCTGAAAGGTGCCTCAGCTTAGGTCATGCTCCTAGCACCCAGGTGCAGAGCCGAGCCCAGCACGGGAGGTGTGTGTCCCCGTGCGCACACAGGGGAGGCGGCACACCCTGCCCTCAGGAGGCCAGTCTGAGGACACCTCCAGACCACAGGCACAGCCGGACAGAGCCCAGGACGTTAGTGTGGGAGGAATGCCATATGCCTGAGGACCAGGACAGTCAGGGAGGGCTTCCTGGGGCAGGGCCAGGAGGGACAGGGTAGGCCTGAGAAAGCGGCTTGACGGAGAGTTTTGCAAAGGGTGGGCCTGGGCTGGGCTGCTTAGGGCCGCAGCGAGAGATGCTGCAGTGGGCCGAACGGTGGCCCTCAGAGAGATGTCCTCATCCCCGGGACCTGTGCGCCTGACCTGACTTGGAAAGGGTCTTTGCAGTGAATTCACTGAAAGATCTTAAAATGGAGGAGCTTCTGGGTGGGCCCTGAATCCAGTGACAAGTGCCCCCAGAAGAGACACAGAGACGCACGCAGAGCAGGCAGTGAGAGGTGACTGGTGCCGGTTGGAGTGAGGCGGCCACGAGCCCGGGAGCGGGCAGCCCAGGGCTAGAGGAGGCTGTGGTGCATGAGGCCCCGCGGACACCTGAATTCCACAAGAGTCATTCCTGCCGTTTTAAACCACCTGGTTTGTGGTGCTCTGTTACAGGAACCACTGGCAGTGATGCAGGGAGCACGGACCACAGGCCCCTCCCACACCTGCCCCAGCCCCGCCCCAGGAAACGCATTCGCAACCCCGAGCTGCCTCTAGGATCCACTGTGACCCCAAGATTCCACCCCTGGGTGTCCGTGCTCACCAGACACCCATCCAGGTCTGCTCGCGGCAGCCCCACCTGTAAAGCCCCACACTGGAGGGCCTGTCCGCACGGCCCGTGTCCTCCCGCAGTGAGGACCGGGCAGCAGTGGGAGTAGCATGGATGGATTTCAAACATGGCGAGGGGGAGGGGCAGACACAGCAGTGCTCCATCCCCGTGAGGTCTAAACACAGGCGAAAGGTGCCGGGGCTGCTGAAGCCAGGGCTGGGGCTGCCCCAGGGCGTGTGGTGACGGGGGAGGGGGGGGGGGTAGACCGGGAGAGGCAGTCGTTGCTGTTTCTTGGCCTGGGTGCTGGTTGTGCAAGTGTACTCAGCTTGTGGAAATTTACCAGGACACACTTGCCACGTGTACTCTGTTCTTAAATAAAAATGAGTTTAAAAAGTTAGGGGCCGGGGGGTGGGGGGGCACTCATTCTGGTGTCGCTAAGGGCTCCCTCTGGATTCCCTGGTTCTACTTCCCAGCCTTTACCTTGTGGGACTGAAATTGGATGTGTGTTTCCGTGTGGCTTTTCACCTCACTCATCTGTGCATCCCCTGGCATACAGTAGGTGCTCAATAAACACCCGCTGAGATGTGCTGCCCAGCAGGGCACGGTGTTCTCAGACTCACCCCAGAGGTCCCTGGCCATTGATCCCAGCGCCCCGGGTCATCCCAGGATCCAGTAGGACACACCCTCCCCACTGCTGCCCCCTCCCCTGTGCCTGTCCCCGCCCAGCATGTGCAGGGCTGTACCTTCTGACCCACCAGCCTGAAATCTCGCCAGACACAGACTCGGACCTTCAGAGGCAGACACACAGTGCAGACTCTAGGACCAAAAGCCTCGGGTCCCTAGAGCACTCTCTCCATGCAAGCCTGCATGCCTTTCTTTGTCTTAGCTTGTTGGAAACTGGATGGAAACCTTCAAAAGAGGTTTTCTTTTTAAAGAAATGGTAAAGAGAATGACTAGGAAAGGCGAAAGCTTCTAAGTGGCAGGGTTTACGGAGCAGACGTCTCACTACCATGAAACCCAAACCGGCCAACTGGCAGCTTAAGTCTCGGCTCTGTCCTCGCCGCAGCCGTCTGGGTGGACGCCCCACCTCGGGCCTGCCGTAGAGCCAGGCCAGCACGGCCCCAGGTGTGAGGGCTGCCCTCCCACGCAGCCTGTCTCTCAGGGGAGCGCATCTGCTCTCGGCCACCACGCCTCCCGCTGCCACCATTCACTTGTGCATTCGCTGCTTCACTCATCCCAGCAGTGTGTTTGAGCACCACGTGCAAGGGTGACACCAGCCCTGCTTGGCTGGGGCCACCAGCCTGGGTGGGAAACAGACGAGAGAACAGGAGTTAGACCCAGGGGGGCTGCGTCCTAGGGCAGAACCGGGAATTTTCCCGGAGAAAGGGAAGTCTCAGTCGGCCCCTCGTATCCTAAATCAAGCTCACGCTTCCCGGGCTGCAGGCTTCTTGCCTGAAGCCATTTCTTAACCACATCCTTGCAGTAAATCACAGTGATAGTCACGGGGCGCCACCTAAGTACAAATTAGGTAAAAGCAAAATCCCGGGCGGGGCGGGGCAGGGGTGCAGGGAGTGGCTGGCCAGCTGACGGTCTGACTTATTCCAAGGAGAACCTGGAGGTTGGTGCCGGGCACACTTTAAAATGCAGATGTGGCCCCAGCAGGTCTGGGGTGGGGTCTGAGCTTTTGCACTCCAGGTGCGTCCCCAGAGGAGGAAGGCTGCTGGTCTGGTGGGGACCACGCGTTGAGTAAAAGGCTTTAGGATATCCAAGGCACTAGATGGGATAAGTCGCCTGTACTCAACCCCGCCTCGTCCCAGCCCCGGGATCTCAGGTCTTGCTGGGGGATGCCGCACCTCTCGGGGACCGGGGCCCCTCCCTCACCTCGGCCTCACTCGCACCCCTCCTCCCACTCCGTCCCCTCTGCTTCTACAGTCTCCTGGGACGCAGAACTACCAACCCAGCAGGAGACAGGCCCAGAGACCAGAGGACTTGTCCACAAGCTCTCAGCAAGCTGGGGGCAAAGAAAGAACTGGAGGTCGGGGCGTCCTGGTTCCAATCCCACTGAGCAGAGAGGCGCCCAAAACTGCAGCCGAAACCAGAGGAGGGCCCCGTGGACACCCCCGTTCTTCCCGACCGTGCAGCCCTGAGTGCACACGCCAGAGAAAACCGCCCCCGCGGGGGGGACCCGGGAGGGGAGGGGCCGAGCTGGCAGGGGTCTGCAGGGTGGCGGCAGGGTGGGGGGACTCGCACAGCCACTTACTGAGTCCTTGTCTCCCCCTCGTTTGTGGTGGAGAATTCTCAGTGTAATACCAGTGCCCAGCACAGCCGGGCGCTACTAAGTACACACTTAATAAACTGTGGCATAAATAAGACCACGCCAAGTGGCTACCGTGTGTCAGACACCCTTCCAAGCGCTTCCGCGTATTAACTCGTTCACCGTCACCCGACCCCACCCCGTTCGCGCGGAGGCCTTGCCCACTGGAGCCCAACAGCTGGCCGGTTCACAGAAGCGGGGGTGTGCGGGGCTCCCCCAAGCACGGCAGCCCGTGGTTCCCGCCCGGCAGACGCCACTCGCAGGCCAAGGAACCCCCCGCAGTGATGCCCACTCGGGTGCGTCTGGACAGGGGCTGCCTCCACGCACAGCGTCCCTCAGAAGGGGCGCCCGCCCCACCCTCCAGCCTGTCCTGCCCGAGGTCATGGTTCATCGTGACCCTGGGGACAGAAGCAGTCAGGATCCAGGGCACAAGCACGGAGGACGGGACTCCCTTAATTTACCAACACCTGGGATGGGAGGCAGGTCGAGACCCTCATTCCACAAACAAGGGCGAGAGCAGCGCAAAATAAGAATGAGGCCCTTGTTCAACAGCCATTCAGACCTTGGCGGTGGCGACAGCAGAGCGCGAGCCCAGGGTGGCTCCTAAGGGGGGAAGGCGCACGTCCGCCCACCCGGGGGCCAGCCTGGCTGAGGGGCGGCCCAGGCCCCCAGCTCACCGGCGCTGGGTGGTGACTGTGCTGGGAGAACAGCTCCTGAGTCTGCCCCAAGGAGCCTGAGGGCCGACGGCCTGTCCCCATTCCCTCCGGCTTTTGTCCTTGACAATGGTCCTGCCAGCCTCCTGATCAGCGTCCACCACAAAGGCGGGGGATTGGCTTACGGCCCTCCTGCCTCGGGGCTCACAGCCCCAGACACTCGATCCACCTCTAGGTCCCCAACACCCACCCGGCGGCCCCAGACCTGAGCCGGGGCAGGGGAGGATGAGGGCAGGTCCTGTAAGCGCCACTCATGCCCCGTGCAGGGCGCCCCCTGCGGGTGGAGACCCAAGCCGGGTGGGGGCGTGTGTCTGTGTGTGAGTGCGTGTGTGTGTGTCTATGTGTGAGTCTGTGTGTATGTATGTGTGCGTGTGTCTGTCTCTATGTGTCTGTGTGTGAGTCTATGTCTGTGTCTGTGTCTCTGTGTGTGTGTGTGTGTGTGTGTGTGTGTGTGTGTGTGTGTGAAGGGAGGTGTGATGTCCTGAGGAGAAGCGCGCCAGGAGTGAAGTCCTGCCTGTCTGAAGGGGGAGGCCTGGCCCCTCCCTGAGACCCACCCCCCATATGAGAGACATCAAGAGCCTAAATCAATGAGGCAGGTGGACAGACGGACAAACAGATGGGCACCCCCTGAGCAGACGTGGGCGGCAACGCAGCCTGGTAGTTCTCAGGAAGGGAACACACCCCCAGTGTCAGCTCTCCGTCCCCCAAGCAGGGCCTGCTTGACACAAGCTTCCTTGGGGGAGGCGGGGGAGACGACCGCCTGCCTTGCAGTGACTCCCCCAGGGCCTGCATGGGGGCAGCGGTCAGGCACGGGCTTGGCCCCTCCGTCCCCGCCCCCCGCCACTCCTGCTCTGGACCTGCCTGCCGCAGCCTCACCCCCCCACAGGCTGTACGATGTGTGCCCTGGTCTCACCTCCCCCGAGTGCCCCTGCCTCATCTGAGCGGGGAGCAGTCCGGCCCCACGAGGCTGGAGGCAGAGAAAGCCTTCAGGTCGGAGTCTGGGCAGACGGGGAGGCTCAGTCCCCAGCCGTGAATGAACGAGTAAGTGAAGGTTCGCTTCCACCACAGCCGGGGGTGGGGGCGGGCAAGGGCTTTACCTCTAAGCAGTGGCCAGTAGGCCGGGGCTGGGGGCTGCAGCCCAAGTGAGAGACGTCGGCAGGATGCGCACAGGTGCTCACGACACCTGGGGCTCAGCCCCCGGGACGTCCCTGCCCACTGAGCGTACTGCCCTGCGTGCGAGGAGCGTGAAGCAGATCTGGACTCACACAGGTCACCTGGGGAGGCTTCTGTCCCTCCTACAGGAAGTGTAAGAGGCCCTCGGTGGTGGCTGTCTTTGATGCTCCCAGGAGCCAAGGGTAACTCGGGTTGGGGGGCAGGGGGTGATCCAAACTTGCAAATCGCTCAGGGCATTGGAATAAACCTTGACGCTCCTGGTGCCCATAGGCCCCTAAGAAAGCAATGCATTGGGCTGGGGTGTAGACGGGGACGGTGGACCCCCTTTGCACCTCCGCTGCCCGTCCCTCCAGGAGGCCATATGCCTCGGCTCTGAGACTGGGACCAAGTCCAAATCCCTGACACCCTGCCCGCCGCGCCGTCTGGACACCCCCAGGGCCGCCCACCTCCTCCAGCACCCCAAAGGCCAAAGGGGAGGGGAGAGGCCGGGGGCTTGTTCCAGATCTGACTCTCTGGTCTCGCTCCCAGCAAAGCCCCGGCCACAGAGTTGCGGGAGGACCAGGGCGCTGCAGGTCTGCCTCAGCTTCTCACCCCAGTGCCCCCAGGAGGCCGGTGGGCGACGGCACTGAGCTGGGCCACTCCCCCCATCCACGGGAGCGAAGGAGATGGAAGCCAAGGACAGGGGTACACCACGCTTTCCCACCACAGCAGGGCCTCCGCGTGTGCGTGTGCCAGGGGCCCCCAGCCTGGCCGGATGCTGCCTGGAGAGGCTGGACGATTTACTCCAGCTGCCGAATGCCTTGAATTGCTGTCGTTTTTTTTTCTTTTTTTAATGTTCCCTGAGAAGAAAGAGGCAGAAAGCCCTGCTCTGGAAGGTCCTGCCTCGGGAGGGACGGATGAGGCCATGGACAGAAGGCCAGCTGCCCTTCCCTCTCCCAGGCTCGTGCCTTCTCCCCGCAGAGGGCCTGCCCTGCCCACGACCGACCTGTGCGAATCTCCCGTCCACCAGGGCTCAGGCTAGGCCTCTCCCCTCCACCCCCAGGGCCTTCCCGCAGCTGGTCCCCCAGACACACCCCTGCGTCCACCAGCTCCGGAGGCCACAGCGGGCAGGAGGGATAGGGGCCACCACTGACTCTTCCTGAGAAAAGAAAGAAACAGGCTCTAAGGGGCTGCTCCAGCATCCCTGATCTGCCCCACGAGGCAGCGTGCATGTGGTTAGGAGGCGGCAGAGGCTGAAATCCCAGCGTCAGCAAGCACCGGCTGGCGGCCTTCGAGGGCTCCTGAGCAAGGGGCTTGGTCTCCTCACCTGTAACGTGGGGATGAAGCTGGTGTGTCCCTCAGGGGTTTACACGCTTAAATGGAGGCGGTAAATGCCGACTGTTACCCTGACAGGTTAAGGCAGCGCCACCAGGGTGATGGCAGCTGCCCAGGTACATCCGCGGGGCTCCAAACATGGGCCTTCCCAAGATCTAGTGTTTTCCCGAAGAAACTTCCGGACTTCCTGGGAAAGTGCAACCAGGAAGGCATTTCCACCACCCGCTGGAGCAGAGAGGGGAGACGGAAAGCCCGGCGCGAGCTGCTTCCCCGGCCCCAGCCCCAGGCTCTACACCTCACAGGTACTCAGAGGGGACCCCGATTCCCAGGCCGTGGAGAGCTCGGGGTACGAGCCCCCCTTGCTGGCTCTGAGGAGGAAGCAGGTAGCAGCAGGAAATGGGACCCAAAGGAGACCTCGGCTCCCGAGGCTCTGGGCGCAGGGCAGCCGGGGGCAGCCCCCGCCTGCCGCCGCCGCCAGCGCTCCCGGGGCCCACGCTGGCAGGGCTCTGGGGGGCGCAGAGCCAACCCCGAGCTCCCCTCCTCACCGTGTCCTTCTGCTGCTTCCAAAATAACTCTCTGCTCTCTGCCCAAGTTTGTTCTCCCATGTCTGAGGCGGGAAAAGAGGCCTGAGTTTCTAGAAATTGGGGACCACCCCTTTACCAAGGGGCTAGTCAGCACAGAGGGGCCCCTACAGTTCTGAGAGCCCCCAAGTCAGCAAATCCGTCTCAGTTTGGCTCCAGGAACTTGTCTTTTCCAACGTGGGGGCCGAGGGTTGGAAATTTCTCCCGCACTCCTGTCCCTTGTACCTTCCCAAGGGGCCCAGCGCCCTGCTCCTAAGGTCACACAGCCGTTAGGGTCCTTGCAGCCCCTCAGGGCGTGTCCCAGGGCAGAAAGGAGCCAGATGCCTCGGCCGTGCACACCTAGCTTTCCTTGTGCTGCACCGGAGAACCGGCTCTTTCCACGGAACTCGGCTTCTGGGGAGAAGCTGGACTCTCCAGACAGGAGTCACCTGGAAGTCCAGACTTTTCCTCTTGGAAGAGTCCTCACAGGTGCCAGGCTGGCCCATCTCTTCCAGGGAACCCTGTGAAAATGGTCACTTCCTCCATCGCCCCGCCCCCGTCCCCACCCCCGCCTGTCCCCATCAGGAACCCAAGAGCAGAATGGGCTCCAGGGAAGGTCATTTCCCTGAAGGTCAGTGGGAGGGGGCTTGATTAGTAAGGAAGGAGGGAGGGAGGGAGGGAGGGAAGAAAGAAGGAAGGGGGCTTCCCTGGTGGCGCAGTGGTTAAGAATCCGTCTGCCAAGGCAGGGGACACAGGTTTGAGCCCTGGTTTGGGAAGATCCCACATGCCGCAGAGCAACTAAGCCCCCTGCACCACAACTACTGAGCCTGCGCTCTAGAGCCTGTGTGCCACAACTACTGAGCCCGTGTGCCACAACTACTGAAGCCAGCACGCCTAGAGCCTGTGCTCCGCAACAGGGGAAGCCACCACGGTGAGAGGCCCACGCACCGCCACCGCAACGAAGAGTAGCCCCCGCTCGCCGCAGCTAGAGAGAGCCCACATGCAGCAACAAAGACGCAATGCAGCCAAAAATAGATAAATAATAAAATAAAGTAAGTAAATTTTTAAGAAGGAAGGGAGGAGGGAGGGAGGGAGGGAAGGGGGAGGGGAAGGAGTGAAGGGAAGGGAGGGGGAAGGGGGGTATGGGGAAGGGAGGGGAAGGGGGAGGGGGAATGGGGAGGGACGGGGAGGGAAGAAGGGGGGAAGGGGAGGGAGGGGGGAGGAAAGGCAGCCCAATGGGGCTCCAGAACTTAGACTCTGTCTCCCTAAGTCTGCGCCCGTCACAGGCATTTCTGTCACCCTTCCCGGGCCTCAGTGGGTCCTTTGCAGTGGAGGGTTGAGGAAAACAGCGCCCATGGTCAACGTTTTAAAGCAGACACAAGGCTTTGCCCCTTTGTCCCGTGGCTCCTCCTACCGCCCTTCCCAGTGAATGCTGTCGGCGTTTCCATTCTCAACATGAAAAAAGACAAACTTTGGAGCGAGTGAGTAGCGGCCAGAGGACGCACAGCCCATAAACCGAAGTGCTAAGACTGGAGCCCAGGGCTTCGGCAGGGCCTCCGTCGGGCACCCAGCACCGCGCCCGCCCTGCCTGCTGCCTGGTGGGCACGGTCCACGCGGAAGCCGTCGGGTCGAGCCCTCGGAAGGGGAGAGGCGGGGCTGGCTGGGCGGGCCGGGCGACTTTGCTCTGAGCCGGGCTTTCTTCTCCTCTGCCCGCCGCCCACCCACTGAGCCCGCAACGCCGCTGCTGGAGCCCAGAGGTTTCCTTTTTCTTTCGCCCGGGGCTGCTTCCTGCCTTTCTTTTGAACTGGGGTGTTGGCTCCCTGACACGCTCGCCCTCCTCCAGCGACCCCCCCACCGGGCCTGCCCCGTGATGGGCCAACTCCGCCCCCCACCCCGGCTCTGCTTCATAGAAAGGCTGGCACCCAGTCCCTAGGGGACCCTCCTCCTGGAGCGGCTCCCCGCTCTCCCCGGGGGAGGTCCTGCGCCAGGACAGGAGGCTCAGAGCCCATCTCCCCTGCGTCTCCGGCCCTGTTTCTCAACAAAATCTGTGCGCATTGTGGTCTGGAAATGTTCTGGCACGGGCTGAGGGTTAGAACTCAAACCCCGAGTTTGTGGGGTGGGGAGAAGCTCAGGCTCTTAGAATCTATTAGAAAAGGACACGGAGGCCTAGCCCGGAAAGGGCGGCCTCCGAGGTCCAGAATGAGAAGAGGCCCATGGATCTCCCAGACGCAGCCCGCAAGGCCGCCATCCTCCCTGGAGCCACATGTTTCTCTGCTTCTTCAGACGACAGGCCCTGCAGGGACCAGCCGCTGCGCTGGGGAGCGGGCTGGGGTATCCCACCCGTTGCTGCCTCACCCCCCTCAAAGCTCTGCGTCCGCACCGGCCAGGAGAAAACTAAAACCTCTCCAGGCCCCAGAGGGCTCCTCTCGGCTCCCCGCAGCCACTCTCTCCTCTCTCATCCCCCAACACACAGACGCGCCCATCCCGCACTTCCTCCTCCAGGAAGACCTCCCTGACTAACACTTCTTGGCCCCAGTCACCCTAATAACACCACCACTAACACTGGGCTCTTCCCAAGGGCCGGACACTGTGCCAAACCCTTTACAAACATCGTCTCAGTGAATTCAGACAACAGCCCTGTGAGGCAGGCATGAGCTCCATTTACAGATGAGGAAACTGGCCCAGGTCACCAGCTTGTGAGGACTGCGGTCCTGCTCTGCCGTCACCGGCACCTGTGCTGGGACCCCCGCTCTCCCCAGCGCCCTGCCTCCGTCTCATCACCCCCAGGCAGCGATGAGTAGGATGGAAACTACCCAGAATCTACACACACGCTGCGTCTGACCTTTCGTCGAGGTCAGCGGTCGTCACAGCAGCCTTACAGGGAGTAAGGTCCCAAGGAGGCAGTAAGCTGCCTGACGGCGGTTGCGGAGCGGGGACCCCCTTCGTCCCGGCGGCAGAAGGTGATGGAAATGGGTGCTGAGGGGTCAGTGCAAGCGAACGAGCCTCAGGCCTTCTACAAGCAGCTCGGCCCCCCACTCACTTCCTGTCTCTGCTCAACTCTGGGGGCAAAGGAGGGACTCAGAATACTACCCAGATTCTCCAAGTCAGGGACAGCCCTGGGTATCGCCAACAACACGTGTATATCTCTGTCCCCTCGCTGTGCGGACGTGGGACGGGATAGAGCGAGGGCCGCCCCACCTTCCGGGTGCCCCAGAGCCGGGGGTCCGTGTCTCCCAGGTGAGTTCCAGGGAGGACATCCAAACCCTCATGAGTCCCCACGAGCCTCACTGAGACCACGGGTTGGAGAGACGCCAAGGCCTGTGGGTGTTTGGCGTCGGTCCCTTCAACACAATCAGCCGGGCGTCCGACCCTGAGGGAGCGTCGTCTTTGCAGGTGAGGGCAGAGCAGAGACGCAGTGGGACCAAGAGAGCGGGGCAGCGGTGGGCAGCTCTTTGCACGGGCTGGGTGTCTCCTGGAGCCCCGAGTTCCCTGGTGCCCCCTACGGCTCCGTCTCTGGCACCTTCTGAAGGTCTTCAAGGGCGCCCTCTGACCGGCCGCCCCCTGTACATCCACGTGTTCTCATCTGACCTTTCACCTTCTCCTCCACGTCCTCCCACCCCATCCCCAGTGTTCACAGCTGGCTGGACCCCGAGCCCCATCCGGAGCAGCCAGGCACTGACTGAGGCCAGCACCCCGCGGTCGCCTCCCCTCGTCCCACCACAGCCTGTTCCCTTGGGCTCTGCGCTCACCCCGGGTGCCATTTCCTCCCGCGTGAGGGTTCAGGCACTGCTCGTATGTGTCACGCACTGTGCCGGGGAGTTTACATGACACGTCGCCTCACCTAGCCTGCCCACCACCCACTTGTCCCCACGTACAGACGAAGACCCCGAGGCTCAGAGGACTCGGGTGACTCCGTCAGGGGCAGAGCTAGGAGGGGCCAGGGCTTGGGTGGCCCAGACGAGAGGCCCTGCGGGCCCCAGCAGCCAATGAAAGTGTGGGCCGTCCTTGGCCGGAGCTGGGCCACTTGGGGCTGGACTGGCGTATCCTCACTTTGCTGAGGAGGGAAGGGGGCGGCCCTCACGCCCACCCTTCCACGGTGCGTTTGCGCCTGGGCCACTCTCCAGAGAGGCAGAGAAAGGAGGCCCACCGCCCTGCAGAGACACTCCACTCACCACCCAGACAAGACCCTGCGTGGCCAAGGGGGACCCTGCGTCTTCCCCTCCCTCCAACATTCCAGGGCCTGCTGCTAAGGTCCCCAGGCCACGTGGGACCCTCCCTCCTACCCTGGGATGCACAGGCTGAGTCCTGGGAGAGAGGGGCTTTCTCAGGCCCCAGGGAGACTCAGGGTCGGCTCAGAAAACCCCAAATGCAGACATGACAATGCCAGGGGAACAGCGACGAGACGGTGGGGGCAACCCTCCAGCAGCGTGGATTCTGACGGCGACACTGTCCTCTTTTCCCCAAGTCCTCCTGAGAAAGGATGGGTCTGGGGAAGGAGGTGGGACCAGTGAGCCCCTCAGCCTGGAAAAGGGAACTTTCTCCTGCTTCCCCAGAGAAAGGCTCCACAGAAGTCATTTCCAAATTCTTTTCAGCCACAGAACCCTGTCTTCAAATGAGCCAACGTCCTACCCGCTTCACCCACACACATGTAGAACGGCTGAAGGGGAGCTGCCCTGGTCCCATTTAGTTCAACAAATCCTTGCCTGACTCTACAAACGAGCTCCTGTTTCCTCAGAGCCCCCAGGCCCTGGAGCCCAAAGCCACAGAGCTCCGGGACCCCACCTCCAGGACAGATGGCCCAGACTCTCCTCCTCTGAGAAGAGGTCGTGGAGGCCCAGGCGGGGCTGAGCCAGGAAGCCTTCCTCTCCCCAGAGCAGGGGGGAGGCAGGTGGTCTGGAGTGTGCGCTCACTCCCTCCTCCCGCCCAGGTGGCCAGGCCAGAGCCCCCAGCCCTCAAGCCCCGAGGGGCAGCTGCCCCCAGTAGGGTCCACTTCACACACCATCTCACCCCAACTCAGACTCTAAAAACAGCTCTTTGGTTTTCAGCTTGGCACTGCCCACAAATTAGTGTCTCCAACACGGCCTCTTGGGACGTGACTTCAGGGAGGCCCCTGGGGAGCCAGAGGCCTCAGTGGAGGGAGATGGAGCCAGCAGGGACGTCTTGGAGGAGACGAGGGTGGCTTAGTCCCCTCTCCTGGCTTCTGGGACCCCCACCAAGGCCACCCAGCTCGAGTGACTGCTCTGCTCTCCTTGCCCCGGCTGGAGACAATCTTTCCCCCCACGGGGCCCCTCCCCTCTCCTCCACTGAGCCCCGGCCACCGTCCTGGGCGCTGCTCTGCAGGAGAAGAAACCGGCAAGAGGAGAAGGGGCGGCAGTCTGGGCCCCTCTGCTCAGGGCCCGGAGACCCACCTCTCACCTAGCCTGGGCTCGCGCCATTAGGCCCCGAGACAGGGGCCAGCTGGGAACCGATCAGGGAAGCCCGGCCTCACCACTCGCCTGGCCTTCAGCCTGGGACTGTTCTCCCCGCCACGGCCCCGCAGTCCAGGACAGGGCAGAAGATGCCTGGGCCTCAGGGCTCCAGCTGCGCAGGTGCCCTAGACTGAGGCCGGCCCGGCCAGCGCGCAGCCAGGCGGGCTCAGGGAGAAGCGCGTGGTACTCACAGGTAAGCCGTCAGGGGGTCCAGGTCCCCCGGCACCGCCGAGAGCCCGCGCTCAGAGCAGTCGGCCGACAGCATGATGCCGTCCTCGTGGCAGCGGCAGGGGGCCGGGCAGGCGGGCCTCGGGCCAGGCTGGGGGGCGCACGGGGAGGCGCAGAGTGCGGCGCAGAGCCAGAGGGCGCGGAGCCCGGGTGCGCTGGGCATCGCGGCGGCCGGGAGGGCGGCGGGCACCGGTGGCGCACAGTCAGAGAGGAGCAGGCATCGCTTCGCGGTCTTCACTCCTGGGTTTCACGGGTTGGGCTTGGCAGGGGAGGGCGGAGCCAGGGAACTTTCTCGCCTCTCGCTCCCCTTCCCTCCTTCCCTCCGAGCTGGCAGGAATTTCATCCAGGAAAGAAAAAAGCCAACAACCCGGAGAGCGGAGAGCGGGTCCTGCAGGCGTTTGGGCTGCGGGCTCAGGACCCCGTGCCAGAGCGGACAGCCTCGGGGCCACAGGGGATCGGAGGAGGGCCCCGGAAGCACCTTGTTTGTTCGAGGCCACCCACTTGGGGGGGGGAGCAGCCCCAGAAGTACAACTCGGGGTCACCCGCCGCATCCTGGCTCCTGGGGAGGGGAGCGAGGGGTTGTCGCGCCAGGTGGGCCGTGAAGGGCCGGAGCCGCGGGGCGGGTGGAGGTCGGGTGGCTACAGGAGGAGCCTTCCAGCCGAGCCCCAGGCCCCCCACTAGAGAAGGTGTGACGTCCACTCACAAAGCGTCTTGCACGCGGCCCCAGTCAGGTAGGAGCCCGGGAGCCCTGGACCCTGCTCCCGGGATGGAGCCAGGCGCCCGGCTGGGGGACGCGCCCACCTGGCGGTCCGGGCCGGCCTGAGTCGGCAGTCTGGCGCCACCTGGAGGCCAGTCCGGCAGCTGCAGCTCCACCAGCCTGAGGCTGGAAGGGCCAGGCGGGAGGCTTGAGGGCGAGAGACGGTGGCTGAAGCTGGGCTCATCCCGGCGCCGGGCCAAGCCCAGGGTGGAGTGAGAGCCGGCCGCGTCTCCTGACCTTACTCTCCCCACACTGTCCATCCTGAGTGTACAGCGGCAGCCTGAAAGCCTCAGCGCAGCCAGTGGCCCTTCATCCAGGACCGTCACCCCCCCAGGGCCACTCATCACCCCCTCCCATTCTCTGCTACTGCTCTCACCTCCCGGGACCCAGGGGCTGCACGGCTGGGCCAGGAAGGCGGAAACCAACCGTTGGCCTCTGGGGTGTGGGGCTCGGCCCTGACGTAGATGAGCCCCCAGGAAGGCCTGGGTGGTCCTTGTGCACGGAGGGCCGGAGAGACCACAGGGGTGCTTCCCACTCGGCCGTGTTCCCGGCCTCACTCCCCACTCGCTGCGGCCCTCCTGCTCCTTTGCAGCTCTGGTGCGGGGGCCCTGCTGCCCCCTCAGCATGGCGGGGCCCGGGCCCAGTGCGAGGCTCCAGCCCGCCGACTGGAGGGTCGTCATGGGCCAACCCCGACTCCTGGGAACGAGTGTGCAGAGGGTGTGACCCAGCCCAGGGAGGCCCAGGTGAGCGGGGAGGCTGCCCTGCTCCAGCTTCTGCTGCACAGGCCGCGAGGGCCCTCCTGACCTCTGACCCCTCGCCTTTCACGAGGCGCTCGGGGCGGCCAAGGAGAGCCCTGCCCCTCCCCGATTCAGGGTCTGACTCCTTTCGGGGCATCCTGCTCTGGTTTGTGCAGGCTTTCTGTGTCCCCCAGGCCCTCTACCGGGAGCAGTTGGGGCCCCGCCGCTGGCGCCAGCCGTCCAGGGCCTCCTGGTTGATGAGGGGACGGATGGGCCCTGGTGAGGCCGCGGGTGATGGTGTCGCCACGGTGAGCACTCCTGCCCTCCTTTCTGCTTCTCCTCCTGGTTTTCCCTCCCCAGACTCCCGCACTGTGGTGGAGCGAAGGAGGCAGAGAAAACCCAGCCGCTCTGGCCACGCAGCAGTGAGCCCCCCCACGCCTGCCGCCGGCGGCGGGAAATGGGAAGGCCGGGTTGTGGGGGGGGGTGGCCAGGGCCAGGTCGGTCCTGCTGTGCACAGGGCAGCGGCTGTGCCCCCTCGCCCCGAGTAACCCGCCCTGAAGCCAGGGCCGCCCCCCGGACACTAGAAACTAGATCTGAGGAACGGGGAAACTGGAGGGCGGGGCTGGGGGCTGCCCCGCGAAAGCCACCCACCAGGCCCCCCCAGCCCCGCTCCTGTTTCCCACCAGGCCCTGGCATGGATGGACAGAACGCACTCGGCCTCTGGCTTGACCACATCCCTTATTTCCCGACTCGGCCCCTTCACGGCATGGGGCCCGGCGGGCGTCGGGGAACAGACTCCCGAAAGACGACGTCAGGGCAGAGTGAGGAGGGGGCTGTGTCCGGACCCGCACCCCGAGCCGCGGGGCAGCGGGGTCTCTGCCTGCTCCTCCGGGGCCCCGTCCAGCGGCACCTGCAGTGGCTGAGCGGCGTGCCTAGCTTCTCCAAGCCCCAGGAGCAGCACGGGCCCGCGGCAGCCAGGAAGGGCAGCAGGGTCATGGTGGGGAGCTCCTGCCCGGCTCCCCACACGGCAGCTGCAGCCTCTGCACCGGCCCCTCCTTCCTGCTCCCCCTCTGGGCAAAGACGTTGGCACCGGTGCCTGGAGGGGCCGGGACTGCTCCGCGGAGCCCACCCCCAGCCCACGGCCCTAGCTTACACATGTGACGCTGAGGAGGGTGCAGGGCCAGCCTGCAGTGCTGCTCTCGGCCACCCAGCGCATGGTCACCGCGTCCGTGGCGACGGGCTGTGACTCCGTGGGCCAGACCGGGTCAGGGCTGCTCGGCCGGCCAGCCCATCCCCACCCAGGCCCCAGTCACACCACAGCCCCACCCCAACCCCCAGGCATCCCTCCCTCTGCCCCTGTTCCCTCACCTTCTTCCGGGAGTCTGGCAGGCACAGGGAGACCAGCACGCGAGCCCCGTGCTCCCACACCAGCTCCCAGAGCTCTGTGGGCCCCGGTCAGCATGACGTGATCGCGGCCAGAGGGCCCGCCCTGCAGAGCACAGGGTGTCCCCTGCGCGTCTCAGCTCTAGGACCCCCAGCCTCCCAGCCCCAGCCCCAGCCCCAGGAAGCACCAATGGCCCAAGGGCATGGTCCCACGGGGAAGAGCCAGGCTTCGGGCATCTCTCCAGCAGGGCCGTCCTCTGCCGGAGGGGACCGCCCGTGACAACAGCCATCTGCAGGACGAGGGTAAGGGTGAGGCTGCCGGAGGTCCCAGCCTGGCCGACGCCCAATGCCCCGCCCACCCGCAAGCCCACTGGCACTCACGGGAGGCCATGCCGTCCTGCCCACGGCCAGGAGAGGGCATCGCAGAGCCGGCCTGGTCCTTGAGGGCCTGGAGCGGAAGCTGGGGAGGGTGATGGGCAGAGGGGCACCACGAGACAGGCCACAGAAGTGGTGGCATGAGGGGACCCCGCGTCGTCGTGCCGCCCGGCCCGCAGCCACCTTGTGCTCCCCCAAGAAGCCAGCGTCGCCAGATCACGCCTGGGGAGGAAGCTCCGCACGGGGATGGGCTGCGGCCTGGGTGGGGCGCGGGGTGCAGGGCGCGTCGGGGGTGCCGGAGGCTGCCCAGCTCCCGCTCTTGGTCTCCTCGGCCCTGCGTGGACGGAGCTGGCAGCCTGTCGGTGGGAGGGACAGGGACCCTGCCCCCCACCGGGCCAGGTTCCCGGTGCTGCACGTACTCAGAGGTGCCAGGGAGCCCCTTCCAGGACCCTGCTCAGGAGGCAGCCGTGCAGGAAGATGTACTGGCTCTGGGGGGTGGGAAGGGAGGCGGTCGGCTGAGGGACCGTGGCCCAGCAGGGAGACTTCCAGGCCCTGACCAGCCAGACGGCCCGGGGCAGGGGAGGGGCTTTGGGGAGCCTTCCCGTGGGGTCCCTCTGCATCAGAGCTGGCAGGGGCCCTCCTACCTCCCACCCCCGGCACAAAGGGAAACAGAAGCCCCGATAGGAGGGTGAGTGTCCAAGTCCCTCCCCCGGGGTTCTTCCCTGGCCCCTGGGGACCCTGTGGCCCGGCCGTCTGCCCACCCCCTCCCAGAGTCTGCAGCCCACACGCCTTGCCCTCACCGGGGTCTGGATCATGAGGGGCCGGTGCAGGTGCAGCGAGCACACCGTGTGGAATACGTCCACTGTATCCTCCTCCCCCAGCTGCTGCAGCAGCCCTGACAGGGCCACAAAGGTGTCCGAGCGGCCCATGCCTGCACTGCAGGTCAGAGGGCCCAGGGCTGTGAAGCGGGGCCCTTCCCCAGCCCACCCCGCCACCCGCCACCTGCCCCGCCTGCCTGCACCAGGACGGGCCCCCCTCCTCTCCCGAACGGGGTCCACAAAGGCCAGCAGGGAGCTGGGGGTCTCGGGGATGCTGTGGTCTGGCCGGGTGGTGAACTGCAGCTGCTTCACTGTCCACTGCAGTTGCTGGGCAGCCCGGAGGCTGGGGGGCAGAGGAGCTGCTTCTCCGTCCCCTCCTAACCCACTGTCCTCTGCTCAGCCCTCATTCTGTCACCAGGTCTTGAGGGCGGGGTGGTGCCCCCCACACTGGGATGCTCCCCTCAGCTCCTCCAGCCTCCCGGGAAGTCTGCCTGCAGGGGTCCCAAGGGGGACGGGGGCACTGCTGCCCCAGAAGGACACAGCCTGGGATGGCGGATGGGGCCCAGGGGTCTGGGGTGAGCGGGGGCCCTGAGCCGGGTGCAGGGCAGGGCAGAAACCGTCCCTTCTCACCCAACTTCGGATGACCCTTAGCCTTCCCTGTGCTTCCCTACCCTCCCTAACCTCCAACCTCCTGGGCAAGGGGGAGGCCAGGGGCCCAGGAGGTGAGCTGACCTTCTAAGGAGTCACAACCCCTCGCTCGCGGGTACGCACGTGCTGCATCTGGAAGTCCCGCGCGGTCCACTCGTCCTCGGGCTCCTCGGCCAGGAGGTGGACGATGTGACCGTGGGTGACAGGGGTGGAGTCGGCTGGCCAGTGGTGCTCACGTAGCACCTAGGGCCAGAGGGATGTGGGCCCCCCCATCACTGCCACCCCTGCTGTATCAGCACCTCCCACCCACCTGTCTGTCTCCGCCACCCTGCTTGTCCGGAAGCCTCTCTCCCCCGGCCCGGCCTTAGCACCTCCACCCCCAGACCTCTGTGTGACCCCTGGGACTTCCAGGCAGCTGCCGGGCTCCTGTGCAAACTGCATGGCCTTACTTAGGACCACCTGGCCTGGCCTCTCCGCTCCAGCTGGAGGGGCTCAAAGGTGTTATCCCAGGGCCCCGCACGGAGCAGGGCACAGGCGTGTTTAAAGCAAGGACGCAGACTGGGCCTGGAGCAGGAGAGGGTGGTCTCGGTGAGAAACAGCAGAGGCAATGGAGGCGAGTCCAGCTGGGAGCCTGGGTTCCTGGTCTCCTTCCCTGCCCCATCCTGGGCGGCCTGGGGACCCCACCAACCCCCAGGCCTCACCTGGCCTCCCAGACCCACAGCTGGTCCTGTGGGGAGAGCCTGCCACCTGGTGGCCACCCCGGGGGCTGTGGCACGCTCACTCGCCCACTCTCCATGCCCACCGTCAGCATGACAACGATCCGGACCTGCTGCTCCCACGCCAGCTGCCAGAAGTCCTCCAGGGTCTTCTTCAGAAGCCCCTGGGTGGTGATGAACTCCTGTGGGCGGGTGTAGCCCTGGGGGCGGGCAGGATCACGTTAACTGGGGCCCCAGCCCACAGCCACGCATCCCACGGGTGATCTCTGGGAGTGAGGACTTCGTGTGCAGGTCGATACGTGTGCACACACGTGAACACACGTGCGCCAAGGACCCAAATCAGGAGGGTGACTTGGAGACAGCCCCACCTCGATGGGACGATGACAAGACACCGATGGCCCCGAAGTAGCCTCCCCAGGCCACCCCTTCACCACCCGACCCACACCACCTGCATTTCTCCCAGGGCTCCACTGCCCACCCAGCTCCCCGAGGCCAGCACTCAGTCCCTCCTCCAACAGCCCCATCTGCCTCTCCTGCCTCCACCCGATGACCCCGCCCCACTGTCCACATGCACCGCCCGGTTCTTCTCTGGGTCTGTCCAGCTGCAATGTCTGCCCCTCCTTCATCACTTATCAGGATTCTGCTCATCCTTCAAGAGACCAAATGCCCCCTCCTCCAGGAAGCCTTTCTTGATTCCTAGGTGGACTAAACGTTCCTTCTTCACGAGCTCTGAGCACCACACGTGTGCCCTTATTACAGCACCTGTCACGCCGCGTGGCAGGTGTCACACACACTCACACACACACACACACACACGCACACACACAACTCCTGCTCCTTTGAAGGTGGGAATCCGCGTAGCCCAGCCCTGCCTCCTGCGGTCCCAGCACAGCGACCAACACACAAGACACACAAGCTGGCGGTCTTCGTGGACGGCTAGGGCAGGACAGCGTGTCCTGCAAACCGGGCCCCTCCCGAGTGGACGCCGCAGCCAGCGCGCAGGCGGCTCTACCTGCTGGTGGATGAAGCTGGTGTTGACGTAATGGGAGTGAGGCTCTCCGTCCAGCGGGGTCAGCCTGACCCAGCAGCCGTCATCTGCAGACGCTAAAAGCCGCGCATTCAGGGCGGGCACACGCAGCGCCTCCTCCGGGCCGAGCTCCGGCCCGCACACCCCTGCCTGCCATGCTCACAGGGCAGCACGAGAGGGTAGCGGTTCTCCTGGTGTCGGCAGGGTGCTCGGCCTCCAGCCTAGGCTGCCCCTTGCCCACCTCCTTCAGCTCCTGCAGAGACGGGGGCCGAAGCAGACCCATGTCACCCCCACACCGGGGGCGGGGTCGTGCACAGCTGGGGCCCCCCAGAGCCTGGGGGTGGCAGAGGCCTCACCTCGAACTCCTGAAAGCCTGGTGGGCACGGGTGCTCTTGGCCTCGTAGCCCTGTCGGAAGCTGTGGGCAGGGATGGGCCAGTGGGTCCACCTGTGGGAAGAGGGTGTGCAGAGTCCTGCCCTGGGCGCCGGTAGGGGCCAGAGAGAGGGGGCAGGGCAAACAGGACCACACTCGGAGGAGGTGGGCATGAGTGTCTGAGGCCCCGACCCCGGGTCCTGAGGATGGCTCTGGGCACAGCTGCTCGCAGCGCCGCTCAGGGTGCGGCCGAGAGAAGGAAGAACAGTAGCGATATTGGGAAGACTGCGAAATCCAACGTCGGAGAGAAAGAAGGAGACGGAAGCGACTTGGCCCGCAACCGTCCAGATGGTCAGTCGGGGACCGAGAGGACGGGAGTCTGGAGGCAGAGGCTGAGGGCCTGGGAGGAGCCGGGGGCCCCTGGGAGCAGGGTGACGAGGGTGTGACAGCGGCTGAGGGCAGGCTCAGCTGGGGGGGCGAGGGACACAGTCCCGGGGAGACCCCGTCATCACCGAGCCTGTGGAGGGCGGGCCGCCTGCCCCGCCCCACAGGGGTCGCACACTCACCGCAGGTTGTAAGCCACCAGCTCCTGGGAGCACAGGTTCTTCTCCGACCTGCAGAGGGTGACGGGTGACGGGGCCTGGGAGGCAGCCTGGGGCTCCCCCAACACGCCGGCCCAGCCCTCCCCGCCGCTCACCTCCGCCCCTGCACTCGCCTCCAGCACAGCAGGCCTAGCAAGGCGCCAAGCGCAAGGCCACCGCCCGCTGCGACACCCACCGCTGCTGGGAGGGGCTCTGTGGACGGAGACGGAAGGGTGAGCTGGGCAGCCCCGACCTGACACCCCGTGAGACACACCAGCCTCCCCTGGGCCCGAGACCCCCTGGGTGGAGGGCGCAGTGACAGCCCTCACCCTGCAGAAGGAAGTCCCAGATGCCGAACCGAGGCCAGAGAAGGCTGCCGGGGGACCACCCTGGACGGGCACCGAGAACAGCCTGTGAGCCCTCCCTGCCCCCAGCTCCTGAGCAGGGCCCCCCCAACACCCTTGAGGACGAGAGGGCGGAGGCCTGGCCCCGCACCTTCTGGAGCTGCTCTGTCCAGTACGGTCGCCACGTGCCCCGGGCTACTCTACTGAGCCCTTGAACCGGCGCGGCTCCAATTTCAGATTTGCCACAGCATAAGCTACACACAGGATGTCAAAGTTTTACTGATTGAAAAGAAAAGGATGTAAAACCTCTCATTAATCATTTAAAAAACTCGATCACGTGTTGATACGATATTTTTAACATCTTGGTTTAAATAAAATGTGGCTGAGATTAATTGCACCTGTTTATTTTTCTCTCTTTAACATAGCAACTGGGAACCACAGATGTGGCTCTCACTTGTGGCCTGCCCTATGTTCCTACTGGTCAGCGCTGCTCCAGAACACGGTGGCCAACCGGGAGCAGCATGGCGGAGGGAAGCCTTGCGGGAGGGCAGAGCGATCACAGCAGCAGCAAACCGTTTCCTCAATGCCTGTCTTGCCCACTACCCCCAGCCCACCCAGGTCGGGGCTGCCACCAGGAGCACCTCCTTCGCTGGCTCTGGGGCTCCCAGCTCTGTGAGGCAGGACAGGTCCCCGCTGGTAGCTGAGCCTCAGAAGGGACCAATCCCCACCAATCCCCACCCCAGGACCCAGCTGGAGTCCTAGCTGGGTACCCACCTACCTGAGAAGGCTGAGAAGGAGATGAGGGGCTCAGAGCTGTACCTGGTAAAGGCTGCAACACTGAACCTGTCACAGAGGGGCAGGACCTTCCATTGCGGGGCGGGAGGGGGGGCGGTGGCAGGCAAAGAGGGCCGCGCCCCTCCCAGGAAACTGAGTCATCTGAGACTTCAGAGCGAACTCCACCCTCTCCCGGCTTCTCTCCTGCCTCCACTGCCCTATTCTGAGAGCAAGAAGCCCTAGAAACAGGCGCCTGGTATCCTCAGTGTAGCCCTAGCAAAGTGAAAGAGAATCCATCCCCTGCTTTGCTGAGAAAAGAACCACGTGGCAGGTGGGCATTCCCCTTTTTGCCTTGCCTGCCAGGAAGCTCAGTCAGAATAGCTCTACTGACCCTCCTGGACCAGCACATGCTCTCTCTCTCTATGAATCAGTCCAGCTCTTCTGTTCACACAGGTGTAAACAACCCATCAATGAAACTCTCAGTGTCTCCCCCTCCCTTCAGCCTTGGCCCTCACCGATAGTGGGAACTCGGCCTGAGCTGCCCATTACAAACGTCCTGGGTCTGGCCACAGTCCTCTGTTCCCACAGGCACCATCCAGGACGTCGGCACGGCCCAGGGCCCCGGGTAGAAGGGGCTGGGGAGCAGGGCGGCCAGGTAGGCGTCACGTCCCCCGTAGTGGTGGTCGTACCAGGTGTGGTTGATGGCGTCACAGGGAGGCCGTGCCGCTAGGAGAGGAACGGGGAGGGGGCGGGGCAGGTGGGCAGTGGGGTGGGGGCTCTCCCCGCCAGAGGGGCTTGTTCTAGACGTGCCCGCCCCCGTTAGTATACCAGGCCCTTCCGCCAGAACGTCCCAGTCCCCCTTCCTGCGCCAAGACTCCCGCCGGCCTCAGACATTTCAGCTCACCCGTGTCAGCGCCTGGGCCCCTTGCCACCCTGCCAGGCAGTAGCCAGGGTCCCTCACCCGCCTGGGCCGGGACTCACGCGGCACGTTAGCGGTGGCGATGACGCCATAGCTCTGGATCTGCCCGTCGTCCTCGCCAAACATGCCCCGGGGTATCAGCGCGTCCATCCCCATCTCAGGCTCCAGCTGGGGGCCTCGGCCAGCTCGGGGGTGTGGGGTGCCAGGCTGGGGGCGGAGGGGGAGAGTGAGGCCCTGACAGTAGTCCCCAAGGGCAGGGTCATGCCTGCAATGGCAGCTGACTGGACGCACAGAATCCAAACTGGGCTGGGTGCTGGGCACAAGCCCCGCAGGGGGTGTCAAACGAGTGTGGCGTTGGGTCAGGGTCGGGGCCGGGGCTGGGGGCGATGGGGGAGGAAGACTGAGGGAGCAGAGCCTGAGGCCAAGGGGGCGCCTACCCTCGGCAGCAGTGGCACACACCACGGTGACTTCCCGGCCCCACAGGCCGTTCCTGCCCTGCACGGAGAGGCTGAGGCGGTAAGACGTGGCGGGCTCCAGGCGGGACAGCAAGAGGGCATCCCCAGAGGTGTTGGCCTGGAAGACGAGGTGGGCGTCCCCTCCTGCTGCCAGCTGCTCCGTCACCACCGGACACATGTCCACGTCCCCCTTGGGCACCATCCAGGCCAGGGCCAGGCGGGCGACCTTGGGCTGGCACTGCACGTCCTCCACTGGGTCGGGCTCTGCGGGTTCAAGGGTTCCACATCGCGTGGGAGTCAGCGCAGCCCAAGAGGTGGTCAAAGTCAGAGGCGCAGAGGGACCGGGCATTTCTGTCCCTGGAAAGGGGCAGCGGCCACAGGGAGAAATAAGGTCTCCTCGGGACCTGACGCCCATCTGGAGAGCGAGGGGCATCCCAAGGGCGGGTGGGCACGGCACACACCCAGACGAGCAGGGCTGGGACAGGATGGGCAGCGCTCAGGGTGCTCTGCTCCCCCTGACAGACACCGACGTACCCACGGGCAGCAGCACCAGGTGCGTGGAGGCCTGGAGCGGCCCCGCCGGGCAGAGCACGGACAGGGAGAGGTTGAGTCCAGGTGTGCGCGGCACACTCCGTGCCCCAGGCGGCCGCTGGCCCAGGCCAGGCTGACCACAGCACTGCCCGCCTGCATGGACACCAGCAGCTTGGTGGGCACCAGTGGGGCTGTGGGGAGGAGAGCAGGACGCCTGTGACCCCACGCAGGGCCCTCGGGGTGCAGGTGGGACGGGCGACTGGGGGGCAGCAGTGCCACCGAGGGAGGGAGCAGGGGTCCAGGGACGGCCCTGCCGCTGCTCCTCCCCTGGCCGTTCCAATGCCACTCACAGGCCCAGCCGGAGGCGCCGGCTGTCGCCACACGGAGGGGCCCGGCCTGTGCGACCACCTGCACCTGTACTCAGTGCCCGGAGTCAGAGCTGAGAGACTGGCACCATCCACCTGGGCCCCCACGGGGCTGGAGCCCACCGGGACGCCTGCCTGGTACAGGGTCCCCCGGTAGCCGTCCCGGCCCCACGGCGTGTGGACCCAGGATGCCCGGGGCTGGGGGGGTCCTTCACTGGCCACACTTACCAGAGGGGGGGCGAGGGGGGCTGCGGGGACAACAGGGTCAGGGGGAGAGAAGGGAGGTGTCATGGCCTGAACTGTGTCCCCCCAAATTCAAGTTGAAGTCCAGACCCTCAGGACCTCATAGCGTGACTGTATTTGGAGATTCGGTCCCTAAAGAGGTGAGGAAGGTAAAAGGTCATCGGTGCGGGCCCTGACCCAGAGGGGCTGGAACGCAGACACTGAGGGACAGCCGTCCACTCGCCGAGGACTCTGCCAGCCTGGGTCTCAGACCTGTGGCCACGGAACTGGGGACGCCTCCCCCGTGCGGGGACTGGGGACTTGCTGAGGGCAGCTCTAGTGCGGGGTGAAGAGCACAGCCCCGATCATGGCTCCTTCCTCCCGAAAGGGCCCCACTTGGCCCTCCACCCTTGGCCCAGTTGCGAAACACCGGTTCAGGAGACCAGTGAGAGGAGATTCTACCCGTGGGGAGGCAGACCGCCTCCCGACTTCCCCAGACAGCAGAGCACAAGCCCCGGCCATGCTGAGCGAGCGCATCGATCACCGCTCTCCCAGCCAGACGGGGCGGCCAGGGGGTTACACGCAGAGCCTTTTCCGGGCCCAGCCCCAGCTCTGACAGCCCCCCGAGTGGGTGGATAGGTTAAAGGGCAGGTAGTGTCTGGGGTCCAGGCAGGGCCCCTCCACCCTCCCCTTGGGCCCAGGGCCTGGGGTCACCTGGTGGACCCCTCCTTTGTAAACTGAGGCTCAAAGAGGCACAGGCCCGATCTGGGTCTGAGCCAGTCAGAGCCCCTGGCCGGAGCTTTCCCACCCCTCCCAGGCCGGTCCGAGGTCTCAGGGTCCTGGGAGGGGTAGGAGGGCAGGGCGGGCAGTGGGGGCCACCATACTGGAGAAGGATGACGCTGGGCAAGGAGACCCCGCTGTTGCCCGGCTCCACCGAGCAGGCCTCGGGCCTCTGGGAGGGGCTTCCTGGCCCAGCCTCCCGGCTCTGGGCCTCCGGGCCTCACCGTGTGACCCGTCCTGTACTTCAGGAACTGTGACCCTTCCTGGGGCCCCCCAACCCCCCCTTCTTTCTGGGGTTGTTACGTGGCCAGGAGCGTGGACCCTGGGCCACACGGCCCGCACGTGAACCCCGACGCCCCACTGAGGACTGAGAGCCTGCCCTGTGTTTGGCTTCCTCCTCCGTGAGACGGAGGCCTCCTGGATGTTGTTTAAGTGAGGGAACACTGAGCAAGGGGCCCGGGGGGCCTGGCAGCCAGTCTTCTGGTCCACCCAGTCCCCACCTCCCCGCCGCTGGTCATTAGAGAGCTCGAGGGCCCAGCCCATGTCACCGCCCGGGAGCAAAGCCCAGGTTCTGCCTGCTTTCCTGGTGCCAGAAGGGCCAGGCCCCGGGGGCTCTCGGCCAGGGCAAGGGGTGTCCTGGTGCCCGAGGGAGCAACCGTAGTCAGCCCAGCGGCCTGCTCACGGACCACAGGGAGGTCAGGGCGCCGTGCAGCCCCTGGGACCCACTGAGCAAGGGTGGCCTGTGAGGCAGGGCCATGTGGAGGGCACTCACGTGTCCAGCCTGTGGCACTGGTGCCGCTGCTCTTGTCCAGCCCCTGCAGGGTGGACAGCCACGCCAGGAACTCGGTGCCCGGAGCCGGCTGGGCCCAGGAGAAGTCTGTGCCTCGGGGGCCAGGGTCTCCTCACCCTCCAGAGCCAGGGGGCTCAGGCGGTACAGCCACAGGAGGAAGCCGTCCCTGCCCCCGACGGGGGTGGGGGGTGCTGCAGACAGCCCGCAGGGCAGGGGGCTGGGCGGCCAGGCCCAGGCTCAGGTTGGCGGGAGGCGCAGGGACTGCGGGACAGGAAGAAACGGATTTGGAACAACCCAGCGCCCACCCCTCCTGCTGCGTCGTCTGCTCCCTGCTCGCTGGCCTCCAGGCACAGCTAGCCACCAGGCTCCAGCCCGCTCCTTCCTTCCCTCCCAGGAAAACCTCTTGGATGACACGGTCTCCGCCCTGATGCCTGCGCCCCACCTGCTTCCCAGACCATCAGCTCCTGGAGGATGACGTCTGGTCCACCTGGTCCCCACCAGCACCCAGCGCCTGTGCCTCGCACCCGGGACACGGGGCTCCAGCTCAGCCACTGACGTTTGGCCCCCACCTCCCAATCTCTCTCTGTCTCTCTTCCTCTCTCTCCCTCTCTCTCTCTTTCTCTCCCCAACCTGAGGGCCTGGGTCCACACTTGCCCCTTGCTAAGGCCCCTCTCTGCTCACCCTACTCAGACACACACGCTTCTCGGCCCACCTCCTTCCTCTGGGAACCCTTCCCTGACTCTTTAAGGTGGCCCTTCTGTAAGCCCTGAAGAATTAGCCGGAACCACATACAATTCCCCACAGTCCTCAGTTGTAACCCGTGAGAACAGAGCTTCACGTGCTTCAGATACACCGTGAGTATTCTCTGTGCATCTAGCTTACGCTCTGATGTATAAACCAACACGCGTCACTTCAACAGACACATAAACCGTCTGTTTACTCGGCAGCCTTCCTTTCTAGATGGTCTTCTTCATAACCGTTAGCTTTAGCGCCTAACCCCATACCTAGGAATGGGAGGCATTCATTAAATATTTGTTGGAAGGGTGGATGGATGGATGGCCGACCAGATGGCAGGAGGTGGAGAATGCTTGCAAACAGATTCACGAGCGGCCCCACCTTGGATGGACGCACGGCTTCTGAGCCAGGAACACGGCACACAGAGGGCGGCGTGTGAAGGACATTGGTCCCCACCGCCACCGCCCAGGATGGCCCCCCAGGGCCCACAGCCGGGAACTCACGGGGGCAGGCGCTGGCCCTCTGCCCACGCCCACACCCACATGGTGTAGCAGGAGCCAGGCACGGGGCCCCTCAGCGTCAGGCCGGAAGTATCGGGGCCCAAGGCGACAAGACCGCCCAGAGAGCTCTGGCTGCCCTCCTGGCACCAGCTGACCCTGTAGGCTTCCCGCTGCCCTGGTGCTGGGGCCCAGCCAACGGTCAAGTCAGAGGGGCTGCCCCCTGCCAATGACCTCCGGTAACTGTGGTGCCAGGGGCCCTGGAGAGAGGAGCGGCTTGGTAAGGGGGCCCTGCAGTATCTGTGGGGCTGTGATGTCCCCACCCAGATCTCCACCCCGAGGCAAAGCCCCCCAGCCCTAGACCAGGGTCCGCGGTGGCTGGCACTCACCTGTGTGACTTATGGTGCTCAGGGGGTGTTGCCTGGAGAGGGGACAGTGTCCACTGTCCCCTGAGTGGGCCCCAGGTCCCTGGAGAGTGACCTGGGTGGCACCAGGTGGCCCAGTGATGTTTCTGAGGAGGCTGGGGGCTCCCTGGGTGTAGGGCAGTACCTGGGTCCCAGGATCCCTGCCGGCCTCCAGCCTGTCCAGGGGCAGCTCAGTACCATTGCCTTTCCGGCGCTGGGCTGCAGCATCTGGAGGGGGTGTGGTCCCTGGAGAGTGAGGACTCACACGTCTCCTGATGCAGGTGCCCCTGGGCAGGACCCCAGCCTGTACCCCGCCAGTGCAGACTCCCCTCCAGCCAGGCACTGGCCTGGGTCTAGGCGTCATAGGGCCCGGCCAGAACCCTCAGCTCTAGAGCATAGTGTCCAGCGGGCAGGGGCCCCGGGAACGTGGCATTAAGGGCCCGGGGCCCAGCGTGATGGTCTTCTCCACCGGTCCACTTAGCCTGAGCAGGTAGCCATCCCGGGCCCCCGGCCCTGCCTTCCAGGTGGCCCAGAGCTCTGGGGGCCGGGGAGCGAGTACCAGGTCCAGGGGGACTGAGGGATCTGTGGGGAAGGGAGACACACGTGCAGAAGGTCCTGGACCCCCGTGTCAGCTTCTTCCCGCACGCCCTGGACCAGGCCTCATCCAGGCGCTGGCGGTGACCCTGAGCCATATTCCGGGTGAGTCCTGGGACCCGGCCGAGGACGTGGTGGCAAACGATAACACATCCGGTGCCAGGCCTCACACTCCTCACGAGGCTGCCATCTTCATCCTGCTTTGAGATACAGCGGCTGAAGCACAGAGAGGGTCAGCACTTTGCCCGAGACCCACAGCCAGCGAGTGGCAGCGAGACAGCACTTCCCTGAGCAAAAGTGCAGCAAAGTCCCCGCGGGCTCAGCCCAGCTGGACACTCCTAAGCCTCGGGACCTGGTCCTCCTCTCTCTGAACCCCGATGCCTCCACCGTACGGAGATAACACAACTTAAGGGGTTGTTCTGGGGGGTAAACGAGGTGATACACAGAAGTGCCTGGCACAGGGCTGGCACGTGGATGCTACCAGTGCCGATAAGTGTCACCACCGTCATCGTCTGTGGTGGGGGCGGGTGGACTCCTGCCACCCCCTCCAGGCAGGCCTCACCCCTTCCCTGCAGGACTCCTGGAAGCCCACCCCACCAGCTGGCTCCTGCCTGCTTGACTGAAGAGCCTCTGCAGCAACCCCTTACCCGCCCAGCACGCACGGGTCCACTCGGTGGCGTTGGGCCCCGCCGCCGGATGGGGCCCGGCAACAGTGCTGAGTGTCAGCTCATAGGGGGCTCCCGGAGAGAGGCGAGCGAAGGTGTGACTGGAGATGCCCCGTGTGACCCCCGCTGTCAGGTTGGAGCCGCCAAGGAGGTCTGTGAGCATGAGACGCAGCCCGGCGGCGACCCCAGAGTCATTCCAGGAGGCCTGCAGGGCGCTGGCACCTGGCGCACGCAGTGTCAGCTGAGCTGGAGGCACAGGCGCTGGAGAAAGGGTGGGGAGAGCACAGCCGGGCTGGAGAGAGGGCCCGACGCGGGGCCCGGGCACCGCCCCAGCAGCAGCAGCCCAGGAGCCCAGTCACGGGACGCGGCTCTGGACGGCCCCCCACTCCCAGACCGGCCGCCCCCGGGGCCTTGCCGAGCGCTGGCCTTACCTGTCCACTGATAGATGCTGGGCTTCGCTTGGAGGTCGGCAACCCAGGTGGGAACCTCCAGAGTGTGCTCGCTGCCGGGTAAGAGGTCACTAGAATTGTCGGACAGGGTGCCCGGGGACGCGGACACATTGTGAGCCAATGTCTGCGACTCCAGGTGGTAGAAGAGAATCTGGTAGAAGAGAATCTGGTAGCCATTCTGCCCCCCGGGGGCAGCGCCCCGCAAGGCCTCCAGGTGGGACGGGCTCCCCAAGCTACGGAGCTGCAGGTCCTGGACCGTCAACAGGGCTGCATCAGAGGCAGAGAGAGGCACCAAGTTCAGGGCCGGGGCATCACCTCTGCTTCTAGTGCCCCTGAGGAGTCACTGCGGCAGGCGTGGTCCTCAGAGACCTCACCGTCTCTGGCCGCTCTGCCCCTGCCAACCCTCCAGGGCAGCCGCATCCTGCTCGGCCCCTCCCCTGCCCGCAGGCCATGCACCTGTGTGGGCAGCGGGATGACAGTGGCGTTCTGCCCTCAGGGCCGCAGGGCTGTCACCTCCAGCTGATAGCAACTTCCCGGCACCAGGTCCTGGAACTCAAAGCTGGACGCGTTGGTGTGGGCCCGGAGTGGCTGCTCTTCCTGGGACCCCAGCGGGGTCAGGTGGCTGAGGCAGAGGGTGTGGCTGGCAGACCTCCCCTGGACCCTGACATTCACCCTCAGAGGCGGTCCGGGGGAGAAGGGCTGGGTCAGAGTCTCCCAACACCTTCTGCCCCAGAGGAGGAGGAGAGGCGGGAAGGGCCAGAGCAGAGGCGGGGTCTGGGCAGAGAAACAGCCTTGCCCAGCTCCCTCCCCACGGAAGGCACCTACCTCCACTCTCCCCGAGCGGACCCCCTTCCAGGGAGGGGCACTTGTCTTCCTGTAGGGAGGGGGCGAGGGTGTGGGAAGGGATGGGCAGAGGCTCTGGGCTCCAGCCAGGACCAGAGAAAAGGCTGTCCTCTCGTCTGGCTTCCGCAGACGTGGCCGAAGGGCATCACCGCAGGACACCGAGGTGCAGAGGCCCTGGGACCAGGAGCAGACTGTCCTGCTGTCCCGTCAGGGGGGTGGGAAGGAGCCTCCCCTGCCCTGCTTAATGCAGCCCAGCCACGGCGCCACGGGGCGGGGGGAGGCCTGGATGCCCTGGAGAGCAGGGGCACACCTCACCTCGGCCAGGAAGCCTGGGAGCCACAGGAGGACCGCGCACGGGAATGGGGGCCCCATCCCGGCCGAGTCTGCAGGGAGAGCTGGGCGGTAGCAGGAGGAGCCCATCCCCACCCGCCCCTTGGTCAGCGGGCGGAGAGCGAGGCGCTCCCTCCCCAGCCCAGACCCTGTGCCAGCAGGGCCCTGTCAGGGGCACAGGGCTGCGGCCCCCAGGCTGCAGGCAAGCTCATCTCCCCCTGCACCCCCAGCTCCACCCTCTTCCAGCTGTTGGCTTTCCAGGCAGGAAACTGTCCCTCGAGACCCAGACCCAGAGGAGAGACGGCCTTGCGGGTGGGCAGAGACAGCTTGGTCCCCGACGCCACGCCCCCCAGGAGAGGAGGGGGTGTCTGACCCTGCACGCGCAGAGGTGGACCGGGCCTTTGTGTTCCTGTGCAGAGGGGTCCTGGTGACGTGGTGGGGGTGTGTGTGGCTGGGTGCTGGGTGGATGGACCAGCTATGCGTGTGCGTCGCTTGTGGACATACACAGGCGCGCGTCTGTCCCAAAAGCCTTGAGTCCCAGTGATGGTAGGTCCAGAAGAGCCCTCTGGTTTCACACCCTTGCCCCCCAGATAAGGAAGAAATATCCAGGGAGGGAAGAGCCCAGGCCCCAGCGTGAGGAGGGGAGCTGGGCTTGAACCTGGGACCTCCAGCTCCTGCTCCAGGCCCCCTAGGATGCGTGCTTGCCTCCCCCCCCCCGCCCCGCCCCCGCCCCCGCCCCACCCCCTCTACCTAGACCCCGCCCCACCCCGCCCCCTCTACCTAGACCCCGCCCCCTCCCCTCCCGCCCCCACCTGGCCGCAGGCCTGCGAAGGCCCCGGGCAGCCTCCTGGAGGTCAGGCCCCCCACCTCCTGGAGCCAACAACTCACCTGGAAGCACTCCCCCGGAGCCGCCACCCCAAGGCAGCTGACGCGGGGAAAGGAGGAAAGGGAGATGGAGGAAAGGAAGCAGCTCTGGGCCCCGGAGCAGGCTCGAAGGTGGGGAGGCGGACGCCCAGCAAACAGGCAGGTAGGTACATAAAGTCTGAACGGCTAACTGGCTTCCTGAGGACCCTTCTCTCAGGCTGTCTGGCAGGGAGTGCGGGCCTGCACAGGGACCAGCCCCGGCCAGAGCCGTGGGCTACCTGCCCGTCCCCGCTCTGCCCAGCCCCAAACCTCAGGGCCGCCCACCGGCCTCTGGATGGGGGCCTGGAAACTCAGCACTGCAGCCTCATCAGATTTTCCAGGCCGCGCGCGCGCACGTGTGTGTGCGTGCGCGCGCACGCGAGTGCACATGCGCTCTTTCAAAAGGGCTGGGGGTGGGGAACAACTAGGGAAACTGATCTGGGGCCAGTCAGGCCAAGAGGAGGGGGACACGCTGCACCGTTGGCCCTCCCCCTCACCTGGGCACCTCACTTTGGTGAACCTGCAGAGGCTGGAGACGTGGGGTGGAAACACGCTAATTTGGAATCTAAGTAGAAGAGGCACAGCAGGGCACGGCTTTAGGGAAGGGGTGACGTCTCAGACTGTTCCCAAGACTCCCCAGAAAAGGGGGTCCCACAGCTAGTCCTATGGACGGGGCCTGGCTGAGGCACCTGGCCATAGGGGCACATCTGTCAACCCCCAGCCAGACTGGGGCGGCCTTGGGCTGGGGGGCAGGGGCAGCCTGGAGAGGGTGCAGGAAGGTCCTGACGGTAGAAGCGGTCTCCCCAACCCAAGACTCTCCTTTCAGCCAAGAAGCACCACAAGGGCTGTGTCTCCTCCCAGCAACCCCTCCCACAGACAAAGCCACATCCTCCACCTGGAGAGCCCTGAGCACCTTACCGATGCCTTCTGGAGAGAGCCAGCCAGAGGCAGCGGCGGACAGGGGACAGGTCCAGGCCTCCTGGCTCCCGCGTGCGAACCAGCCCGTCTCCCCCCTGCTGCCCGGCAGCCCTCCCTCTTCTGGCGCCCCTTCCGCTCCCACCGCTGAAGGCCGGCCTTGGGCATCTCCCACGCCCCGGCAAAGGTCCCCAGGGAGGGGATAGGCCTGGGTCCGTCTGACCAGGTTGTTGCGTGGGGCGAGGGGGTGTGCGTGCCGGCAGCCTGGCCATGTATGTGGCCTGACAGTGTACGCAGGCAACACTCGTGAGCCACGAGGGTGCACACACCTGCCCGGGTGCACGTGCGCGTGTGGCATCCAGGGACATCAAGGCGGCAGGCGCCGGGTAGGGCGGGAGCAGGAAGGTCTCTGGAGAGAAAGGCCACGTTGGGGAACACATGTCCATTTCGCTGGCTCTGGGCTTGGGAGGGAGAGAACTCTGTTCTGTCCTGAAGTCCTCCTACAGGGGCCTGAGTTCCAGCAAAGAACAGGGCTCTTCCCGGGAGTCCCAGGGTGGCTGGGCCAGCCTACACGCGGGTCCTTCAGCCAGGGGCTTGAAAAGTATGGAAAGTCCCCTGCACCAGCCGGCACCCAGAGGTGTCAGGAAACTGGGTCGGGTGGGGGCTGGGTGTCTGGGGGGCACCCAGAGCCACTCCCACCAGCCCTCCCAGCCGGGCTCTCTGCAGCGTCCTCCGAGCGGATCCCAGCTCTCTAGGTCTCTGTCTCCCCTACACAGCCAGGGACACGCGGAATGGAAGCCGCCTGGGCTGGCCCAGGATCTGAGGGCTGTTCGTGGGGTGCCGGGATCAGGGCTTCTCCAGAGAGGAGCGGAGAGGAAGGCGGGGAGGGGAGCAGGACGTGGCCGGGTGCAGAGCCCCCGCAGCTGGCCCAGTCCCCGAGACCCCTGCCTCGGGGCTTTTATCGGTGGCAGCCTTTGACCCCGGGGCGAGCAGGTGCGGCAGGAACAAGTGCCTGTGGGAATTCCCGGTACACCGGCCCCTCTGGGGGGCTCCGGACCCTGGGGCTCACAGCTCTGGGACTGGGGAGCGGCTGCAGAGGAACAGTGCGGCCCAGTGCGTGAAGGCCAGGTGGGGAAAGGGAGCAGTGAGGAGGGGGACAGTTCCGGCGCCCTTGGCCCTCCCGGAGCCGCTTCTCCAGCTGACAGCTCTGAGCGCCCGGTTCCACCTTCTCACCGATGTGGGAGGGGCGATCTTCGGCCCCTGGTGGTGGGGGGGGGGCGGCAATCCTGCGAAGGAGCCCGAGCCTCAGGGAGGAGCAGTAACTCTCCAGTCTCAGCAAGGGCTCAGCAGGGTCTTCCTGGCTTCCTGCACCCCAGAACCCAGCTCTGGATGCAAGTCAGCAGTTGGAGTGAGCCACCCGAGAGCTGTTGGGGGCAGGCTCACGCCAGGAGCGGGGGTGGGGGGGGCTCGGGGACAGGAGTCACTCCTGGGGCATACAGGCCTTCACGTGCTCCCAGCAGCCTGGATGGGGCAGAGTCCACCCCAGACAAGGCACAGCGGGACCCCCGGCCCCCAGGCCAGGCTGCGGGGCTGTTGCAGGGCTCTGTCCTCTCTGAGGCCTGTGGCGGTGCCGCCCCCCGCCCCGCAGGTGTGTTTGCACCTCCAAAGATGTCCAGGCGTTTCTGAGCGGAAAGGGGCGAGGGGTGGGCAGGAGGCAAGGTGACTATCCACCTACCCCAAACACACCTAAAGGGAGCTGAGAGACCCTCGGGGTCTTGCTTAACGCCCAACCACTACCCGCCCCCCACCCCCCTTCCCCATTTCCTGGCCCCCAGCTTCCTTGCTCTCCACCCAAGAGCTCAACCTCCGGCTTCTCAAACCTTGGAGGGAGGCGTGCTCACAGCCAGAGGGCTCAGACCCTAAGAGCCTGGGGGCGCAGGCAGAGCAGTTTGGGGAGAGCTTCACCCGCTTCCTCCTCCCCACGCCTGCGGTACCCTAGCTTCCTGTTCTCGATAACAATCAACAGCTTGCCCCAGAGTGGGTGGCCCTCTTTCCAATCCCCTCCTGCCCCCCTTTTGATCCCCAGGCCCCCGCCATCCACTAGTGGAAACACGGGTGGGGTTGAGGGCCAGTTGAGGCGGAGGTCACACCCCACAGGTCCACCCAGGCTCCTGCCCCCTCCTCCCCGTCTGGGCACCAGAGCCGAGTGCTTCCTCAGCTCTGGACCTCCCGAGCCCCAGAGGGCCATCCTGTTCTCCACCTGGAGGCCAGCCCTTCCCCAGCGCCCCCTCCTGCGTGCCCACCGCCGGGCCTGTTGTACGTCATGCGTTTTTGCTGTCACCCTTTGATGGATGGCTGAATCAGAGAAGTGGGTGGAAGGGGAAGGATGGGATTGTGGGCGCCGGGAGCAGAGGGTGTGGGGACTGTTTCAAGGTGACAGGAGCCGAGCAGGGAGCCAACAGGAGGCCCGCTGGTGAGGCAGAGGTGGGCCATTGGGGTCTTGGACTTGGGCACCCCCCTTCCAGGCCCAGGCTTCAGGCGCCCCAGCGGCAAAGAAGACACAGGGGGGGTCCCCTGGTGTGAGAGCCAGAGGCTGTCCGCTCTCCATGGGTCTCTGAGTAGACGTCAGGGCTCTGGGAGGAGGCCTGGGGGGGCCTGGGGACGGGAAAAGCCCCGAGACCCTCCTACCCTCCAAGCTGTCTTCACTACCGACTCCCAGGGCAGCTGGCCTGGCTCAGGCCAGAGGCGGCCGGGTGCCGGGGTGCGGCTCAGGGCCTGGGATGACCCTTGAGCCTGGCCCCTCGGGAAGCAAGAACTCCTGCCTCCCCTTGTCCCACCCAGTCTGTGCCCACTTCTGTTTGTGCCTGGCATGATTCCCGCGGCTTGAAGGGGCGAGGGCTTCCAGGCGAGGCTCCGAGGCAGAAGCAAAGAAGTGGAAATCAGTCTCCAGCCGAGGTCCGTGGGAGCCGGAGTACCCGGGCCTCTGCAGAGCAGCCTGGAGCTAGGCTCGGCTCGGCCCTGCCCCACGAGCAGGCGGAGGCTGGATGCGCCCAGGACCCGGAGGAGATGCCCTGGAGGAGGGGGCCGGGTGGTCAAGAACAGCCCAGCACCTCGGCCATTCCCAGCGAGCAGGGCCGGGCCCGTGGCAAAGGTGCCAGGACAGGCCAGCGGCCCCCACAGGGGCAGAGGCGGGAGGCCGCCGACCCCTGGTGGTGGCAGCAGGCAGCTGGGGCGTGCGTGGGTGGCAGCGAGGAGGGGCGGAGGGAGGAAGCTGGCTTCCTGAAGCCTTCTCAGCCCTCAAAGACAGACCAACAGACAGACAGACAGCTGGCGAGAGGCGCTGGGGGCACAGCTGCTTCAGTACGTACCTGGGCGGGCCGGGGAGCAGCCCCGCGGGCCAGGGCTGTGGGACCTGGGGAGACACGGGAGGGCGTCTGGGGGGGCATGAGCAGGAGGGTGCCCGGGGCCACGGCGCCCGGCTGGGGCGCGGGTGCTGACCCCCTGACGTCCCCGAGGGCCGGGCAGGGCCCCCAAGGGAGAGAAGAGGCGGACGAGGCCCTCCTGCTGCGAGAGCCTCTCTGCCCGCTCGGCCCCTGCGGGCGCGGTGACCCCACAGCCCCTCCCGGACTCGGAAGCTGGGACTCTGGTCTGGAAGATGGGGACCGTACCCCAGGGGAGGGCCCCCCACCACCTCTGCGCCCCCTCTTGTGCCCCCAGCTGTTGCCTCCCCATGTGCGCTGTCGCTCAAGGGCTTGGTGAGGCCATTTCCTGTGACGGTTACCGACCGAGGCGGGCTGGGGGGGGGGGGATGGGCAGAGGAGGAAGGAAACACCCCCAGCCTCCGTCCTTGGACAGAGACCCCAGGAGCCAGGACACCCCTGGGGCTGGAAGCGGCAGCAGCCTGCGCGCCCGGGGCCCTGGCGGCTCCAAGGCTGCAGGAGGCCTCCACCTTCCCGTCCAGAGGAGGCCCCCGTACACCCAGGAAGGGTGTGTGTGAGCCTTTCCTCCATCCAGAACCGCTGTGTTCCCCCCTCGCCCTCCCTGACCTGGCCTCCAGCGTGGGGCTGGGGCAGCACCCCGCCCCGCCCCGCCCCCCGATTCCTTCCTATCTTCACCCACAGTCTCTACCCTTCATCTTGCCCTCACTCTAAACACAGGCTGCCGCCTCCTGGGTGCCCCTGCAGAGATCCTGGTCTTCCCAGGGTGAAAACACCGCCACTTCCTGGGGAACGGAAGACACCCCAGTGAAAACAGAGGTGCCAGAGAGCAGAAAGCCGGCCTGGGCCTGGGAGCCTCCTCTGGCCGGCCCGGCAGCCCAGAGGTCAAAGGTCATGGCCCAGTGAGCCTCCCCTGGGCCCAGCCCCCCCCCCGCCCGAGCATGGTCCAGGCCCGCGGGGGGGCACTCCAGAGCACAGCCACCGGCCACCCCTTCCCCTGAGGGCAGCCATGACCCAGCTTCCACCTGACCAGGCGCCAGCCAAGAAGCACGTGCGCCTGCAGGAGAGGTAAGACCTTTTCCGGGAGGGGCTTCCCTCCTGCGGGACCCTCGCCACCTCTCCAGGAGAAGGAAACCAGATGTGCTCATTTGCATGTCATTTGCATGCCTTTTACCTGTCTGGGGCACAAGCTCTGTGTCAGCCTCGCACCTGCGCCCCAAGCCCCAGGTGGGGTTGAGCACCCCTGGAGGGGGCCGGGGCCTCCAGGCCTGGATGCTGGTCAGAGCTTTAGGGGCCGGGCCGGGAACGGGAAGTGGGGGCACCAGCTCTGGCCGACAAGGGGCGGAGGTGCACAGGGCCCGGGGCCTCTGGGGCAAGGGGAGACAAGGAGCCGCCCCCCAGAGGTGCCCGTAACAATCGTAACCATCAGAGGCCGGCGCGCGTGGGCTCACGGGGCACTGGCTGTCTGTGCTGCAGGCGCGGCTCCAATGTGGCTCTGATGCTGGATGTGCGGTCCCTGGGGACCGTGGAGCCCATCTGCTCGGTGCGCACGCCCCAGGAGGTCACCCTGCACTTTCTGCGCACAGCCGGGCGCCCCCTCACCCGCCGGGCCCTGCAACACCAGCCACCCAGCCCCAAGCAGCTGGAAGAGGAATTCTTGGTAAGAACGTGGGGTCCCCTCCGCGTCACTGCCCTTCTGAATCAGGAGAGCCAGCTGGTACCACTCTACCCTGGCCTGCAGGCCTGTCCCCTTTGGGCCCCTGGGAGAGAGAACCCTGGGGTCTCCAGGAAGGAACCCGCCCAGCCTCCCTCCTCTGCCCTCCGCCACATCTAGACCTGCGTCCTGATGCCAGGACGAACAGCTGGGTCCCAGCTCTACTAGGAAAGGTGGAGGGAGAGGAGGCTGGAAGGGGGCTGGCTGTTCACTTGCTCCCTCCCCCCACCAGAAGATCCCCTCAAACTTTGTCAGCCCTGAAGACCTGGATATTCCTGGCCATGCCTCCAAGGACCGATACAAGACCATCTTGCCAAGTAAGGACTGCGGCAGGGGCCTGGGGCTGGAGGTGTTCAGAAGGTAGAACACAGCCTCAGCCAGGAGAGAGCTGCCGTACGCAGAGGCTCTTCTTCCGGCAGAGGAATGCCCACATCCGGGCCTGGCCGGGGAAGGGGAGCAAGTAACCACAGCCAGGGTGATGCTAGGCCAGCGCTGCTCAGTGTGACCCCAGGAAGCCGGTCTATGGTGTTCTTATCCCCATTTTACAAATGAGGAAACCAGGTCACAGAGAAGTTGTGTAACTTGCTGGAGGTCACACAGCCAGTTGCACCAAACCTCCTTCCTCCTCTTCTTCCCACGTGGGAAAGGGCCCACACAGGTCTGCGGGGGGAGATGCCCCGTCAGGACGGCTCCCCGAGAGGGGCCTGGAGGGCCTCAGATGGACGCGGTGAGGAGGCTGCAGATGGCGGTCCCGGGGTCAGCGCCTCCTGTCCTTCAGAGGCAGGCACAGGCCCTCTGAGCACGAGGCCTGGGGACACTCTCCCCTCCCGCTCCGCTCAGAGCACCCTTGTCTGGCCAGGCCACCTCCAGGAACCCCCAGTCTGGAGGCCACAGCCCTCTGCCTGCCTGGGCCAGTCCAGGGGCTGTTAGCACTCAAGGAAGGGGGACTGCCCTGCTCCTGGCCCCGAGGCACCCTCCGTCCAGACCAACTGGCCCTGGGGAGCCTGCTTCTTCATCCGGCCTGGACTGGAGTTGGAGAAAGGCCCCCTTGGACGGACAGCCAGGCTGACTCGCCCTGGGGGTGGAATGAAGCCTCAGTTCCAGTCCGGCCTCTCAGGAGACAATATCTCTTTTTCCATTTGTATTGCTATGACCCTGTTCTGCGCCTCACTGATCTCCAAACTAGAATGTCGTTCAGTAAAAGCCCTCTCCTCGCTTGTCCATCTTGCCCAGCACCAGCCAGGGAACCTTCCCAGTTACTTCTTTGACCATGGCCCACTGCTGGTCAGGAACATTCGGTGGCTCCCTTCTGCGTGCATATGAAATAATGCCATAGGTATCGGCCACCTGCTATTCGCAGGTGCCGTGACAAGCACAGGACTTCTCTCTCTGGCCCTGCGTGAGTTTGCTTCGCTGGTCACCTTTTGACCTGTGGCCTCTGCTGATTTTTACTTCCTAGACCCCCAGAGCCGCGTCTGTCTGGGTCGGGGGCAGAGCCGGGAGGACGGAGATTATATCAACGCCAACTACATCCGGGTGAGTCGCCGGCGGAGAAGTGGGGGGGCTGTGTCCAGAGAACCCCCAGGACACCACCTAGCACGGCTGGTGGTTGGGGCACCTGGTGTCCCAGCTCCGAACCACGGCTGCCACAGCCCTTCCGAGCCAAGCCGGCGCAAACAGGCCAGGACGCCAGGCAGGAGCACAGAGCAGACGTCAGACGCCGGAAGGAAGACCCCGGTCTCCTGGGCGCACCCCGTCCCGCCGCCCCTGCCAGCCTCACAGCGCGGAGGGCGGCTCGGGCCAGGCCCAGCCTGCGGCTCCCAGGTCTGCACGGAAGGTGCAGCGCCAGCTGGGGGCGCTGGGCAGGCTCCCTCCCCTCTGGCCTTCGCTGCTCCAGGCAGCCCCTCCTTCGTGGAGACGGCTTCAGTCGAGGAGCCGGGAGGCGGGGAGGCCAGCTGGGCTCCATCCCCAGCGTCAGCCCGCAGGGGTGGGAGGCGGCAGGTGCAGACTGCGCCCTCTAGCGGCTCAGAGTGGGTGGGACCGCGGCCGGGTGCCCCGGTGAACAGCCCGCAGCCCGGGGCCGCCTGCGGGGGGAAACGCGGCCCGGTGATGGGGAATCTGGGGAGTCTGGATTTCACCGTCCCCTGAGGAGCAAGAAGCTGAGGATCCTGAAAGGGAGAGAAAAGGCTGGCAGGAGTGTGCTAGGCCTCGCTGCTAAACGCACAAAGTAGCACGTAGGGAAACATCCGCTCGATAACTACTGAACTGTTTCTTGCCTTTTGCGCTAGTATTCGATAGAGAGCAGCAGGGGAGGAAGGGGACAGTCACAGAGGCCCTGAAAGATGCTAGACTCAACCCAACACACTTCGTAGAGTTTGGTCTGCACCACGTGCTGCTGGATGGCCATTACTCCCCGTTTACAGACCAGAAGCTGGGAAACTCGCTCCCGGCTGCACAGGCAGTGAGCAGAACAGGGGTTGGAACCCGGATGTTCTCACTCAGAGCCCGTGTCGTGTCCACCATGTGGCGTCTGGTGTGTGTGTCTGTGACGTGTGTGTCCGGGCTGCACGGTCCCTGGCTGCAGCCTGAGCCCGGCACCTGCAGGTCTGGCCGCCCCAGGGCCCTGGCCTCACCGCCCACCCTTCCCCGGCCTCCTTTGCCTGCAGGGATACGGTGGGAAGGACAAGGCCTACATCGCCACCCAGGGCCCTATGCCCAACACCGTGTCAGACTTCTGGGAGATGGTGTGGCAGGAGGAGACGTCCCTCATCGTCATGCTGACACAGCTCCGAGAGGGCAAGGAGGTAGGAGGCTGAGGTGCAGTCCCTGGCGAACCCAGACGGACAGGCTGCACCCACGTCTGCAGCACACCCCTGCTGGGGCAGCTCCGGGCAGGGGCCTCCCCTGGGAGCTGAGGACACCTGTCAGTTCCTGAGACACTTGGCAGGGAGGCCAGCCCCAGCCAGAAGCGGGGGGGGGGGGGGGGGGGGGGGGGGGGGGGGGGGGGGACACTTTATCTGCAGGTGTCAAATTCAGGACAGCCCAGCCCTCGCAGCAGGGTGGAAATGCCGCAGGTGGTGTGTGGGGGGGTCCCTGCTCCCATCTCTGCCCTGGCCCCTGACTCCCAGCTCCCTCCCCCCAGAAGTGTGTCCACTACTGGCCCACGGAGGAGGGGACCTACGGGCCCTTCCGCATCCAGGTCCAGGACGTGAGAGAGCGCCCGGAGTACGCCGTGAGGCAGCTCACCATCCAGGTACCGCTCTCTGGTCCGCAGGGAAGTCGGGCCACCCTCACTCTCTGGAACTTCCCTGGGAGGCACAGGTTTACTCAGGGAAACCTGCTTGAACCCACATGTAAAGAGCTGCTTGGGACCAGAAGAAGAGGGATGTGGGTGCCGCCCTCAGGGAGCCTCTAGTCCAGTAGGGCAGCGCCAACGATCCAGGTGGGAACCGCCAGGAAGGCCCAGCGGTCTGTGCCAAGCGCCCAGAGGAGGGAGCGGGGTCCTGGAGTCACTGCTGGAGGAACCGCGGGCCGTTTGACAAGATGCTTAATAACTTGTAAAAGGGCCTAAAAACGCATCTGTTATTGTGTAGCGTCTTCTGCTCTCCAAAGCGTTTCTCTATCCTCCGAGCATCATGGTCCCATTTTCAAGGTGAGGAGAGTGAGGTCAAGGGACTCACCCAAAGTCACGTGCTGGCTGGAGGCAGAGCCAGGACTGGAACCTGGGTCTTTCCGCCCTCCCCAGAGGTGTCCCAGGAGGGAGCGGTGGAGCAAAATGAACGGGACCAGGCTGGCGTCTTCTGCTCGGGCTCCCTCCAGCCCCAGCACCAGGGAAGGGGACGGGCGATGCCCTCATCCTGTGCCCTGCTCTCATGCCTTGTCCCCACCCAGCACCAGGAAGAGCGCCGGTCAGTGAAGCACATCCTCTTCTCGGCCTGGCCTGACCACCAGACCCCAGAGTCGGCTGGGCCCCTGCTGCGCCTGGTGGCCGAGGTGGAGGACAGCCCAGAGACGGCTGCCAACACTGGGCCCATCGTGGTCCACTGCAGGTATGTGCCCCCTCCCCCGAAGCCCTTCCTCCCCGCTGGGCCCCTCCTGGGAAGGAGTCTAAGCAGAGCAGGCCCAGGTCTTACTTGGACAGGAAACTCTAGGTCATTCAGCAAGCGCTCTGTCCTTCCCTCTGGCTGCACAACCTGGACGTGTGGGCTGGACACCCAGGCACAGTCCAGAGAGGCAGCTCCCAGTCTGCTGAGGCAGGAGACGAACATGATCCCCGCTGTCAGGAAGCGCATTTATTCACTCATGAATGTTTACTGAAAACCTGGTCTTGCCAGGCACAGTGTTAGATGAGACAGCTGTGAACAAGACGGTTTGGTTTCTGCCAAGTTTTATGGTCTGGTGGGAAAGACAGCCAACGAAACGAACAGGACGCAGCATGAGGACATAATGGGGAGTGGGGGGGGGGGGCACAGAACGAAGTCGCCCAGCCCAGACTTTGGCCAGAGAACATCTTCCGGGAGCAATGACCTCTAAGCCAGGCTAAGACCTGAAAGGTGGATTAGCCAAGCGAAGGTGTTGGGGGTGGGCGGGGAAGCCTGCCAGGCAGATGGAGCAGCACGTGCAAAGGCCCAGGGGTGCAGTTTAGAAACTGACACGATGCTGGGAGCAGAGTCAGCGAGTAGGGGCCGGAGTCACATGGGAAGGGGGCAAGGACGAAAAAGCCTGGAAGATAAGAGACGAGGGGCCTCACGGGACTGGCTCGGAAAACTGGATTTGCCAGTTACAAAGAACACTTAGGCCACGGGGTAAGAAGTGGAGTGATGCAGGGGACAGACTTAAAATAAGGAAGGCGTTCGGGATGCATATGCTAACTAGAACACAGCGGCCAAAAGCACAGGCAGAGGGGCTGGGAAACCCCTCCCGCAGGTGCACCCAGACGCAGTGCTGGGAGGTCCGGGGCTCACAGGGGAAGACTTCCTGAAGAAGGGAGGAAGTTAAGGGCAGGACAGAGCAGAAGGGACAGGACTGTGGGCAGGACCGAGGCGGGCAAGGGGGCCGGGCGCCAGCAGCTGTGAGGACGCGGCGTGGTTAGGGAAGGACGTTCCGCGGGGTCATCCAGCCCAGCATAGGCACCGTCAGCAGGAAGTTGCTGCCCCCCACCGACCAGGAGGGAGCGCCTCAAAACGCCCACAGGGACCCGAGGGCGACCCGGACCGGCTTTAGGGGGAGGCCAGCGAGGGATGCAGACGCCCCCGTGGCCACCCCGCGCCCCGTGGAGGCCTCCCTATTTCCCTTCTGTTCCCCACCCACCCGGCCCCCTGTGACCTCCCCGCCCCCTCCCTGGACCCCTGGACCCAGCGCAGGGATCGGCCGGACTGGCTGCTTCATCGCCACCCGCATTGGCTGCCAACAGCTGAAGGCCCTAGGGGAAGTGGACATTCTGGGCATCGTGTGCCAGCTGCGGCTGGACAGGTGGGTCTGCGGACTGAGCGGGGCCCTTCACCACCAGGCACTTCCTGTGCGAGAGGAAGGGGCCCCTTTCGCTCCAAGAGCTGTTCTTTTGCAGCTCACACCCTGGCGAGAATCTCTATCTAGAATTTTAGCTCTCTGGCGGGGGGCGGGGCGGGGGGCAGAGGTGGGGCGCCTAGAGGTAAATAGGCCACCCTGTGGATTTACCCGAGCTTTCAACCTCTTCTGTTTCTTGTCTCTGTTTTTCCAAATTCCCTACTCAGGGGAAAGGTGGGGGGAAAGAGTACGGTTGGTTCTAGAAACTAGGTGGCCATAGGCGATGCACAGAAGCTCACTGGATTTGGAGAGAGAGGACCAGGGTGTATCTCACCGAGCTGTCACTGTGCTTCCCTGGGTCCCCATTTCTTTATCTAGAGAGAGACAATGTCCCTTTCCCCAGAGAGCTGCTGTAAGGAATGAGTTAACTGATGTGAAAGTATTTGGGGAACACGAGCACCTACTACACACATATATAGAATTATTACTTCTAAGATTACCGGGAAGAGGAAGTCTTGGGGTCAGGAATGTTCCTGGCCCAGCCTGGGGACTCAGGGGCTGGTTCTTCCCCAGGAGCTGAAGGGTCAGAGAAGACGCCTGCCCGCATGGGGCCCCTCCTACCCCCACCGCGGGCTGGGGAGGGTGCAGCGGGAGGGGTCCGCTGCAGAGAGGACGCACCTGGAAGGAGGAGCCCGACAGGCCTTCGGGAAGCTCAGGCTCTCCCCTCTGGACCGCCATTCACGGCCTGTGCACCTCTCCCCGCAGGGGGGGCATGATCCAGACCGCGGAGCAGTACGAGTTCCTGCACCACACCTTGGCCTTGTATGCCGCCCAGCTGCCAGAGGAGCCCAGCCCCTGACCCTGGCACCCTCCCCCGCGCAGGGCCGCCTCCCCGGGCCTGGGAAGGTGGGTTTGGGAGAGTGGGCCTTGTGACCTGGGGAACCCCCTGAGTGGGCATGGGAACAGGGTGCCCCTCGGGGTGTGTCTGGGGTCACAGGAAGCTGGACGGTGAGGACAGGGCTAGACACTGTCCTTCAGCACTGCCCACTCCCCTGCTCCCTGCAGAGGCCCCCCATGTCCCTCCGAGCTTAAAGCTGGCGGCTGACCTCTACAAGAGCTGGGAAAGAGGCCCGGGCATCCTGGTCCCTGCAACGCCGCGTGGGCCTCAGTCTCCTCCTCGGACATGGACATCAGGTGCTTTACTGCCACCGGGGGAGAACCACCAGAGGAGCACCTAGAAGCCACTCCAGCTGCACCCCCTTCCTGGGGCTGGCGAGAGAGTGACCCCAAGATCGCCCCCCACCCTGGCCCAGCCCGAGCACAGGCCGATGACCTGAGCTGGGAAAAGCCTGGTGCTACCTGGGCCAAGTCCTCAGCATCCTAGCAGGGCCTCTTCACCCACATCCGTGAGGCTGGACACCCCCCAAAGAGAGCAGGGACCAGACTGCCCCTGTGCCCACACGAGTGTCCGGGGAGCAGGCTATGGAGCTAACCTGGTGGGACAGTTGAACTCTCTAGAAGAGGGAAAGTGTGTGGACCCCTTGGAGGCCCAGACGGCTGCCCCTGCCTCCGTAGCTGCCGGCCACCCACCCCAGCTACTCTCCAGGGAGGCCCAGCATCCTCTGCCTGCCTTCGGACCCCAGAAGGGACCCCGAGTACCCAGGGAGGACACAAGAGACGAGCATGGGGCCGAGGGCGCTACCTGACTTTAGACAAGCAGCCCCGCCATGGCCGCCTCCCTGCAGAGCACACCTGGACGGCTGGCTGTTGCCATGAGCGACCCGGGTTAAAGCACCTACGTGGACCCAGGGGCTCAGGCTGAACCCGGACCCCCCATAGTCTACCCCGGAGAGCTAACTCCCCTCCGCACCTCACATCCACACGATGTCCAGGGCCCCCCAGCTCTATGTCAGGGCTGACCACCACACCCCAGGGAGGCGTCCAAATCCTTCATCCTTGAATCCGAGATGGGCTGCCCATGGGGGGAAGGCAGGCACCATCCTTCCAGGTGTTTGGCCCCTGGGGGCTGCCTTTGCCGGGGCCAGTTCTCCGAGGAACCCCCCAAGGAGCTGGGTCCCGGAGAACAGCTGGCCTTTCCCTCAGACAGCGCTTCTGGAAAACATGCAGCGTTGGAACCGAGGGTGACTTCCTAATGCTTCTGCTGGTCTCCTCCTTCCTCACCGCCTGGGAATGGGCTCACACCCTCCTGAAGCTTTCCTGCCCTATGAGAGGCACTCCCGGGGCCCGTGGCGCTGGGTGCTGGGCCGTCAGGCGCCTGGTCCTCCCTGAGCTCAGACCCCACAGGAGGAAAGCCACCGCACAGGTGGCAGGCTCCCCTCCCCTCCCTGGGTGCTGTTACCCCAACCCCGTCCCAGAACTTGAGGACAGGCTCTGAAGAGTGACCAGGTGGGAAAATAAAGACTTCGCGGATGACTGAGTCATTCCTTCTGTCCCTCTTCCTCTCAGGCCTCTGGAGCCTCTTTACATCAGTAGAGAGAGTGAGAATCCACAGGCCAAGAACAGGCTGCTGACCTTCACCCCAGACGTGCACTTTTCCAGCCCTTCCAGGGCCGCGTGAAACAAAGTGACACTGGAGTCAGTCTGGGAAACGGGCAGAGGTGTTCCTTAGGCGCTAGAGAGGGACTCACAGAGGGCAAGGACTAGAAAGCCCATGTAAGTTAGTAACTTAATAACCCAGGATACTGCACGGGGCCAGGACTTTGTGATTCCTCCACTTCGGCAACAGATCATTTGGGGTCAACTCGGCTGGGCTTGGCAGGTGTGGTTCAGATTGAAATTTTACGCACCTTTGACTGAAGCCACAGACGCCACGTGAGTGCCTGTGGAGGCCAAGTAGGAAGGCACGCCCAAAGCGGGGTGTGGGCTCAGGGGGTCCAGCAGCCCCGGGGTTGGGTCCTCCCAGGACCAGCATCTCTGCAAGCCCCACACCTCCTACCGCCAGCTCTCCTGAAGAAAACTTTGGTTTTACCAAAACAGGCCAACTTTTTTCATTTGCCACAAACCTCCCTCACGGGAAACCCCCCACAGGACTCTCTCTCTTTAGTATCATGGTGGTCCCAGTAAAAGTCACTTTGGGCCAGAGGCTTCCTAAGCAAGTGGCCCTGGTACCTCGTGGTTAACGAGGCCTCACAGGTGGATGTTCCCCTCCACTGGGGCTCCGGTACCCAGAGATGCTCAGAGGCAAGGACTTAGGGAACAAAAGATCTTAGAGACATCGTCCCCGCTTCCTGGGAAGCCACGGACCACCGTCCTCCACCCTGGAAATGGTCCCGCTCAGCGGGGCCCTCGCCCACCTCGGGCCCACCGCCCTGTAAGAAGGAAGCGGGTGCCAATCGGGGCACAGCAACCCGGGAAGGCGAAAAACAATCGGAGCTCTTTCCCCAAGGGCCCCTAGCGCACAGCAGCCCGGCCCGCCCCGAAGGCCGCGGGCGCCCCGCCCAGCGTACCCGCAGCCCGGCCCGCCCGGCCCGGCCAGGAGGAGCGCGCCCGCTCGGGGGCGAGCAGGGCCGGCGGCCGCGCGGGCGGAGGAAGAGGACGAGGAGGAGGACGACTGCGAGGAGGACGGCGACCGGGAGGAGAAGGACGCGCGGAGGCCACACCCATCGGCGCGCCGATCCGGCAGCGAGTCGTCGGCGGCCGCGCGCTCCAGCCGAGCCTCCGCCCGCACCGAGTCCGGAGCCGGGCCGCACCGGGGAGGGGCCGCTCCGGCCGCAGCGCGAGGGCACGAGGGGCGGCGGGGAGCCGGCACCGGGCGCGGCCGGCGCAGCGACCATGATCGCTTTGTTCAACAAGCTGCTGGACTGGTTCAAGGCCCTCTTCTGGAAGGAGGAGATGGAGCTCACGCTGGTCGGGCTGCAGTACTCGGGCAAGACCACCTTCGTCAACGTGATCGCGGTACGGGGCGCCGGCCGGCCGGGCCTCAGGTCCCCGCCGCGCCCAGCCGAGCGGGTCGCCGCCTGGCGTGGCCGGCACGGCTGGCGCCGGCGGGGAGACGCGGGCCCGGGCGCGCGGGGCCTAGCACGGCCCTGGGGACCCGGCGGCGCGCGCCCGGGCCGGGATGGCACGGCCGGGCGCAGGGGCGGGGGACGAGGGGACGCGGCCCGGGCCCCAGGACCGGCGGCGCCGAGGGTGTCACGAGGCCAGAGGGACCGCCGCCCGCGGAGACGGGCCCCCTCCGGCGCCCGCACCCTGGCGCATGACGGGGCGAAAGTGCAGGGCCTGCCCGTGCGGCGCGCGGAGGGTCGCAGGACGGATGCCCGCGAGGCTGGGGGAGGGGGCCCGGGCCGGCCCGGCCCCACCCCGGGGGATTAACCCCTCCTGGCCGGAAGAGGAAGCCCCGGTGCTATTGACGAGGGTGTGTGGGGGGAGGGATCCCTGGGGGGAGTGGAATCGGCAGAGGCCCTGGGCTCCAGCCCAGACTCCTTCTCCACGGGGAACCTCTCCCCGACCGTGGCGTCCAGCTGGGGGTCCGGGGAGGACGCACTGCATCCTAAAGGGAGCTCGGAGTCCCCGCCTGGCCCGGAAGTTGCAGGGGAGAAGGAGGTGCTTCGGACCCAGAGGATGAGTTGGAGGTGGAGGGGCAGGTCCACTCTGGGGACACAGGGGAGAGTGGCTCTGAGGGCTTTGGGTCATCAAGACCAAGGTGGGCAAGTGTAAGCCTTTCAGCGCCAGGGCAGTGGTGGGGAGGAGTTAAAATCTGCCTCGAAAAAGGGGAAGATGAGCTCCCTGGGTGTTTGAGCTGAGCTGCAGTGGTGGCTGCGGCCTGCATTTCCGAGAGGGCTGGGCTGGGCATGTGGGGCTGAGGAAGGCTTGGGCAGAGCTGAAGTGTCCGGGGACCCGGCCCTCGTCCGCAGACGGGGGTTTCTGAGAGCTGTGGAGCGGCCATACATGACAGGGGTCAGCAGAGAAGTGTGACCTGCCAGCCTGGGTACCTCCCCTGCCTGCCTCCTGCCCACCCTCGAAGAGAAGGGTGGAGGGAGACTGGGGGGCAGGTACCCCATGATGGCGTGTTTGGGCACTGGCTTCCTTTCCCAAACGTGTTTGCGATGACCTCTGCCCAGGGGCTCCTGGCCGCTCACCCAGCAGCACAGGCTCTTCGGGCCCAGGCTGGGTTTGTTGGCGCGATGGTTCCTGGGCTCCTGTCTGCCCAGGCGCTGGCCCTTGGTCGCAGGCTCCTGGTTAGACCTGGTGTTGACTTGGACTCCAAAAGCAGGAGCGCAACGCCTGGCCTCGGGTCCTGCGGGCCTGTGGCTTCGCTCCGAGGTGCCGAGATCGGGGGGCTGTCTCCAGGGAGAGGCCGAGAGGGGACCAGTCGGTGCCGCTGCTACTCTCGTGGCTCAGCCTGGGCATCACCTCTGGTCCCCAGGGAGTCTCTCCTCCTAGAGCGTTTACAAAGCTGTGTTCCTGGGCGGGGGTCCACAGGAACCCAGGCGGTTCCGTGTCCTGGTCGTGTCCAGAGAATGGGATGCTCTGGCAGGTCAGAAACGGAATCCAAGAGTCGCAGGTTTCACTGCCAGGGTCAGGAGTTTCCGAGGGGTGCAGCGAGGGCTCCCCTCCCCCAGCCGGGCCTTCATGTTTATGACATAAATTTGCCACCTCAACTCACACATCCTGAAAGTGCAGCGTGAATTTCCCTCGAAACAGGCTTCTCCAGAACACCCATCCCTCGTGGGCTGCAGTGGGAGTGCCCGAGTCCAGAGTTCTCAGCTCCTCCAGGGCCACGGCATTGTCGCCCACCAGTGTATGATCCCAGTGGAGTGTCTTTCAGAAAGAAGTGAAGAGTCAGGACCCCGGGCTCTGGCCCGTGCCCACCACTGACCTTCTGGATCCCCTTTGCCTCTTCTTGTGGCCTTTCTTTGTCTTAGCTTTTACCCATTTGGGTTTTTTCTACTCCTTGTATGAGTCCGACTGTAAATGGAAATTGAGCTCATGTGTAAGCTGCTCCTCTGGCTAATGTGAGCTGGGAAGCGTCACAAAGAGATTCTCCAGCGCATCTGAGAACCCAGAACTCCTGTCTGAGTTCTGAAAAAGTTGTGCTGCCAGAAAGTGGGAGATGTTTTGCCCGAGGGAAACAAGAGGCCATTTTCAGATACCCACAAGTGTGAAAGGGCATCCAGGGGAAGAACTAACTTTGGGGTACCCGAGGGGTAGAGCTGGGAAGGTGGATTTTTGACTCATTAGAAAGCACTTTGGAGTGTTGGAGCTGACCCAGGAGGGATGAGCCAGAGGACATTCAAGTCTGAGCCAGGGGTTCCTCCAGATGACGTTAGGGTGCCTGCTGACCTTGAACGAGGAGCTTGTGAGATCTGAGGCCTTAGCCGGGAAATGCAGTAGTGACTGGTTCCAGCTTAGCTCTGATTCACAGCTGAACTGGAAATACTGAGGCCGGGGAGCCTGGCTCCCTGAGGGTCCTCCTGGAACCCTCCTTTGTCCAGGATCACACTCTGCCAGGCTGGGCTTTCCATTTCTATGGGAGCCTGGGAATGTTCTGGGTGGCCAAAGAGCATGATGGTTCCTCATGTATGGAAACCATTTCCAAGCACTTTGTGAGCCCCATTTGCCAATTTTTAGGAAACCAAAACCCTTTTCTGCCATCTCACAGAAGGAAACCCTGAGGCCCAGAGAGGTCCAAGTGTCTTGTCCAAGCTCCTCCACGATGAGGGATAAACAAGAGCTGGGCTTCCTTCCTCAGGACCACATTCTTCATCTGCCCGGTTGGGGATGGAGTGGGCTTGGGCCCCGTGGGTGCCCCATTCCACCTGCACCCTGTTGGGGTTCGTGGAGTTAAAGCATACGTGGTCCCCCCTGCTTAGCCAAAAGCAAACCCTCGTCAGGGCACCCCCTTTTCCTCACTGTTAGAGGCTCTTGGACCCTTTTGATATCTGATAAAAACAGAGACCCTTTCCCCAGAGGCGTGTACATGCAAACAGAAATGTGCACAGACTGTGCGCCCCTTCGGGGGGTCTCCGAGCCCCCCTTCGGCCTCCAGGTTAGGAACCCTCATCCGTCTTATCTTGAGCGTCAGTCCTGGGCATTCAGTGCTCACATCCGAGGGACCTGGTGAACGAGCTCAGGTGATTCCTGAAGATAAAAGGGAATCCATCCGTCTCATTCAGGGGGGGTTTCATTCAGACTCACAGGCTCTGAATGAGAGGCCATCCTGTCCTACACTTTGGCCGATGGTCAGAGCCCCTGACCACTCTGTGTGGCCTTAGGCAAATTACTCCTCCCACCTGGTAGAAGACAGTGACATCGTAAGGGAACAAGGCTGTCCCCTCAGGTTCAAGGTTAAGTAAGCCCCAGCTCCTTCAGCCTGCGTCTGGGGGAGAAGCGGAGGTGTCCTACATGTGAACGTGGAGATGACCTTGAGCGGAGTTTGGTCTGGCCTTAATAGAGTCCTGTGGCTAGTTTAGAACAATCTTAGAGACAGTTTAGAGGGGAGACGTGGGAATTGTTAGAATCTGAAAGTGGGTTATGGGAAACAGAATTACGGTTAACTTCTACTTACTGGGTGAACTCACCCATGTCAGTGTAGACACGGCTCCTCTCCCAAGAGCTCTCGGTCTAGTCGGGGTGCACGGTGAGGGGTACCCATCCTACAAATGGGTACAGTACAAAGAAACCCGGAAGTTGCTTGCTGCGCGTTGCCTTTGGGGCGTGGCTGACTTACCGACCCTCGGTCTGATGTGAACATTGACTACCACGTGAAAGTGTAAACCTAGATTGTTTAACGTGACCTGCCGCACCGGAGGCTAGATACAGAAAGGGGGCTCTGGTCCAACAACAGAGAGGTGGGTTAGACCTCAGGAAGGACTTTCTCTATCCTGGTCGGGCGACTTCGAGGGGCCTCTTTGTCACGGGAGCTCGGGTGTGAGGTGGACACCGGGCTTGGTCATGGCCCGTCTTGCTTGAAAGCAGGGGGCGCGCGGGAGCTGCCCGGGACACTGGGGCGCCTGAGAGGCTCCGGCCTGGCCTCTCTGCTTCATTCCCGCAGCCTTTTGGTCCGTGGCCGCCGCGGACAGCGCATCTGGGTCCTGGCGATTTTTGCCCCTTTTCCAATTCTGACTCTTCCTTCCAGTCGGGACAGTTCAATGAGGACATGATCCCCACCGTGGGCTTCAACATGCGCAAGATCACCAAAGGGAACGTGACCATCAAGGTGCGCGGCCGAGCTGGCCCCTGGGCGCAGGCCCACGGCCGCAGAGGATGTGTGTGTGCGTGTGCACGTGTGCACGTGTGCGCGTGTGTGCACGTGTCTGTGTGCTTCGGGCCTCCGGAGGAGAAGCTAGAGGAAAGCAGAGGCTTGGGTCCGACCGGATAGTTGGGGAAAGAGCTCAGGTAGGCTTAGGAGTCGGGGACGTAGAGAGAGAAGGAATTCCAGTGGGGCGGGCGGGGGGCACGTGGGAGCCAGGATGGACTGGGGGCCTGCCTGCTGCTGACACCCGCTCACCTCTCTTGCTCAGCTCTGGGACATCGGGGGACAGCCCCGCTTCCGCAGCATGTGGGAGCGCTACTGCCGAGGAGTGAGCGCCATCGTGTAAGTGTGCAGCAGGGCCATGGTCGTTGCCAGGTGACTCACACCTGTGTGCAGCTGCCTTTGCTTTGACACATGCTCTGGACGCCCACCAGCCAGTCTGAGAACCAGAGGACTGACCACTTCATGCTGAAGCATCTGTGTGTCCCTCCTCATCTCCCTGCCTACCCCCAACCCAGACTCACCCTTATCCTGAATTTTGTATGATTTAGTGGTTCATTCCCTTGCTTTTTTTTTTCCTTTCATTGTTGGCCGTGCCACACAGCTTGTGGGATCTTAGTTCCCCAACCAGGGATTGAACCCAGGCCCTTGGCAGTGAGCGCCGAGTGCTAACCACTGGACTGCCAGGGAATTCTCTCCCTTGCTTTTTAAAAATAATTTTATTCTACGTATATATATGCCCAAACAAAAGATCATTTAGCTTTTGTTGTTTGGTGTTTCTTTTTTTCGCGGTACACGGGCCTCTCACCGCTGCGGCCTTTCCCGTTGCGGAGCACAGGCTCCGGACGCGCAGGCTCAGCGGCCACGGCTCACGGGCCCAGAGTCTGCGCGGCATGTGGGATCTTCCCAGACCGGGGCACGAACCCGTGTCCCCTGCATCGACAGGCGGACTCTCAACCACTGCGCCACCAGGGAATCCCAGCTTTCGTTGTTTTTAATCTGATTTTTAAATTTAAATTTTTATGTATTTTTATTTTTTTATAGTTTTTAAAGGTGACACTCCATTTACAGTTATATCAAAATATTGGCTCTATTCCTCGTGTTGTAAAGTACGTTTTTGTAGCCTATCTTACACCCAGTAACCAGATTTGTTTTTATTATTCTTATTATTTAAAAAAATTTTTTGGCCGCACAGCCTGAAGGCTCTTAGTTCCCAGACCAGTGATCCAACCCTTGCCCCCTGCAGTGGAAGCTCCGAGTCCTATAACCACTGGACCACCAGGGAAGTCCCCAACCTGATTTTTAAAAAAACATTTTGATGCAGGAAAGTCTTCTGGGGCTTCCTTTGCTGTTTTCACCCCCTTGTCTAGCCAGCCCTGCCCTGAGAACGTAAGCGGGTCACTCTGGGAAGGACTTAGGTCTAATCCTATGGGGCCCAGCGCTGCCACCGGAGCGGCAGCTTCTCCAGAGGTCTGGGGGATGGGACAAGGGCCGGCCGCAGCAGCCCCTGCAGGTTCTCACTCCCATCGGTTCAGAAGACATTCTCAGAGCACCTGCCTGAGCCGTCCCAGGTGGCGGAGACCCCGGGTGTCGAGCCAGAGCTGCTGCAGCTCCTTCCCCCCCAACCCCGCAGCCTGTGGTGTCAGCTTGTCCCCACCTGCCGCCCCCCAGGTACATGGTGGATGCCGCTGACCAAGAGAAGATTGAGGCCTCCAAGAATGAACTCCACAACCTACTGGACAAGCCCCAGCTGCAGGGCATCCCGGTCAGCCCCGAGTGGAGTGGGAGGGTCGGGGGCTCGGCCGGCCGGGGACCGCTGGGGGCAGGTGGGGGTAAACACTGCTGGCGGTGGGGAGAGGGAGGGGTGTGGATGCAACGGGGCTGCGGAAGCCAGCCCCCTTCTCGGGGCAGCCTGGCCGTGGCTGCCCTGGACCGAGCCCTGCCCTCCCTTCTCGGCAGGTCCTAGTCCTGGGCAACAAGCGAGACCTCCCGGGAGCCTTGGATGAGAAGGAGCTGATCGAGAAAATGTGAGTTGACCACTCTTCCCTGTCCTTCCTCCCTGCTCCCCAAACTCCCAGGCGCCAGAGCGGAGGGCTCGTTGCTGCTCTCGGCGCCCACCGCTTGGTGGCACTAGAGCGCGCCTGCCCGAGCCCCGCCCTTCGCCCCTCCCCCTCCCCGTCCCTCTATCCCCGACCGGCCCCCGGCCCCCAGCCCCTTGCTCAGTGGCAACCTCAGCAGACAGCTCTGGTCCCCTGCAGGAATCTGTCTGCCATCCAGGACCGAGAGATCTGCTGCTACTCCATCTCCTGCAAAGAAAAGGACAACATCGGTGGGTCTGGGGGCGTCGCTGCGCTCGCGGGGAGGGGCAGGAGGGGAAGGCAGCCGGTGGCTCTCTCCTTGGAGCCCGGAGCGCCGTGGCTCTCCTGGGCAGGACAGGCAGCGGGAAGCCCCGATGCTGAGCATCACCCCAGCTCTGCCGTCAACTGGTGTGTGATCGTGGGCAAATCCCCCCTCTCCTTGGGGCTCACTCCCTGCCTGTGACGTCGTAGGGTCGGACCCTTCTGGTCTGAGGGACTCGTCCTATGGCTCCGTCTCTTTCACCGCAGCCAGACGCCCTTGCACCCATCAGGGGCTGTTCGGAGCTTGGCAGCTGGAAGCTGGGCTTGTGATGCCCTTAGAGTTGACCCTAGCTGCAGCGCGCCCCCTTCCCCCCGCCGCCCCGGCCAGGTGTGTGCTCTACCCTCAGGAGAACCAGCCCTGAAGCCCTGTAACCTCCTCTCTTGCCCCGCAGACATCACCCTACAGTGGCTTATCCAGCACTCAAAGTCACGGAGAAGCTGAGACTGCGGCCCCGCCCCCTCGGACCAGGGACCGCCCTCCGGATCTGAAGCCGAGCTCCCGCCCCCTCCCCCCGCCGCCCCCCAAGCCCACCCCTCCTTACTTGGTGTGGGGAGGGGCCCTCTGGGGGTCCCAGAGTCCTGTTCTGCTGAGGTTTGAACTCCCGATTTTATTGTAAAATAAATTGCTCCCCTCCGGTCCTCTAACCTCCCCCCTCCCCTCTCCCTTTGTCTCTCCGCCGCCCTGCTTCCCTCCCCCTCTGAAGCCCCGCCCCACAGCCCCGCCTCCTCTCCTGTCCCGCTCCCTGCTTCCCTTTCCCACACTTCTGTTATTGTCCTGTGTGTACAGTATATATATGTATATATATTTTAATTTTTTAATTTAAGCAAAGACTAAAATCAACCATTTGATGCTGCAGGGGCCAGTCAGGATCTGGGAGGGGGCGGTCTGGAGAGAAGGAGAATAGCGGGGTTAGCTGGGGCCGGTTCAGATCAGGAAAGGTGAGGCTGGCACAGGGGCAGGTACCAGCCCAGGCGCGGGTGTCCGTCCCCACGTCCCGTTTGTCTCCACTTCCCAGTCTGGCCTGTCTCCGCAGTGTTTGAATGTCACAGGCTGACGGGAGCTTCCGGAGACGCCCTTCTCTGCCCCCAGCCTCAGCATGGCCACCAGGCACAAGCAGGCGCCGGAGACCGGGGGCCGAAGGGGCAGGAGGCCAGCGCCCTAGCAGCCCCTCCCGCCTGTTCCTGGCTCCCAGCTCCGGGCCGTCACCTCCACGGGCCACCTCATTTTCTGTTCTCGTTTTGCAGAGTTGCACAAGGAGAGAACTCGGCATGGGGGGTTGGTTCTTTGGGTTTTGTTTTCTGTTTGTTTAATGATTTGTAAAGTGATGTCCCTCTTCCTTTTTTACACTTTTCAGCTCATATTTAACCTCTGTTTGGAAAATGATTCTTGTAACTGTACATTTTTTTGCCTCCTAACAACAACAAGAATAAATGACAATTTTGTGTTGGGGGGGTGCGCGGTGCGGTTTTTTTTTCCGTCCACGGCCCGGCAGGCTGGGGACTCTGGTTCCCGACCCTGGGCGCACCCAGCCAAAGGGAGGCACGCGCTCGCCCGGGCGCACAATGGCCCTTCACAGAGCAGCCCCCGCGAGCGCGCCGGCTCCTGCCCTGCCGCCTCCTCTAGTCGGACCTTCCTGTGTCCCCAGCTCTGAGCCAGCAGCTGCCAGGGGAATGGAGGGGGTCTGTGTCCGGAACTGCCCGGCTGCACCCGGTGTGTGCGGGACGGAGCCCGCTTCCTGGAGTCTGTCCAGGCCCCCACCTGCAGCCAGAGGTGGCGGAGCCGGTGAATTGTCCTGGGGGGCGCGGGGGCAGTGCCGGGCCTGCAGAGCCCACGGCTTACCACCCTTAGCGGCTCCTCTGTTGGTGTCCAGGCTGCTGGCTTCCCGGCAGAGGCCGTGCCCTCCCTTCCCTGCCCACCCCCGGCCCCTCCCAGCCCACTCCACTCCTAGAGCTGGTCCCCTCTGCCCGCAGCCGTGGCCTCGGAGGCTTGCGCCCCGCTTCCCAAATCCGGGGCCATCTTGACCCACTTTTACCGTAAGCCCCGCCCCCTGGCTCCCCTCAGCCTGGAGACGGAGCGGCCCTGCGGAAGGTCCGGCCCTGCTGAAGGCTCCACCCCTTCTCGCCGCACCTCTGCAGGGAGGAAGCCACTTGCACCGTCCTGGGAGCAGGGCCTTCCCTCGTGGCTCTGAGCTCACCGGCCCTTCCTCGCTGCTTCCTCTTGGAGCCTCCTGGTCATCAGAACCGCAGGGAGGAATGGCCTGCCTGGAGAGGGCTTCCCCACTGCCGGGGAGTTTGGGGAGAGAATGCAGATGGAATTTGGCGGAGGGAGCTAGATGACTTCAGGTTCCTTGCAACCCCTAAAGGATAGGACACGTGCCCCCTGGTCGAGGAGGTCGAAGCTGGGGCCGGGCTGTCCCCTGGGCCCTCGTGGCTGCTGAGGTGGCTGGAGATACCACGGCCTGGGAGGCTGGGACAGGACCAACAGTCACTGGTCTGGCGAGCAGGATGGGGAGTTTTAGGGATGAGCTGCCTTTCTCGCCTCCTGCGTCCTCTGAGGAGATAAGACAGGATGGGCTGGTCGCCAGCAAGCAGGCATCCTCCTGCCCCAGTGCCTGCACCCAGCACACAGCAGGTGCTTCGTAGGACAGACTGCGTATATGTACACCAGCATGGGGGGGCCCTTTGCACGCCTGGCCAAACCTGCTCTGCAGTTCTGGAGAATTGAACCCCCAAAGGGAGGGAGAGAAGGAAGGTGCCAGGCGTCATGCCGGGAGCTTTATGTATCTTGTCTCATTCAATGACTCCAGGCCTCTGTGAGGGGGGGTTATTCCTGTTTAACTGATGGGGTCCAGTAACTGCGTCCAGTCCGGCCCAAGGGAGGCAATTCTCAGTGCAAGGTGCGCATACTGACGGAGTCAGGGCGGCTCAGTGGGTTGGCCCTCCTTCCACCTGGCTGACATCAGGGCTCAGGGTTGGTCCCCTAAAGACCCAGCTCAAGTCCACTGCCAGCTGCCGCCCCACCCCAAGCCCAGGACCCCTAGGCAACAAATGCCACATTGTTCCCCCAGCTGGCCTAGCCGGAGAGACAGTGGCTCTTTCCCAAGGCCCGCTGGCCTGCTGACTAATCCTGCAAGCCACTCACGTTGGCGGGGCCCAGGGCAGCGGTGGTGGCAGGGCCTCAGAACCGCAGGGAGGGGCAGGGGCCCCTTTGTGGCAGAGCCCCCAGACAGGATGCGGCGGTGCCCCCTCCCCGCCCCCAGCCTCCCATCCTCGGCCTGCGCGTCCCGCCTTCACCCTGGCCCCCCTCCTCCATCCCATAGGAGGCTGCTGGTGCATCTGGGACTGGGGCTGGGGTGGGGGGAGAGGGAAGGGCCCCGGTCACCTCAGCACCGCAAGCCTGCCCTTGGTCTCCTCTCCAGCCTGCTCCCCCCACCGTCTTAAGTTGCTGCAGACAGAGCTGGGGGCTTTGGTCACTGTGGCAGCGGTCGGCCGAGAAACGGGTGGGTGTCTCTCCAGCACAAAGAGTGTGCGCCATCGCCTAGCAACGGCCTCCCTCTCTCTTGGCATCACCCGTCCTGAGGGTGGGTGCCAGGGGGAGAGAACAAGGCCATTAAGATCCGCAGGAGTGGGGGAAGGAGCCTTGGCTCCAGGCTGAGGCCAGGGGGTATGGGTGGGGTGGGCAGAGGAGAATGGGGCCCAGGGCACTGGGCAATGCCTGTGCCTCCCCGACCCTGCCCTGGGGACCCTCCTGAGGCCCTGCGCAGGTGATCCAGGCAGAGCTGGCAGCAGGAGCTCCGCGGGAGCCCGAGCTGCGCGTCAGATGGGAAGGGTGGGCTCGCGGGGCGGGGAGTGGTCTGTGGCCTAGGCCAAGGTGTCCCTTTGTTTGACCTCATGCCAACTTCGCTGGGCCCGGGTGGGGCTAAGGGGCCTCTGGAAGGGCCCCCTGTCGTGGGGGGTGGGGGGGACCAGAGAGAGGAAAGAAGGCTCTGTGGGGCTGTCGATGGAGCTCTGCCTGCCGGGAAGGGGGTGGGGGGGGGCGGGCGGGGGGCAGGCAGCTGGGCCGTCTGTAGGCTAAACAGTCTGTTCTAAGAAGCCAAACAAGGGCAGCTCTCAGAGAGGCTGGAAGCCCCCCAGGCTGCTGGTTGCCCTCGAATGGGGGCTTTGTGGGGAGGGAGGAACAGCAGCGGGGGCTCCCGGGGAGATAAGTTTGCAGCCTTCTACTTCCCAGGGACGGCTGGGCTCAGGCCAGCCTGAGGACACAGTGCCCCAGCTCCCAAGCCCCTCCGTCCACTCTGCCCTCAAAGCCGCAGGACCCCAGGCTGGACAGGACACCAGCCACAGGCCAGGAAGGGCCAAAGGTGGCCAGGAGGGCACTGCCGGGATGTGGCACAAGAAAGGCCCGTGGGCACAGGGGTAGTTCTACCTAGTTTATTGTTTTCCAAGAAGGGTCTTCTACAGGGGAGCACCTGACCGGGATTGGGGGGGACCGGGCAACCAGGGTACGTCAGAGAAGGAGGAGGACAGAGACAGAAATGCTCCTGGAGAAAAGACGGCACCTGGAGGGGGCGTCCAGGGCTGGGCCCATCCTGTGCAGAAAAGAGACCGGTTGCTGGCCCCTAAGGCCCCCGTCCAGGATGGGCGATGCCGAGAGGGGCAAAGTAAAGTGTAGTCGGGCTCCAGATGGAGAGGGGAGAGTGAGGCTGGGACCAGGTGAGGTTCTGGCTCCCAGCCGGTGGGATGGAGAGTCTCTGGGCAGCTCTGAGGACCTGGGGGATCACCGCCCCCCAGCAAGAGGACAGGCGGGCCGCCCCCGAGAAGGGGCTCGGCCGGGGGCTCCGACATACCCAGACCCCGGCCGGGGGAGCCGAGTCCATCTCTGGACAGAGCTCCCCCTGCCACGGCCGGCCAGCCTCAGCAGGGCGTGCCCAGGGCCAGGAGCGGGGGCGCCTCCCGGGGCTTGTGGAAGTAGACAGAGGTGGACAGCCCCGTCTGGAGCTTGGCATCGGGGCCGTCGGTGGCTGCCACCCCGCCGCAGCCCTCGCAGCAGCAGCAGCAACAACAGTCCAGGAAGGCGCGGCCCAGCGGCCGGCACACGCACAGGAGGAGCACGGGCGTGGCGGCCGCCTTGAGGAAGGTGGCGAACTGGCCGACCAGGCCCAGGAGGTCCAGGGTCTGGCGGGTGAGCGTGGCCGAGAGGTAGGCGGCCACGACATTGCACACGTTCTCGGGGAGGGTGCAGAGGGTGTAGACGGCGGTCAGGCCCACCACGGTGCCGCTGAGCTGGCCCTCGCGCCGCTCCTGCTGGCCTGGCCGGCACTCCGGCTTTCTGCCGGGCGGGCCCCACACCCGCCACGTCACCAGCTGGCAGGTGACCGTGAAGAGGACGGGCAGGCAGAAGTAGCAGCCGAAGGACCACCACATCCGGGCGTTCTGGTAGGTCAAGACCAGCGAGTAGAGGGACTCGGGCAGGCGGGCGGAGGGCTTCATGACGCACGCATCCACGGGGCCCGCAGCGGGGCCGGGCTCCTGTACCAGCTGCCAGAGCAGGAGCTCGGGCGCAGCCAGCGTCATGGAGCCCACCCAGATGACCGCCAGCTTGGCCAGGATGGACGGGCACGGCTCGATGGGCCTGGCCTCGGGCAGGGTGCTGGTGGCCACGTGGAAGCGGTCAATGCCCAGGGCACAGAGGCTGAAGGTGGTGACGCCGAGAGAGGAGACCTGCGAGGGGGTGTGGTGGAGGGAGAGGCGGGGGTCAGCCCCAGGCAACCGAGGGGCTGGCTCAGACTGGAAGCGCACGGCAGGTGTGGGAAGGACAGTGGTGGCACCGCCTTTCAGGGGCATTTCAGGTCTCATGGCCAGGGTCTGACGGGACAGACTGGGCTCAGGCGGGACCAGGGCCTTGGTGGACGGCAGAGCTGAGGTTCCCCTGCCGGCCGCCCGACTCTTGCGCCCACTGCCTTGCCTCTGGGCCCAGGGACGAGCGACCTAGGCCCTACAGCCCCTTGTGCTCCTGAGACTTTGGGAAATCATCTCTGAGGACAAACATGGACGGAGACGTAGGGCTTCTGGGCCTGCCGGGTGCTTGGATGGCCTCACCCACCACGTCCATGGGGGGAGTGGCCCAGGGGGTGCAGGGCATACACTCTCCCACCCTCCTCGCCCTGCCCGGAGAGGCCCAGGGCCAGCCCGAGTGGGGATGCAGTGGGCCTGTGCCCACTCCCCGCAGGCAGCTCACAGAGCACACAGGAAAACCACCCTGTGAGCAGAGAGGAAGCCAGAGCAGCAGGGAAGAAAGTGGCAGAGAGAAGTGACGGGGCTGGGGCGGTGCTCCCAGCTCAGATGATGGCTGGGCACACTCAGGGCTGTGCTCAGTGCCCCCCTCCGTCCAAGCACTCCCCTCTCCGGCTGGCTCCTGCCCCATCTCCAGGCAGGCCCCAGGCCAGGGCTCAGGCTAAACAACACGCCCTCTCCTTTCCTGCATCTCAAAAATGGCCCCAAGCTGTATTTAGCTGCCTCCTGTTCCCTCCTGGGGTCTCCTGGGGCCTCCCTACAAAAGGGTGCTGGGCGGTGCATTCGTCCCTCCATTCTCACCCATCACCCCAGCCTCCAGGGAGGGCTCAGGGGTCACCTCTGTCCTCCAGGCCGTGGAGGGGGTTAGGCGGCAGCCTGCGTATCAGGTGTGTTGGGACCCACAGTCGGGCAGGGGGCAGGGCCGGGCTCTCCTCGGCCGCCAGCTCCATGCAGACAAGCGCTCACAGGGGTCTTAGACCTTTCCCAGTAAAATCCACCACGTACTGAATTATTTCAGTCCTAAGCCCTTTGTAGACGTCACACATGTGAGCCTTCAGGGACTCACTCAGCTATGGTGATGGTGGTCAGCCCCGACTCACAGAGAGGGAAGCAGAGGTTTGGGCAGGCTAAGTGGCTAACCACGGCCACTCAGCAGAGCCCGGGCTCTGACCCAGTCTGCCCAGTTCCAAGACCCTGGCTCTGACCTCCCACAGCTCTCCTGGGCTCTGAGTGCCAGGTCACTAAGATGCAAGGGCTGTCCCCGGCCGGAGGGCCTCTTTCAGGTCTGAGCAACTTGGGGCCACCGTTAGGTGGTCTCCCTGGGCTGGGAAGGTCAGGAAAGGGCTGTACCGCCCGCTGAGCCTCAGACAGTCTGTCCGGATATGAAACCATCGCTAAGTCACGGGACGGGGACAGAGCTGGGAATAGGACAGTGTCCAGACGCTGATCCTAATTCCTTCCCCACCCAGGCCGGCTGCCCACTCACTCAGCATCTCCCATTGTCTCGGGGGGAAAGCAGTGTTTGCGGGGAGGGAGGCCACAGTCACCCTGGCGCTCATTCTTCCTCCTCCCACAGCGTAAGTAACATGCAGAATGCCGCAGGCTGATTTCCCGTTCCTGGGCAGACATGCTGGCCTCGCTGTGTCCCACGTAAATGCACACATATTGGTGTATCTTTGCACTGTTTTGATTAAGCTGGATCCGCGTGAGCAGCACATCTATCAACACCCACGTGCTCATCCCAGCGTGCAAGTTCCCCGAGGTGGGGCCAGTGGGCACCTTGGAGCCGCAGCTGGAGGGCCAAGTGGTCTACCCTCTGGTCAGGAGACAGTGAAATGGGAGGGGAGCTGTGACCTGCCCAGGGACGCCCCAATACGCCAGGGACAGAAGCTGACGCTAGCGCCCCTGCTTTAGCTGCAGCCCCAGAACCAGCTCTCTCCTTCCAGAGGATGGAGGAGACGTCTGACGGCGATGGCGGCGACGAGAGTCGCAGTGAGGGAGGGTCTTTCCTTCCTTCCGTGTTTGCACTCCCGGGAGTGGACACAGACTTGACCCCAGGGCCCTGACACCCGCCTGCTCGCTCGGGCACCTGAGAGCTCCCAGGAGCCAATCCTGCATTTGTCTTGGGGGAGAAGCAGCGAGACAGAGCCCCAGGCCTGCGGGGCCTCGCACACCCTCGCAGCCCACCTCCGGCAGCGCCCCCCCACCACCACCCCGTGGGCTCTAGCGGGACACACACTCACCTCCACGAAGGGCACAGCCCGGCAAGACACGTCACCCAGCAGCCTCTGCTTGGTGATCTCGTGGAAGATGATGACAGGGAGGCAGAAGAAGAGGACCAGGAAGTCCCAGAGGGCCAGGCTGGCGAGGATGGAGTTCCAGGCGCTCTTCAGGTAGTAGCTGTGCCACACGATACACATGACCGCCAGGTTGCCCACGATGCCCACGGCGAACAGCGCCAGGGCCAGGAGCAGCACGGCGTAGGCCCCGTAGGAGCTCTCCGTCACCGGGTACAGGGGGTTCTGGATCTGCAGCCGCCGGCCCGGCGTCCCCGTCGTGTTGCCCCGAGGCTCCTGCCTGCTGCCCCCAGGGACCACGGCCCGGTCCGGGTGGGCGCTGGCGGCCACCTGGGGCTCGGTGGGCTGCGGCCCGGTGGGGCGGATGGGCCGGGGGTACTCAGCCCACTCCTGGGGCACATACTGCTGCACCCCCTTGGCCTCCTCCTCGGTGCCACGCCCGCCCCGGCGCAGGGGGACGCCCCCGGGGACCCTGCCGGGACCCGCCGCTAACGCCACAGCGAGACAGATGGCCAGAGGCCACGGCCACCGCATGGCCGGATGAGCGACAGTGGCTGCCCACAAGCGGAGGCGAGGCCGGACCGAGTGCAGGGCCGACTCGACGGGCAGCTGGCCGGTGGGCCCGCCCCCATCGGGCGTCTGGCATTGCCAGCCGGCTCCGGCACCCCCTCCATCCCCACCCCTAAGCCACCAGGCAGGGCAGGGCTGGGCCCTCTGCTGGACACAGGGCGCTCTGTGCCATCCGCAGGACACGCCTCCCCGGGCCCCCCGGGCAGCAGCGCTCAGACCTGTGCGGGCCCCCAGAGGCCGGGCGCCCCCGGCCTCAGACGCTGGGGTCCTGGGGGGCGGGGGCGGGGGCGGGGGCAGGGTGGGGTGGAGGCAGGGCGCCGGCCCCTCCGCAGGAGGCTGGATAATCACTGTCGCTGTCATTTACTGAACCTGATGAGATCCCACACTCAGCCGGCTTCCGGATGAACCCTCACCACGGCCCTGCGGGGCGAGCGCCCTCATTCCCGTGTCTCGGGCTGGAGAGGTGGCCAGTCACTTACCCAGAGCTCAACCTGGCCCAGCTGGCCCGGGGCCTGGGCCTGACTCCAGACCTTCTGACCATCGCTGTTCTCAGTGGGCACGGGTCCACCTGCTTCCCGCGAACCACACAAAGTTCCCCTGAAAGGAACGGCCGCCCGAAACTTAAAGCACCGCGTTCTGATCCGGACACAAGGCGGGCGGAGGTTTGCAGCAACAGGTCTTTCCTGAGCACCTGCTGGGTTCTAGACACTCGGTACAAAAACCTAAAAGACCTCTGCCATCAAGGAGCCTTCAGTGCAGGGTGGGGGGGGGGGGGGGCGGAATAAATATGTAAATAAATAATTATAGCTTAGGGATGGATGCTATGAAAGGCAAGGGAGCCCGGAGGAGGCTGGAGGCATCTGGAGGGCCTCCCAGAGGGGGCAACTTTTAAATGGACCTTGAGGAGCGGCTTCAAGCTCCCCAGACAGACAACAGGGAAGGAAGGGTGCTCAGGGAGAAGCAGCATTTGCAAAGCCACGGGGGTGGGACAGCAGGGTGCAGCTCGAGGACAGCAAGGCGGCCAGCAAGGGAGCAGGGAGGGGCGTGAGGGCAAGGAGCCTGGGAGGCGAGCAGAGGAAGGACCGGGAAGGGCCTTGTACTCCAGGCCCGGGGTGTACGCCTTACCTTGGAGGAACTGGGGGGCTGCGGCTTGCGGAGCAGAGGACGTGGCTTGAGCACGTCCCTGGGGAGGATCCCTGACGACGGCTGGGGTCACGCAGCCTGAGGCAGGGGCACCTGTCAAGACGCAGCTGTCTAGAAGATGGTGAGAAGCGGAGTCCAGGAAAGCCGAAGGCTGTGCGTGGGAGGGACAGGTCAAAGCGGTGACAGCGAGACACTCACCTGGGCAGGAAAGGTGAGGAGTCTGGTGTGAGGTTGGGCGAAAACCTCTGCTTGTGCAGGTGAGTGGTCTGGGTAGAGATGCAGGAAAGAGGCACCTGCGGCCTAAGAGAAAGGCTGCAGCGGGATGCAGAGGTACGGGGGTAGAGGTGGGGCTGCGGCTGCCCAGGGCTGTGCAGACACTTAGCGGGGAGGGCGCAGGATGAGGCCCCAGGAGCTCCCACACTCATGAGAAAACGAAGAGAAAGTGAGGAGAGGAAGTGGCTGGGTTCCCGCTCCCTCGAGGCCAGAGAGGGAAGGCGCGCCATCTGGGTGGCCAGAGACAAAGGTCACTCACAGTCCGTCAGCAGACACCAGCCGGGGCTCCCGGAGTGGGACCAACCCAGAACTGACTTTCCGAGAAGACCTTCTGACCAGAAAGCTCTGTCCTACACAGAGGCCCAACGTGCTGTGTGAAAACAGGGGTCCAGGGAAAGGGGACGGAGGAGGCGGAGGAAGAAAAACCTCGTGCACCCTCAGGCAAGATAAGGGAAGCATCTTGGGCTTCTGGAAGATCTTACCTTTCAGCCTTCTTCTTGTTTATTCTTCGTGTGGGAACAGGGACATGGGGGCTGCAGGGCCGGGCTTGTCTGGGCCTCAGAGTGTCACAGCGAAGATGAGAGGCCCATCGAGAAATCAGACAAGGACCAAACTGGCCCCTTCGTTGTCGCCGCCCCAGCCTCCACGGCAGAGGGAGGCCAGGCCTCCTACCTCCACCTCTCCGGCCTCAGGAAAGGGCCGAGGAAGGACTGCAGGAGATGCACGGGGTCTGAGCATCCTGGGGTCCACCCTCGGAATGTGCTTCCCGAATCCTGGAGAGCTGCCCCCCAGCCCACCCCGCAGCAAGTCAGCGCCTTCACACCTGCGGCTCCCGGCACTTAGCTGCTGTCCTTGAAACCCAGCACCTGCCTCGTGGTGGTTCGGGCAAACAGAGTCATCACCAGCCATTTAGTGAGCGCTCACCAGTGCCAGGCCACCGTAAACGCTTGGTAGAATCATCATACTTCATCTTTACATTCTTACCCCAGCTCAGAGAGGGAAAGTAACTTTCCCAAGGACACACAGCTGGGATCCAAATTGCAGGTTTGTCCAACTCCAAAGCTGAAATTCTTAGCCACTCCTTTGCGTAGCCTGACAGAAGTTCAAAAGGGATCCTGAAGAGGCTCTACACCACCTCTCGTATTTTTCAGATGTGGAAACTGCAACCAGGGAAATCGAGCGCCAGGGCCAGGCACACACCAGCACAGCGCCGACCCCAGCCCGTCAGCCCTCTGCTGCTTCCCGACTGCACCTCGGGGCAGGAGTTCTGTAAACCCTGGCCGCTGCGAGGGCACCCCGCCTGCCAGTCCTGGGCTCCCTTGGCTCTTTGGGGCAGTGGGGATGTCAGAGGCCACTAGGTGGAACCAAATGTTCAGAGATGGAAGTTCAGGACTGCCTGCGCTCTGAGCCCTGCCCACAGACCCTGCGGCTGTCGGAGTCTCCACCGGGTGGGTTCCCCGGGCCGACCCCGGGGGCCGTGGAGATGCACCTGCCATTCCACCCCACCCTCCTGGGGTGCCCAACTCGGCCCCCTCGCAGGTCGGCCTCCCCAGCCGAAACTCCTGTCCTGGACCAAGCTGGTCCCCTACTCAGAGGCAGGCCACGTGGAAGGCGGAGATTTCCCAGCCCTTAGGACGGGCTCTCCTCCATCCCCGGAATTCCCCATCCTGCCCCCTGGGAATTCCCCAGTGAGCTGGCCAGGGAAGGTCCTGGGGCGGGAGGCGGTGGGAGCGGGACTGGGGCTGTCCCCTGGCGTGGAGCGCGTTGAGGGCCTTGGGGCTGCCAGGGCGGTGCCGCCTGAGAAGACAGTTCAGAGTTGACGTTTTCTTGAACAAGTTCCACTAGCCAGGATTGTCCAGCGAACGGAACCACACAGTCCAGGTATGACTTCTTCAACGGTTCTGCCACTTACGAGCTGTGTGACTTTGGGCAAGTACTGAACCTCTCTGGGCCTCGGCTGTAACGAGGGGACAGTAACAGACTAAATGGGCTCGTCTATGTCCATCACTAGAACAGTGTCTGGTACACAGGAAGCACTAGATGAGGATAAGCTGTTGCCATGGTAACTCGCTTATTACCACAGCCTCACGAGGCAGGTGCTGTCATTACCTTCACTTTACAGATTTGGAAATTGAAGGACAGAGAGGTAGGAGGCAGCCAAAGAGGTGGGGGCGGGGGGTAAATTTGAGACAAGTCCTCCCCCACCGCACACCTTCCCCTCCATCTGGCACCAGACCTGGGCGGGGTGTCCTCGGGACCCCACTGTGGCAGCCCTCTGGGCTCCGGGCTCCTGGGGCCCAGGGGCACTGGGGGACAGGTGAAGGGCCATGGTTAGGTGTGCTTCTAAAAGTCAGATGGTCAGGACCCGCTCCCAACTCTAGGACGAGCCAGCCATCAGTCATCATTCCTCGTCCAAATGCCCGCTGAGCACCTACTGTGCGCCAGGCATTGTCGTAGACACTCGGGAAACAGTGAACAACATGCGCATGACCTCTGCCCCCCGAGATTCACATTCAAGGAAGGAGGCGGCCACTGAACAAACTAACCCCCAAATAGCATAACTATAAATTGTGAGGAAGGACACGGGAAAAGGAGAGGGTGCCGTGACATCCTGGAATCTCTCTGCCCTTCAGCCTTCTCTTGGGTAAAAGGTCAGGAGTATCACCGGGACCTGAGGTCTCACAAGGACGCTGTTGCAGAAGAATGTGGGCATTGTGAAGGCAAGGTTTCCACTGTACTGAGCGTGGTCCCCGGATCGCCCGCCTTGGGGAGCTGGTTGATACGCCGGCTCAAGTAGACACTCGGGCGGGACCAGCACCCCACGCTTCAGCAAACCCTCCAGAGGATGTCGATGCAGTGCCTCAGGAACGCCCGCTGCATCGAACAGACAGGGTGGAATGGAGGCTGAGCTTGTAGGAGGGAGCAGACACAGGGAATGCTGACGTGGGGAGCTCCTGGACCTCAGACCCACCCAACTCTGACGAGCAGGGCCTGTCTCCCCGTCTGCTTCCTCAGCGCCTGGCATCCAGGAGTTGCTTGGAACGTGTGTGTAAGGAAAAAAGAACACACAGTCAGCAGAGGCACAGAACTACTCACCAAGTCCTCCCTGCTCGGGGATCCCAACGTCCCCTCAGTGAAGGAAACCCCTGGCCTCCTCGACAGAAGGAAGCCTTACAGCGGCCCAGATGGTCAGTGGGAAGACTTCGCACCACCCCAAGATGCTCCTTCCCTGGGACTCTCCCCAGCATGGTGCTGGCTCTCCCAGACTGTCATGTTCCAATCAGGTCTCATCACCTCCCCTCTGTCTCCCACAGCCCAGCCTAGGCGAGGCTGGGATGTTCAAACACAGGGAAGGGCTCAGGATGCCACGGTGAGATAAGCACAGCCTGTTATGAGGAGCCGCTAATCTGGCCTGCAACGTGTCATCCCGCCCTCCAGACCCCAGGGCACCTCCGCTGAGCTCCGGCCAGCACTCAGCACCCTGAGCTCACCATAGACGAGGCTCTCTTCCCGTGGTGAAGTCAGGTCCTCTTACCTAAAGACGGCCCTCCAGGTTAGCGTCTCCCGGTAAGGACCCTCCCACAGCAGCATAACTTTGGGACCCAACTGGCTGGTCCCATCAGAACAAAATCCCAGATTTTTATGAGATACTTATATGCTGTAGGAGGCGAGTGAGTGATGCTGGCCTTTATTTAACAGATGTTTACCGATGCCTGCTATGTTCCAGACTCAAAAGCACGTGCTACTAATGTACAACCAGCCACCTTTGAAGCCTCCTTTGACAGAGAGGTCCCTCCATCCCAGGCAGCCCCGTCCAGTTTTAGACGGCTCGAACGTGGAAGTTGCTCCTTTATTAGAAATGTGACTCCAGGAAAATCCACGTGTCCCCTGGAGGAGGCAGAACACACCCAGGATCCGGGTGGGAGAAGCGGTCAGCAGACATAAATTCAACTCCATAAGGAGAACAGGTGGAGGTGTGTGAGGGTGACCAGAACGGGAATGCTGGGGCCAAGCGGCCGGTCTTGGGGAATCAAAGAACGTTTCCTAGAGACGAGCCTTAGAAGGGGTTTCTCCCATGGGCTTCCCTGGTGGCGCAGTGGTTGAGAGTCCGCCTGCCGATGCAGGGGACGCGGGTTCGTGCCCCCGTCCGGGAAGATCCCACATGCTGCGGAGCGGCTGGGCCCGTGAGCCGTGGCCGCTGAGCCTGCGCGTCCAGAGCCTGTGCTCCGCAGCGGGAGAGGCCACAACAGTGAGAGGCCCACGTACCACAAAAAAAAAAAAAAAGCAGAAGAAGGGGTTTCTCCTGGAACAGAGTCCGGGTGGAAGAGGGGAGGCTCCTTTGGCAGAAAGGAGGTGGAGCCAAAGTTCCAGCAGGAAGGTGGCTGGTGGGGAGGAAAGGGTGATTCCAGAAAGATCCCACCTGCTGGTGGAGCAGAGGGCCACCCAGCGGGAGGAGGGAGCCTGGTTCCCAGCATTGCAAGACCAGGAACTGAGGGACAGGGCAAGGGTGGGGTGAGGCTGGAGGAGCCTGGGAAGCCCATGCAGGGCAACCCCCCACCCTGTTCCTCCCCGTCTGCCCCCCCCCCCGCCAGGTGATCCCAGGCAGGAGGGCACCTGAGTCCCTGAGCATTCTGTAGCTCTCCCTACAGAAACCTCTACGTGGTTCCCATCCTCGGGCAGCTAGAGGGCTCTCTGGAGTCCAGAACCTGGTTCCAGAGCCCTGGGGTGGGCGGGGAGGGTCAGAATGAAATCTTCCGGGAGAGCCAAGGCCCGGCTGTGACTGTGACAGGGGGGCCTGCAGGAAGCCACTGCAGCTTCTGCTAGGGTGGTGAGGGTCTGGGAGACAGGTGAGCTCCAGACAGCACAGGCCCCTCGCCCCTCGCCCCCAGGTGCTGGCACTGGCGCCCCCCTTCCACTCACACAGCCTCAGGCGGCGGGGCTGAGATGAGCAGATTATTCAGTGCCAGGTGCCCAGGCCGTGTCCTCTCGGCCTTCTCGCCCTGATGTCCTGCCACAAGCTGCCAGCCAGGCTCAGCACAAACGAACACGGAGCCGAGCCGAGGAGGAGGGCTCGGCCCCCCCCCGGGTGGCACCTGCCTGGCTGGCATCAGGGCACAGGCTGGGGTGCTGAGGGAGGATGGCTGGGCTTCTGCTCTGGGAACCTTCTGAGCCCAAGAGCTGCTCTCACTTCCTCCCCCTCTGGGGTCGGAGGGTGGTCCGGACACAGCCTGAGGTGGAGCCACGCAGGGTTCAGGCTGTGTGGCCCGGGGCAAGTCACCTTACCTCTGACCCTCAGCCTTCCTGGCTGTAAACCCTCCCTCAAAGTGTTGTACTGAACGTCAAACTGCATGGCTAAGGGGCGCTCCCGACACAAAGTGGGCTCCTCATAAACGCCCACCTCTTCCTTCACACCCTCCTCATCCCCTGGTCCCACGAAGAGCCACCCTCGGGTGGCCCCGGACCCTTATGTGCACGCGGTCCCCCGGAGCCCCCTTGTTGGGAGGGCCTGGGCCTGCCGTCCGGCCTGCCTGGAAACGGGCTCTGACTCAGAGCGCTGAGGGCCCTGGGGCCACGCGGCCAGGAGCCCAGCACCTGAGGGCCCCTCCTAGGCTGAAAAGTCACTGCATGCCCTACTCAGTCATTGCCCAGGTTGGGGTGAAGAGGGGGGCAGTGCTTCAAAGGAGGGGAGAAAGACGGGGTGGATTTCCTCCCTGTATGCAAGGGAGGCTAGGGACAACCTTGAAGCCCTCACCGCGGCCGGGTCTTTCCCACCTGGAATCGCAGCCCAGCCTCTGCTTGCAGGAACAAGCAGGGCCAAGCCAGCTGCCCCAGACCTGGGGTGAGACAACCTGTGGACGAAGAGAATGGCTTCCGGCCCAGGCAAGACCCCCCCACTCTGGACGTCCCTGGTTGCGGGGGTCGAATCTGGCCCCCTCCTGATTCCCCCTGGACTCGCTTTTTTTTCTCTCCTGTCCAGACCAGCACAAAGTCTGCGGTCCTCAATCTTAGGAGCTGGGAGGAGGTCCTCTGCTGCGCCGACATGAGCACAGACTCAGGGAGGCAGGTGCCTGCTGACCCGGCCCAGCACAGCCCCTGACATCCTGACGCTGTGTCACTTCCTACACAGCAGGGCCATGCTGGCTCCAGCCGAGGCCATGCTCAGGGCTCAGGACTCACAACAAAAGCACCCCAAAACCCGGGGGCTTGAAAAGGTGAGTGCGGGTTTCCTCAACCTCCAGGGTTACTCTGAAACCGACCTCGACTGTGCCGTCTCCCTGTACGGACATCCCTCCGCGTGCAGCCACGTTCGTATGACCAGCAGCAGCGCTTGGTCTCGGCCTGGGCCTCTGACGGTGGAACCGACAGGAGGTCCATCCTCCTGGCCCTCGGCGTGTCCCAGGATGCGTTGCCTTTCTCCAGGTCTCCCTCTGAGGGTGTCTGACCGCCACGGCCCAGGACGCCCTCCAGGGTGGGCCCACGAGGCCAAAGTCTGGCTGGGATCCTGGAACTCGGGCGAGACCACCTGGCCAACAGCACGGGCCCCTGCCTCCCCTGGGGGGAGGACCCTCACTGGCCCCCGACCCTCACCTATGAAACGTGGCTTTGCTAGGGGAACTCTCAGTCCCTTCCAACCCCAGAATTCCCAGAGGAACTTCCGCGGACGACGCCGAGGTGACGTTTTGCCTGTTTGCTTTTGTTGGTTGTTTTTTGTTTTTTCAGAGGATGAGGGAGAATTCTGGACCCCTTTTGGCCTAACGGTCTATAGAATGCTGGCACTGGACACTGCAACCTGCTGGACCTTTTCTCTTTGCCCATCTCCACCAGGGGGCGGAGGGAAATGGAGATGGCGGCAACCCTGGCAGGGGCAGGAGGGAGCGCCCATCTCACTTGTGCAGGTGCGCGTGTATGCGTCTGTGGGCCTCTGTGCTCAGGACGGGGCAGCGTGTGTCGCCCTCCATGGCGGACTCACAGAGCTCACCACATGCAGCTGTATAAGGAGATTTATATTTCTCTCCTGAACGGCCGGGGCAGGGGTGTGGTCCAACAGATGGCTGGCATGTTCCAGGTGTGTCTGGCTGGAAAAGGCATCTGGCCCAGCCTCCTGATTGGCTCTCAGTGAGTCACGGCGGTTGGGTTCCTGGAGCGGCTGTCATGGAGCCGGGGTCATGCCCTGCGTTATCTTTACTGCCTTCTCTGCCGGCGCAGACGGACAATGTTCCCCGTGTCGCAGTGACACTCGCGGGCTGCTGACTCCGGGTCAGTGGGACATGCCCTCTGGGTAATCTTCCTGGCGGGGCGTGGGTTCACCTCGACCTCGCTGCGCCTTGACGCTGCAGCCTACCCGGGTCCAACGGCCTCGCATGGGAGCGATTCGAGGGGCCAGCTTGCCAGCTGACTGAAACCTGGCAAAGCCACAAAGGGGTTTCCTCAGTTCCCAAAGACCCACCTGAACGGACCAGCAGCATAAAAATGTTTGTGGGTAAACATTCTAGAAACCAGCTCCGGGCTCTGGGAAGGGCCTCCAGGGAGATGGGCAGGGAGGTGTTGTCATGGTAACTCGGCAATCTTCTGAGGCTCTGGCAGAGAGGAGGAGAGAGGCAGGTGCAAGGGTCCTGCACCCTGGCTTTTCAGACACAAGGGACCCCTGGGCTTGCGGCCCAGGGGACACATCCTGCCTCCCAGTCCCACGTCACTTCCTAGGCCCTTCCAGGAGGGCAGGCCTGACGGCTGTCCCCCGTCCCAAATGGACAAAGCAAGGCCTCGACAGGGACGTGCACTGCCCAAGGTCACCAGGTGGAGGCCGGCAGCCAGTAGGAGCAGACACAGGGACATCGCCTCTCCACACCTGACAAAGCCCTCTGTCTGCTTGGCCGCTCAAACCGCTGCAGCCGCCAGGCCTCCATTAGGGTCCTGGGGCCACTCGTCTTGGGAACGGGGAGGACCTCGTACAACCACCTTGACTCCGGCCTGCAACTTCTGAGAGGCTCCAAGGTTTCAGCAAACCACCGAGAGCCTCGCCCTCCGTCTGCCTACCTGAGCAGAACACAATTTCTGTGTCTGGGTGGGGGGCGCCGCTGAGCTGGGGAGGCCCTGGCCAGCTCCCTGTGGCTGCCAGACTGTCCGCCGGTGCCCTAGACCCGGCTCCCGCCCGCCAGGCGGGCACAGCGTCTGGGCAGAACGCCAGGGGGAATTTTCCACCTGCCTGGCTCTGCCGCCCGCTCTGTGGTCTGGAGCGGGGGTTGTCTCGGGCCGCCCACACGGGAAGGGCCGGCTGTCGCCTTGTTCCGCGACGGCCGACAGTGTCTGTCCCCCTTCAGAGACGAGGAGCTTTTGGCTCTGGGCCGTGCACGCCCCCAGCTCACCCAGTGAGCCCCCGCCTCGAACAGACGGGGAGAATGAGGCATCAGCGAGCGATGACGTGACCGAGGTCACAGGGAGAGGTGGTGGCCGAGCCAGGCCCCAGACTCACTGCCCTTGACCACAGCTTCCAGGCTTCCCGGAGCGCACCTCTCCCGACCCTCCTCCAACCCAGGTTCACTTGGGCTGCTGGCCCCCTGCCCCCCCGCGCCACACACACCCTGCCCTCCCTTCTTGGCACGGCTGGGTGGGTCTGCCCTTCCCAGCTCAACGTGAGAAGCAGCTCTGGGGTGTGTGTGTGTGTGTGCGTCCCTGTGCGTGTGACAACTGAAACCACGATGGCCACAGAGGCCGGAAGACGGGGAGAGATTACAAGCAGATAGCCGGGGACTCCGTACCGGGCAGGGGCGGGAGGGGGTGGAGGGTGAGACCTGCCGAGGGACCTTGGTGGGGGCGGCACCCTCCGCTTGCCCCTCCCATCTCTCCCCTTGTTGGGGAGCCCAGACCCCCGTGCCGGCCTCAGGCCACCCGCAGGGATGGGGTCAGATGGCGCCCATGTCCCCGGGGCCCAGAGCCCGACATCTCTCCCGCCCACGGCGAGGTGACCCAGGTACACCTGCTCCTTGGAGTAAACAGCAAAGGAAAGGCCCCGGGCTGGGGCGGCTAAGGCTGAAACTGGGTGCCGGGAGCGTATGAGTCACGTTCTCGATCCGCAACTGCCAGGGAAGGGAGCGGGAGGGAGGGTGGGGGACCAGGCCCACACCCCCTCCTTTGGGACTCCTGAAAGGTCCTCAGAAATCTCTCCTACAACCTCTTTGTTTCATCGAGTTAGGCGGCTGCACCCCAGAGATGGCCCAGAGAGGGCAAGTGACTTGTCTATAGACACACAGCATAGTAGTGGTCCCAGGACTTCTGAGCTGCGGGTTCAGATCCCAGAGCCGGGAACAGAACTCCAGCAGGCCTGCCCTGCCCTGCCCGGGTCAGACCCGCTGCCCGCTGGGGAAAGAGACTTGCAATTGCAGTCATCGCAGAGATGCCGTCAAGCCCCGGGGCTGCTCTGGTCACTGGGCTGACATCAGCCGGGTGTCCCCCGTCCCCGGAAGCCCCGCCCAGTGGTGTGACGTCACGGGCTGGGCTGGACCAACCCTGCCGGGAGTAACTTTCCACCCGGGAAGAGGGGGGCCGAGGGATCCGGGTCTGAGCTTGCGTGGGCCCACGACCTAGCTCCGCCCCCCGAAACTTCGTAGGCACCTCTGCTGCCCACCTCCTGCTCCCCTCACCTCCCGGGGCTGCTCCCACGGGTGACTGAGTCAGCTCCCGGGCCAAGTCAGGAGTAGCGTAAAGTCGGCCTTCCCTGGCTCTGCTGGTATTGTGGCTAGGAGCGGTGGAATCCAGAGAATTCAGAGTTTCGGGTCATTCTAGCAGATCTCAGCCTGTCACCTCGGCCGAGCCCTGGGCAGGTGTCTGGCCTCACGGAGCCTCCTGTGTAAACAGGTCCCCCGCAGGGCTGCTGGGAAGATCAAGTGGAATGACTTGTGTGTAACTCCGGCCCAGGGCCTGGCATGTGGCAACAAGGGCTCAATTTTGGGACGATGGAATGTCCCAGAAGGGGACTCTAGCGTTAATTAGCCAAAGCTCGGAACAGTGTAGGGTCCCTGCCTTCCGCTTACTCAGCCACCGCCTCTGGAAGACGGCACTCGGGGTGGCAGTAGGAGGACGGAGCTTTGTGTTACCCCAAACCAATGCGCTTCCTCTCCGCGCCTCTTCACAGTTCATACCGGGGGCTCACCCAGACGGACAGCCGTCCCCGGCGGGTGAGGGCCTCCTGCGGGCTCCCAGGCGCCCTCTCTGCTCCTTCCTTCTTGCTGTCTGTCCGGGGCTTATCCCCTTTCTGATCCCAGCATCCGCCACCTCCCACGTTTGACTGCAGGCGTCCCTGAGCCAGGGACCTCTTGCGTCTGAGCTCCCCGCAGAGGGAAGAGGAAACGTCCACAGGGCGAACGCACGAAGGGGTGGGCTCTCTGGGATCTGGGCCTGGGAGAGCGCCTGGCTGGCCGCACAGCCCAGGGGCCCAGGACAGCCGCGCTGTGTGCTGCTGTCCTGTCTTGGTCATTCGTAGTGTCCCTGTCACCGCCGGAGTGTCTGCGTTTGAAGAATAAATGTTACAGTCTCCCCAAGGCTGAGAGGCCTGGACAGGAGGCCCTGTCTCGCCAGCCAAGGATTTCGTGTTACCCTTCCCTGTGGTCGTTTCCCAGCTGTGCTGTGGGGTGTTGATGGAGAGCTCCATTCCAGCGGGGGCCACAGGGGATGGGGGGTGGGCAGCGAGAGAGAAACCTGTCGGGGAGAAAGACCACGCTGGCTGTGAGGGCGGCAGAGCCTCCCCGCGAGGAAAGTTCCTCTCCGGGACCCTGAGGGCCGAGAACAAAGGGCAGTAAATGTACAAAGATGAGTTCAGTAGAAATTCAATAGGAACGTGGAGGAAATTTCCATCAATCAAGCTCCCAGGGTCTCAGAGTCCCTGGGGGGAGGGGTGGGTTGTTACTCCCAGAGCGAGTGAGGGAGTGAACCCCCAGCCCCAGGTGCCCAGGGTCAAGGGGCAGAGACCTGGAGACCCTCCTCCCAAACACGAACAAACGTGAACCTCAAACGTGCACGGTGTCCCAGGGCCGCCCACACCCCCGGGGCTGCGTGCACCCCCGGGCAGGGGCCCTGCTGCTCCACAGTCCTCACTCGGATGGGGAGGCCTTTCCTGTCCCAGGGGCTTTCGTGAGGTGGGAGAGAGGGGGAGGGGGACTGAGGATGAGTCATCATGGCAACCATCCACCCTGGACCTCGAGGCGAATCTCGCCGGCACCTCGCTCTGTATCAGGACCATCATTCAGCCTCACAGGGTGGGCTAAGCCCCCAGAAACAAACTGAAAAGACAGTGGCCCTGAGGGAGCCAATCAGGCAGACTGGCGCTGCAGTGATGACCTCGGTCTGGGACGAGGGCAGCTGGGGGTTCGCGGGAACCCGGGAAGCGCCCAAATCCAGACGCAGCAGCAGCGGGGGGCAGCGGACCTGCACCTCAGGCCTGAGGAGGAGAAAGGTTTAGGGAGGGAGAGACATGCCGTTGGGGCACAGAGGCTGGACCGTCCTCCCAGCAGAGCCGGTCCAGCCCTGTGACGTCACACCCTGGGCTTCCGGGATCAGGTGCCCTGGCTGACGTCAGGGAGACAGAGCGCCAGGGAAACTGAGGAGATGCTCTAACTCGTGGTGGGGTGGTTACGGGATTGCACTCGTGAGCCACACTTAAAATGTTACCGTGCAGAGCGGGCATCTCCTGTGGTTGCTTTAAAGCGGCTGGGGAAGGGAGAGGGGTGAGGAAGGTGCCTGCTGAGGTGGGCTGGGGAGATGAGGGCTGGTGGGGTCCACAGGCGGCTGCAGCGGAGCAGGCTTTCTTTGGCAGGTCCCAGCCCTGCGGTCAGGACAGACAGCTCTCAGCCCGGTGTTCAGACCATCCATCTCCTGCGTAATGCACATCACCCAGTGTTTCAGAAGGAACACCATACAGGCCCCTGAGGACCTTTCTCATCTTTACCACTGACGTTCGGTCCCAGAAGCTAGATCCCAGGTTCTGCATCTGGAAATATGGATCGTAGCCCCGTTCCTGCCAGCTAGCACAGGGGTCTTGTGAGGGTAAAGTCAGAAAACACGTACGAAAGCATTTCACCGCAGGGGCCACAAGTCGGTAAGTGGGGGACGGTCCTGGAGCTTTGTCCACGTCCCACCGGCTCCCTCCGTCCTGCGTGTGGCTGGTCCTGTTACGAACCCCTTGAAGACAGAGACCGAACGTGTGCTTCTGTTTGACGGTCACTGGGGCAGTTCTCATTCCACAGCAGGTAGGATAAGCCTTGCTGAGAGGTCTTTCAAATAAAGGATTTAAACCTCGAGGACTCTTTTTGTCTGCTTCTCTGGGCTGTCTGGCATGCTACGACTGCTGCCGACGGCGAGAGTGTCGGGGGGAGAAATACTTCCTCTACCCTCTTAGGTTCCGTGACTGGTATCTGCAAATTAAACTAGGAAAAGACAGATTAACGGGAGAAAAGGCATACAGCTTTTCTTTGATGTCAATATTTTAATTTTTATATGCATGAAGGTCTTCATAGAAAAGAAGTGAAGGGACTTCCCTGGCCGTCCAGTGGTTAAGACTCCACAATTCCACCGCAGGGGGAGAGAGCATGATCCCTGGCTGGGGAACTAAGATCCCACACGCTGCGCAGTGCAGCCAAACCAACCAACCAACCAACAAACGAACAAAACAGGTACAAGTCGGGCGCAGCTCAGGGTGATCTCGGCGTCCCAGGCTCAGCCGTGGTGCAGGCCTGGTACACGGACTAGTTGCCGACCTCCCAGGGCAGCCCCACAGCACAGAGCCCGGCCCCCGGAAGCTGGACGCTGACAGATGGGATGATCCAGAACCAGAAAAGATCCGAAAAGATAGAAACTACTCTTGGGTGGACGTAATAACCATATACAAAGATAAACTACCAAATTATGAAGAAAAGAGTAAGATGTTCTGTGAGGTGCATGGGCACTTGGATGTGGACACTCGCTACATCTCGGATGGCAGTGGATACTTTGATGTGAGAGATGAGGGGACAAGTAGATCCAGATTTTCCTGGAAAAGGAGACATGGTCGCTCTTCCTGCAGGGATTTTTCGGCTCCAACCTGGATGAGAACATCGTGAAGGTTATGCAGCTGTTTGTGTGGACGGCGCAGAGCCAGCTAGCTGACCAGTTTGAGGCCCCGGGGGCAGTACATGGGGTGTTGGCACGGACAGCAGAGCCAGTGCCCTGGGGCCTCGCACACCCCGGTCCCCCTTGTGAAGGTCCCGAATGTGGTAGCCGCAGGAAATATGTCATCTTCTCCTTGCTTTTATGTTGTAGGCTTGAGGCTAGGTGAGCTTTCCTTCGCAAGATTATTTGATCAGAATACGTTTTAATGAAAGGAGCTATAAAGCTGGTTTGTATTTACATGGAAGCCCCTGTGCAAATCTGCACGAATCCACTTGTTTTCTCTGATTTGGTATCAGTGGTCAGTGGCCCTGTGTCAGCTCACGCCTTCAGCTCTAACTGAGTGAGTTTTGTTTCCCCAGACACAACCGCTTCGCTGCCCCATCTGGACCCGATTCTTGTTTTTTTGTTTTTGTCTGTTATTGCTTTTTGGTTGTTTTTTGGTTGTTTGTTTCTTTATTTTTTGTTCTTGTTGTTGGCGTTTTTTTTCGCCGCACCGCTCAGCTTGTGGGATCTCAGTTCCCCGACCAGGGATCGAGACCCCTGCAGTGGAAGCGCAGTCCTAACCACTGGACCACCAGGGAAGTCCCTGCACCCGATTCTTGGACTTTAAGCAGATACCAGGCGAGGCCAGGCCTGCCTTGTGTGCATGTGTGACAGTGGACAACAGGACTGGCCAGAGAGAAGACGCTTTTCTCCCAAAATGTGGGGGAGGCTGGCAGGGGGACACTGTGGTGGACAAGCTGGCATATTAGGGAGACGCTTACAGTTGCTCGTGCCTCTTTCTTGTTCAAAATAAAGTAGCTGCCTTAATTTTAAAAAGAAGTGAAGATGCAAAGAAGTGGTTAGCTTGGGGGCTTGTACACCATTTTAACAAATTGTGGGGAAGAGAGAAGACAGAAGAAAGAGGTAAATTGCGGGGTGGTAAATCTCGGGGATCTAACAGAAGATGAGTGTCATCTAGTTTGTGCAGACGCATCTTGACACCATCTCCATCTCCAGCGACTAAAAGTGTTCTTCCTTTCCTGGGACCAAGGTGGCCACCTTCACAGGGGAATTTACGCCCCGATTTCAGGCAGGGGACAGGCAGAGAGCTTTCCTGTGTCTGCTTTTTTTCAATTGCCTTCAGCTCAAAGTAATCTTTATGCCAAAGTGGCACATTTTGGGGTGGCGTGTTCCGATCCCCCTCGATGTCTAACACTCATAGACATCTCTAGGTCTCATTCCTAACTTTCCATGTGGCAGGCACTGTTCTAAATGTTCTCTATGCATTAATGCATTTAGTCCTCAAAACCCTTCTGTGGTAGGTACCATTATAATCTCCCCATTTTACATATTGTGGAAGTAGGGATCAGAGAGATTACGAACCTACCCAAAATTCTACTGCACACTTCTTCTCTTTTTTCTCCCCCCTTATTTTTTTTGGCCACATCGGGTCTTAGTTGCAGCACATGGGATCTTCGTTGCGGCACACAGGATCTTCATTGCAGAGCTCGGGCTTCTCTCTAATTGTGGTGTGCGGGTTTCCTCTTCTCTAGTTGCGGCGCGCAGGCTCCAGGATGTGCGGGCCCCGTAGTTTGTGGCAGGTGGGCTCCCTCGTTGAGGCGCGCGAGCTCAGTAGCTGTGGCTCACGGACTTAGTTGTTCCTCATCATGCGGGAATCTTAGTTCCCTGACCAGGGATGGAACCCTTGTCCTCTGCATTGGAAGGCAGATTCTTTACCGCTGGACCACCAGGGAAAACCCTATTTACTTAGTTATTCATTTGTTTGTTTATTTGGCTGTGCCGGGTCTTAGTTGCGGCATGCGGGATCTTAGTTGCAGCATTGAACCCGGGCCCCCTGCACTGGGAGTGCAGAGCCTTAACCACTGGACCACCAGCAAATTCCCTCTATTGCAAACTTCTAAAGAACGAAGCCCAGATTCAAACACAGGCAGCCCAGCCTAAGGGCCTGCTCTCCTAAGTACTGGTCTGAATGTCAGCTGTTATCGAACGTTGTGGTCTCAGGACCCTTTACAACCCCTAAAAATTATGGAAGACTCCGAAGAGCTTTTGTTTATGTGGTTACAGCTATCGCTATTTATCAAATTAGAACTAAGGAATTTTTTTAAATATCCATTTTTAAATGACAGTAATAAACCCACTCTATGTTACAGAAATAACATTTTTTTTTTTTTTTTTGTGGTACACGGGTCTCTCACTGTTGTGGCCTCTCCCGTTGCGGGGCACAGGCTCCGGACGCGCAGGCTCAGTGGCCATGGCTCACGGGCCCAGCCGCTCCGCGGCATGTGGGATCCTCCCGGACCGGGGCACGAACCCGTGTCCCCTGCATCGGCAGGCGGACTCTCAATCACTGCGCCACCAGGGAAGCCCCAGAAATAACATTTTTTTTTAAAGACCTAAATTTTCCCAAACAAACAAAAAAATTAGTGAGAATAACGGCATTGTTTTACATTTCTTCCAAATCTCTTTCGTCTCTGGCTTTATAGATTACAGCTGGAGTCAGCATTCGATAGGCTGTTTGAAGTGTGTCTGAATGAAACCCAGCCTCACGTGGACACGGGGCTTCACAAGCAAGGGGTATCTTAACAGCCTTTTCGTATCACTGTGGATGCCTCTGACACGACACCAAAACTCAACAAACGGAGTCTCTTAGAGGTTTGCTGCGACGAGGAATCGGAAACCGTATCGATGAACTTTTTGTGCCCTGGAACATTAAAATCCATTGTTCTGCCTCTCACTCTGCGGAAGACTTTCGGGCTGGATGGACGTGTCCGCTCTTTTGATCGTGCTGTTAGTTTCAGGGGTGTATGCAAATGTCAAAACTTATCAAATCGTACAATTTACATACGTGCAGAGTATTGTATGTCGATGATTCCTCAATAAAATTGTTTAAAAACAAAAACTGGCACAAAGGTAAGCACCTGCTCTACGTGTATATGGTGCTTCCTAGGGAGACTCGGGCCACGTTCGTTAATTTAGTTGTTTCACGGGCACTGAACGTCCTCTGGCTCTACTAGGTGTTGGCCTGAAGCAGCAAACAAGACACAATCCTCACACTGGGGAGCTTGCAGTCTGGTTGGGGAGACCGGCGATGACAAAACATCGAGGCACGGAGCTCTGTGGAACAACTGGGAGGGGCAGCTAATCCAGGGGGTGTGGTCAGGGAGTGTTTCCTGGAAGAGGTGCCGGCTAAGGTGACACCTCCATAGGGTAGGATAGGAATTCATCAGGCAAAGATGAGCCTTCCCAGCAGAGGGCATGTAATTACAAAAGCCCAGAGCCAGGAGAGGGGATCGACAAGCTCCCAGGAGTTAGATGGCAGGGGGCGTGCGGAGGAGGTCAGAGAGGTCGGCGCTCAGGATCCAGGCTCGGTCCCGAGGGCAGTGGGGAGCCGCAGAGGGCCCGAGGGAAGAGTGCTGAGGTCAGGGGCACAGGGGGCTGCAGAATGGAAGGCAGGTCGGAGGGACTGGGGAACAGGCACGTGGCTGGAGGCTGGAAACCGGGTAGCGGGCAACCGCGGCGCGCTGGGCAGAAGTGCCGAGTGGAAGAAGTCGCACTGGATACAGAAAGAGGTTACAACGGGCAAAGCTGCTTGAAATCGGTTCTAATGATAAAAATAACGCGTGTTCTTGAAAGCAGAGCAATACTAAAGCATCTGAAGTAAAGACCGAGGGCCAGTCCTTCTCCTGACGTGGAGAAGCTCCTCGCAGACCTGCGCTGGCTGGTGGATGCAGACGGGGCCCCGCAGGCGGCAGCCCTCGGCTGACACAGCTTCTCCACAGGGCCTGATACGTGGATGTGCTCTGGACAGGTCTTCCCTGGAAGCTGAGCCGGGACTCTGATCTGGGCCCTCCCAACAGTCCTGGGAGCCATCTTTATCGGCCAAAAGATCCCCTTTTGCTTAACATAGAACAGATGCTACTGTCTGCAGTTAAGAACACTTAAGACTTAGGCAAAAGGCTAGCTGAGGACAAGGGGCTCGGAGGGGCTGGAGTGACAGGCCGAGGGTCTGCGTTGGATTTGGAAGGACAGAAGCAGAAAGTTGCAGATAGATGCAGAGTCTGGAGGTTTCAGAACTATGTGGGGGAGGGGTGGTCACGGGACATTTGAATACAAGATTTAAGCAGCAGGGCAGTTCCTAGTAATGACAAAATACAGGATGTGGTTCCGGAGCTGGGCAGCTGACGTACGGTGGAGGGAAGACTTTCGGAGCCGAGGGCAAGGAACGAGGAGGTTACTGGGTGGATGGCGTTTCTCCGTGGTCTATGAAATCACCCAAATAATGGCAGGATGAGAGATCCCAGAGCAGGCCCCCAAATCCATAAAGAATGAGGCCAAGAAACCAGCAGGTGGTGGAGGCGGTGACAAACAGGGGAGAGATGGCAGAGCTGAGGGGAGGGGCCTCTGGGAGGCCCGTGGGCGGGGGAGGGGGAACTTATTGAGTTGGGGGTGGGGCATGGTGCCTGGAGGTCAGGACGGTCAGCGGGGCCCTCAGGGCGGCCACAGGTCCTGGGAGGAGCCTCAGGAAGGGGCGGGTTGAGCAAGTAGACTGTTCAGGGGTCAAGAGTTTCAGCTGTTGAAATGGAAAGACCTAGAAGGAGGGAAGCAGTGGTCTGGAGGGGAAGCTCAGAACAGCCAGGGGATGGGGACACGGGGAGAGAACACAGGCCGGGGCAGCTGAAGCTGGGGGTGGCCACCCGCAGGCCCAGTGCGGCCGGGAAGGATGGACGGGCCTTGGGGGAAGGACCAGCCCCAGCCAGGACCCATGGGCTTTAAAGGAATCCTAGGCCAAGAGAGAAAGTCACGTAACTTCTCTGGGACTCAATTTCCGCAGTTGAAAAGTGGGTACAAGAATACCTAATTGGGGACATCCCTGGTGCTCCAGTGGTTAGGAATCCACCTTCCAATGCAGGGGACGCGGGGTTCGATCCCTGATCCGGGAACTAAGATCCCACACGCCGCGGGGCAACTAAGCCCGCGTGCTCGGCAGCCTGTGCGCCACAGCTAGAGAGAAGCCCTCATGCCTCGAAGAGCCCACGTGCCGCAGCTAAGACCCGATGCAGCCAAATAATAAATAAATATTTTAAAAAAAACCTAACTTGCCAGGTCGTTGCAAACTTTAGAGATAAAGTTAAAATATGGCATGTAATCGAGCGTCCGGCCCAGGTGGGTTTTCAGTACACAGTAGCTGCTCTGATTTTTCTTATTATAATTAAGTCCCTTTGGGAAGACTGAGGCTCAGATGAGAGAGGGTGTGGAGCGAAGGTGGAATCCGGGGCCCTGAGAAAGCTCCCATGCTCCCCTCCCCTCCCTTGCTCTCCCTCACCCTCAACCGGCCTCAGCGAGAAGGGTGGCCCTCGGGGGTTCGTAGAAGCCAGGCTTCCTCTTTGTCTGAAACTAGGGTTGCCCATCCCCAGACAGAAAGTCCCCCGCTGGTCTGCCAGACCTCATATCCTGCTGCCCAGAGCCTGGGCCCCCCCAGGGCCCCCCACCCGCTCCTCCCATCAGCGTCTCTGACCCCTAGACCCCTGCCCATCCCACCGCATCTCTCAGCTTGTGAGAGGCCAAGGCTTGGCCAGAGGACCACCCATGGGCAGCAGAGGCCGGACACAAAGTCCTGGGCCAGCCGTCGCCATGGCCACCAGCTGGAGGGCCTGAGGACATTGTGGGGTGCTGACCCGGAGGAGAACGGATCCATCTGGCGCCATCCCACCCGCCCGCACCGCCCTGCTCCTCTGTCCCCCCGCCCTGTCTTCCCACTGACCTCTCCCTGAAGTCGCTGCCCCAGCTCTGCACGTGGCTCTGCCCATCCCTGCCCTTTGCTGGCTCTCTTGGGTCTGCATCCCACTGTCCCCATCTCTTCCCGAGAAGGACGACCGAGATGAAGGAGAGTTTTGAGCTGGAGCGTCATTCGCGTCCTACAGGTGCGCATGCCCACCCCACCCCACTTCCATCCTTCCCCTCGTCTGGACTCCTGCCCGTCCCTGTGGACAAGCTGCCCTCTCTCTCTCTTCTCCCTCTACCCCCGAGGTCGCCAAGACAGGAGTGATCCCCGCTCCCCTCCGGGTTCTGCGGGCCGAGGTCTTGGGGACCGGGGGGATGCGGCCAATGGCACGGCAGAGCTGGCCTTTGGAGACCCAGAGTCTGACTTTGCATCCCATCCCAGCCGCCCGCCCAAGCTGCTGAAGACCCCAGGCCCCGGGTTCTCCATCTGTGAGACGGTCTGCGGTGCTGGATCGTGGGTGCGCACCTAGACCCCAGCTCTGCCACGAGCTCCCCAGAGGGTGACAGCTGATGCCTCCGAAGCTCGCCTCTTCTCCCCCGGCCTTGTCGGTCGGAGTCTTCAGTCGGGGACCAAGAAGAGGTCGCGCGTGTGGTCCCGCTGCCCCCAGCGCGGGCCTCAACCAGCTGGGCCCGGGGCCAGCCCCTCCCCACAGCCGCTTGCCAGCTTTGCTCTGCCAGGGCGGCCGCCTGCAGGACCGGGCTGGGAACGTCTCCAGCCCCCGACAGGCCCAGTGTCAGTTTCAGGCCCTTCTGGGGTGGGAGGAGGCCCAGGGAGGGGCTGCCAAAGTCAACATGCCCGTGTCCCTGGGCAGGGACTGGTTTGGCACCTGCGGGCCTGGTTCCAGCCCACAAGCCCCAGCCTCGGCCTCTCCTGGGTCACCTAGAGTTCCTGTCCCCCAGCGCTCTGCCTGCTTCTGGGAGCCGGGCCACTGCTGGGCAGGACCACTTCCCACCCCGAACCCTGGAGAGCTGAGGCCCTAAACCTACCCCTAAGGCAGAGACCACCTGCCCCACGCCTGTGATCAGGTCACACCAACACGGACTCTGCGCTCTCACCGTCTGGCCAGCACGACACTACCAGTGCAGGGAAAAGCCCTGCTCGTTCACTAGCTCGTTCACTAGCGGAGCTTCCCAGAAGACCCGTCGACTTGCCGACACATGCTCCCTCAAAGTCTTTGAGTCCTTTGCTTCAGAAATACTTGTCTGGCTGTTTCCACCAGTCCTTACCCAGGTCTGCTCCAGGCCCCTGGCCTTGAAACGCCGGTCTTAAATCTTAAACCAAACTTCCACGCTGGTCGCAGCCCCCCACCCCACTGAGGTGGTCGTCTCGCTGTTTCTCCAGGTGAGCAGTGAACTCTGTGTCACCAGCAGGCCGTGCTGGTGATATCTAGGGAGTGGGCATTGGGCACTGTCTACTTATCTTCCCCCCGAAATGAGCCACATTCTGGTCTCTGCAATCCCAATAGGATTCCAAGCCCGGCCCCCCGCCCTACAGCTGCCCCTGACGGGGAGGCCGGTGTAGGGCCAGGACCGACCCAGGTCTGGTCACACATGGACAGAGGGATGGCAGGGAGTGAACGGGCTGGATTGAACCAACAAACGTGGGGGTGCAGGCACAGCGGGGCTGGGCAGAGCTGGACAGGGGCGGCCAGACTCAGCGACAGCCTGATTTTGTCTTGCACCATCTGCAGGTGGTCCACGCCCAGGCCCCAGGGAGGATTTGAGAGCAGGTGGTGAAGTCCGCTGAAGAGTTACACCCCCAGCAGCCCCCTTCTCTTTCCCGTTTCCAGGGTCCTCCAGGCGCTCCTAAGCCGGCACTCTGCACCCCAGTCCCCCACCCCCTAGCCTCGTACCTGTGCGCTCAGCTGTGGGAACCTGGCCACAGGGAGCCCGCCCTCCCCCCGCCGATGGAGGGGGCGGCTCAGCGCCCCAAGGCCAGCGCCCACAGGGACAGAGACTGGGCCCCTCAGCCCCCTCCCACCCCGCACGGGTCTGGGCGTGCCCCCGGGGCAGGCAGTGGGCACAAAGATGCCCTTTGCCCGCCAGGGGCAGGACGGGTGGGAGCCCCGCCCAGCGCTGCCCTGCCCAGCCCCCCTCCCCGCCCAGGGCGCCTCCTTCCTCTCCCCCAGCGGGTCCCAGGGCTGTACAAAGAGTCCTTTGTCTGGGCTGCAAACAATTGTCCTCCCTTCTGTGGAAACATGGGCTGTGTCTCATAATCAGGCCTTCAGAGGCTGGATCAAAGGGCACTGCAGCCGGGTGGGGGGGGGTGGGGGGTGGGGGGGCGGGGGCGGGGACCAGGGTGCTGTCCTCACCCCGACAGCCTGTCACGAGCCCTTAATCCTTACCTGCCCCCTCCGAGGACACCCTTTCCTCCCTGGGCCAGGCCTGCATGAGCCTTGGAGTGGCAGGGAGCCGGTGGGGGGCCGGGTGGGGGGCCGGGTGGGTCCCCTCCTGGCATCCGGCGCTCAGGTTACAGCCCCTGCCAGCGCCTTGGGTGTGAACGTGCAGAGAGGCACTAGCTGGTGAGAAAGGTGGGGCCTGGCTTGGCCCAAGGCTACCCCTGCCCCCAGATACTCAGTCGAGGGGGGCGGGCCTCAGCCCACTGGGGCCTCTTCCCCTCACTTGCTTTGGCACCGGCTGACTCCCTGCCCAGAAACACAGCTGAGTCTCTTCCACCCCCCACTCTGCAGCCCTCTGGCTGGCAGCCTCCAGCCCGGCTTCCTCCCGCCCCTGTCTCTGCTCCACCCCACGTTCCCCTGCATTGCCCACATGGGAACCGCCCAGCCAGCACCCGGGGGCACGTCCAGGCCGAGGCCAAGGCTGAGGACACACGAGATACAGACCACACATTCCGCCTCTACCCCCATCAACGAAGCCCACGTGACTTTTTTAAGAACCCAACAAAAACCAGTCCTAGGTCACGTGGGGATTAAAGCCGGTCCTTCCTTCCAGGTTGGAGGCTCCCTGGGCCAGGAAAGTCGCATGATCAGAGGGGAAGAAGCCTGACAGACAGATGGAGAGCTCGTGACCCTGCTCCTCCTTTCACATGCAAAGTTTTGTGCATCTGTTCATCACCCTAGGGAGATCCACAGATGTTGCTGGTATTTCAGAATATATGACAATCACTGACCCAGCCCCGAGCACAGGACGGGAGACCGAGGCTCAGAGAGGAGAGGTCACTCCACAAGTTCACGGGCGCAGCTGAGGCTGGACGTTAGGTCTTCAGCTCGTGGGCCACAGACCTGGGTCCCTGCTCTGTCTCTGTGACTTGTCTCCCTGCCAGCAGCTGCCACCTGGGCTCAGGACCTCCCAGTCCCTCCCCTGAGGAAGCTTACAATCCAGCAGAGATGGAATAGATAAGGGGGACAGACTGGGATGGGAGTAAACACTTAGGTCCAGAGCAACGCCCCGAGGTTACATCAAAACCTCCAGAGAGGTGAGGACGGGTGCTGGGGAGAAGGTGGAGTGGCCTCAGAGAGTCCCCGGTCTGCACCCGTGCTGGGGAGCCTCGGTGGGAGGGTGCGGAGGGGCTGCGGGCAGGGCCCCCAGGCTCTGAGGACAGGCCCGGGCCTGGGCCGAGGGGCTGTGCAGGAAGCGGCAGGAGCAGGCCCTGTGCAGGGGAGGATCTCACAATGCCTCGGAAGGAGATAGGGCCCAGGCGAGGGCAGCCTGTGGTTAGGGGCTGGGACGCAGTGCTTGGCTAAAGAGCTCCCACTTCCCGGAGAGCCAGAGCCCTGGGCACCTTCTAGACCCTTCCTGTTCCCCAAGTCCCCACATCCAATCAGCTTAGGAAGTCAAGCCTTCCCAGCCCCCTGCGAGTTAGCCGCCCTCATAAACGCTGGTCTGTGTCGAGCACCCCCGAAGCCCAGGGAAGCGGGTTCGGCTGTCACCCCTCGAGCCCCTCCCCTCCCCAGACCCCGCGACTGGAGGCCCTTCCGGTGGCACCTGGTCTCCGGCTGACGTCGTCTCCTCCAAGGTCTTTCCTGACCACACCTGGTCACCTCTTCCGAGTGTCCACTCTTATTCCTGCAGCCTCAGGGCCCTCCCTGCAGGTTGGCTGGCTTTCAGCCTCATCCTCCCTCGTTAGAACATAAGCCCCATGAGGGCGGAGGGCCAAGCCTGCCCCGTTCACCTGCCTCTACCCACAGTGGCACCGGGGCACAGCAGGGGCTCAGGAAAGGCAGGTTGAATAAGCTGCATTTTAGACCTGTGAAAACAGAGGCCCCGAGAGGCCAAGTCTTGCTCAAGGTTAACAGATGTTTGGGGCTTCCCTGGTGGCGCAGTGGTTGGGAGTCCGCCTGCCGATGCAGGGGATACGGGTTCGTGCCCCGGTCCGGGAAGATCCCACATGCCGCGGAGCGGCTGGGCCCGTGAGCCATGGCCGCTGAGCCTGCGCGTCCGGAGCCTGTGCTCTGCAACGGGAGAGGCCACAACGGCGGTGAGAGGCCCGCGTACCGAAAAAAAAGTTAACAGATGTGAGAGCAGAGCCTCCCATGCCTGCCCCTCCCGCCCCATCTCTGCACAGCAGCCAAAGTGAGTTTTCACAGCGTAAGTCAGATTCCCTCTGATCCGACTGCCCACGGCTTCCCAGTCTGCATATAATAACAAACTCCTCGCCTGGGCCCACCCGGCTGCGTTCAGAGGCATCTGCCTGCCACCACTGTCCACTCCTCTTGCCCCCCGTCCCCCCCGCCCTGCTTGTTTGTCCCCCAGATGATAGCACTCGCTCCTACCCCAGGGCCTTTGCACTCGCTCTCTCCTCTCCAGAAAAGTTTGCCCTTCACAGCTCCTTATCCTCCAGGGCTCTGCAGAAAGGCCATCCCGACCACCATATCCACAGCCACCTGGTCATCTCCCCTTGTTCCCCTGCACTGCATCCTCCTACCATTTCCCCCACTGCACCCACCACTCCCTGAAATCACTGCGTTATTGTCCCCGACACCCAGAGCATAAGCCCTGCGAGAGAAGAGACTTGCCTGGCGGCTTCCCCACTGTATCTCCGGCCCAGAACTGTGCCGGCACGAAGCGGGCACCCATGAAATACGTGTTAAGTGAATGAATGTGTGAGTGAGTCCACTTGGGAAGGAGGCCCAATGGGTAGCAAAGAAACGAGGTCGGAAAGGCGATGCCAGCCGCCAGAGCTGCCCTGCGGGGCAAGAGCAGAGCCCTGCAGGCCGGGATGCCAACACCGGGACTGATGGGACCGGTGACACTGAGCTCCAGCCGTGCTGGGCTCCAGGGTGGAGTGCTGGCTGTGGAAACTGGCAAGAGGCAAACAGGCAAGCCTGGTGAGCCTAACCCAGGGCATCTCACTGCCCTTATCAACTTTCTCTAAAGCCGTTATCTCTCTGGACTTCAAACAGCTGCCTCTTATCTTGGCCCAGCCCAGGCAGTTATCGGGTTCTAGAACAACAGATCTTCAGGCTGCTGGGAGCCGCTGGGGAAGCCGTGTGTCTTCCCTCCCAGGCCCCCAGGGCCCCTCCCATCCCCAGACTACACTCCCAGGCCCCCAGGGCCCCTCCTCGAAGTCTGGGGAGAGACAGCAGACAGGTGGGACCTCCCCGAAGCAGGATCTCTCAGGCTGGATCAGGGCTAAGAAATTCAGCCCAGGGGCCCAGCCGGTCTATCTGGCCTGTTAAGGGCCAGGGACTGGCCTCCTCTTGCAACAGAGCCTGGGCTCAGGTCTTACCCTGGGCCCCTGGGCCCCCCAAACAGGCCTCCTCTGAGAGCATCCCCATCTGCCTCGACCTTGGGTGCAGAAAGAGAAGTTTGCCAGGGAGAAGGAGGGCACGGTGCCCTGGGAAGCCACCTCCCTCGGGCCCAGGACCGAGTCACCTTCAGGACTCGGCGGCCACGTGGGCAGGGGGTAGGGGTCCCTGTGCAGCGCAGGTCAGGCCCTCGGGACTCTGCCTCCTCCTCCTCCCCGCCCCCGCCCGCCCCAGCCAACACAGGCCCCCTAGAAGCTCAAACAGAGTCCAGGAGGCCAAGGCTGACATCTGCCTCACCTCCGTTCACACCAGGTGGGGCCTTGGCCCAGGCCCAGTTTCACAGCCGGAGGTGACTCTCCCCACACCTCGGGGCAGGGGCAGGAGGTGGGAACAGCCCCACACAGCCTGAGGGACGGGTGCCACCTGCCGTCGTCCCCTGCCCCCTTCCTCCCACGGCTTAGGGATGCACGTGAGTGTGGGTGTGGGGATCCGGGAAAGCAGGCCGGACCCCCGCTTCCCTGCACCATCACGCAGTGAAGCAGGGGGCTGCCAGTGCGGACAAGAAGTGCACAGGGCAGTAGGACTCGGACGCCACGTGCGCCCGTGCAGAGCAGTTTGTCTGTACATAAAGGCCAGAGTGATCGGAGCAGAGACGGGGAAAGGGCACGGGAGGCCGGGGAGGCGGGCGAATTTCAGATCCCACAGGGCCCCCTGAGCTGGGGTACAGAGCTTGCGCTCGACCCCGAGGACTAAGGAAAGCTGTCGTAGGTTGGAGTGTGATCCCCAGCACCAGCTCTGCAGGTGTGAAAGACCCTCTGGCTGCAGCGAGAGGGGAGTGAGGGACACAGACCTGCGAAAACATTTTGGGAGTGAAGGGAGAGACAGGTGCCTCCGGAGAAGCACAAACGCCCGTGTATTTCTCACTGTGAAGATGCTGGAAGCCAAACTCCTACCAAGTGAAGGGCCCACAGGGTTTTTCAACTGTTTTGGAAAAGGGGGTCTTCATAGTTCAGAAGGCTGAGGCAGCCTCCAGCTACAGGGTAAAGTGCAAACCTCGGAGACACTGCGGGTTGGGTTCCAGACCACTGCGTTAAAGCAAATATCGCAGTAGAGCGAGGCGCACGCAGTTTTTGGTTTCCCAGGGCCTATAAAAGTTATGTTTACACTATCCTGTGCTCTATTAAGTGTACATTACGTCTACAAAACAATGTACACACTTAAATTAAAGAATACTTTCTTGTTAAAAAAAAACACTAACCATCATCTGACAATGTAGGGCTGCCACAAACCTTCAATTTGTTAAAACGCAGTGTCTGTGAAGCATCGCGAGGGAAAGCACAGCGAACAAGGGATGCTGGTCCCCATCTGCCTCCCCATCCCCCGCCCCCGGGGGACCCAGTGCCCCGACACCTCGGTCAGTACTCTGTCCCGCTGCCTGGGATGTCCCCTCCCCACTCCCAAGTCTCGCTCCACCCCCGGCGCAGGGCCTGGCGCATGGCAAACGCTCCGTCAGGTGTTTGCTTTACACACGGCGGAGTCCCCCACGCCCTCTTGCACACCCTGCCCCGGCGGGGCTCACACATCCCCGCACCCAGCGTCTGGCTTGCTCTGCGATGCCCTGTTCACCCAGAAGGGAGGGCTGCCAGTGGGCCCTTCTCACTGCCCTGCACACAGTAGGTACTCAATTAATGCTGGTGAGGGGTCGAGTGACACTCTGAAGCCCTCGCCGTCCCTTTGAGTGACCGGAGCGCGATGACGCTCCTCTCTGCCCTGCACCCCGCGCTTCCGCGCCGGGGGTCACTGCAGGGCCCAAGCCCTGGCTGCACGGTCACCGACAGCCTGGCTGCCCCTGCTGCCAGCCTCCGTCTGTCTCCACCCAGGAAAGTGAGGGCAAGGACAGCATAGGTTCCACCGGGGAGACGGGGGTGCGCGGTCAGGTCTCTCACAGCAAGGGTTTGGCAAATGCCGAGCAAGTGGGAGCTGTGCTGGCCTCACCCAGTGTCCTCAGCCCCAGACCCTAAGTCCGCCGTCCGGCACCGCGAAGGCCTTGCTCTTACGGGGATGAGGCACCCCAGCGGTCAAAGAACAAGAAGATCTGAAGTGAAGATAGCATTTGTTTTAATTTATAAAACTGAGGGCTGAGGAAAGCAAAAGGGAGGGGAGGGAAGGCTGGCTGGGGTGGTGACACGGGGGGAGCTCCGGTGTGGCCGGGCCACCCATCAGGGCCACGGCTGGCTGGGCCAGCCCGGCTCAGGACAGCTCCTCCGGCCCCGCTAGACAGTGCCCGCACCCCCGCCCCTGAGGCCTCGTCCTAGTCCCCCAGCAAGCCTGCCATGGATGTTCTGGAGGTGCCCTGCAGTTGGGGATGGGGCCCTTCGGGGAGCAGGACAGACTGTCCTCAGGAACTCGGACTGACCATCTAGCAAAATATGGGGCTGCGTAGGTCCCAGAGTTCCCTACATGCAGGTTGGGGCAGCCACAGCTGAGGCGCAGAATTCAGGGACTGAACGAGGGCGTGTTAAGGTAACTTATTATCCAAATGGCGATGCACCTGAGGTTGAAAGGGGGCGGTCACACCGGGTCAACAGGGCGGACACCGGGAGGGGATCCACCAGCGTCCTCAGCGTGCTGGAAGGTTCCAGGTGCTTTCCCTTGTTTGGTCCTCAAAGCAGAGAGAATCACCTCCTCTGCAAGTGGATCTCCACCACTTTATAGGTGGATGAATCAAGACAGGGAGTGACAATGAGGGGCCAGCAGTGTGTGCGGCGTGGCATCTGCGTCACACCCCCTCGGCCTGGGTCACAGCTGTCACCTCCCTTCCTCTTCAAGCCTTCCCACAACGACTCCCCAGAGCCAGCGCCTCAGCCCTCCTGATTTACCACGGTGGGGGAGCGTGGCTTACGCCAGCATGTGCCAAGGGCTCCCACTGCTCTGCTTCCCACGCGCTGGCGTCCTGGTTGCTGGCTGGGCAGAGAGGCACCCAGACCCGAACCCCATCTCATCCCCTGCTTCTTGGACCACTCCCGACCGAGTTCCCTGGAAGCAGACGCTGACACCGAGCTGGAGTACAGGGACTTGATCAGGGATTGACCCTTCTGGACAGAAGGGAGGGGACGCAGGACCGGGCCCGGGGAAGCCAAGCGCCAGTGGACAGCTCTGGAGGAGAACCGCCCGTCAGGTTGGCCCACTTTGGGCCAAGATGCCAGGTGCTTGCACCTCCGCCTCTCTCAGTCCCCAGATCTGGATCCAGGCTCCCCTGGGAAGGGTGTGACCCGGGCTCTCTGCCACCAGGGCAGACCACAGAGCTGACACTCTGGGGCAGCCTGGTGACCTCCCTCCCCATGTCCAGGTGGCTGGTTCTTCTGAAAGGGGCTGGGCAGTTTAACAGTCCTTCATTCAGCAAACATTGCCCCAGAAGCACCGTTGCAGGCGCTGCAGGTACATAGAGCAGAGACAAAGCGTGTCTCTCACGGAGAGTCAAGTCTGTGACGGCAGCTCGTCAGCTCGGGGCCACGCAGCCGCGGGGCCGCTTTACGGCGTGAAGACGAGGACTGAGGCCCCACATCGTGTGCTGTGGACAATTACCTTCCTAAACCGCCTTACTGAGCTCTGACTCCCATACCATGCAGTCACCCATTGCACGCATACGATGCAATGGTTTTTAATATATTCATAGAATTATGTGACCATCCCCACGATCAAGTTTAGAATATTTTCATCACCCCAGAAAGAAACGCCCATGCAGATTAGCCGTCACTCCCCATTTCCCAACCACGCAACCCAGGCCTGGGCAACCACTCATCAGTCCACCTCCTGTTTCTGTGCATTTGCCTGTTCTGGACTTTTCCTATCCATGCAATCACACAACACGTGGTCTTCTACGACTGAGTTCTTTCATTTAGCTTAATGCTTTCAAAGTTCGTCCACGGGACTTCCCTGGCAGTTCGGTGGTTAAGACTTCTCCTTCCAATGCAGGGGGTGCGGGTTTGATGCCTGGCCGGAGAACTAAGATCCCACATGCATCACGGCCAAAAAACCAAACATAAAACAGAAGCAATACTGTAACAAATTCAATAAAGACTTTTAAAATGGTCCACATCAAAGAAATCTTAAAAAAAAAGAAAAGTTTCGTCCATGTTGTAGCGCGGACTAGTACCATTTTAATGCCTGACTAATATTCCATTGTATGGATAGATCACATTTTTTTAATCCATCTATCGACGGAAGGATTTTTTCCTATTATGAATAATGCAGCTATGAACATTCATGCACAAGGTTTTGTGTGAACATATGTTTTCAATTCTCTTGCTTGAGAGTGGAATTGCTGGGTCACATAAACACGCGATCTTTAGCATTTTGAGGAACTGCTAGATTCTCTTCCAAACTGGCTGCACGCTTTTTTTTTTTTTTGGTACACGGGCCTCTCACTGTTGTGGCCTCTCCCGTCGCGGAGCACAGGCTCCGGACGCGCAGGCTCAGCGGCCATGGCTCACGGGCCCAGCCGCCCCACGGCATGTGGGATCCTCCCGGACCAGGGCACGAACCCGTGTCCCCCGCAGCAGCAGGCGGACTCTCAACCGCTGCGCCACCAGGGAAGCTCCCTGTCTTTTTGACTATAGCCGTCCTGGTGGGTGTAAAGTTGTGGTTTTGATTTGCATCTCCCTACCTGCTAATGATGTCGGCATCTTTCATGTACTAATCAACAGCCTTAATGATTTTAGCTCGGAATTAAAATGATCCAGTGTAGGGGTTTTCACGCTTGCTTGAGCCTTAGAACTCTTCGATGAGAGTTTACAGTAGGAAAGTCTAATACACAAAACAAAGAGACCCAGAGCTGGGGTTGGGGCGGGTGACAGGGCGAGAATGGACCCGGGCTCGAGCCGCCCTGCCCAGTGTCACCCCAGAGCCTCTCCCTGATGGCAATGGCCCTGAAACAACTAGAACTTTGTTAAGCATAGTTTGAAGACCACTGACTAGGGCAACATCACAAGATAACTGAGAAGACAGGGCAGTAAATAATAGGGGGTGACAGATCATCCCGGGAACAGGACTGAGCAACCGTATTTTCTAAACGAAACAGAGCAACGGGACCTGAGAGCAGAACATCAGAAAATCCTGTCTTCATTCAACAAATATTAATCAAATGCCCTTCCCGTGCCGGATTTTCTCGGTCCTGGGGGTTACAGCCCCGGTCTCGTGGGATCTACATGTCCTCGGGCGGAGGCAGACAACAGGCAAAACGACAAGAACATCGGACAGTCACCAGGGCGCGGCGGCGGCTGGGATCCCTGTGGGGACTGGTGGCTACTTCACAGGAGGAGGTCGGGGACCCCTGAGAAGGGGTCACTTAAACTGAGAGGGAAAGACTAGGAGGCAGAGGAAACAGTCGATGCGAAGCCCCCGCCAGACCCGGCGTGACCTGCACAAGGAGCCCCAGGGAGACTGGAATCGGTGGCCTCTGGGCCGGGCTAAAGGATGCAGATTTCAAGCGTGATCGGAAGTTGTGGGGATATTAAACTGAAAGGGATATCGCTGGCCTCCCTTCATTTTTTTGGAATAAACTTTCGCCTAGGAGTGGCATTTAGAATAATTTTAACTTTCTAGAAAGACTGAGAGATAATGCCGGGCTCCCACGTACCCCGCGTGCAGCGTCGCCCCTTGTTATCAGCATCTTACGTTGGTACATTTCTCGCAGTGGATGAGCCAATCCTGCTACAGGATTACTGACTCAAGTCTGTACTGCAGGCAGATGCCCTTAGTTTTTACCTAATGTCCATTTTCTGTTCCAAGATCCTGTCCAGGGACCACGTGACATTCAGTGGTCGCGTCTTCTCAGGCTCCCCCGGCTATAAGATTTTCTCAGGCTTTCCTTGTTTTTAATGACCTTGACAGTTTGAGGACTGCTGGTTAGGTATTTTGGAAAATGCTCCTCAGCTGGGATTCATCTGACGTTTCTCACACTATTACCAACAGTGTTGGAACACAGGGCTGGGGGTCAAGGGCCATCCAACGGGACAAGCATTGATTTATCTCAGAATAGATGTGTGGATACCTGCTGTATACACTGGGTTATGCTCTAATCCTACTTTATGTATTTTGCTGTTCAGGTCGTCCCAGCCTCGGCCATTGGGAGTTCTTTCAGCTGGTTCCTGTGTGCTGAGACAGCAGCGGGAAAGCCCAGAAGCAGCCCAACTTACAAGAACAGAACGTGGTACATGCATCTTCCAGCCCCATCAAGCCTCCAGCCAACATCTAGACTGAAACCTTATGAGAGACCTCAACCCTGAGCCCACCTATCCAAACCCCACCAGGATTCCACGACCCCTAGAAACTGTGAGGCAATAAAGTTTATCTATTTATTTATTATTTATTTATTTTTGGCTGCATTGGGTCTTGGTTACTGTGCACAGGCTTTCTCTACTCGTGGCAAGTACTCTTCGTTGCAGTGCGCGGCCTTCTCGTTGCAGAGCACGGGCTCTAGGTGCGCGGGCTCCAGTAGTTGTAGCTCACGGGCTCGATAGTTGTGGTTGCGGGCTCTAGAGCACAGGCTCAGTAGTTGTGGCGCATGGGCTTAGTTGCTCCGCAGCATGTGGGATCCTAGCAGATCAGGGCTCAAACCCGTGTCTCCTGCATTGGCAGGCCGATTCTTAACCACTGCGCCACCAGGGAAGCCCCTATTGCTCTTTTAAATTTCTAAGTTTTGGAGTAGTTTGTTATGTAGCAATAGAAAATTTTCTTGGAAATTATACACATGAAAGCAGAAATAATAAACTCGACAGACAGAAAATAAAGTGGAGAGAATCTTCCAGAAAGTAGAGCTAAAAGGCAATGAGATAGAATATACAAGAGAAAAAATAAGAAAATTAGGGAATTAGTCCTGGAGAGTTAAACTTCTAAAAAACAGGGGTTCCTGGAAGAAAGAAGAGAGGAAATAGGAGTAAGAAAATCATCACTGAAACAGTCCAAGAAAACTTCCCAAAACTGAACTGAAATATCCTTCAGTTTCCAAGTTCAAAGGGCACAGCAAGTGAACAGGACAGTGTTTGAAAATAGAAATACACAAAGGCATGGCATAGCTAACTTTCAGAACGCCAGGTATAAGGAGACCCTGCCAGCTTCTCTAACGTACAGAGAAAGGGGTCACATTCAAATGACCAGGAACCGGGCTTCCCTGGTGGTGCAGTGGTTGAGAGTCCGCCTGCCAATGCAGGGGACACAGGTTCGTGCCCCGGTCTGGAAAGATCCCACATGCCGCGGAGCGGCTGGGCCCGTGAGCCATGGCCGCTGGACCTGCGCGTCCGGAGCCTGTGCTCCGCAACGGGAGAGACCACAGCAGTGAGAGGCCCGCGTACCGCAAAAAAACACAAAAAACAAAAAAAACAAAACAAAAAAAATGACCAGGAACCAAAACGGGTTCAGACCGTCACTGGTGGGGCAGGTCTCTGAGAAAGAAAATGTGGGGGTAACTTTTTTCGAGATTATTAAAAACTGAAAATGTATATCCCACTCTCACCCTTGGTGAATTGCTGGGCTAGGTATAGAATTCTATGCAGGAAATTTTTTCCTTCAAGAGACTTTTATATTTACAAAACAGAAACAGACTCACAGACATAGAAAACAAACTTATAGTTACCGAAGCGGGGAGGCGGAGGGGGGCACAAAGGAGGAATATGGAATTAACAGATACAAACCACTATACATAGAATAGATAAGCCACAAGGACCTACTGTGTAGCACAGGGAACTATAGTCAGTATCGTATAATAACCCATAATGGAAAAGAATACATATATATATATGTAACTGAATCACTATGCTGTACACCTGAAACTAACACAATGTTGTAAATCAACTCTACGTCAATAACTAAATACAAGAGCTGTGGCTACTCTGAACAGTGTTCGTGGCGGGGAGAGGGGACAGGACTCCAGTCGAAGGGCTGAGCTAGGAGTGCAGGTGGGGGATGAGCGTGGCCAAGGCTGGGGTGTGAGGGGTGAAGACAGAGAGAACTGGGTACCTTTGGAATAGTTCTGAAGCCTGATAAAACTTTCTAGTGGATTAATACGAGGTGTGAGGGGTACAGAAGAATCAAGGATAATTTCTTGAATTGGGGCCGCAGCAAGCAGGTGGCCTTGCTGGCTCCTGAGGCGGGGGGATGCCTGTCCACCCCCGCTCTGTCCCTGAGGGCAGAAGTCTGAGACCAGGGGAGCAGCGCCCCCAGGGCTGGGCCTAGCCAGAGGGTTAGGTGGGGACAGGGAGTCACGGGAGGGTAGAGGTGACCAGAGCAAATAAGGATAATGGGTAGGGGTGGCCTCGGCCACAGCAGGCCTGGTCCCGGTGCAGCCGGCAGGGAGAGGGCTGCTCCCGAGACTGTCGCTCCTGACAGAGCCTCTGCAGCTCACCCTGCGCTCCCTTCTCAGGAAATGGCCTGTCCTCTGGATGCAATGCTTCTACTAAGGCAACATCTGCCTTCTAGCGACCTCCTGCCTGGTCCCTGACGTGTCCGCTGCTCACCCGCGATGCGGAGAACCCGCTTCCAGGCTTCCTCGCCCCACTTCAAGCATCAGAAGATTTCCCTGATGATCCAAGGCACGGACAGCTCCACAGGCCACGGGTGAGAAGGGCCAGTTCTGCAGTGGGTCCCAAAGACTGGGGTTCACAGCACTCTGGCCACCACAGAGGCCTTCAGCTAATCCACCACCGGAAAGCCTTGCAGAATTTTCTTCTCTGTTCTTGGGCCCCTTTCGCCAGCAGGACCTAACAGTTTTCCTCTTGGAACTCCCCGTAGTTCTACTCATTCATTCATTTTCTTTTTCTTTTTCTTTTTCTTTTTTTTTGGCCACGCCTCATGGCTTGCGGGATCTAGATCCCCAACCCAGGATGGAACCCAGGCCAAGGCAGTGAAAGCTCGGAATCCTAACCACTAGGCAACTAGGGAACTCCCTGCTTCTTCATTTTAATGTTAATGTTTATTGAGCAACTGCTATGCTCCAGACTCTGAGATTTAATGGTGAACAAGAGACATAAAACACCTCTGATGGCACTTATCTCACACTGTGTCATATTATAGTCAATCATGCTTTTATTTATTCATTCAACAAACTTTTACTGAGCACTTACTGAGTGCCAGGCCATGTACTAATTGCTGAGTACACAATCTCTGACTGCTTTTGGAGGAGGAGACAGGACATCAGCCCACAATGCTGAGTCAGTGTGGTAAGGGCTCTGACACATGCATGGATGGGTGGATGGGTGGATGGGTGGATGGGTGGGTGGATGGGTGGGTGGGTGGGTGGGTGGATGTATGGGTGATGGGTGGGTGGATGTATGGGTGATGGGTGGGTGGGTGGGTGTGTAGATGGATGGATGGGTGGATGGATGGATGGGCAGGTGTATGGGTCGGTGGGTGGGTGGGTGGATGGATGGATAGGTGGACGGATGTATGAGCAGGTGGGTAGATGGATGGATGGATGGGTGAGTGTATGGGTGGGTGGATGAATGGATGGATGGATGGATGGATGGATGGGTGGACGGATGGGTGGGCCGGTGTGTGGGTAGGTGGGTGGGTGGGTGGATGGATGGATGGGTGGGTGGATGGGTGGGTGGGTGGGTAGATGGATGGATGGATGGGTGGATGGGTGGGTGGATGGATGGATGGGTGGACGGATGGGTGGGCGGGTGTGTGGGTAGGTGGGTGGGTGGGTGGATGGATGGATGGATGGGTGGATGGGTGGGTGGGTGGATGGGTGGGTGGATGGGTGGATGGGTGGATGGGTGGTGGATGGGTGGATGGATGGATGGGTGGGTGGGTGGATCAAGAGGAAGAGTGGAGAGAGAGCAGTTGAGAGGAGCTATAGGGACAGGCTGTGAAGGAATCAATTACCCGCGGCTTAATTTCACTGGGCTCTAAGCTCCCTGGGACAGAACCCGTGCCTCATTCAGCTTTGTCTTACACACATGTAAGTGCTCCCCAGGAGTTTACTGAGTGACAATAAACTCGTCTCTGGTTGTGTTCAGATGCCACAGGGTCTGTGTTCAGCCTGCCCTCCACTCCCCCAGCTGAGGCGGACCAGACACTGGGGTCTGACCTCCCTGTGCTGGAGCCTGCAACCTTCAGAATAGGGGGCTCCTCCCGAAGGCCCCAGCCCCGACCATCAGCCCCTCTGCACGTTAACCACTTGTGGCTGTAGCAGAGCCTGTCTCTCCAGATGAAGGGCTGCAGGGAAGGAAACCAGAAAAGGCAGTTCTACCAGCTCCCCACCCACCCGCATTGCCCCAGTGTGTCTCCAGGGAGAATCACAGGGTCCCCAGGCCACCCACACTCATCTTGTTCATCTGTCCTCCTGTCTCCCGGGATAACCCTGACCGGACTGGAGCGGGGCCCCCCGGTCAGCGCAGCGTGACCAGCCCCTCCCTCCACGGTTGCAGTGGCCCTGGGTACTGCGCCAGGTGATGGCCCAGCTGAGCCCCACTGGGTGCGTGACTGCGGTCTGTTTGCAGAGCAGCACCCAGCTGAGCGCCAGCAGAGCGGCCGTCCTGCCCCCAACTCTGGCCCCAGGCCACACAGCCACGCCGCCCACACACAGGGCGCTCAGGTTACACCAGTGCCCATGGTCGCCGGGCAGCCAAGGACCGGGAGGGAGAGCCACGCCCCACCCCCCAGGTAGCCCAGGAGGCTGGGGAGCAAGGAAGGCCCTGTCCCGGGTCACCAGGAGAGTCAGGCTGCAGCCCTGGTTGTTATGGATACAGAAGCCTGGGCAGCCTCACTTTCCCTTTCCCAGGACTCACTGTCTGAGGCCTCATCCAGCCACTCAGGGCTTGTCCACACTTGCCGGGCGCACCTGAGTCTGGCCTCAGTGCCAGCCCCAGCCCTTCTAATCTGGACCCCCTGGGCTGCGAAAGCATTACAGGTAACAGCACAGCAGCAGTGACCACGGTCGCTGGGCCGCGCCCCCCCCTCCCCCCACCCCCATGTTACCTCTCAGCCAACAGCTGACAGTTTCCTGGGCCTCACATCACATCAGCAAATCCTGTTCAGCTCTCCCTCCAAAACAGTCCTGATCTGCTCCTTTGTCACGTCTCTACGGCTCTACCCTGGTCCACAGCACCGTCCCCTCCACCCTGGACCACTGCCACGGTCCCATCTGTGTGCCCTAAACCCTCACTCCCACCTGTGCTCTCCACGTGGCCACCAGAGTGAGCTTTGCAAGAATACATGGGACGGGTTACCCCGGCTTCCCGTCTGCCTTAGGACCCCCCAGCTCCCCACTCGGCCTGCAGGGCCCCGTGCCCCCAGGCACCCAGCAGCTTTAGTGCACAGCTTCTCTGCTTCTCAGAACCCCCCTCGTGCTCCGGCCTTGAGGCCCACCTCCCCCTCCTGGGGCTCACGGCTCCCCAGACAGGTCTTGGCTCAAATCTCGCCCCTGCAGAGACGCCTTTACCCAACACGTCCCAGTCTGCCCCGCCATCCTGTCTGCAGAGCACTGAGATTATCCAGTGTCTCTCTTTGCCTGTTTATTACACAACTCTTTCTGCCTTGACTACAAGGCACCGTGTGTTCACGTGGGCCTTTCCAACACGTCACACGACATACGCTCAGTAGAAACACTTCTGAGACACGAGTGATGCTACAATTTAGTCACCTTCCCCAGGTTTATGCCGAAGTCAAGGCCTGCTGGGCTTTGTACAATATCTGTAACAATAACAGATGGTTGCAATATTCCTCAATATTTCAATAAATAATAAAATAGGAATAGAATAGAATAGGAAATAATAAAAAGGAATGAAGGGGCTTCCCTGGTGGCGCAGTGGGTGAGAGTCCGCCTGCCGATGCAGGGGACACGGGTTCGTGCCCCGGTCTGGGAGGATCCCACATGCCGCGGAGCAGCTGGGCCCATGAGCCGTGGCCGCTGAGCCTGCGCATCCGGAGCCTGTGCTCCGCAACAAGATAAGCCACGACAATGAGAAGCCTGCTCGCCGCAACAAGAGAAAGCCCACACGCAGCAACAAAGACCAAATGCAGCCAAAAAACAAAGAAACGAAAAACACTGCCTTGTCTAGTTTAAAAGGGTGAATTTTATGGTCTGTGAATTAAATCTCAAAAAAACTGTTATTTTTACAAAGTAGTATATGGTTACTGTATGTGCCAAACTGTGCCGAGAGAGGAAAAAGAAGTGAAAAATCATCTTAAATCTCACCCCTGGAGGTAACGGCCGTTGACCCACTGGTGAGGTCGGTCCAGACATTACTCGGCGCCCACGCGGGGTAGACGGTCCCTCACAGCCTTTTCTGAGACTCTGACTTTGTGCCTCAGGACCCCGGCTTACGTCGGGAAAGTCTGACCACAAGCTTCCTCTGCTGGGGGGTCGGCTCAGGACAGGACTGTGATGAGAGGAGGGGACGCTCTCTGGTTTGTGGAGGAGCTGTCCCGCCCCTGCACCACAGGGCGATTCTGACACAGCAAAGAACAAGTGGAGACCCTACAGAAACGGCACCACGTTACAGACGCTCCGCTGGAACCTGCTTGCTTCTGCCTTTTCCTCCCAACCCTGTACCCCAGACACCTCACCATGTTACCACGGGGGGCTCCACCCAGCTCGGGTACCACCTGCATGTCCGTCCAATGTGTGGATGCCGTGTGATCCACCCGACTGTCCCCTGAGAGGCCACCTCCTCCAGGAAGACCTGGGGGTCCCCCGCACCAACCCACCAAGCTCCAGGGGGAGAACCCGGTGACCTGGGACCTCCCGGTGGTGCGGCCTGTGCACCGCTGCCTTTGCTTCCTCGACAGACTGCAGGGCCCCGGCGGAGAGCACACGCCAGCAGGTAAACCCTTATTAAATGAGCAAAGGAAGGATGAATTAATAAATACACCGAGGAGTGAAATTAAAGAGTTAATCGGAGCCTGGGACAGCTCTCAAGGGGTCTCTGAGGTTGTGAAAAGCCATCTTCCCTCGACCCTTGGGTAATTTTCAAATTTATAAAGCATTTTCCTGCACATACCTTTTTCTTGTTTTTTTAAACATCTCTTGAATGTCAGCAGACAAGAAGGCATCATCTGCCCCATTTCTGCGTCGACCGAGCTGAGGTTCAGAGAAGTCGCAGGTCTGACCTGCCGCCCCCAGGTCTCCAAGGGTGAGCCCCCGCCTGCCCCCCACCACTGGGCTCACTCCAGAGCTGAAGAGTGAAGGTGGGTCTTCCCGGCCAGGGGGCTGCAGGCAGCAAGGTCCAGCAGGTGTGTCCTAACACCAACCTGATTATCTGATTACCCGATTACCGATCACGCCCCAGAAACTGAAGAGTGCGTAATTTAAAATCCGGGTGTTCCAGTGTTTTACCATCGCCACGCCCACTGCCTGGGGGACTCCAAGTCCCCCTCCCAAGGTGCAGGGCTGAGCCGGGAGCCTCCCCCTCCCCCCTCAAGAGGTCATTCCTGAGGACGCAGCTCCGAGGAAGGTCACCCAGGGTCACCTTCTCCGTGCAGCCTGGGATGTGGTGCAGAGACCAGCGCTGACCCGTGTGTAGAAAGGTTTACGGCAGTTTGACAAATAACTTTCTATCTGTTGATAGAATGAGAGCAGCAACAGAAGGGGCTTGTAATTGGTAGGTCTCTTTTCTTCCTCCTTATTTTTCCAGTCATTCATTTTTATTACGCTTTGCAAGAGCATGAGATTTGAAAATCAAATCAAAATGTAACAAAGCAAAACCAAACTGGTCCCTCAGCACAACTAGCTGGAGAGGCTGGGGGTGACGATTCAGCCTGAGGGGATTCGCTGACCACGAGACCTCTAGCTCCCTCAGCCATGGAAACAGGATGGTAGGATTTGCTCACGGGATGGTGGCAGAGCCACACGAGATCTCGGGGGGGGGGGGGGAGGGGCTCCCCAGTCCCCACCCCTGCCACCCGTCCCTTCTGCCGTTTGTAGGACCATCGACTGACCACCAGAGAACCCAGGGGCGGACAGAGAAGGAGCCACAGCGGTTGGACACCTGGGGGGGTGGGCAGAGTCAGGGGGCAGCAGTGGGGCTGGAGAGCCCTGGTGGAGGGGCGTGCGGAGGGGGCCGCGGAGGGGCCCGCCTCCCAGGGAGCCCGTTCAGGAAGACTGTGCATCCCAGTTAGACCCCGAGCTGCCGGGGCAAGGCGGGGGGCGGCAGCCCGAGGTCCCACGTCCAGCAGCTGGTCCTTTGCAGGGAGCTTCCCGGGGCCCCTGTGGGAAGCCTGCCGTGCTCCCGGTGGCTGCCAGGCCACTGAGGCACCGGGGGGGGGGGGGGGGCGGGGCGTGGACGGAGGGGCGGGAGAGAGAGCCATCGAGGCTGTGGAGCAGTCGCTGCAGCTGTGGCCCGAGCACAGGCTAGACGGGGGCTGGAGTCGGGGGCCGCAGGGCAGCGACAAGGCTGCTTTCCCAGGTCCGGGCACTTGCTCCACTGGCCTTTGGCCCTGTGGGCCCCCGGGAAGTGGCCGTGGGCCGTGGGCATGAAGGAGACAGTCAGGGAGCAGAGAGCAGAAACGAGGTCTCGGAGAGACGACGGCAACAGCGGACCGGAGACCCGGGGACACGAGCCTGACCCTACCAGGCGGCGGGAACCCCTTCGCCGGGGCCGCTGAGGAGACCCCAGAGCCTCGTCCCCACGCCCGAAGGAAGCCCGAGAGGGGCGCTCCAGGGCCCTGCTGAGGAAGCCCCGACCCCAACACGCAAAGGCTCCTGGCAAAGCGCGGGGAGCGTGAAATCAGGGTGCTGCGCCCCGGGGCGCCGGGGTGGGGAGGGCCGCGGGGCTCGGTGCACAGCGCCAGCTGCTGGGCCGCCCAGAGGTCCCCAGTGGCGGGCGCGGCAGGACCCCTGACCTAAGCCTCGCGGCCCTGCAGCCTCTGTGCGCTGACCGCCCCTTCTGAGAAGCTGAGCCGGGAGGAAGGGGTGGGAGCAGATTTGGACAGGAAAGGGAAGGGGGTCCTGCTGGACTTCCCGACCCTTGTGGGGAGTGGTGTTGAGGGGAAGGGGGTTGCTGGCGGCCAGCCCCCAGGGGACAGATGCCGTGGGCCTTGGCGTCCCCAGCGGACGCCGCCGGGATCCCACCGGCCGCAGTCAGTCCATGCTTGGCGACTGTCTGCTCTTCGTGGTCCCGGGAGACAGAGGAGACTGCGCGGAAGGGCATCTTCTGTGAACGGGGCAGTCGGTCCCTTGGAGGAGGAAACTTCTCTCCCGACTGTGTCACAGCTCCCGAGCCCCTGACCCTCCCTCACCTGCAGCCAGAGATAACCCCGGGCTGGACACCCCGAGTCTCCTTCCTGGGAGGACGGTCTCCCCCCGGCTCTCCACCGGACACGCCTCCCCACGCCCGCGCTCTCCCCTCGCTGCTTCTCCAGGTGTGACCTGTTGCTTGCCTCGCCCAGGGCACCCGACTCTTTGGGGCCTCGCATGGGGGGGCCAGTGGCTCTCACGTGGTTTCTACGTCCCACCCGACTCTGTCTCTCCCGGACCTCGGTTCCTCCAGGAAACGCCCGCTGAGGATGGAGAGTCTCTGGGGATTTGGACATGACTCCCCGACCCAGGCAGACCCCCTCGTCCTCTTGGGCTCAGCTGAGAATCCCTGGCCCAGGGCGGCGGGGGCTGCACCATGGTGGCCTGAAAAGGCACCCAGCACGCTCCCCAAGGGCCTGAATCACCGCCAGTCCTCGCCCCACCCCCAAGGTCTCTGCCCAACCTGTCCTACAGGTGTGCCTGGCTCCGGGCCAGCAGGCCAGGGCCCAGCTACTTACGGGAAGGAAGGACATAAACAGGGGACAAGGGGCAGGTGGAGGACAAAGGCGACCTGGGTCTTTATCCCTCACTTGGCCCTAGGGCTGCCCACATCGCACCCCGGGGGGCTGGCACCCGGGGACCTGGGGACCCTCCCCCCACGGAGGGGCACCACACCAAGTCTCGGGCTGTCCCCGTGGCTCCCATGGGTCCCCCTTCCCCTCCCCTGGGGCTGCCCCCGGCCCACCTGTCCCCCTCACGACCAGGGTCCCGGCCTCAAGCAAGGCCATCCAGCTCAGCCTGTGGCCAGGACACAGCTGGAGAGACAGCTGCTGAGTCACTGGCCAGACCTGGCCGTGGGGCTGCTCAGGGGAGAGGAGGGGCTGTAGGTTTCTGTCCCCACTTCCAGGAGCCGGGAGGGGGAGGGCGGGAGACCGAGGGCGTCTAAAAGGGCCTCAGCAACATTGGCCAGGACCCAGGTAGAATGAGAAAGTGGTACCACCTTTACCACCTGGCGGGGCTACTGCAAGTAACATGCTTGTGAGTGCTTGGGCCACAGGAAATAAAACATTGCTGCAGTCGGCAAAGATGCAGGGACCCTTCTAGGTCCTGCCTGCCCCCCTCCTCCATCCCAGCCAGAGGACAGACCCTGGACCAGAGGAACGCGTCCACACGCTGTGCATCTGACACTGCGGGGGAGGGGGGGGCGGCGGTGCCAGGGCGGCCTCTGCAGAGAGGTCATCTAGTAAAGACAAGGCAGGGAGGGAGCCGCCTGGGGGCATCTCGAGGGGAGTCGGGGCAGAGCGAACAGGACACCCGAGGCCTCGAGCCAGGAGACAGCTAGGAGGCCAGCGAGCGAGTCAGCACCCGGGGCCTCATGGGGGTTCCAAGTGTTCTCTGGCGAGAGGAGCCTTGGAGGGTCTGAGCAGAGGAGAGTCAAGAGCTGACGCAGGAGCTCCCTGGACCACTCAGGCTGCTGGTTAGGGATATATGTGTATACTTACATGTGATGACATATTCTTATCTACAGGATATATATATTAATACATAATTATTACGTTATTAGTTTTAAATTTTTTCAAATTGTGGTACCATATACATAGTATAAAATTCACCATTTCCACCATTTTTAGTGCAGTGATCTCCAGGATGCTTCCTCCTCCCGAGCTGAAGCTCTGCCCCCATTAAACACCAACTCCCACCCCCACCCCCGCCCAGCCCCTGGCGGCCCCATTCTACTTTCTGTCTCTGTTAATTGGACCTCACGTGAAAGGAATTTAGAGCATTTGTCCTTCTGTGTCTGCTCACTTCCCTGAGCTAGTTTCTTTTCTTTTTTTTTTTTGCGGTACGCGGGCCTCTCACTGCTGTGGCTTCTCCCGTTGCGGAGCACAGGCTCCGGATGCGCAGGCCCAGCGGCCATGGCTCACGGGCCCAGCTGCCCCGCGGCATGTGGGATCTTCCCGGACCGGGGCACGAACCTGTGTCCCCTGCATTGGCAGGCGGACTCTTAACCACTGCGCCACCAGGGAAGCCCCTGAGCTAGTTTCTTATTCTTCCGCCCCAAGGGGATAACGATACTGCCATGACCACTTCGGGGTCATCCTGTGAAGACCTGAGCAGGTGATGGACGTGCAGACGCTCTGTAAACAGTAAAACCCAACCCGAGGGTCAGGACGCCTGTTGTCATCCTGCCGCAGCAGGTCTGCCCAGCTGGAGGTGGGGTCGTGTGCTCACTTGTATCGGAGGGAGTCCTGAGCTTCCTTCCAGACACTGAAGGGACGGCAGGGGGTGTCAGCACGTGCTGGGTGACTGCTGTCCCTGGGTCAGCTGGTTGGAATAGTCCCTCGGGTCCCCGCTGCCCTTGGCTGGGGTGGGGGCCTGGTGTGCGGACCCTGGGAGACCCCGGAGCCACCTGCTGCTGCTCACTGCACACCCGCCATGGTGTGGTGCAACAGGGCTGCCTCTGCTCACCCCGAAGATGCTGGCCACTCTGGGGCCAACCTAGGTAGATCCCTGTGAGCGACTGCATGCAGCAGCCTTTACCCTTCACTGCCACCAGACACAATGTCACAATGGGGCATTCCCGAGGAACTTGGGAAGTACAGTCTGGGCAGTGGAGGAGGCAGTCAGGGAAGGCTCCCTGGAGGAGGTGACCAAATACCATTTCACCCTCTGCTCAATAATAACAGCAGGGAGGACAGGAATAAAGATGCAGACGTGGAGAATGGACTTGAGGACATGGAGAAGGGGAAGGGGAAGCTGGGACGAAGTGAGAGAGTGGCACGGACATATATACACTACCAAATGTAAAATAGATAGCTAGTGGGAAGCAGCCGCATAGCACAGGGAGATCAGCTCGGTGCTTTGTGACCACCTAGAGGGGTGGGATACGGAGGGTGGGAGGGAGACGCAAGACGGAGGGGATATGGGGATATATGTATATGTATAGCTGATTCACTTTGTTATACAGCAGCAACTAACACACCATTGTAAAGCAATTATACTCCAATAAAGATTAAAATAATAATAACAGCAGGAGACTTCCCTGGTTGGTGCAGTGGTTAAGAATCTGCCTGCCAATGCAGGGGACACAGGTTTGAGCCCCGGTCTGGGAAGATCCCACATGCCACGGAGCAACTAAGCCCGCGTGCCACAACTACTGAAGCCCACGCGCCTAGAGCCTGTGCTCTGCAACAAGAGAAGCTACCGCAATGAGAAGCCCATGCACCACAAAGAAGAGTAGCCCCCACTCGCCACAACTAGAGAAAGCCCGCGTGCAGCAACGAAGACACAACGCAGCCAAAAATAAATAAATTAATTAAATAATAATAACAGCAGAAGAGGCTTAAGTGGAGCTGCTGTGTGCCGTGCTGTATGCCTTACATGCCCGACATCAATTAATCCTCTCACTAGTCCCATGAGGTAGGAACCCTTAGCATCTCCACTTTACAGCAAAGAAAACTAAGGCTCAGAGAGGTTCAACCACTCACTCGAGGTTACACAGCTCATACATGGAAGCATCAGGATGGGATGTGAGGCTTCCAACGTCTGCCCCCGTGTACCCCAGGCTGCCTCTTGAAGGCCAGGGTACCCTGAGGTGTGGGCAAGCATGCTGCCGGGATGACTCACAGCTGTTCACAAGAGGGACCGAGGTGGTACACGGACAAACATTTCTAAACGTTTCTAAACATTATCCCCTAGGAAAAGGGTACGTAGCACAGGAAACCCTTGATGACACAGAGATGTAAGGTTTCCTTTTGAATTAAATTTAAGTAAAAAGGGAGTCTTTTTGTAAGGTCTTAATCCACGTCTAATTAAATTCTTCCAAGTGTCACATAAAAATATTACGTTTGGGGCTTCCCTGGTGGCGCAGTGGTTGAGAATCTGCCTGCCAATGCAGGGGACACGGGTTCGAGCCCTGGTCCGGGAAGACCCCACATGCCGCGGAGCAACTAGGCCCGTGAGCCACAACTACTGAGCCTGCGCGTCTGGAGCCTGTGCTCCGCAACGAGACGCCGCGACAGTGAGAGGCCCGCGTACCGCGATGAAGGGTGGCCCCCGCTTGCCGCAACTAGAGAAATCCCTCGCACAGAAACGAAGACCCAACACAGCCAAAAATAAATAAATTAAGTAAGTAAGTAATTTTTAAAAATATTATGTTTATCAGCTGGGTTCTTTTTTCAGTTGTGGTTAAAATTTTTTCAGTCAATACATAAAATGAAATCAACCATTTTTAAGAGTATGGTTCAGTGGCATCAAGTCCATTCACATCGTTGTACAACCACCACCACCAACTTCGCTAGGACATTTTCATCTTCCCAGATTGAAACCCTGTCCCCATCAAACGCTCACTCCTTTCCCCCTCCCCTCCGCTGGTCCCCACCCTTCTACTTTCTGTCTCTATGAGCTTGACTCCTCTAGGGACCTCACGTGAGTGGAATCATTCAGTATTTGTCATTTTGTGCCTGGCGTATTATACTTATCTCAAGGGGAGCCTCTTTACAGGGGAAAACATTAGAAGAAATCACAGTTGAGGAGGTTTGCTGAGGTGGCAATGGCTCGGGGGTGACTAAAGGTAGGAAATCGTCAGATGGAGACGGCAGAGGACTAGCTCACCCCGCCTGCTAAGGACAAGCCCAGAGCTGGACCTGCTTTGCCGGGAAACGCAGGAAACGTGCTGGAAGAGGAGGAAGAGGATGCAGGGAAGCAGGAGGAAGGCGCCACGTGGGGAATCGACCAGAAGATGCCTGGCTGCCCAGGGAGACCTTGCGCTCCCAGCGTGTGGTGTGGGGCTGGTGGTTCACTCTGTGGGGCGTTGCCTGAGGGCTCATCTGCGTGCTACCCCCCACCTAGGGCCCACTTTCTCCCACCTGTCTCAAGGGGTGGCACCCAAGCCTGGGCTCCAAAGGGCTTGGACTCAGACACGGCTAAGAAGCAAAAGCAGAAACCAGTGACTGATGGTCCGTATCGCAAGGATCTGCGTCAGTGAAGGAGATAAACCCAGGGCAGGATTGGAGCAGACAGAAGACTGAGGCTGGGACCTGCCTGGGGGCTGAGCTCCTGGGGTTGGAACATTGCAGGCGTCTCCAGAAGGAGACGGAGCATCCTCCCGGCGGTGGGAGGTGCAGGCAGAGTGTAGAACCACGGCAAGAGTAGGCCAACTCCTGGCACCACGACCCAACGGACCAGAAATGTCGACATGTGAGATTTCATATATATTCTATGTAAAGATATACAGCATAAGTATATATGTAATATATATAATGACTGTATATAAAATGCATGTGTATACGCATATAGTTTGTTAAATTTATATATATATATATATATGTTTTGGGGTTTTTTCAATAAATTTATTTATTTTTGGCTGCGTTGGGTCTTCGTTGCTGTGCGCGGCCTTTCTCTAGTTGCAGCGAGAGGGGGCTACTCTTCGTTGCGGTGCGCGGGCTTCTCATTGCAGTGGCTTCTCTTGTTGCGGAGCACGGGCTCTAGGCGCACGGGCTTCAGTAGTTGTGGCTCTCAGGATCTCTAGAGCGCAGGCTCAGTAGTTGTGGCGCACAGGCTTAGTTGCTCCGCTGCATGTGGGAACTTCCCAGACCAGGGCTCAAACCTGTGTCCCCTGCATTGGCAGGTGGATTCTTAACCACTGTGCCACCAGGGAAGCCCTGTATATATGTTTTTTAAGTCCAGAATCTTGTGATATTTCTAGAGAAAAATATTAGCTTTCTAACATATAATTTGCATTTGCGTTGCTAGAGGACCCTTTACCAATTTCTACGGTCAGTACATCTATTTCTGAAGACAGAATATTTACACGAGAGCCAAAAGTGTCTTAAAAAGTGGTTCCTTTTTTAAAATTCACAACAATCACAAGGAATCTTCTTTTGAAAAGGACACAATTCTAATGTGAATGAACTCACTATGGAAAAAAAAAAAAAGAGCTCCAGCCGAATTCTTTTCTGTGCAACATTGCCCGGGGTGGGGGGAACACCATCTCTTAATGAGAAGAATTCTATATCTTCCCCCGGCTGAGAACTTTCTGCTTCAAGTTGCTAATACCGTTTCAGTATCCTACTTCAATTCCTGGGTCTGCTCTGGGGTGCGAAGTCCTTTCTGTGTCACGTAAAACCCAAAGGGGACATACAGGGCTGCGATCTTAAGTGGCGAAAAGTATTTTAAAAATATTTATCCTCCATCTTGGTTCAGACGCAAACATACTTTTTGAACAAGGTTAGATGAATAAACACCCACCTAAGTTCGTGCGAAACGTAGAACGTGCTTTGCCGTCAGGAAGCTGCCTCAGCAGCTGTACAGTCACATGCACACGGACAGATCGGTACAATACTCATGAGCGGAGCTGCAGAGAAGGAAGCAGGGGCCACCCCAAACCCCGGCCCTGGCCCGGGGATCCCCTCTGTCCCCCACCGTATGGACGTGCCTCCCAGCCGTGCGCCCCGGCCCCGTGGGCTGGTGAATGATCTCGCTGCTCTGCTCCCTGGGCAAGGTCATCAGCTCCCTGGGAGGGCGAGGCCCTGCGGGTAAACCAGCCGGGCCTGCACCGCAGGGCTGACGTCACCCACCCTGCAGGGTCTGCTGCCTGCCGGGCCAGTGGGCTCAAGCGAAGGGCACATTCCTGGCTGAAGTCCCCTCCCTCGCCGGCTGGTGGAAAGCCCTGGCCAGCCCTGGGGCCCTGGTACGGCAGGAAGGGCGGAGGCCCAGAAGGGCCCTCAGCCTGGTCGGAGGGGCACTGGCGGGGACGGGCTGCGTGGCCGGAGAACTGAACGCTGATGGAGAGAACGCAGGAAATGCTGTGCAGAAAGCTTTAAACTGGGAGTCTGCCAACCTCAGTCCCGGCTCTGCCGTACACACCCCTGGCCCTGTGCGGTGGCCCCAGCCCCCTTCCCCAAATGAGGACAGACCATCAGTTCCTTGGTCCCTTCTCTCTGGCTCTAAGCCCCTACCATGCGCCAGCTGCTCTCTGTGGAGGACCCTATTTAATCTGCAGAACAAGCCCGGACGGTGGGCAGGGGTGTGAGCCACATCTGAGAGACAAGAAAAGGGGGGCAGGGAGCCAGGAGTACCCAGCCCGGGACCCCCACCCAGGCGGGCTGGCTCCAGCACAGGACCAAGATGCCATCGTGCCTGGTGCCCACATCCCTCCCTGCGTCCCCCCGCTCCCGCCACCCAACCCCCAGCATCCCATACCTTCCCTCCCTCTGCCTTTTTGTACCCGTTCCTTGCAAACCCCAGGCCCCGTCGGTTCTCAGGGAGGAAGGCCTGGGATGAGCTGATTCACACACGCATCTCATCCAGCCCAAGAGTACAAAGAAGAAAATCCATCAGGAGCAGAGAGGCCAACCTTTCACCCACTGGTCAGAGCTAAAGGTCTTCAGCTGTGCCAGAGGTCACCAATCAGGGGGTCAAAGGTGATAACTGATGGCCATTAATTTCTTTAAGAAGTATGAGGTGGACATTCATTTGTTCGATAAATTATGGATTGCAGGTCTGCTGTGCGACGGGCATTGGGCGCAAAACGGGCAAAGTGCCGCTCCCTCACGGAGCTTACGCGTTCGTTCGTGGGGAGATAGACAGTTAACAACAAAACACCAAACTGCTCATACGGCATGTCTGATGGGGTCAGGACAAAGGAGAAAAGTCAAACTGGAAGAAAGGGTGAGGAGGTGCAGAATGGGCTGCGACTTTCACTAAGGAGATGGGAGGCCATCCCAGAGGACGTGACATTTAAACAGAGAGTTGGAGGAGGTGCGGAGTGACTGCCTGGGCGCAGCGAGGGCTCTGTGGGGAAAGAAGTGTCTGTTCACCGCCCGAGGCAGCAAGAAGGTGTCAGGGGGCAGAGCAGAGCAGTCAGGGGGGTGATCCCAGAGGTGGGGGGCCCCAGCTTTCCCTCCGAGGAGAAGGACCTGCAGAGGGTTTGGGGGTTGCTGGGATCAAAGGGCAGAGGAGCAGTTAGCCGGGATAAGCGAGCAGATCCAGAGGGCAGAGGTGGCTGAAGTTGTTGGATTCGGGGTGTACTTTGGTCCTAAGGCCCACAGGCCTTGCTTCCGGATAGAACAGAGAGTGAGAGAAAGGGGGCAGTCAAGGCTGCCTCTTTGGCTTGATCAACTTTGCAGAAGGAAGACGTTTGCATTTATTCCGCGGGGCTGGATGCTGGGGGCCATCAACGCTTCAATGGTATTTACTGCTGAGACGAGTGACATCACGACGAGAGGGTGTGAGGACAGAGAAAGGCCACTCCCCAGCTCTGGCACTCAGCCCTGTGACCTGGGGAAGGAGTCAGGAGGGGTGGCCCGCAGGCCAGCAAGGAGCATCTCAAGGAGGAGGACTGTCACGTCTACCCACCGGATCAGAGACGGAGCGAGGCCTGAGACCAGCCACCACTCAGCATGCCGGAGTGGCCGCTAGCACTGAAGCAGAGTTGTTGCCGGAGGGGGCCAGTGCCTGGTGCGTCTAGGAGACCACAGGTACCCTAGGGGAGGGGGGAAATGGGCGATCCTGGAAGGGGATGCGGGGGAGAGACCGCCTGGGGGTTCTTTTAAGATGGAAGAATTTAAAAGAGGAAATCTATATGCCCGTGGGACTAAGCAAGTAAAAGGGGAAATTTCAAGGGCGGGAGAGGGAACTGCAGGACCGCCGTCCTTGAACAGGCACGTGGTGGGGGAGGGGAGTCATGCACAGGTGGGGGTGGGGGCGGGGGCGGTGCTCATCTGGGCCAGGAGGGGTGAAGGCGGCGGGCACGAGGTGGATGTCAGTGAGTGAAGGATGCCGCAGCCCGAGGTTCTGAGAGGTCTCTTCTGATTCTTCCATTTTCTCAGGGAAACAGGGAGCAGGGTCCATGGCTGAGGGCGGAAGGGAGGGGATGGGACAAGGGAAGGGGCGAAACGATCCTCCAAGAGCCCCGGGGGGGTCAACTAGGGAAAGGCAGCCCTGAGGCCACAGGCATTGAAACCAGTGGCTCAATTTCAGCTCACTGGCATTTTAGGCTGGTAGGTCTTTGCTGTGGGGGCAGTCCTGTATTTTATAGGAGCCTCTGCCCCCAGTGAAAGCACTGCTCACCCCATTTTCAAACCATAAGCATTTTGCTGATGAAATGTTACCTAAGCTCCCTTCACTTTTTTTTTTTTTTTTTTTTTTTTGCGGTACGCAGGCTTCCCACTGTTGTGGTCTCTCCCGTTGCGGAGCACAGGCTCCGGACGCGCAGGCTCAGCAGCCATGGCTCACGGGCCCAGCCGCTCCGCGGCATGTGGCATCTTCCCGGATCAGGGCACGAACCCGTGTCCCCCGCATCGGCAGGCGGACTCTCAACCACTGCGCCACGAGGGAAGCCCCTCCCTTCACTTTTGAAGTGTGCACTCCTCCCGCCTCGGGGACACCCTCCTCTCCTGGTCCTGCTTTCTTCCTACCTCGTGGATGCTACTGTCTCCTCCTCCATCTGTCCTTGGACCCCCTCCCCTCTATTTTCTACACATTTTCCCGGAGCGATATCCAGACCTTAGCTTTAACTGTCGTGTGTGTGTGCCTGATGACCCTAAAACCTGTATTTTGGGCCCATATCTCCCTCCTGAACATGCCAAGCCCTCAAATCCAACAAGGCAGTCAGAGCAGCAGCCCTTTCTCCTGAAGAACGGTACCCACCTCCCTACGCCTTCAGTCAGGACCTTTGGGTGGTCCAGACTCTGGCCCCAGGTCCCAGCGCTGAGTTCCGCGAGGTGGCCTCCCGTGGCTGCCTGGCCCTGTGCCCGCCCGCCCCAATCTCCACTGCCATCACTTTGCCCGGGTCCTCACCCCTCTCGCTGGGAACCGAAGCAGCCTTCTAGATGCTGTCCTTGTCTTCAGTTTTACCCCACCGATCTCCCGCTACTCCGCCATCAGCAGGATGTTTCCAGAAAGCAATTATGACCCTGTCACCCTGCTGCAAGCACCTTAACCATGACCCTCAGGATCTACACACCTCACAGCCTCATTTCTTGCCACTCCTGCCTGGAAGGCTGGGCTCCAATCCTACGCAATTTCTCACCTGTCTGTGTATAAACGGGACCATTCATGCATCTTCACCTTTGCACGTGATGTTCTTTCTACCTGGACGCCCCCATCTCTGTGCCCAGCTAGTTCCCACTCACCTTCCCCGAGCCCACCCACTCCTGCTTCCAGGAGATCTGTGGCTTCAATGGCACTTTGTAAGTACTTTCATCACACGAGTCATCCAGTGTGTCTAAACACCTGCTCACTCGTGAGCTCACGAGGGGAGGGTCCTTGTCTTGGCTTCCTTTGTATCATCAGTGCCTGGCACAGAGATTCTTAAATGAATCACCATTTTTAATAAGGCGTAGTATTCTAGATTATAAATAGATGAGTCCTACTTAACCTATCCCCAATATTGGATGTATTGTTTGTTTCACATTTTTTGGAATCACTAATGTCTATTTTTCAAAATGGAGAAAACATTTGTCCTCTTTTTTATTTTAAGAGCAGTACAGACTTTTTGTAAAAGAAAATTCAGGCAATATAGCAAGGCATAAAAACAAAGTAAAAATCATCGATAAGCCCCCCATCCACAGACGGCCTTTGTCATCAAGCTGATGTATACCTTTGCAAACTGGTTTCTATGCATTCAGTTACCTCTGCATTTAAAAACTAAAATTGAGACATATTGCACATGCTGTTTTATAAGTAGCTTCACAGTGTCTCATGAATATTCCGTGTCATTAGATATTCACGTATCATTTTTTAATGATTGCATAGTGTCCTACTGTATGCATATGGTAATTCATTTCATAAATCCCGTCTCTTTGGATGTTCTGGTTGTTATCAAGATGCCATGAGTCTCCTTGTAGATATGTTTCTGTACTCTTATCTAATTATTTGCTTAAAATATAATCCTTGACATAGAGAATAGACTTGTGGTTGCCAAGGGAGAGGGATGGAGTGGGAGGTTGGGGTCAGCAGATGCAAACTATTATATATAGGATGGATAAGCAACAAGGTCCTACTGTGTAGCACAGAGAACTACATTCAATATCCTATGATAAACCATAATGGAAAAGAATATTTAAAAAGGATTGTATATATATGTATAACTGAATCACTTTGCTGTACAGCAGCAATTAACACAACATTGTAAATCAACTCTACCTCAATAAAGAAAATTAAAGCTGAAAAAAATATATAGTCCTTGAAGTTGAATTGTCGGGTTGGATGCTCGCATATTTTTAATGCTTTGGCCCAGCTGTTCTCCAGGATGGTCGTTATACTTCTAAGAGCAGCATAAGGCAGCACCAATCCCCCCTACCAAGACCCATATTGGGTATTACCCTGTGTTTCCTCTTTATCAGCCCTGGATGGGGGGAAATGTTTATGTTTCTATTCTCTTTGGAGAATATCGAACACCTCTGAGGCCAGCAACTCTCAGATAATCACATGGTAGGTGTTTAATAAGTATTTTATGAATGATGGATGGGTGAGTGAAGACAAGCGCACAAAGGGTACATAGCATCTGGGATACTGGACTTCGGTCAAAGATGCTGGATTTAAGTCCTGGTTCTGGGAATTCCCTGGTTGGCCAGTGGTTAGGACTTGGTGCTTTCACTGCCTAGGGCCCATTTTCCATCCCTGGTTGGGGAACTAAGATCCCACAAGCCAAGGGGCCAAAAAACAAAACAAAACAAATGCATACAAACCCCCCCAAAAAAATCCTGTTTCCATGGTTTGTGCAATCACAGACAAGTCACTAAAGTTGATTAAACCTCAGTTTACTCAATTGTGAATTGGAGATCGTAATTCCTACTTCACATGATTACTGTGAAGTTAATGAGATATCGTGCTTTAAAACAATGCAAAAAGCATTTTGAAAGTAATACTTATATATGGTAAAGTGTTCAAATAGTACAGCAAGTTATACTGTAAAAAGTCTCCTTCTCCCCCACCTTGACTCCCTCTCCTATTCCAGAAATAACACGGGTTTTTTTTGTGTCCTCCCAGAGACACACAGGATAACTAATTAAATACATTGTTTTGTAGCTGCTTTTTCCACTTAATCTGTTTTGGAGACTGGTCCACACACATTTACACGTAGCTACCTCATTATTTTGAATTCATTGTAGTTTATTTAACCACTTCTTCGTGAGCAGACATTTAGACATCATGCTTAAGAGCATAAGGTCTGGGATCAAACTGCTCGAGTCTGAGCACAATTTCAAACTTACCAGCTGTGAAACCTTGAGTCACTGGCCTTAGTTCTCTGTGCCTTGGTTTTCTCATCAATAAAATGGGGGTGATATAGACCCACCTCAAAAGGCATTGTGAAGATTTAGAGTTTGCATGTGTAAAATACTAACAACATTCGGCATATAGTAACCGCTCAATAAAGTGACTTACTTTTTTGTTTCCAGTTTTATTTTCCAAAAAGTCCACAACGATTATCCTTGTACCACCCCGCCAAAAACCAATATGCACATTATACAATAGAGGGTGACCTTGATATGGAAACAGAATGAATGGAGGGTGTGTTTCTACCCAGGACGAAGTAAGCTCAGGCCCTAATAACAAAAAAAAAGTCAGATAAACTACAGAATCAGAAAGCTGAGTTCGGACTTCCCTGGTGGCGCCATGGTTAAGAATCCGCCTGCCAATGCAGGGGACACGGGTTCGAGCCCTGGTCCGGGAAGATCCCATATGCCGCGGAGCAACTAAGCCCGTGCGCCACAGCTACTGAGCCCGCGCACCTACAGCCCGTGCTCCGCAACAGGAGAAGCCACTACAATGAGAAGCCCGCGCACCGCAACGAGGAGTAGCCCCCGCTAGCCGCAACTAGAGAAAGCCCGCTCGCAGCAACAAAGACCCAACACAGCCCTAAATAAATAAATAAATAATTTAAAAAGAAAGGAAGAAAGAAAGAAAGCTGAGGTCACAGGGCAACTAGGTAACCTAGAGCCCAAGGAAAGACGGGCCCCTCCAGGGAAAGATGGGATGAGAATGACTCACCTGAGGCAGTGCGAGGAGGAGACAGCCCAGGGGATGAGAATTTTGCTAACGTATTTAACAAATTGCTAAGGGCGGAGGGAGGCTCTCCTCCACAGACCTCCTCAGGGATCAGGAGAAATACAGGGCAGGTGGGAGAGTAGAGAGAGCACCCCCCGCCCCGGGGGTGGGGGGGCGGGGAAGGCAGAAGCCCCACCCAGACCCGCCCCTAGAAAAGCAGGAAAAGGAGGAGGAGGAGAGAGGGATGGGCACAGAAGGGGACCTAGAACCTTCAGGCGCTGGGAGGAGGGGCAGAAAACAGCTGGGGGTCTGCGGGTTCTGGGCAATTTGCCCCCAGGGACATTTAGCAAAGTCTAGAGACATTTTTGGTCCCCAGAGCTGGGAGGACAGAGTGCACTGAGGGCTTTTGGTGGGTGGAGGCCAGAGACGCTGCTGAACTTCTACAAAGCCCAGGACAGCCCCACAACCAAGAGTCAGACAGCCCCAAATGCCAACAGTGTCCAGGTAAGGAAGCCTGCGTGACAGGCCTGCAAGGTCTTCTGCACACAAGTCCTGCCACAGACGGGAGGGTCATTGCAAAGGTCCTACCCTGGAGGCCCAGGCACATGGGGCCTGCCCAGGAGGAGCCTGGACCAGGACAAGGGGACATCCTGACCCCCAGCACCGTGCCACCGGAACACCAGGCACCAAGCAACAGCCACCTACGCAGAGGACAGCATGGACAGAGCACCTTCCATGACACAGGTGCAGAGGGACATAGGTGCTGAAGGCCCAGGGTGCAGCAGGGACTCAGAGAAAGCCCAGCACCAAGGGATGGGCAGCCAACTATCACCATCACAAAGCTCAGACCGACCTGAACTCCTGCCCAGCTAACTCAGCGTTCCTGGACACACACAGACAGACACACGGCCTAGCAGAAGAGGCACACCCATTCCCAGCCACATATGCTGTTTATCTCATCCTCTACTGTTCTACACAGATGTCCAGCACTTACTGCAAAAAAAAAAAAAGGAAAAATATCTCGTTGTCAAAAAACAAAGTTACCAATAGAACCAGATTCATGTATAACTCAGGTGTTAACGGTTCTAGTGGAAAAGGCAGACAACAAGCAGGAACAGATGTAGAATTTCAGCAGACACGAAAACTGCAGAGGTCACACAGGGATGCTAGAGATAAAAAAGGACACTGAGGGGCTCCCCTGGTGGCACAGTGGTTGAGCGTCCTCCTGCCGATGCAGGGGACGCGGGTTTGTGCCCAGGTCCGGGAAGATCCCACATGCCGCGGAGCGGCTGGGCCCGTGAGCCATGGCCACTGAGCCTGCGCTGTCTGGAGCCTGTGCTCCGCAACGGGAGAGGGAGCCTGTGCTCCGCAACGGGAGAGGCCACAACAGTGAGAGGCCTGCGTACTGCAAAAAAAAAAAAAGGACACTGAGAGGAGAATGGCTTCCATGGGATCATGGCAGAGGAAAGAAAGAAGAAACAAAAACACTGGAATTTGTTGTGAATCTCTGGGCAAAGTCCTAACCTCTCAGAGCCAAAGGCTCTCATCAAATTGAAAGTGATTGAAAGGAAGAAAGACGTGGAGGCAGTAGGTGTAAATAACAGCCTTTGGAAATTTCTTCTCACCCATTGATACCTAAAGTTGGTTTTCTGTGTGTGTGTGTTTTTTTTCAAAATGGGAAATAGTTTAGTTCTTTTATAGTAATATACACAGAATCTGTTTTTTTAAGAAAATATAGTTATTTTCCATGATTCTGCCCAGAGATAACCACTAACATTTTTACAAAAGTGTATCATTCGACACACGGTGAATGCAAATCCACTTTCTTCCCACTTAATGGTACATCATGGACAGCTGCACATGTCGGTAAATAGAGGTGCCCGACCTCACTTTATGGGCTGCCTGGGAGGTGAGTAAGTATCTCTACTGCAGTGAGTTTCGCCAGCCCCCTTTGGGTGACACTTAGGTCGCTACCATTTGTCTCCAATTACACCACCGCCACAGAGGGAGCCCTGGTACACGTATCTTTGTGCACCTACCCAATTATTTTCTTTGGAAAAAAGTGCTCAGATGTGAAATTGCTAGGGAAAAGTCGTGCATGCTTTTCAAGGTTTTTAGACAGCTTGTCAAATTGTTCTTCGGAAAGTGTCTCCTAATTCCCACCTAGACCAACGGTTTGTGCAGGCTTGAGTTTCTTCACATCCTCACCAGCCTAGACAGCAGGGGTTTTCTTTTTACTCTTTGCCAATTTGATATATGAGAGGTGGTGTCTCTCCTGATCTTAAGCTGCTTGCATGTCAGACGATGCTACGGAAGAGCGTACATGCTCTGTCTGCACCCTCCAAACCCCAGCATTTGCACTGACTTTTCCTCACGGCTAGAAATCAGCCAGGGCACCAAGCCTGCAATATAAGGACTATAAATCCCAGCATGCCCTGCAAACCCATGGGGTAGATAAGGATAGACCAAGGGATATCGGGACTTTCCCCTCCTGCTGTGGCCTGGGTCACTGAGGCTGGCAGGTGTGGAGGTGGGCAGGTGAAGCTGAGTCATTCGGGACACTGGGTGTGGTCTCCTGGATCAGCTCCAGAGTTGACACGAAGGTTCCAGTAACGGGTGGCTGAGCTGGGCTAACTGCTGCTGGTGCTGCCCCAGCCCAGCCCTGCACATAGCAGGAGGGGAGGAGGGAGAGGTGGGAGGGGGAGGGGAGAGGGGGAGGGGAGTAGGTGGGGGAGGGGGAAGAGAGGGGGAGGAGAAGGAGGAGGGGAGGAGGGGGAGGGGAGGAGGGAAGAGGAGTAGATGGGGGAGGGAGTAGGTGGGGGAGGGGGAAGAGAGGGGGAGGAGAAGGAGGAGGGGAGGAGGGGGAGGGGAGGAGGGAAGAGGAGTAGATGGGGGAGGGAGTAGGTGGGGGAGGGGGAAGAGAGGGGGAGGAGAAGGAGGAGGGGAGGAGGGGAGGCAGGAGGGAGGGGGAGGGGAGGAGGGAAGAGGAGGAGGGGGAGGGGAGGAGGGGGAGGGGAGGAGGGAGGGGGAGGGGGAGATGGGGAGGGGAAGGGGAGGGGAAGGCAGGGGGGAGGAGGGGAGGCAAGCTGGGGGAAGGAGCGGAGGAGGGGGACGGGAGTCGGGACAAGAATGAGGAGGCTACTGTGAGTGTCTCAAAAACTGGCACCTCGTTCTCCATCCTCCCACAGGGTCACTGGGAAGCATCCTGAAACCTACTCTGATGGAGCCCCCACCCCGGGCGCTTCTCAAACTGTGCATCTGGCGGTGGGGTTTCAGGTGGAGTCCGGAGTCCGTGGTGGGGCTGAGGAAAGAGGCGCAGGAAGCCAGGCTCCAGATCCTGGTCTCAGGCCCTTATAGGCTGTTTCTTCACCCTGCACAGCCTCGGTTTCCCCGCCTAGGAGAGGGGGGTCCATCCTGCCTCACAGGTCTGCTGGGAGGCTGACGGGGGTTTGTTCTTTGAGATCTCATGGGCTCCGCAGTCCTGGGTGACCCTTCCCTCCCGGGCCCCCCGCACGCAGCCCGGTGGCAAGGCAGATGCTCAGTGAGAGGAGGGATGAGTGACCCCTCACCCAGTAGGTGCTGCTTAGGGGGCAGCTGTCGACACTGAGCTCACGTTCTCACCGCACGCTGTGTGCCTTTGAGCAAGTCGCCTGCCTCCTCTGAGCCTCAGTTTCCCCATCTATGAAATAGGGCTTGTTCACCTGGGTCTAGTGTCCTGTCCCTCAGTCATTGGGATTTGGTCACGATGCAGGACTCACCGGCTCACCTAGGGACAGTTTTTCCTGAAAAGAGGTCAGTTTCGGGAAGACTCTGTGAAGAGGTGTTGCACAGATGAATCCCTCCACAGGGAGAGGGGCCGGGCCGGGACAAGGCTGCCGGGCAAGGGCGGCTCTTCAGCACCCTGGGTTAATCAGCTATGCCCAGCACAGAGGGCACCCATATTCCAGGGTGTATGGGTGTCCTTGATATGTTGTACACCAACTGGGCTAAAAGAGGTCTTGAGGTGAGAAAATTTGATGCTTCCAAGTGCATATCAGGGGGCTCTGGTCCCAGGCCCTCATGGTGGAGGCGGCTGGCAGGAACCCACATCCAGGTATGACCCCCCCCATCACCTGTTTATTGATTGACAGCCTCAAGGAGCCATCGTTTTGCAGGTAGAGGGGCTGCAGGACAAGCTCCTAGTCCGGAAGCAGTAGGTGGGGTCAGGCACTTTCACCCCAGCTGAGGACTTCCAGCTTACGGGCCACAGGGCCCTGCGTGGCAGTGACGATGGTGGCTGCGGGGACCCACGGTCTGCCTCCACAGACTGTGGTCCAGTGGGGAGCTGGCTCAGCACAGCCAGATCTTTTGGTTAAAGAGAAGCCACCATCCCGTTATTGTGTGAAAATTGTTCTGATTTTAAATTTATTTACTTATTTTTGGCTGCATTACGTCTTCGTTGCTGCACAGGCTTTCTCTAGTTGCGGCGAGTGGGGGCCACTCTCCTTTGGGGTGCGTGGGCTTCTCGTTGCGGTGGCTTCTCTTGTTGTGGAGCATGGGCTGTAGGCGCGGGCTTCAGTAGTTGTGGCACATGGGCGTCAGTAGTTGTGGCACGCGGGCTCAGTAGTTGTGGCTCGCGGGCTCTAGAGCGCAGGCTCAGTAATTGTGGCACACGGGCTTCAGTAGTTGTGGCTCACGGGCTTAGTTGCTCCACGGCATGTGGGATCTTCCCGGACCAGGGCTCGAACCCATGTCCCCTGCGTTGGCAGGCGGATTCCCAACCACTGCACCACCAGGGAAGCCCAACCGTTCTGATTTTAAAGAGTTGGCCACGTATTCCTGGTTTTCTGCTGCTGCAGATGCACCTGTAGCAGGAGGCATGGTGGGCGGCTCAGCGGCTCTGACGGGCAGGGATGCTGCCCTCAGGGGTCGCTCAGGGCCCCATGAATGCCCAGCTCTGCTGTCGCCACTTGGGAGTGGTTCATAATTTTTAACAACGGGGCTGAGTTTTCATTTTGCATTGGGCCCGACTTGGGGGCAAGCTGGAGCCCACCTGTTGGGGAGAAGGGAAGCAGAACCGCTTCAGAGAGGCGGGGGGAGGTGAGCTGATAACTCAGGGGCTGGGGGTTTCGTCCACTGCAGGGGGCGCGCTGAGGCTGTGTGTGTGTGTGTGTGTGTGTGTGTGTGTGCGCGAGTGTGAGGCTGGGGGGCCTGAGTGCGTGTGTGCCCAGGGGGAGGGGGCGGCCGGGCAGGGAGAGGCAGGGAGAGGCACAGGGCAGCCAAGCAAATATTTATCGACCGCCTTCTCTGTGCCAGGCGCTGCGGAGGCACCGAGATGAGTAAGCCCGGCCTTGCCCGGAGGCCCCACAGCTCCTGAGGGTGAAAGGGTGTAAACAGAGCGAAAGGAATCGAAGACAGGGAAAGCTCGGCTCCCCCGCGTGCGGGAGGGGAGCTGAAGGGGCGGAGCCGCCCCTCCCCCGCAGGCACGCCCCGAGGGGCTCCCTCACCTGCCCAGCAGCCCCCCGACCCCACGGGGGCAGTAAGAGGTGGGCCACGCCCCTGAGTCCAGCCGGCGGAGAGATGGGGACGGGCAGGGCTGCCAGGGCTGCCGGGCCCTGCAGTGTCCTGGGGAGGGGGGCGGGGGGCGGGGTTGCAGTGTTGGGACGGAGACACTGAGGACCACGCCCCCTAGGAGGGAGCGAGGCCCCGCCCCCTGTCGCCCCCAAGCGCCGGCAGGAGTCCAGGCTCCGCCGACCTTGGACTAGCCTCCTGCCCCAGCCGGGACACGGGGACGCCCAGTCCCCTCCGAGGGCTGTGGTGCGGAAGGAATGAGATAAAGGATGAGGAAAGCACCTCATAAACTGAAAACGGCAGGACAAAGGTCGGCGCGCCGTGCGGGCACTGCTGCCTCGGGCCCTTTGGCACGGGATGAAGGGCTGGGCCGCGGGCAGCTCTCCTCCCCAGCAGACCCTCCGGGCCGCGTCTCACCGCCAGTGCCTCCTTCGGGGCTGAAGAAGCTGATGGAGGCGGAGGGTCCTGGGCGGGCTTGGGGTCCCGGAGGTGTGCTGTGGTCCCGGGGCTCCTGCCCACTCTCAGAAGGGACTCAGGCAACGTGGGTGACCCTCTGGGAGCGCGAGGACCCCAGATAACACGGGCGGAGAGGTGAGCACAGCGCCCGCACTTGGTCATTTTCAAGAAATGAGGCGACTATTAGGCCAGGACCCCCGATAAAGCAGCCGCGGGGAAGTGAGGACTGCTCCTAGCCCCCAGGCCCTGTCCTCCTGAGTGAGCCCCACGCACACACGTGCACACGCACACACCAGCACACACCTGTTTTTCTCAGATCCCTTTCTTACCCGCATCCCTTTGGTGAATAATCTGATATTTCTAAGACAGCTAAACAGCCTTGCAAACACACAAAATGGCTTTTTAAAGTGCTCCCCGGAACTCGAGGCCTCAGACTGAAGGAACTCCGCTCTGGGAGATGTTCTGCACGAGGATCCCCCACCCACAGCCCCACCTGAACCCAGATGTGTCATTCTGTGCAGACAGAGCAGCACCTTCTGGAGTCTGCCGAGGACACCGTCAGAGGAGCCCCAACCCTGGAGAAGCCTCTGGGGAGACGGCAGGGAGCACGGCTGAGTCCCCGGGGAGCCGAGCCTCCCTCTGCGCCTGTGACCCGGGCTGTCGGTCTCCGTCGTGGGGAGGGGGCCGCGCGGCGGCAGCGGTGCCCGCGGTGCCACACAGACCAGGCCAGGCGTTCCTCCTCCCCCGAGTCCTCAAGCACTCATCTCGCTTTGTTTGCTTTTCCCTCCGCAAGATCATAACTCCGATTCCACGTTCGACAACGAAAGCTTGGATTCATCTCACAGATACTCAGCTTGCAGCCAGCTTGGCTGGAATGCACATCTACTCCACAAGGCCAGACACGCAATTCCAGACTCCTTAGTGGATGCCAGGGCACGGCGGCCTGACAGCGGGGCAGCGGGCTGCAGAGGCCTGGCTCGGCCCAGGTCGCCCCGCTGGTGCCTCGTGGCGGCAGGACAGCCCAGGCTCCAGGGAAGGATCACCCGTCCCCTCACTCTCCCCCAACCTCAGCCTCCACCTTCACCTGCAGCCGGCAGATCCCTGCCCTGGTCCCCTTTCCCAGCCCCATTGCCCACATCCGGGCCAGAGCTCTAGACTTTAGTATACAGGTAGCTAAGACAAAGGTTAGAAAAAGCCCAGAAGGCACTTTATTGGAGGTCTCTGCCCCCATTCACAGGAGGAGGGAGCCAGGAGCCCCGTCCCAAGGGTCCCGGCACTGCCCTGCTCCTCACTGGTCCACAGAGGGCCTAGAACAGTCAGTGTGGCCACCAGCACCTGGTGAGGGAGGGGCGGGACGGGAATGTCTTAGAAAAAATAGATCTCTATGTACATATCTGTATTTATAGCACATAAATTACGGAGTGCTCTGACCCCCGCCCGCGGAGTCCAAGCACTGAGTGGGGAGTGGGAAGCCAGTCCAGAAAGAGGGGGCCCTTCTCCGGGCCCAGGGCCCCCAGCCTTCTCAGCCCGCTCCGGCCTCTGTAGGAGGGAGGTGTCCGCCACTGGGGTCTGATTTGGTCTGACGCAGCCCAGACAGAAGGAGCCGCGAGCGCAGCTACAGCCAGCACACAAGTGGCCTCAAACGCCAGGCTTGTAATTCCAAGAGGAGAACAGAGGGCAGAGGCCACCTGCCCCAGATGCCAGGACGATGGCCGACAGGAGCCAGAGCCTCAGCTTCTCTCCACGGCGCAGGGCGCATGCCCAGGCGTCCTGGTGGTCCCCTCCGGGGGCTGCAGCCTCAGGTCCGAGCTTTGGTCGCAGGGCCGGTCCGACCCTCAGTTCCTATGCCCGGCCACCTCCTCCTCCTTCCAGCCGCTGGAGTTTTTGCCGAACTTGTAGACAAGCCGCCGGCCGTCCACCCGCTCCAGGATCTCCCGTTTGTAGTAGTACCTGAGGGGAGAAGGGTGGTCAGAGGTGCCCAGGCAGGGGCCCGCCTGCCAGGAATCCTCAGGTGACCTGCCCCGCTGGGCTGCAGCCCGGCCGACCTGGGCCCGAGCCACTTCCTGCACCGAGGAGCCTCTGCTCCTTCGCCCTGCTCTGTCCCGCGCACCGGGCCATGCCCTGGTTTCTGTGTGGCTTTCGCCTCTGTCCTGGGCCCATCACGAAGCCACGTGATTTTAGGGTTGAGGAAACCTTAGCGATGGTCTGCGAGGAAACCAAGGTCCAGAGACAGGCAACTTAATGGCTTCAATGGTGTGGGCCTCGGCTACTGCCCTTTTTACCACCAAGAGCCTTTCTTAGGACGGGCCTTGCAGGCGACACAAAGAAATGCGGTCAGACCGAATTCAGCGTGTGCTGCGGGCCAGCCAGGCTCCCACAGAGTCCACGAGGTGGCCAGACCCCGTGGTTCCTCGCTGCCCGGGACTCACAGCCGCCGGAAGGGGGAGGTTCTGATGGTGCCGGCGCCGCGCTGCACGGGACTCACAGCCGCCGGAAGGGGGAGGTTCTGATGGTGCCGGCGCCGCGCTGCACGGGACTCACAGCCGCCGGAAGGGGGAGGTTCCGACGGCGCCGGCGCCGCGCCGCCCGCTCACCTCATGGCCCGGCTCAGCTTCTCGTAGGTCATGCTGCTGTTCTTCTTCTTCTGGCCCCAGAGCTGGGCCACGGCCTCCGAGCGCAGGAACTTGAAGACGCCCTCTTGCCGGTTCTCCCACTTCATGAGGCCCTCGTTGAGCTCCGGGTGGATGAGGATGTCGCGGATGAACTCCCACAGGTGGGTGCCTCTGGGGGCTGCAAGGCCAGGCTCCATCAGTCAGCGGCCCAGGCGACCCCTGACCCCCACGACTGCTGCCTATCCCGGCGCACAGCCTACTGGCGGCTGCCTCCCTCCTGGCCTCCCCCACGGGACAGCTGGGGAAGCTCCAGGAAGACCACGTCTCGCACGGCACAGAGGTTTAACTCGCTCAGGTACTCATCAAATGTTTGGCTGGGATACAAGAGCGGTTGAGACATGGGACCGCATTGAGGGGCTCACAGTTTCGAGGGGTCACGGTAAAAAAGCAGATACAGCAAAAGGTGGTGAGAGCTCAGCAGGGGCAGGACCACAGAGCTGGCCCCGGCCTGGGGGACAAGGGGACGGCTTCCCGGGAAGAATGACCCCAAGACGCAAACAGGCCCAGTGCGTGTGGGAGGGGCTGCACGTACAGATGAGAAGGAGCTGCGGGGGCCCACGCAAGGGCCAAGGCCAGGGGGCAGGGACTTGGTGGGTGGAAGGGCCACCCCTGCGTGGCCCTCGGTGGACGGGCCGTCCAGCGGCCGAGCCACTGTCCCTGCCTGCGCCTGCCCAGCACCCGCCAGCACGTGTGTCCCTCAGGCAGGACGAGGGGTGGGCAGGAAGCCTGGACCCCAGCGCCACCCTTCCTGCAGCCCCCGTGGCTCCACCGCCACATGCACCATGAAGGACCAGCCAGGCCCTGCCACCGGGCAGGGGCCACGCGCACCCTGGCCCCGTGCACAGCAACATGCAGAGGACCCAGCTCAGGAGAGAGGCCCCCCGGCCCCACCACGGCCCCCCCCCCCCCGCCGTGCAGGGCCCCCCCCACCGCCGTGCAGGGCCCCCCCGCCGTGCAGGGTCCCCCTCACCGTGCAGGGCCCCCCCGCCGTGCAGGGTCCCCCTCACAGTGCAGGGCCCCCCAGCCGTGCAGGGCCCCCTCTCACCCTGCTTGCTCTTCTTGCCCTCAAGACACTCCCGGGAGTCTTTACTCAGCTTTCGGGGCCGGCCCCGTTTCCGCTTCCCATGCTTAAGATCCCCCTTCTTGTAGTCGGGAAAGCCGTCTGTGGGGAGAGGTGGAAGGTCAGGAGAGGGAGGGATGGGGGCTGCTGGGGGACAACCCCCCTCCAGGAAAACCCTGAGGGGGTGGGGGCAGGGGGCCAGCCCCTGAGCACTGCCAGAGGAACACCCACAGGGACCAGGAGGTTCCCTCCGCTCACCCCCAGAGAAGAGCTTGCTGTCCAGGGCGTCCAGGTCCACGTCGCTTCCACCGGAGTCTGAGGCCTGGGGGCTCTGAGACGCGCCAGTCCCTGGAGGGGCGGGCCAGAGTGAGCCCCTTCCTGTCCTCCCAGAAAGCCCGGGGTCTAGTGCGGGGCGCCAGTGCTCAGGGCATCTGGGGAGGGGAGGCTGTGGGCAGACGCCCGAGGGCTCACCTGCGGTGGAGACGTCAGAGCTGCCCGGGGAGGGGACCCCCGTGCCGAAGCTGCCCGGGTAGAAGGGGCTGGCCTGTCTGCAGTCCTCAAGCATCTCCGGGGCAAAGGGGCTTCCCTGGTCTGGGGGGAGGTGAGAGTTCAGAGGGGGCCCTGACTCTCCCAGCTGGGGGTGTGGGGCAGAGAGGGGACAGGACAGGCTGGGGGGGTTGAGAGAAGGGGCTCTCACCCAAGGGGCCCTGGTCCCCCAGGGGTTCCAGAAGCGCCATGCTGTCCTTCTCCAGAAGCTCCATGATCCAGCTGAGCTCGTCGGGGAAGCTGGAAGCTGATGAGAAGGGGGTCAGAGCCCAGGGGTCTCCCCTCCCCTCCCTGGGGCTCTCTCCCTGGTGGTGCCCTCGGGCCAGTCCCCAGACCAGCCTCCCTAACTGAGGAGGGGGCGGGGCAGGAGGCGGGCTCCCCTCCAGGACTCACTGAGGTCCCACAGCTGGGAGTAGAGCTGGTCCCCCAGGGGCCCGAAGACCAGGCGCAGCTCCTCAGGGGCGCAGCGGCAGAGCGCAGCCCCGTCCATGTCACAGCGCGAGAGGTCAATGGTGCTGGCGTCATACTTGTGCTTCTCCACTTGGTAGCTGATCCAGTCCAGGACCTGGGCCTTGGACCAGAGCTGGGGCTGCTCTCCCAACCAGCTGGCCTTCTCTGCAAAGGGCCGGCACAGCGACGGGTCAGCCCCCTTCTGGGGCCAGCTGGGGATTCCGGGGGTCCCGCCTGGACTCTCAGAGCACCCAGCCAGGAGCAGGGCGGGCGGCGGTGCTCACAGCACCCCGGCCAGCACCCCCGCCAGCACAGCCCCCAAATCCTAACACCCCAGCTTCTTACAGCTCACCCCAGCCCTCCCCCTGCCCGATCCCCCACTTGTCCCAGGCTCTTAGGCGGACGTCTCCCCCTCCCCAAACGCCCAGCCCCTCCTGAGACCCACCTGTGCCCTCCAGGGGCACCTGCGGGCTGCTGAGCGCCAGCACCAGGTCATCGGCCCCGAAGGCGGCGGCAGGGGGAACAGAGGCCAGATTGGGGTCATCCGAGCTGTACATCGTACTGAAGTAGGTGCTAAAAACGTTGCTAATCTCACAGGTTGCAGCCATGAGGCTCCCTGGGAAGGGAGGGCAAGGCCGGTGAGAGCCAGGGACCCAAGGGCGTGAAGGTCAACATCTCGTAGGACACCCTCTCCTCAAGACGGGCTCCAGGGTCTCAGAGCCCGGGGGACGGAGGGTGTGCTGGTGGGGGGCACAAGGCCTCCCGCTGGGCTCCCTCCTCTGCCCTCCTGGGCCCACGAGTGGGACCTGCAGTCGTGGCCACTCTGTCCTTTGCAGGGACAGGCTCTCGGGCCCTCAGGACACCGCCCAGCCTTGCAACTCCTGCTTGGGCAGGCTCAGAACCAAGCTCCACCGGCCCCTCCCCAATCCCCCCAGGGCCAGGCGGGGGAATGTGACAGGCAGGGGTCCTACCTTGGCGGCTGAGGGTGTGGCAGGCGGGTTTAGGGGCAGCAGGCGGAGGAAATCCAGGGAGAAAGCCCCGCCAGGTAGCGCTGACACGCAGGCTGCGCTCCCACCGCTGCGCTAAGTAGAAGCTGCGAGCTCCGCCCGCGCCCGGGCCTTTATAGGCACCCGCGGTAACCTGAGCTGGTGGCTCATTGGTCGAGGGGATTTCCTGGCCTTTAGACTGGGCTCCTGGCCCCAGGTGATTTGCATATTTTGTGCCACTTGGCCGGGATCCAGGCCGGCGGTGCTGGGAAATCAGGCCCGGCTGGTTTAATGATTGTCAGGGTCTGTCATCCCGCACCCTCTGGGGTTGGGCACAGGGCAGTGGCCTGGGCGGGTGGCAGGTGGACGTTGGGTGGGCATCTGCACTTTCGGCCACCCTTTGGCTCAGGAAATTCCTCTGGGGGGGGCCAAGCCAAGGATGGGCTGAAGCGGGGAGGGGCGGGGAATCTGGGTCAGAACTGGGTCAGGAAGGCTCCTGGGCCCCCAACGTCTGCGGGTCTGAGGACAAGGGGGCCTAGCAGGGAGGGAAGATATGGAGGTTTGGGGATCTTTCCCATGACGCCCGGGATTCGGGCTGGAAGGCTCTCCAGACACCAGGCAACGTTCACGGCCTGCCAGCCTTGCCCAGGGCCCCAGCGTCCCCAGCAGCCACAGGGCCGCCACTGGCACCCACTTAGTTGGCAACGTCTCGGCATCCTTTGCCTGCCGGACGCCATCCAAGCATCAGGGTCGCTGCAGCCCCCTCTGGAGGACCTGGCTCTGCTCCAAAGAACTTACCCGGCCCCTGGCAGAGCCCACTGCGTGGGGCTGCCGAGGGAGGGGCCGGACCCACGTGGACGTGTTTACCCCTCTATCTGGCCTCCATCTAATCGCCACACACACGGCTCAGCGGCACCTACCTGCTGCCCTCTAGCGTCAGAGGCCCGGCTACCTGGGCTGGCTCAGCGCTCATCAGGGGCCAGGCCACGTTAGCAGGGCTCCGTCTAACCCTTGTGAGAATCCTCAGGATGTGTGGTGATCCCCATTTTAGACGAGCAGGTGGCAGCTCGAGGGTTGAAGACGTGCCCAGGCCACGCGGAGCTAGTTAAGTGGGGCTGAGGTTTAAATCCCCCAACTGGTGCTCCTTCCAGAGGCCCTCACCCTCCCTGTGGGCAAGGCAACCCCTCCTACCCGGGTCTCCTCCACGATCTCAGCCCTAACCACAAGGGCCGTGTCCCGCAGACCACAGAGGCCTGCGTAGGGACGGCACAGGCTGGCGAGGGGGCACAGACGGGTCCTGGGGCCTCTTCCGTTTCCCATCCATGAAGACAAGGCCCTTTGGACTTAGTGATCCCTCAGATCTTTATGCATCAAAGATGCAGCATCTGAGCATCTCTTTCCCCTCCTCCTTGGTTAATGCCAAGGTCCTGGGAGGCCCGGCCTCAAGGGAAAGGCCACGCCCCAGCCCCTCTTCCTTTAACCCTCTGTAGGACTAAGAGGTTTGTCTCAGGAATCTGCCTCTCGTCCGGGGTCTGACACTGCTGGGTGCCCCGCAGAGCGGAGGGCGTTAAGGTCCAGGGTCCCTCCCACGGGCCACGGTGGGGAGCCGAGCTCTGGGGCAGCAGCTCCCAGCCCTTCAGGGGCCTCCCCCACAGCCCGAGGCACGCCCTCTACCCTGTCCCTCGCCCTGGAATGTGGGAGAACCAGCTCCAGCTCCAGACGGCTCACGTGCTCCCCACCAGCCCTCCGAGAGCACCTGGCTGGGAGAGGGCTGTGGAGGGGGCAGGAGAGGCGCTGTCGCAGGCCCACCTGGCGGGACAGCGGGGGACACAGCTCAGGACGCCTGGCTGTGAAGCTGACTCAGGCTTCGGCTGCGGAAGGGGTCCCGTGGGGCCCCTCGGCGCCCCAGGGTCTGCACGGAACCAGGAAGGACACCGCTGGGCGCAGAGCTGAGCGGCTGGGCACCGAGCAGGGCGCGGGAGGCGTCTGGCCGGCCCCCGGTTGTCCCCGCCTGTAACAGCGGCCAGGAGCAGCCAGGAGCCAGTGCCCGTGTCCTCGCTCCCACGGTGCAGGGCGTGCTGGGAGGTCTGCGCCGCCCGCCCGCCCGCCCGCCCGGCAGCCAGCCACCAGGGAGACCCTGGATCTAGGAAAACAAAGATCCTGAAATACTTCTGTGCGACCTCCCCTCGCCCCACACCCCACCCCAAGTCGCTAACTGCCTAGATCCCCACGTGGAAATCAGAGCTTAGTGCCAGGTTCTGAACAGACTCTACTACAGACCACACGGAGCCCGTCACCCAGGACCGGGGAGGGCAAGGCCCCGCGAGGCCCACGGATGGCGAGAGGCTGCAGAAAGAGCACTCCAGTGCGCGCTTATTAGCAGCAATGGTAAAGAGGAAGGGGCGGGCAGGACGCTGCACGGAGGGATGCGGCTCAAAGAGGCGGCCTCCGTGCCCTCTGTTTTGCACATGCTCCTGTGGGAACCCCACCTCCTCCAGCCCAGGGGCCTTAAGAACAGGGAGCCAGCGTCCTGCTCTGGGTCTCCCCCTAACCTGCTCAGAACAGAGAGCGGGACCTGGGAGAAGGGATTTCACAGTCACCAAGATACTTTTCACTTTAAAATATTTATTAAAATAATGATTAAACCTGAAAAAGGAATCACCAGAAATCAGCCCTTTGCACAGTACTTCAAGAATCAGCAAAAAAAAAAAAAAAAAAAGAAAAGAGAGTAAAGAAAATCCTTCCTGCTTTTCCCAAGACCCAGGCGGGGAGGGCGAAGCCTGCCGCCCACCCAGCCCAGAGAGTATGGAGGTTCCTGGTCGCACAACGGGTCCAGAGCCGTCCAGTCAGAGCAGAAGCCCAGAGTCCCAAACACCAAGCCCAGAGAACAGGTTACCCCACGGGGACGTGAACTTGGGAAGCTGATGAGAACTGGAATTGGCAGTCTGCAGACACAGAGGCCACAGTGGGAGCCTCTAGCTGCCCAGGGGCGCCACGATCTGCTGGACGTAGTGGACCACGTTGCTGTGGAGGTGGGAGGCCGTGGCCGCGAAGGTCTCCTTGGCGAGGGTCTGGGCGGCCTCACTGCCCCCCATCATGGCGTGGTAGAGTGGGAGGGTGTACTTCTGCTTCCCCTGTAAGAGACGTGCGTGCTCGAGGCCCATCAGCCTGCACGGTGGTCTGCAGCCCCCAGCCCCTGCCCTGGGCCCATCTGACAGCCTCGTGATCAGGGCCAAAAGGGATACGGGTATCATTGCTGGAGTGAGAGGCTTCCCAGACACGAGGGCTTGTGTTCCAGAATCTTCTTGGCAGCCAAAGCTCCACACGGCTAGGTGTCGGTATTCACCCTCCTGGAGATGTCTACACTCAACAAAACCGAGTAGGGGGTTGGCACATGGGAGACTCCAAACTTTCAGAGCTCTAAGTGGTCAGGCACCGAGGCAACAGCTCACGGCAAAGGCTGCAGAGCCCAAGCCTAAACCAGGGCCCCAGAAGGGCCGCCTGCAGCCGAGCAGAAGGAAACCCGCACCTTCACGTCAGCGCGAGACGGCCACACCTGACACCCAGAGGCTGGGAAGCCTTCAGGGGCTCGAGAACCTGCCAGCAGGTACCTGCCAACAGGTGAGGGAGTCTGCGCATGGCTTGTCCACAGCCCGGCTCTGGAATCTTGTGGAATGGTTCATCCTGAGGGCCGTGGGCCCCTCCCCGGCAGGGCAGCGCTCCCGGTGACCTGGGTCCAGCAGGCCTCTGGACCCTCGCAGGCTACCGGCTGCCCCCAGAGGAGGAGCCTACAATCTCACCTTCACTCACCTCTCCTGGTCTCCGGCCTCTCCCGGAGACCAGCCCCGCTGTCGCATGACCGTCCCTGCCTCAGGTCAGTGCCGTCTGGCTCTCGCCCCACAGGCCTCCCTGGCTGACCTGCAGGAGCTCCCGGGCCGGGGCTTCTCCCCCAGGGCGGCACCACAGCCTGCTCACAGGACCCCGCCAGGCCCTTCAGCCCTGCTCCCGAGAGGGCGGTCCGAGAGGCCCTGCCTGCCATGTGTGGAAGGGGCACAGGCAGGTGGCGGTCACCCACCTGGCTGTGCAGGAAGTCCCTCACTTTCCAGAAGTCCTCCTGGTGGTCGTTCTTGAGCACAATCTGGCCCCATCGCAGCCGTAGCTCCGCGTTCTGGGCATTCGAGATCTTCGGGTACGTCTCTCCAAGCTTTTTCACATTCCCTGGAGAAAAGAAACGGGTCATTAGTGACTTCGCCAGCACACCATGAGCTAAGGCGGCCATGTGTCCGAGGGCACCCGGAGGAACTTCAGGGAGGCTGCCGACCACCCTCTTCCTGCTTCTTCAGGCCCGAGGGGGTCACGCCTCGTCTTGACTTTGCTGTAATTCCCACGGCTCTTCCTCCAACCTTCCCTTAATACACACTTCCTGTGGTCACCCCACTAAAGCCTGCACACCTGCCTCAGATATCCCACCGCCAACCTGCTACACGTCAGCTTGCTCTGTTTTTCTGAGTTAACACCCCTTGGTGAATACTACTTCTGGCTGAGAAGCAACAAAGCATGTGTGCCGAAGAGCTGCGGCCCAGCAGGCCCAGACCCCAGCCCCACGTCTACTGGCTGTGGGATCTGTTTGTGCCCCGGGTTCGCTCCCCAGTCCCTGGGGTCACAGAGCAGCGACGAGGATAAGATGGCGTCAGAGCCGGGGGAGCTTGGAAGAATGACCTGCACGAGGTGAGGACTCCACGAGCACCAGGCTTTACGATTTCCCGCCCCCCGGCACTCGCGCGGGCACCTGCATCCCTCTGCCGACGCGCTCCTTGCCCCGGGCTTCCGTCCACCCGCCTTCCCATGCCCCGCAGCCACCTGGGAAGAGTGTCACAAGTCTGTCTCCCTCCAACCTTGAAGAAACAACCCACTTTTTCTCACCGGGAGGGAGAGGGGATTTCTGGAGGATCTTATCCAGGAAATAAACCAGCTGGTAGGTCTTCCAGGCAGAGGTGGACACAGCCTCAATGGCCCTCACGTCCAGCTCCTCGGCCGTCCACAGCTGAGCCAGCTCCTCAGCTGGCCTCATGAGGGAGTCCCCGGGGGAGAGGTCAGGGAGGTAGGGGGGCCAGCCCGGGGTGTTCAGCCAGCGATCAAATTCAAATCCTGTTTGGCAGAAGTAGAGAAGATTCCGTCAGAATTCCCCAGCAGCATCACGGTCCGCCTGCCCGGGCAGCGCCCGAGACCTCGAGCCTCCGTCCATCCCAAGCTCTCCCCCGACGACGGCACCACTGCCCCGCACGGTCATCCGCTCCACAGGGCCCCAGCCAGCGTGATGCCTAGACGCCGTCTCATGGACCTGGCCGCCCCTTTCCACGTGAGCGTGTTCTGTGCTGCAAATCAGCCGTAGAGCCACATGCACAGACGCGGCCCAGCCCCCACGACCAGAACGGCCGTGCTGATGCCCCTGGGCTCCGGAGCCAGCTGCCCAGGGTCCTGCCCGGCCCCACCCCTCACTAGCTGGCAGGACGGCGCCCAGCATGGAGCAGGAAGTGGGGACACATCTAACGAGCTGCCTGGCCCGCGACGGGCCGTGCTCGCCCTCTTAGGAAGCAGGCCTCTCACGCGCTCCCCAGGCAGGAGCCCCTCGGGGCGGGTGCAGGCCTGGGCAGAGCTAAGGGTCTGACTACGTGTGTCCAGGGATGGGGAGACCAGAGGACAGAGAGGGGCAGAAGAGCAGAGTGGGGAAAGGGGGCCAGGGGGTGAGCGAGCTCCTCCTGTGGGACAGAGCCTGGGCCCCTGGGCCTGCCCCAAAACGCCGCCCCCAGGGGGCGCACCTCAGCCCCCCCAAGGCGTGGACCAGACCCCACCCTCCACGACCACCTGGAAGCGGTGGGCCGGCTCCTCTGCTCACCCGGGATGGAATCCACCCTCCTTCTCTTCAGCTCAGGGAAATAGTCCAAGAAGAATTCCAGAAAGTCATCAGCTAGGACACTTTGGAACTTAAACTCATCCACGTAGGCCTGTGAGGAGGGAGGCACGGTCGGTCACCCAGAGCCCCCGGCAGCGGGGCCCCCGCTCGTCTCCCCTCACCTCAGAGCTGATGTACCTTGAGGAAATCGTCAAACTGGTCCTGGTCACCCACCAGGTGGGCCAGGTAGGAGACAAAGCAGAAGCCTTTCTCGTAGGGGGTCTCGTTGTAAGTATCATCTGGGTCGACACCTGCAGAGAAAGCTCTGGATTCAAAGAGTAGCCACGGAAGAGACTGGAATTCAGCTTCCCAGGAACAGCAAGGCCACGAACGTTCCGGGTCCATCCTGGCCTCTCTCGAGGGACTTGAAGATGGACCCAGTGGGAGAACAAAGAAAGCAGGCTCGGGGGATCGCGGCTGCCCCCTGCCCGGGGCGCTGTGCTCGGGGGGCCCTTCCACCCAACGCCTTCCCAGCCCCACGGGTCACCCACAGGCGCTGCGCCTGCCCAGACCGGGGCGGGGTGGGTTCTGTGCACGTTCTGGAGTAAACAGAACTGACTGCCCAACTACAGGAAGTTCATGGTCAGAGTCAGAGGCATCGGGGAACACGTGCTTCAACTGCACAGAAAGGTTTAAGTTAGTCACACGTGGAACTGAAGAAAAATCTTAGGAAACAAAAACCCATGACCTCAGAGCAGTCACGAGCTTTCTGGTGCTGGGTCACGCCTTCGGTGAGGGGAGGGCGACCTCGCTCTAGAAACGCCGCGGGGCTGAGCTGACCATGGACCAGGGGCGGCAAAAGGATGAGTAAGCGACAGGGACCCAGACGCACAGAGCATCTCGGAGTCGCTCAGGAGCGGCCTGGGGGCTCCTCCCTCCCGAGGGGGGATCCAGGTGTGCCCAGCCCGACGGGGGCTGGGCGGCGGCCAGAGCAGCCCCCACCTGGCTCGATCTTCACGCGCAGCTTGTTCAGCGGGTGCTCCTCGCCCGTGACGTCCATGTGCTGCCGAAGCAGAGCCCGCCCGGTGGCGGCTTCCAAGCAGGTGTAGGCGGGTCCTGCGCGACAGGAAAGCGGCTGGCACCCCCCGCGGTGCCCACGAGGCCCCGAAAAGAGGACGGAGGCCCCAGGCCGGGGGTGGCACTCCCCAGGCACGGCGGGCGGCGGGGGCTGTGGACGGCTGACTCCTCAGCCTGCCCCGCCCACACCACCCCTCTGACAGTGAGTGACCTTTCCCTTCAGCATGTTGTTATCTGTGGAGACGGTAATTTGATCTCCCACGAAAATAGAATCTCTTCATCTGACTGTTCTGTCAAACAAGAGAAACTGTCACCCAAGATTTTTCTAGCATCTGAGTCTCCTTCTGGCTCTAAAGACGACTGAGGGAGGGAATCCCCCGGCGGGTGGTGCAGTGGTTAGGACTGCGTGCTTTCACTGCGGAGGGCGCCCGGGTTCAATCCCGGGTCGGGGAACGAAGATCCCACATGCCATGGGAAAGAAAGAACAACAACTGAGGGGACAGGGTTGGGGAGGGCCCGGGTGTGTACCAGCCACCGCCGCCACTCGCGAGATGCTCTGATCTGGGCCAGTGACACCCCCCCCCCCCCCGCCCCTGCCAGCCTCAGCGCCCTCAGGCGCACGCACGGTGCACACGAACAGCTGCGTGCGGGAGTCCGAGCGGCCGGTACACTACTGCTTTACGTACTCTGGATGAAAGTGTAAACTTGGGAAGCAGGAGACAATGTATGCCAAACAAAACAAAAAGCCTTGAAAATGTTCAGGTCCTGAAATGATGTTTCTAGAAATTTGTCTTTACTGAAATCATCTGAGACGCACGTGAACCTATGTAAAGATGTCTGTCAGAATATTATCTCGTTTGAAAATTGAAAACAACCTAACAACTGGAGGTTGACTGAATAAATTATGAAGCCTCCATACTCTGGAGCTGTAGAAAAAATTTAATGACTCGGGAAAATGTTTAACTTTATTATATTAAAAAAAAAGGCAGTTCTAAAACCATGTACAGTCTGATGACACGCACACACACACACGTAGAAAAATGTTTGAAAGGATAACCATCGATTACCTCTGAGCAGTGAGATTACAAATAAGTACTTTTGTGTGTGCTTTTCCACTGGTGCCAAAATAGATTTTGATCAGAGAAATAATAAACATAACAAAAGCACCTGATACACCATGGCTTTTCAACATCGAGATTGTGTTGATAATGTATTATATTTTATTTTTTGGCTGTGCTACGTGGCTTACGGGATCTTAGTTCCCTGACCAGGGATCGAACCCATGGCCTCGGCAGTGAAAGCGCGGAGTCCTAACCACTGGACCGCCAGGGAGTTCCCGAGAATGTATTTGAAAAGCACAGCTGGGCTCCATTTGAGGGTCTGCCCTCACCTGCTAAGTGGCTGAGGGACATTTCCTATCCTCTCTGAGTCGCAGTGAACTCACACGTAAAATGGGAATAACAGTATCTCCACGCAGCCGCCGGGAAGGTGGTACGTGACAGAGCTGGTACAAAACAGGTGTTCAATCCAAGGTGATGGGGACAGTGATCTGACGACTCGCTCATTAAGCGAACTGGTACCTGGGCGACCAGCCCGGGCCGCTCTCCCCCAGGCGAAGCACAGGGAAGCTTCAGCCCCAGCGGGAGGCGCGTCCACCGCTAGTTCATCCCGCCGTGTGTCGCTTTCGAGACTCCCTCTGCCCCCAGCCCCTGCTGATGTGTGACATGCAGTGAGGTGGACACAGTTACTTCCGTGTAACTCTGTCTCGAGTTGCCCTCCCTGGCTGTCACGGGCTCACTGCACTACCCCCTTCTCCCTTCACTCCCCAGAAGGAGCCTTGCAGGCCCAGGACCGGAGGCAGGTCCTCAGGGGCGGCTCACCAAACAGGACGGTGGAAATCCTCCTCTGGGCGTACATGGTGAAGCCTTCGTTCAGCCAGAACTCCCCCCAGTTGGCGTTGGTGACCAGGTTCCCAAACCAGCTGTGGGCGATCTCGTGGATGATGACGTCGGCCAAGGAGCGGTCCCCCGCCAGCAGGCAGGGGGTGACGAAGGTCAGGCAGGGGTTCTCCATCCCTCCAAATGGGAAGGACGGGGGCATGAAGAGCACGTCGTACCTGCCAGAGGCAGGCTGCCGTGAGGGGCCCAGCTGCATCCGGGCTACTGACGGGGGTGGCGGCACGGCACAGCGAGCCGGTCCTCAGCCCTGCCCCCGCCCCCGGCCCACTGGGCCTCCCTCCCAGGCCCCTCACAGTGGGCACGCGCTTGACTCCATCACACCCAGCTCCCCAGAGGCCCACGTGGGTCACACAGACCTAATGGAGCCTCTTATCTAGGGGACCTCAAGTCTGAAGATGACAAAGAGAAAACGGGTACGGAGCTGCTTCCAGCAACAGGAAAGACAAGTCAGCCACGTCCCCGACAGCGCATCCCCATCTCCACCCCGGCAACTGCTGGCACGGGCACGCCTCTGTCCCCGCAATGCCTGCCCTCCCAGGCCCCTCCTTGGCCACAGCGAATGAGGCCTGGCTTATCTCCTCCCCCCTCCCCTACGCCCCCCGGATCAGGGCCGGGGAGGGGGGAGGGCCGGCTCACTGTAACAACAGAGACATGAGAGTCCACGTGATACCACACCTTCCCCAAACGTAGGGTCCGAAAAGCTTCTCTCCCGTTGCCAAGAACTCTTCTATGACCCCGTCATACTCCTCCTTAGCAGCTGCGATGAGGCAGGGCTCGGCCCACACCCAGCTCCTGGAGACAAGGGCGCAGAGAAGGCAGCACTGTGCTCAGAGGCCACGGCGGGACCCGTCCTGAAAGCACGTGCACCAATTGGGGGGGGCTGGGGGCTCCTGCAGGCGACAGGCTCTCCCCCCACCGAGCCTCAGTCCCCATCTGCAAGGTGCGCGGTAAGGAGACAAGATGGGTGTGAAGACCCTTCATACGGTGGCTCAGGTAGGAAATGCTGGTGTACCTCCGGAGAGATCAGAAAGGATTCTCACAACCGAATCTTTAAAATTGAAAGACACTTTAGAGATAAACCAATTCACATTAACAGAAAAGTGGTAACTGTCTTCACTCTTCGGACAGGCAGGCGGACCTACTTGCTTTCAAATGGTCTAGTAAAAACCCCACAGATCCACACGGAAGCAAACCTAGTACAGCAACACGGATGGGCAGACAGCTGCTCAATGCATCATTCCTTCAATGTCCTGCAGGAATTTCCAATTATGAAATTTTCACAGTAAAAAGATGAGGAAACAGAGGTAAGGGGGGGAAAAAATCAAGAAGATCCAGTGCGAAGGAAGCCAAGGCTGAAAGGGGATGGGAGGGACCGAGACTTCAAGGACGAGCTGACCCCAGGTTCAGGGGCCCTGCAGCCGAAGGCTGTGTCAAGGCCCCTCGATGCTCCACAGAGCGTTCCCTACACGGACATCCTCAGTCGGGGGACAGACGGCCAAGTGGGTGGGTGCGAGGCCAGGACGAAGAGAGCTTCCTTTCGGCAGAACTTCGGGGACTGTTCTAGCAGGAGGGGGAGCGGGGCGACCCGCGTCGGGGGTCCCAGCAGCAAAAGCAGGAGCCTCGTAGCGGGAAGGAAGCCGCACGTGCAGGCGAGGAACCACCGGGGTCTGGGGTGACCAGAGTCCAAGGTCTGATGGGGGTAGGTTGGGGGTGGGAGAGGCCCCAAGCTCGGGGCACAAAGGGCTTCAGATGCCACGTGACACAGCTGCCCCTGCAGAGCGCAGGGGGCGACACCATCAGACTGTGTCTAGGGAGCTGTGGACACAGGAAACATGCTCAATACGAGGGGGCGTGAGCTTTCCCAGGCACAGCCAGGGGCGAGGACCGAACCTGGGGCACCTGCGCCCAGGGCAGCCAGACCCCCGAGGAGCCCAGCGAGGACCGGCCAGGAGGGCCCGGGATCGGGAAGCGGAGGCCAAGGGCACATCCTCGAGTCCCTGCACCTTCCACGCTGAGCAACGGCCTCTTACCTCAGGAGCTTCAGTGAGTTTAGGGGACTGGACTCCAGGGGTGGAGAGGAAAGAGCCAGCTGGCCAGTTGTGGGTGGGGGCCGCAGGTCTGAAGACGGGACTAGACGACGAAGCAAAGCCCAGAGGACGGGGGTGGGGGTGAGTCAACGGGTCAGGTGAAGACTGGCTTTAACAAAGAAAGGACCTGTCGTCGGGGTCCAGACGGACGAATGGGGGGATGAAAGCAGACGGAGGGACCTTGGACGTGCAGGACACAATCGTACCCGACAGACCAAACATCTCCACAAAGCAGAGCCGAGACCCTGTGCTTGGAGGGAGGGGCCGGCGTCTGAAAGGAAAACTGGAAAGACGGTTTAAGGGGCGTGGGGCGCGAGACGCAAAGGTGAGTGAAAGACGGCTGAGCGCACGGAAACCTCTCAAACGCCTGCATCACCTTTTCTCTCGTTCCAGCTTCTCACCAAGAAACCAGAAATGTGAACGGGTACCACGCACAGCTTCATTATTTTCTCCATCTCTCAAAAGAGAGACGCTGAGAGGAGAAAGGTGCTGAGTGGAGAAAGGGGATGGCAGGAGCCCGGGGCAGATGGGCGGCAGCAGGACACGCCGGAGGGCCTGGGGTGTGGGCGAGAGATGACCAGTCACCACCCAGGCAGGAGAGAAGTCGCGGGAGAGGTTGCCGCCCGCCTAGGAGCAAGCACCGCCCTGAAGGGCGAGGCGCAGGCACAGCGGGACGTGGTAGGAGTGAGGCCCCCAGAGGGCGAAGGTCAGCAGGAGGGGCAGAGAATGAAGGCCTACATGCAGCTGGAGGTTTCTGATCCCGCCCGGTTCACAGCGATACCCAAGTCCAGGCCTGGGATGCAGGGTGCGGCCGTGAGTGGGAATGGGGGTCGGAGGCGGGGGTGGTGTGGGGAGAAGGCAGAGGAGGTAGAGAAGCCCTCAGGCCACCCTCAACCCAGGAGAAACCCACATGGAGAAAAAGGGCACCGGGCTGAGAATAAGACCCCAGCACAGAGTCCAAGTCCCCAGGCACTACTCTGAGCTGCTCCATCCCCAGCCAGGGCACCACAACTAACAAAGGCCTTCAGCCCTGTCCTCAGCGACAACGGGCTAGGCCGCGGACGCCCACGACATTTCCGCCAGCACACAGATTTCTGTCAAAGAAACCAGGATGCTCTCAGTCAAGCTGGAATCTCATCACCAGGATTCTAGGGGCAAAAAGCACGGGATCTGCAACAGAAACCCTTGCCTCTGAATTCCAGTTCTACCAACCACGTGACTGCACAAGGCTCTTTACCAAAGCCACAGTTTCTCAACTGCAAACTGGAGACAGCAATACGTCCCTCAGTGTTGCCTGTAAGGGTTAGAAGGGACCGTACATAAAGGGGCCCCTGGGGATGTCCGCCAGTCTCTCCTGCCCAGGGTCTTCCCCCTGAGGTAACAGGGACTAGATGGAAGATCCTCCTACGCGGCAGACTCCCTCAAGACCCTCCGACGTGACCCAGGAGGCAAGGACTGTCCACCTGACGGGGGACTGGAGTAAGTCATCAGCACCAGTAAAACGGGTTCTGTCACCTGGATTAACGTACTGTGTCGTCACTTCAGTACAGAGGGTTGAGAAAACCTCCGTGATCCAGTGTATTTAGAATAGACCGTTCTCTCATTTCCCCTTAGTAGCTCCTACTCCTACTAACAGAACCTCAGCAAGAGTAAACACCCTAAAAGACGTTCCTCCCCTTGTCTGTTTTCCATGCTCGCAGGTCACCTACTGCCCTGTCCACCAGGAAGGGACCGCTCGTCTCTCAGGGCTGGTGCTCTCCTAGCGCGTGGCTGGAAGCAGATGCCAACGGGGCCCCACCCATCTCTCCCTCTGATCTCACGGCCCTGGCACCACTGCTGAGCCCAGTTGTGAAGCCCGAGGCGTGTAGCCAACCCAGCACCTCCAGGGGCTGAGGGCCCGGCAGAGAGAAGGACCGCAACGGGGCCAGGAAGAGCCACGGCTTCACATCCAAACCGACCCTCTCACTTTTCAGGACTATGCTACGCTGGTGGGTAAGATGACAGCCAGGAAAAACCTGTGCTCCTGGTCAAATTTCTTTTTCAGGAAACCGTACAAAATCCTTATTTGTCTCCACTAAACCCATCTCACTTCACGGAGGCCCCTCTGCCAACACAGGTCCAGGCCTCTGTGTCTGGAGCAGACAGACAGGCGGCTTCCCCGGGCCTCTCCAGAGGGAGACAGAGAGATCAAGGCCGTACATTTCCAGGACTCAAGCACCAGAGAACATAGGGAGATTTGCTACAAAGATAAAAAAGCAACTGTAGTAGCAAGAAGATAATTTAGACCTTAAAGATGCTAATAAAGATCATCTAAAACTGCTGCTGGAGCTCCCACCTCCCTCTGAAGGTGGCCCAGGACCGCAGCCACTGCAGGACCGACGGTCTCAGCGCAGACACGGGAGGAAGGCAGGAGGGAGGGGGAGGAAAGGACACATCCTCTGGCCATTCAGGCCGCGCCCTGTCCCGCAGAAAGGTCCCGGGCTCGGGAGGCTCCGACGTGACCCCAAGGGCCACCCCAGGAGGTCCGCTCGCTGGTCAGAGGCCTCCGTGCTCAGAGGTCGGTTCACTCTTGCCTGCGGGGTCTCGGTCTCCTACCTGGGTCCGACTTCAGCCGAAACCAGATCTCCGATGGCCAAAGCTATCAGATAGGACGGGATGGGCTGACACATCCGGAAGAAGAACTTATTTGGCCCTCTCTTCTCCCAGGTGTTGGCACTCATCACAGCTGTGAAGCCATCCGGGACCTGACAAAGAGAGAAGGCTCAGGAGATTTCGCCTGGACAGAGTCTGCCCTTGATCAGCTAGAAGGGCGGCATGGCCAGCAACCCGCGTGGTGACGGCAGCGGCCTGGGGTCCACCTTGGGAAGCACAGAGGCTTCAACAAACTGAACTTGTGCCAAACGGATGGGATTTAGCACAGATCAAATTTCTGCAGGTGGAGGAGTTTTTCAGAGGTACCCCCCAATGGAGGTAATAATCTACCACCTGACACATGACCTGATAGAAGTGAACTTTTCAGTCCCAAGGGCAGGTACATTTGCTCTCAGCCTGCTTCACCTCAATAAGAGCGGAGTACGTGCACTTCACCGCGGGAGTGTCGAAGCAGGGGAAGAAGGACCGGTTCAGGACAGCCTGGCCCTGCGTGTAGACGAACGGCTTCCTCTTTCCTGCTGTCTGCTCCGGAGCCAACCAGCAAACCTAAGAGGAGGCAAGACCCTTTGGGAACGGACATCCTGCACAAGCACAGCGCGGCCGGGCGGAGCTGGCCAGAGGGGAGGCTTCAGGTGACCCTCGGGATCCTCCGCCCGCCAGTCCAGCTCAGACTGCGACGCTCTGGAGTCCAGGCCGAGGTCTGACGTCCACTTCCCAGGGTGGACAGCACCAAAGGGCCACCCCTCAGTGTGTCCCATGGGCCGTCTCAAGCATTCCTGGGGTGGCCTCCGACCCCCTGGTCCTGCCTCCCTCCTCTGCCCCCCCCCGCTGTAGCAACTTCTCACCAAAAAACAAATACTGAAGAAGCTGTTCTTGAACTTGTGATAAAGACACAGAAAAGCAGAAGCTAACAGCAAGGGGTCTGATTAATGCGCGTTCTCCGTCCCTCCAATCTGCCCTTTCAGAATAAACGTGTTTTACATTACAGACATTGGCTATGATTCTTGTCTTCTGTCAGCCCTTAATCAAGAGCACATTGGAACGATTTTTACAAACCCAAATCCTGCCCACAGCGAAGAGAAGTTCACCTGTAACACAGATGCCACCGCGGGGGTTGAGGAGGCTGTGTGTCAGCACCGCACACCACGGAGAGGTTAGAACAGGGTCAGGTGACTCCAGGAGGGTTTCATAGGGGAAGCAAAACTCCCTGGCTGGACCTTCGAAAGTGGGCAGGATTTAGACGGCAGGAGGGAAGGGAGGAGAGTCCCTCCAGGAGGTGGGCAGCAGCATGAGGACGGCGCGGGGGAGTGCAGCTTCCGGCAGAGGTGGGCACCCACCCGGCAGCTGTGATGAAGGGCTTTGAGCACAGAGGCACTTGAGACCAATTTTCTCCCCCCTGGGAACTATACTCAAGGACGAGAACATTCCCTGAGGTGTCTCTTGTTCTTTTTAAAATTAATTATGAATTAATTTGGCTGCGTGGGGTCTTAGTTGCGGCACGCGGGCTTCCCTCTAGTTGTGGTGCATGGGCTTAGTTGCCCCGTGGCATGTGGGATCTCAGTTCCCCGACCAGGGATGGAACCCACGTCCCCTGCACTGGAAGGCAGATTCGTAACTACCGGACCACCAGGGAAGTCCTGAGACCAATTTTTAAGAGGCACAAGGGAGACACAATGGGATGCTGGGGTTTTCTTTGCTTGAGAGAGAGAGGGAGAGAGAGAGAGAGAGAGAGAGAGAGAGAGAGAGAGAGAGGGAGAGAGAGAGAGAGAGAGAGTGTGTGTGTGTGTGTGTGTGTGTGTGTGTGTGTGTGATGAGTCTCGTTCCAGAGTCCAGTACAGACGGAAGCAGGGGAGAGAGAGGAACGTCCTGGTGCAGAAACCCAACAAGCTCTGCCTCAGCCCGGAGACCGGAGGTACATTTGCACAGCAAATAAATGTACCAGAGGTATATTTGCACAGCAGCCATAAATCCCGTCAATACTGTTGCCCTCAATGCGACGTTACAAAAATGACACCTTATCTCTGTGAACTTCTGCTCAGTTTTGCTGCGAAACCGGAACTGTTCTAAAAAATAGTCTATGAAAAACAAACAAACCCCCATAACCCCAGTCTAATCATGAGAAAAACAACAGACAAATTCCAATAGAGGGGATCACACTCCTCCAAGCTATCACGGTCACCACAACAGGAACGTCTGAGAAACTGTCACAGCCAAGAGGAGCCAAAGGAGACGTGACAGCGGAACACACAGTGGATTTCTGGATGGGACCCTGGAGCAGAAAAAGACACATTAAAAACTAAGGTTGTGGACTTCCCTGGCGGGCCGGTTGTTATAACTCCGTGCGTCCACTGCAGGGGGCAAGGGTTCCATCCCTGGTTGGGGACCTATGCTCCCACATGGCAGGCCGTGCGGCCAAAAAAATAAAATGAAATAAATTTAAAAAAAACAAAAAACTAAGGTTGCTGTACACCTGAAACTTACACAACATTGTAAATCAACTATACTCCAATATAAAATAAAAATTTAAAAAACACTAATAATACCTTGTACATGAAAGTCGCTCAATAAATATCTGTTATTATTTAAAAAAAAAACGAAGGAAATCTGGAAAACCTGTGGATCCCAGTTTATAATAAAGTACCAATACTGCCTCATTAACTGGAACAAATGTATCCCACTTGTAAAACACCAGTAAAGGGTAAACAGTGTGTGTGTGGAAGCGGCTTGTGGAGACTCTACTATCTGCTCAGTTTTCCTGGTAATCTAGACACCTATCTATCTATTTAGGCTGTGCCAGGTCTTAGTTGCGGCACGCAGGATCCTCATTGTGGCATGCGGGATCTTTAGTTGCGGCATGCAGGTGGGATCTAGTTCCCTGACCAGGGATCGAACCCGGGCCGCCTGCATTGGCAGCACGGAGTCTTAGCCACTGGACCACCAGGGAAGTCCTCTACACAGCTTTTTAAAAAATAAATCCTATTAATGAAAACAACTGTAATGAGTTGGCAGTGAGAGGTACCAGGCACCGTACTAGAACTTTACATAAAGACAACTCATGTAGCTATTGTCAGGCTTAGCTCAATAAACACTGACTATCATCCCCTCAACCACAATTCCTTCTCGCCATCTTTGCTTGAGTTTTCTTTGGTTCTCGGTTTTGTTTTATTGACATGAAGAGAAGAAAATGAAGGAGGCTGGCAGGACACACACTGGTGTGTGTGTGAGTCCAAGTCAGGGAGATGCTGCGACCCACGGTGTCCAAGGTGAGAGCCCTCCCTGGGACGGCGGCAATGAGAGGAAGGAACAGGCACAGTGCCACCAGTGCTGCCTTCACAGGGCAAAGGACAGTTCTTCATCAAGCGTGTATCTCTGCCACCACGTCTTAAATGAAAGCTGTTTAGTTCCGATATTTAATTTGGGGTGCCACTTTTGTTAGGCACACCCAGGAGGGCCTAATTTTTCCACTCATCCTATTTAATTTCTGCCCCAAACCAGGAACCAAAATATACTAGAGCAACCAAACACATTTCCAGATGGTACGTTATCCCTAGAGGTCCCTGGGTTTCTCCTCTGCCTTAGAGGTCAGTCTACATTGCTTTGGACTTTAATTTTTTAAACAAGTTCTATCATAAGGTTCATTTACTTCCCGAATGGTGAAAGATGGAAACAACTGCCCTTGGAGCGAGCTGCAACAGCAAAAGGGGAAGTGCAACCAAATAAGCAAGCTTCCATGGTAGGCAGGCAGCCAGCTGAGACCTGTAGCACACCCATCCAAGAAAGGACTGGCAGCCACGCCCGGACATTCACAGATGTGGACACATGACCTTCCCCCTTCTGATCGCCAACATTTGCCGCCCCCCGCCCCCCAGTTAAGATTTGAGTCAACCAACAGTGAGAAAGCCAAGTTATTACAAAGCCTGGTACACCCTCATTCTGGTTCTCACTTTTACTCAGATTTTTTTGTTCATCAAATCCAGGACTTCGCAGGAGGAAACACTACTAACTGCCCAGTTTCGAGCTGTTCCAGCCCGAGGCATTAGGAGGGCACCTGGAACAAAGGACTGAGTCAGCAGCGGGTAACCAGCCAGCACTGTCAGGCCGCCCTAGAGGACAGAGGAGCAGCTCATCACCGGGGCCCAGCCTAGGCCGAGCGCAGCGACAACCCTAAGTTCTGTTCGTGAACCGTCTGCTGCCCAGCCTGGAGGAGGTGACCTCCTCGGTGCCGTGGGAGGCAAGGGTGGGGGGAGCATCTGGATGAGGATGGGGCGGAGGGATGGGAGGGGAGGTGGGAGGGGATGAGGGGGGCGCATCTGCACGAGGAGGGGCCGGCGCGGGGCTGGGGCACTCACCCCGGGTCCTTCGCCGACGCGGTAGGTGAGCTGCACCCGCAGGCGCTCGCCGGCGATGCAGGGCTGCGGGAAGCGCACGCACAGGGCCTGGCCGTAGTGCGAGAAGGGCCGCGTGCACACCGGCACCGGCTCCGGCTCCGGCTGCCCCGCGTCCGGCCGCTCCCGCCGCAGAGCCGCCGCCGTCACCTCCACGCACGGGTGCGAGTCCAGCCGCAGCTCCGCGGCGCCGCCGGGCTCCAGGCAGCGCAAGTCCAGCACCGCCGAGCCGCTCAGCCCGCGGCAGCCCGGGCCCGGCCCCGGAGGCCCGAACTCGGCCCGCAGGTCCAAGTGCAGGTGCAGCAGCTCGAAGGCGCGGAAGTTGGAGGCCGACGCCACGTCCTCGGCCTGCGCTGAGTGCAGCACCCGCCCGCCAGCCCCACGCCCGCTGCCCGCCATGGCCCCGCGCCGCCGCTGGACCGGGCCGCCGCAGGCCCCGCCCCGCCGCGCAGGCCCCGCCCCGCCCCTTGTCGTGGTCCCCGGAGCTTCTGCAGCGCACCCGAGTGGGCCCCAACAGGCAGTGCTGGGCTCGCCCGGGCACTCAGCATGGCCACGCCCCAAAGCTCAGACTACGCCCCGCCGTTCGCCACGGCCCCCGTGCACTGGTGCAGGCCCCGCTCCTCAGACCACGCCCGGAACCGGCATGACCAAGCCACAAAGCTCAGACCACGCCCCGCCGATTGCCAAGGCCCCGGTACAGCCGCACCCGGACCCTGCCGCCGGCCCCGCCCCACCGTGCAGACCCCGCCCCGGAACGCGGCCGGGCCACGCCCCTCTTCTTGACTTTCCCCCACTCCCAGCTCTGCACCGGCGTCTCAGGACTTCCGACAGGCGTGCGGGTGGGGGTGGGGGGGTACAATTTGATCCACCTTGGCCCGAATTCATCCCACTGGGATGTTCCCCAGTCCCTTCTCTACTGAGGTTTCCCGTGTCCTACTCCTCCAGGCAGGCCGCACTGAGCACGATTGCAAGGGTCCGGGTTGGAGGTCGCAAGCTCGACGCTCGCCCAATTATTAGGGCCGTGTCATCCTGGGCCGTGTCAAACCTCCCCCAAGAAAGGGGACTCTGTCCGAGTCTCCTTGTGTACCTGTAAAACAGAAGGAATTATAGCATCTCTCGAGCTAGCTGTGAGAGCTCAATCGGAAACAGCACGGGATACCACGCCGATGGGGGTCCTCCCGGGACTCCGGGCGCGCGAGTCCTTTGTCCATCCGCCAAGGGATGGGGAGAGGCACTGCACCTTTAAGGCTGGGCGTCTGCTGTGCCGCTTGCCCCCCCTCCTGAGTGGGACAGCTCTTTGAGCCAGGCACACCCTTCCTGCTGTCTCTCTCCTGTGCCAGCGGTCGCAGTGGCCCTTCTGTGACTAGGAGCCACTCGACGGCGAGATTTTTATGGATCAGCTAGGAAATGAAAGTTTAAGAGAATGTAGGGAGTTTTTCATAAAAGGAATAAAGACGCAGACCTCTTAGAGAACGGACTTGAGGTTATGGGGAGGGGGAAGGGTGAGCTGTGACAGGGCGAGAGAGAGTCATGGGCATATACACACTAACAAACGCAGTAAGGTAGATAGCTAGTGGGAAGCAGCCGCATGGCACAGGGATATTGGCTCGGTGCTTTGTGACAGCCTGGAGGGGTGGGATGGGGAGGGTGGGAGGGAGGGAGACGCAACAGGGAAGACATATGGGAACATATGTTTATGTATGACTGATTCACTTTGTTATAAAGCAGAAACTAACACACCATTGTAAAGCAATTATACCCCAATAAAGATGTTAAAAAAAAAAAAAGACAAATTACAGAACAGCATATATAATGTAATCTCATATTTTTTGAAAAATTGTTTGAAGACTTCAGTAAAATTAAAATAATGCTTATTTCTAGCTAGTGTTTTAGGTTAAAAAAAAAAAAAAAGGAAATAGTATCCTAGTATGTTCTTCCTAGTTTTACACTGTTAAAATACATTTTATTTCATGAAATGCTTATAGTAGATATTTTTAAATTCCATATAAGGTCAATGTTAGTTTTTTTTTTTAACTTACTGGCTAGTGAAATCCAACAACTTTGGAAAACCACTTTTCCGTGGCACTGAGCACAGTACTTGGTACTTACTAGTCATTCAATATATCTACCCTCAAATTATTCATTCCCTTATGCAATGCGGTTTTGTTGAGCATCTGCATACACCAGCCACTGGGCTGGGTGCTGAGGATACAACTGAAGCAAGCCTGGCACCGCCCCTGTCCTGGTGGTGCTCACGGGCCAGCTCACAACTTAACCTAGAGACAAGGACAAAGGTCACGATAACTCCATGTGCTGTGCTGTGACCTGGGAAGAACAGGATGCTACGGGAAGCAAGGAGAGACACCGGGCCTGATGTTTCCAGGTAAGTGTTGCTGGAGGAGGAGGGCCTTTTATCCTTTTTTTTTTCTTCATAAATTTATTTATTTATTTTTGGCTGTGTGGGGTCTCCACTGCTGCATGCGGGCTTTCTCTAGTTGCGGCGAGCGGGGGCTACTCTTTGTTGCCATGCGTGGGCTTCTCATTGCGGTGGCTTCTCTTGTTGCGGAGCACGGGCTCTAGGCGCGGGCTTCAGTAGTTGTGGCACACGGAGCTTAGTTGCTCCACGGCATGTGGGATCTTCCCGGACCAGGGCTCGAACCCGTGTCTCCTGCATTGGCAGGCACATTCTCAACCACTGCACCACCAAGGAAGTCCTGAGGGCCTTTTATCCTTGGCTGTAGAGTCAAACATTTGTGGAACTATGCTGTTTCTCCTTTCAGCATTAACTTCTCCCTGGGGATAAGAGCAGTCTCATCCCATCCATTCTCCTTCCTTCCTTCCTTTTCTCCTTCCCTCACTTTTGAATGCTTAGAATGCAACGTATCTTGGACATTTTGAAATAATGGCTGAAAATCTTCTAGAATTGATTAAAGTGTGATTCTAAGGATTTAAAAGTTACAACAAATTGCAAGGAAAAATATAAAAATAAACCTACACCTAGACATGTTTTAGTTAAACTGAGGAAGACCAAGACATAAAGGTCTTAAGAAGACCCAAAGAAAAAAAGACAGGTTACCTATAAAAAAACGACAAATGGAAATTGGACCAAGGGCAGACCTCTCATTAGCAACGAGAGGCCAGAAGGCATTATCTTCAAAACACTGAGAAAAACCCTGTCAACTTAGAACTGTACCCGACTATCATCCAAGAAGGAAGGCAAGTAAATTTTCTGATGACAAAAATTCAGTGCTCACCATCAATAGAGTCCTGCTAAAGAACTTCTAAAGGAATTACTTCAAGAAGGAAAATGAGATGAAACAAGGAATGGTGAGCAAAACAAGTGGGAGAACTTAAACACTGTATAAAGCAACAATAAATATGTATTAATCATGTTTGCATGAGGGAATCAGAATAAAATGAAAATATTAGACTAAATGTATATAAGAAGAGGGGGTGATTGAAGTTGAAGCATTCTAAACTCCCTGAATTATCAAGAGGAGAGGGAGAGGGATAAATGTGAGATTTTTTTCTTAGATATGTTGTTTTTTAAGATTTTAAAGAAAATCACTTAAGGACTATAAAATGAAGATAACTCACAAGCCAACAAATGGGAAAATATGTAGTATGATTTTTAAAAATCAAGGAAAAAAAGGAAATGAGCTGGACAGGATAGTACTTACCCCAGGCTGGAGGAAGCAGAGCTCATAAATACCCAGATGTAAACTACTCGTCAGTGTTCTAGCTCACATATTGGGGATGTACCTAACAATACAGCCTCAAACTACAGGAAGTAGAGGGTAACAGAATTACAAGGGAAATGGGCAAATCCGCCAACAGAGAGGTTTACCTACGTCTCCCAGTAATTAACAGATCACACAGACAAAAGTCATACAGACATAAAAGATCTGTACAAAAACGTCACAATCTTGACCTAATCAGCACACACCAAACTTTGCACCTAACAATCAGAGAAAACACACAAAACCATAGATAGGCCATGAAAAACTCCCAACAAATAAAAGAATCGATGGCACACAGAACAACATTCCTTTAACCACAATGCAATTAAGTTAAAGCCAACGTTGGGAGCCAATTCTCCACGGATCACGTGCACTTCTGCACATCTTGCAAAAATGAGCCGCTGAGTGTCCTTTGTTCTGGACCATCTGGTCGAGGATGCTTGTATAGAGAGCCACTCTGAAAGACAGATGGTGACTTCCTCTGGAGCAAAGGGTGAATCTGCTTATCATAATGGTTCTCAACCAGGGCCGGTTTTGCCCACTAGGAGCTATTTGACAACATCTAGAGACACACTTGGTGGTTACAACTGGGAGAGGAGGTGCTGCTGGCATCCAGTGGGCAGAGGCCAGAGATCCTACATCCTACATTGCACAGGACAGGTCCCCACAACTGATTATCCAGCCCTAAACGTCCACAGTGGTAAGGCTGGTAAACTGGCTTACACCCTTCCAAGACAGAGACAGGGTCTTGCTTTGGAGCAAAGGGAAGTCACGCTCACTATCTATAGTATAAATATATAGTATAAATATAGTATAAATATCTATAATAAAGGTAATGTCTCCCTCAGAGGCAAAAGCAGGAATGCTACTGCCCACTATAAAAGCTCAGGGCGTAAAGAGCTTTTTATAAAAGCTCCTCTCCTGTAATGCCACCCACTACATCCCTAGGCATTCATCTGGATCCACCCATATAATCCTACCCTATAAGAAATGTTAGAGGACGCTCTAGAGACAGGACTGTGATACCAGAGAGGAACTTGGGTCCACACAAAGAAAAGAAGGAGTGCTAGAAATGGAATCAGTTTAGATAAAATAAATCTTTTTATTTTTAATTGCTCTAAAACAGAGGTCAGCAATTTTTTTTCTCTAAAGGGCAAACATCTCAGGAGTTGTGTGCCCCGAGGTCTCTGACGCGGCCGCTTAACTCTGCTGTGTCGTATGAGGGCAGTCGCTCATGAAACGTGAAGACCTGGTGTGGCTGTGCACCAACAGAACTGTATTTATGGACGCCGGAATCTTCATTTCGTGTCATTTCCATGTGCCATGAAACATTTTTCTTCTTTTGATTTTTTTTCAACCATTAGAAAAATTTTAAATCCATTCTTCAGTCACAGGCCTTACAAAAAGAGGCAGCCGGGTAAATGTGGCCCTTGAGCCTTAGGTGGTTGACTTTTGCTCTAAAAGATAGCGTACTGTACAAAGCAAAACCAGCAGCAAAAGTACTGTGTTCTGAAACTAATGCACCACCGGGTGGAGCTGTGACCACGCCGTCACAATCTGCAGACATTTCATATAAGAAAACAGACGGGCTTTCAACAGATGCAGCTGTAACCCACGCGTTCCAACCCTGACTCAGAAATTCACTATTTCAGGCCAATTTCACACAAAGTGTCAGATACTAAGGAAAAAAGGGAGAAGCAGATGGGATCTTTCTGATGAGCATTTCAACCTTGAAACTCAGGAAACCACTCCATTATTCCAGAAAAAGACCTAGGGAAAAATTCCTTCCTGTCTGCTTGTTTCTGCATTTATCTTGGTAATTAAAACAATTTTCGTGATTTCACCTTTTATTCTGGGTTCTTGTACACCAAAATTAGTTATAGAATATGTATTAAACATCTCAAAATAGGTATTTTAAGATATTTATTAGAATCTAAACTACCTGGTTTCTATTATTTGCTAAACTTAAAAAAAAAAATCAATGTATAACTGATTCATTTTACTGCACACCTGAAACTAACACATTGTAAATCAACTATACTCCAATAAAAAATTTTTTTAATCACATCTTATAAAGCTTATCAATGGATTTCATAAATTTCAATTTTATTAGGAAACGGGTGATAGGTGAACAGGTACACAATGGTAAAGTAATGTAAAGTTAATCATAGAATCTAGGTGATGGGTATACGTATGTTCACTGTGAACCTCAACTTTACAGTTTTGATATTTTCATTGAAAAAATGTTGGGGGGAAAAGGTGGGGGAGAGAAAACAAAACAAACCGCTCAGCACCTCCTCCTGCTGTGCAGTGACAACAGAACACGGAGAGGGGACGGGAGGCTGCAGGGGCACTCGAGCTGGTCCCCAGACCACCAGGAACCAGCCCGCTGGACAAACAGGGACAGGCAGAGGACACAGCACACGAGGACGTTCTTGGGCGGTTATGAAACATCTGTGACTGGAAACGCAGATGGCACGAGGCTTCCAGTAGAAAATCAGAGGCATGAAGTTTGCTTTCCCCTTTCCCTCTCCTCACCAGCCCCCCATCTCCACGCTAGACACATCACGGAGACGGAGCCACTCCGCTCAGGCCAAGCCCCAGCAGGTAGGTGGGCAGCCAGGGTTTCCCCGGGAGCAGCAGCTCTCCTAAGTGCGGGACGGAGGAAGGGGGCATCCACCAAGGAGGAGAGGGCCAAGAAGCAGGGAAACAACCGGAAAGGTTTTCGGGGTTTCTACCTGCCGTCCCACATATTGTGGAACTAAATGTCAAGTTCTTCAAAAAGAACTGGCTTTCCATCTTTTTCAAGCTTCTTCTCTTCCCCCCCCCACCCCTCGTTCCAGAAAATTCATCTGTAACCAAGGATTGCTTCAGATATGCTGAGTTAACCAATAAAATGGCAAAAACACGCCAGCATCACATACACACACCCGCCACAGACTCCGAATTCCCAAGAAAGGAACTTACTTTCCAAACCAATAAGCCATTTAAGAGGAAGTTTAGGAGACCTTAAGAAATGTAAAGCATTTTATCTGCGATTCAACATGCCCTCAGCTTTGAACTGTTCTGATAACATCTCCTTACATTTACTCCTGGAAGTCAAAAGAGCTACAGACTGAAAGACAAATCCCAAATACTCACAAATGGCCAATAAGCGCAGTACTTCGGCACCAGGAGAACGCAAATCAGAACCACAGTGAGATAGTCACACATGCTAGAATGGCTATAATGTTTTTACTTAAAGGAAAATAGAAGTGTCGGCAAGGATGTGGAAAAATGGGAACCTTCGTGCACTGCTGGTGGAAACGTCAAATGGTGCAGCGCTGTGGAAAAGTTTGGTGCTTCTTCCAAAGGTTAAACATAGAACTACCACATGCCCCAGCAACGCCACTCCTAGGTCTACACCCAAAGGAACTGAAAGCAGCGACTCAAACAGGTATTTGTATGCCCATGTTATTCACAAGAGTCACACGGTGTGAACAGCCCAAGTGTCCATCAATGGAGGAATGGAGAAATAAAATGGGATCTCTGCATACCATGCAATATTACTCAGCCATCGCACGAAGCGTTGGTTTATGCTACACCACTGACGGACCTTGAAACGCGATGCTCCACGAAATAAAAGCGACACAGAAGGACGAATATCGTACGGTTCCACTTATACGAGGTACCCAGAACAGGCAAACTCAGAGACAGCAAGTAGAACTGCGGTTACCAGGAGCTGGGGGAAGGTGGGATGGGGAGTTTCTGTTGGTGACGAGGAGGAAGTTTTGGGATACACGATGGTGACTGTTACACTGTATGTAAATTCCACTAACTGTACACTTACAGATGGTTAAAATGATAAATACGATTTCCCGTATATTTTACCACACGAAGGAAGATCAAACCAGCATTAGTAAATTAAATGCTTACTATGTACGTGGCATTGGGCCAAAACATGCATGTGCTCACCACACCCACGCGGATTTGCTCTCCGTTTCACAGAGGCAGGTAAACGGGGCGTAACAGCCTGCCTCCCGTAAGGCCGCATGGCCTCTCAGCACAGCCAGTAAAATGGCCTATTCCGAAATGCTAACCCATTTTCCAGACCCGGCCATACCCCAAAACACACCCTCGACGAAGATCAGCTTCAGGGGACTTGCAACACAGGAACAGCAGCATGTACTGTACTTGCCAGCACACCATAAACGCCAGACTTTTCCAGGGCTATTACACCCTCCAGGAACCTTCTCATACGGAACTGGGTATACCGGAAGGAAGCTTTTCTGATGATGAAGAATCAAGACACAGTAGCCTCAGAGGTGAAGAGGGTTTTGTATCCGACACCCTCGAAACCAAGACGTGGAGTGTTTTTTACTCACAAGGAGAAGGCTAAGCACTTTCCTGCAGCCCTCCAGCCCGGAAGTGTTTGCTGTGGACCAATCCCTGGAGACTGTACCACGTGCAACTTTCAACTGACTCTGCATTATTTGAATTCAAGGATGAAAAGTAGAACTCTGCAACTTATCTTAATAGAAAGAGCAATCTCCTGGCGTTTTTTATTGTTTGACTAACAGAACAAAACCACGCAGAGAGGTCCCCGAGGAAATGATGGTCATGCTTCACTGCCGTTTGCCACTGGTCCTTCAAGCACTTACTGCTTTTCCTTCTAAAGATTTCAGACATTTATTTTGATCACAAACGCAATCCAAGTGTGAATAAATAAATGTATTATCTTTTAAGACCCTCCCCTGCCCCCCCCTCCCCGTTCCTTTAAATAGAAAAATGTGCTAAATGTCTCTTCACAGCCTATTTGGCCATAGTTGTCCCACCTACAGTTTTCAAAACAGACTGAATTTGATCTTCTGAAATCCTTCCTTGAACCGCAGCTCACTCTGTTACAGAAGTCCTGGGAGAGAGGCCCTACTGGTATTGCTGGTAGTCCCCGAAAGGTGAGGATGGTAGCTGGGCTGAAGGCAACTGGGAGGGGTCTTCAGCAAGCGGAGGACCTGCAATTAAGAGGGAATTTAAACACCACCTGAATATTATGTAATTTAAAGGGACGAGTCTCTGTAAAGAGCAAATCAGTCAACTCAGAAAACAAAGTGCTACATCAGAGCTGTAACCTGAATTTCTTTATCGAGCTGCCCGATTCTCACGAGAGCACGTGCTAACGTCCGGCGGCCTGGCGGCCCTCCTCCAGAACGAGCAGCTCTCAAACGCTACGCCAGCGAAGTCACATGGAGTAGTTACAGCAAGAAACAACACGCCAGTTTTAATGCAACTGCTGAACAAGCTGCCGTATCAGGACTGGACGAATCTCTCACACCTCCTGATGTATTTGTCAGTAGCTATTTAAAATTATTTTCACAAAGTTTAAGTACCTTAGTCACGTTTCAAGAGAACTCAGTAATACAATTTATACAACTAGGTAAGGAATGGGTCTTGAAATGGGAAGACACCGCCATCCCCTAGCTTGCGCAGAACTAAGTGTTGTAGTATCTGCTTTCGAAGGATGGGATGGCCTGTGACCTAAGAAAAAATGTGACTCTTTAAAAAAAAGACTTTAATGGGAATAATCACTCCTCTTTTCTTCAGGGAAACTGAGGCAGACTAAAAAATATCTGGAAGGAAGAGAGAAAGAGGACAGTGGTAAAGAGGGCTTTCTTTCAATACTTTACTCCAGTGATTTTTTTTTTTATATTCTAAAAATATCTGTTCATTACAGAAAGCTGGAGAAGACACTGGGTGAAAAAGATAAACCAAAAATAACCACTGTTACCATTTCGATACAGTTTTATCTCATCTTTCTGTTTAAAGAACTCTTTCATGTAAGTTAACTGGAAAAATATGATTAGCTTTTCAAAGATTTTTGCCCCCACGTAGCCTTTCGGAAACACTCCTCCTGTCTAAAATAAAAAGCACTTCTTTTTAGAGAACTCCTTCCGAGGAAAGAAGCCGAAACCCCAGCAAACAAGGCTAAATCCTACAAGACAGTGTGACCGAGTTATTGTTCTATCCATTTCTGAATTTCTGCACACATGGAACTTTTCTCACGTCTTATGTGAAGTCTTTCACACTAAAGTGCTAAACTAAAAAGCAAAATAAGAAAGTGGCCACCACAACAGAGCATTCAGTGAGAAATAATGAGTGAAAGCAGAGGCAAGGACCGAGGGCCCGGGACCACCCGGGTCACCCACTGGCCACAGGGAGCAGGCCTCAGAACCGCGCCCAAAAGACACCGAATCCCTCGCCTGGTGCCTCAGGGAATCAAATCGAACCAGGAGCTGTCACCTGACCTGTCCCTCACTCTATGCCGAATCCTTTCCAAGCTCCAAAACTAACTTCCAACCAGTCACGCCGTTCTGCGTATTTCCTTCCCCAAACGCCGGGTCGGCTCTTCCCCATGACGACCCTCGGTGTCTTTCTGCTCCCTTCCAATGCCAAGGAACAGTCCCATTTAGACAGCTCAAGTTTTCTAAGTTACAAGCATCTGCACACGCTGGCCGCAGAGCAGACATTCCCTGGCCACGTCGTGACCACCTGTGGACCACTAACCGCCCAGCATCTCACCTTCCCTGCACCAGGCAGGAGCAACAGGAGCAACGCATTACATCACCAACGTCTCAGAAGAACCCTCCTTCCGGCCCTAAGTGAGCCCCAACCACGGGTCACCTTCTCCTGCTACTTCACTTTCTTCAAGGAAGCAGCACAACCAGATGACCTCATTTATCTGTGAGCGTGTCAGCCTGACGCTCCCACTGCCCCCGGCAGCTACAGCAGTGCCCCACACACAGGCGGTGAAAAGCTGGCGACTGACGGCCATCGTTGTTCCACGTCTGCAGGGACCCTTCTTCCCGCACCGCTGAAATGATCGGCAATTTCTTAGAATGAGCAAGTGAGCACTGATAAAACCTAAGAACTCTAAGGAAAGATCGACAGCAAGTCATCAGCCAAAGCATTCTGTTACTGAGATGAAACACAACTAACTGCACCCACACCCGTGCGGAGCCAGAACCCTCACGAAGCACGGCGTATTCACGTGTGATGCAGAGATGTCAAACTGCCACATGTGAGCAGACATCGGGGAACCATTTCAAACGTCTGAGCTGTGGTGTCAGACAGAAACACGACTCACCGTTGGGAAACTGGGCAGAGGCAAATCTTGTCAACAAGATACCAGCTCCTTCGATGAGAGCTAGCAGAATGCCACCCATCGCGGCTGACCCAACCATGGCCACTGGTCCGTCTGAGCACGTTGAGAACAGAGAGATTACTTTAACAGAAATCCAGGTTAATGTAAGACACCATAAAGCAAAGACCTGTCCATAGGGCTCCATGCTACTCCCCGTTCCCAAACCCCAAACCCCCTTTCTCGCTGACCAAGACCAGGGTCAGCAAACTATGGCCCGCAGGTCAAATCCAGCCCACGGCCTGCTGGTGGAAATACAGTTGTATTGGGACAGCATGCGCGTTCATTCACGTATTGTCTAGGCTGCGCTCATGACATCAGAGCTGAGTACATGTGATGGAAGCCCTCACAACCCACGAAGCCCACACATTTACTACCTGGCCCTTCACAGGAGAGGGTGCTGACTCCTGGGCTCACCCGCTACGCCCAAAGGAATCCTAGGTTGCTCTGTCCCAAAGACCCAGAAGATGGATCTAAGCTCTTCACTCATAACAATGCTGGGTGACAGGTACAATAATTAATTCCAGAGGCTGAGGAGAGAAACTGCCCAGTCACACAGCTAGTAAGTGGCAGGAGCAGAACCTGAACTGCTCTTAACCATGGTGATTACTGGTTAGAGCTCCAGGCTCTCTCGTCCTCAACATTCCAAGTTAAGAGATCCTTTTACTCTTCCCCCCAAATCACCATATACACTCACACTACACCAAGTTACACAGTGCTCCGTCTGTCTATTACAGATGTCCCTAAGTGCAGGCAGGGGCTGGCTTCAATGTGTGTGTCTAGGCCTGCTTACTTCTTGCTGCCAGGATGGCTCCTGTTAAGGCACCACTCGTGATGGAGTTCCAGGGGTCTTCTTTCCCTCTGACTTGAACCATACTGCAGTCAATCATGGAAAACAGGCCGCCCCAAACGGCAAAGCTGCCTGTTTTATTTAAAAACAAAACAAATAAATTTCATTTTTTATATTTTAGCCTTTAAATGTAGTAGTCAGAAACAAGCTTAAATAACAACACTCACTATATTCTTGAAACTCTCACACACACATGCAAGCAAGTTTGAATAAGCACCGAACAGGAGTCAGAATACTTATCTTTTTAATAAAGCTTGGTTTGTATTACATCAGCAGGGAAATCAGCAACGGCCCAAAGCCTAAAAGAAATAAGCCAGGCCTAAAAGAGTTGGGCTAAACCCATTCAAACCCCCTTTCAGAAGAGTGTGTATCTGTTTAAGAAGTGTCCTCCTTCCTTCTTTTCATCACCTTACCTCTATTTTTCTTTTCTTCAGTCAGTGCCACTGAGCACCTGCTCTACGAAAATCACCGATGTGAACACAAAAGAAACCGGGCTATTCTGGGATGTACTACAGGCATAAGTCAATACACATAAAGGGCAAAAGGGTGATACAAACAGTTTGAATTATGGAACCTCGAGGGAATGGGAATTACCTTTCCTCTCTCATTTCTATCCTTCAGTCCTCAAGCATGAAACTAAAAGCAACCGTAAATCAGATTACTTTGCACTTTAAACTCTTCCTAAACACAGTGACTATTCTGTGAAATAAAAAACAAACACCCACACGTACACGTGTATAAGTACACACAAAACACAGAAAGGCAACACCAAGATTTTAATTGTCGGCATCTCTGGGTGACAGATGATAACAAGACGATTTCACTGCTTTGTGCTTTTATTTTCCAAATCTTCTAAAATGAATACACATGACTTACACTCTATGAAGAGTTCTTTTATTAAGATTAAAGAAAGAAGAACTGCACTGAGGAGCCCTTGTCAGGTTATCCTTCACCCTCCGAAACCTCACAGAAGCAGGGGTGTGTCAATAAGGACAATAAACTGGGTTCCGCCAACTGCCTGAACCAGACCATCACCAGCACCCTTCCCCAGAGCTCACCCTGTGAGTTAAATCCAGCAGATACAACCAGTTAAAGTATGCACGAAGGACTTCCCTGGTGGTCCAGTGGTTAAGACTCCATGCTCCCAATGCAGGGGGCCCAGGTTCGATCCCTGGTCAGGGAACTAGATCCCACACACATGCCGCAACTCAAGATCCCACATAACGGCAACAAAGATCCCGTGTGCCGCAACAAAAAAAAAGATCCCACATGCCGCAACTAAAAAGATCCCGCGTGCCACAACTAAAGATCCCGCATGCCACAACTAAAGATCCCGCATGCCACAACTAAAGATCCCACATGTAGCAACTAAAAGAGCCCACATGACACAACTAAAGATCCAGCACGTGGCAACAAAGATCCCGCGTGCCGCAGCTAAGAAAAAGATCCCGCATGCCGCAACTAAAAAGATCCTGCATGCCATAACGAACATCCCACGTACCGCAACTGAGACTCGGAGGAGCCAAATAAGTATGTTTTAAAATAAATAATAAACTATGCATGCGCCTCCGCGTTTTTGGTCCAACACTAAATACCACATGCTACATACAGATGAAATAGTCTGTCCTAACTCAGTGGCTCTGTGCCCTGGGAGAGAGATATGTCCAGTATATTAGAATTATCTCACCAAATTCCTCAAACAAGGCTCTCCCACTCCCTCACAAGGATCTGATATCTGCCCACCCCACGAATGACTGCCAGAGTAAGCTATGGTGGCTGATGAGAGTGGAGACTGAGTCCACACAAAAGGCTGGCCCCGTGTGGGCAGCCACAGCCGGAGCAGGGCGAGGAGGCGTCCGCAGGAAGGACACTCCCAAGCATGGAGATCAGTGTGCCCATGTGGAAGGGTGGCCTGTTACGAGGTGCCCTAGCCCAAGTACTCATATGAAAAGAGAAAGAAGAATGAACCTGTGGGGCTGGACTGGACTGAGAGGTATCAGTGTAAACCCATGATTCCTAATACGTATAGATATATAGAAACACAGATATAAACTTGTGTATGTACGTGTACGTGGTGTGTGTTCATAGATATACAGTACATTCCTAAGAAGGCCTGGGAACAGCAATGCCCCACAGCAATGATACACTTAGTGCCCAGACTTTGGCTTCTAAGTACCATTCTCAACTAGAAGGAAGCAGGGCTCCTTGGGGACGGATGACTCTACACTCAGGCAGGGAAAGTACAAGATGAGCCTGGAACATCTTGTTCCAAAATGCAAGGAAGGGCTGGAAGCATAATGGGGACACGTCAAAAGCATGTCTTATTTCTGCTATGAAAATACAAGACCTTTCAGGACACAACTATGACTTTCCCACACTGCCTTTTCCCAGGAGCTTAACTGGAAGAGCTCAGTAAACGCCCACTCAATTAAACTGCAAGTGCCATCCCAGTGCTTTTTGTTTGTTTTTTGTGGTATGCGGGCCTCCCACTGCCATGGCCTCTCCCGTCGCGGAGCACAGGCTCCGGATGCGCAGGCCCAGCGGCCATGGCTCACGGGCCCAGCCGCTCCGCGGCATGTGGGATCTTCCCGGACCGGGGCACGAACCCGCGTCCCCCGCACCGGCAGGCGGACTCCCAACCACTGCGCCACCAGGGAAGCCCATCCCAGTACTTTTAAAATTCAAGACTCCATGAAGATTCCTCAGTAGTTTCCTTAAAAAGCCTGATTCCAATTCACTCACACCACAACATACTCTTCCTCTATTTCACCCTGATTGTTTTTTAACCAAACCTTTATTCTCAGACTAGTTTCAGAGTCACAGCAAAGTTGTGAAGACGGTACAGTTCCCACATGCCCCACATCCAGTCTCCCCAGCATCTAACAGCAGCACCGTGCATTTGTCACAGAACCCAATATTGACACATTATTAACTGACGTCCACACTTAGTTCCGATTTCCTTAGTTTTTATGTCCTTGTTCTGTTCCAGGACACCTCATAACATTTAGTAGTCTTATCTCCTTAGGCTCTTCTTGACTGTGACAGTTACCTGATTGGTTTTTTTATTCACTGAAAATGCATGTGACAGAAGCAGCCTCTCAAGAAACCTGGTAAACCTGCATGACTTCTGCATTTATCGAAGGTTCAGGGTTTGGTGTGTACTTTTTTTTTTTTTTTTTTTAACTACTTATCACTCTTAAACAACACGGTAACCATTAAAACAAAGGAAAATTAGTCACCGTTTACTTTCCAGGGTGTACAATTATTACAGGGAGAAAAACAGGAAACAGATACACCATCACTTCAACCCTCGGAGCCTCAATTTCCTCATCTGGAAAATGGAGATAATAGTACTCACCTCCTATGTTGCTGGGAGGACTAAATAAAATAATCCTGTGAAACACCTGGAGTGCCTGGCACATGGCAGGCACTGAATAAACAACAGACATTGGCTACTATCTTCTAAAGAAAACAAATGCTATAAAAACAAAGAGAAGATTATTTCTTCTGATGCACAAAATCACTAAGAACGACTGAAAGTGCTAAGTCCATTTCACGTGTTGTATGTGGTCTCTTCAGCCTGACTGTATCTTTGCAAGCAAATATAAGCTCCCAGATTTCTTATTCTCTCTTCTCCCAGCTTCTGAATTAATTACCAAGCTTAAAGAGTGTGATGGACATAATCGTTCTCCACCTCTGCACTGACCTCGGCACAATGTCCAAAGCTAAACCTGGAGGGAGCCCCGTGAGTTCCATCAGTCCCTCTTGCACACCCTAACCCTTCTGTTCACATCCTCTTCAGTTTCATGCTAACCCAGAAGCTATCACTCCTGACCCTCACAAACCTGAGCTGTGGACACACTGTCTGGAGAACGGGAGAAAATCAAATGAAACCCAGCAGAAGCAAAACCACACTGAGCTTCTGAAGGACAGTTTCAGATGGATGCAACAATTCAAGTTAACTTTCCAAATAAATCATAAATCAAGAATTCGCATAGATACTAACTTGTGACAAGCTGTTATTCAGACCAAACTAAAATCACTGCTATAATCTAAAAAAGAAGAAAAAAAAAACCAGAATTTCATCTTCAAAAAAATAGGAAAAAAATCATCTGAAGTACAAATGGAAACATTCTGCTTACCTCCCAACTGTGGAGCCCTGGTTCTAACAGCTGTCAGACTCCCTCGTAGTCTGTGGTTTACTCCCTATAAGGAAACAAAAGGAAGCAACCAAAAATACATTAGGAGTATAACACATTTCCAACCCACTGATGGGGCCCAAGTGACATTAGCAAACGGGTCTCAAGTAATGATGATATGAGACCATTCACCCACTTACCACCGGAGAATTGCGAAAACCTTTGATTGCTTGAAAGATCCCACCACCTATGGTTCCCATCGTAAAGGCCCCACCACAGTCGTCCACAATGCGCCAGGGGCTAAGAACAGGAAAGAGAGAAAAAAAGAAAAAAGATGAGCGTATTTCTCATTTATAAACCATAAAACCCTCTTTGTTAATAAGGGATATACAACAGATTCCAGGGCAGGGCTCACTGCAACCAGTAACATCTGGCCCATAAAATACAGACAAAGATTAAGGATTCTAAACAGATCCACATCTATTCAGCCCAAGTCTTCTAAGCTACAGGGAATGAACTCGTAGTTGAATGGCTTCAACTCCCTACTGTTCACAGCACTTTATTCATTTGCTCAACTACTAGTGCATCTACTCTAAGGCACCGTGAAAACAATGTGTGAAAAAACACGCATTAGGAAATTACACTATAGTCAACAGTGACCCAGTCGCCTGGGGGACCAAGGAAAGCTCTCCAGCTGCAGCAAAATTTAAAGCTGAGACCCAAAGAATAAAATTTCAACAGGCGCAGAAGAAGACACATTATTTAAATTTTAAAACTTCTTTTTGGGTTTACTGAGTCCAAATTAGCATTTGGAACTTAAGTTTGTATCAGATCCACTTAACACATTAGTAACCTCTAATATCTGATAATCAGAGGTTAAATGTGTAAACCCGGCTTCCAAATGCAGCACCCTAACTCATGCAGCACGACATGAGTAATCTGATCAGTAGAACAGAACCACTCTTCTAGGAATCTGGCTTCTTAAAAAGTCTGCGAATGGGAATTCCCTGGCAGTCCAGCGGTTAGGACTCAGCACTTTCACTTGTGGTGGCCCGGGTTCGATCCTTGGTTGGGATCCCGCAAGCCTCGCGGCATGGCCAAAAGAAGGAAAAAAAAAAACAAGTCTGTGAATAATTCAATTCATAAATGTCTTTTCCAGTCTCAAGGGTAAAATGCTGTAACGACCCTATGCGCAATCCAACTGCTCAAGTAACCGTGTGAGTTCAGCGCATCGTTGCTGCTGAAGAATCTGAATAATAAGTAATTTCTCATTTTGCCAGATAGAAATACGAAACACCTTGTCCTTTCCAAGTCTAACACAAATCAGGAGTTTGTACAGAATGACGATCTCATGCGGCAGATGTTCCAACTGTCAGCCTGAGGCTTCAGGGCTGGGAACTCGTTACAAATGCAGGCTCTGGGGAGGCCCCACTCAGGACCTACTAAATCAGAGTCCACAGCTTAGCACAATCCACGGGTGACCTGATTTCACTTTAAAAGTTTGAGAAGCAGTGCTCTGAGAGACTAAAAAGGATTAGGAAAATTTCTTCAAAATGGTAGAAACATTAATAGAAGTAAAGAGACAGGGAATTCCCTGGTGGTCCAGTGGTTAAGACTCGGTGCTTTCACTGCCGGGGCCCAGGTTCAATCCACGGTTGGGGAACTAAGATCCCACAAGCTGCGTGCTGCGACCAAAAAAAAAAAGTAAAAAGGAAGGACAAAGGAGAGTCACTAACTCTAAACGATCGATCCTGAATGATCCTATAATCAGTTAGAATGAAAATGAGTATTTAAAAAATCAGTAAAGAACAGCAGGATTCAGATCAGAGAGCAGCCGCAGGATTGCAAGAGAGGACGTCCAAAACAACGGCAAGATGCAAACAGTCTCTGAACTAAGTCTGGCTAAATCAAGGTTCCTGCAGGGAAGTGACGGATACACAAAAGGAAGGTTGAAGCCAGACTCTAATGTAAATGCCAGACAAATACAGGGCAACAGGGAACCAATAACTAACCACAAGATTAAAGTTATCTTTTACTAAGTATCAACTATGTTTTAGGTGCCTTATAGTGCAAATAACCTGATTTTCAAGAAAGCTAGCTTATTTTCTTATAGACTCCCTAATCTTTTAACTTTGCAGAAGAGTATCCCTGTCTCCTCTCCATTTTATACCTGAACAGAAGCTCAGATTAAGTACCTTGCCCAAGGTCATATAGGTAATAACTGGTAGAACCAATTTAAATACAAAATCTAGTACGCCAAAGGCCCCAAATTCTTTCCACTATATCCTATAGACTAGGGCTTCTGAAAACAAAACATATGATTAAAAAGTATTTAGGACGATTAAGTACCTATGATGTATTAAAAAGGACTGAAGAGAAGGAAAGCAATTAGGAAACTACTGTAAAAGGCATTAAGGATGCCAGGTAAGATCCTGACAACAGGAAAGGAAAGGTGGAAGGTTTGAAAGAATTCAGGCTGCCTATGGTGTTGGGGCAGGTGCAGAGGGAGGAGAAAGACGCTTATAGTTGGAGCTCGGATGACTTCACGAAAACAGGGTAGTCCAGAAGATCAAAGCAGTTTTGAGTATAAAACCAACCAGACAACTGACTGTACTGCTTCAGGACATATGTACTGAGAAAGCAAAGGGGCCACCTAATTTAGTAGTAGATGAAAATTTATGATTCCCATAACATCTTTAACCCAAGAAAGTCAAGTATTTTCCCCTCATGCCAACCTGTTTCACGATATCATACCCAAGAGCAGGTGACAACAGCAGTGTACAGCACGCTGAGTCCTGCACACCTGAGCACAACCCAGGAAGGGGGACCACTACCTTTGGAGAAGATAAATTTAAAGAGCTGGGAGGCGCTGAAACATACTCTATCTTATTTCAGGGAGGAAAAAATGCACAAAGCAGGCAACATGGCTAATGCTGGAAGGTCAGAATGTAAAGCCCTGGGCCCTTACACACAGCTGGAGAACACCTCGGTTCTTGCTCTTACAAAAAACACAGGTGGTTAACCCAAAAAACAAGATGTGATTTTTCACTCATGACCTCCGAAGCCTTCAACTGTGTGCGTGCCTGACTCCTCTATGCTTTCATTCCTGGGACCGACCGAGCGCGGGGCACAGACCACCCCCACCCCCGCTAAATGCCGAATGAACGGACCCCCGTCGCCGGCTTTTCACACACGCTACTCTCCCCGTTTTCCCGACCGCGCCGCTCCTCCCCCACGGGGAAACCCCAGCCTGGACCGCGGCCGCCGCGCCCACGCGGACCCTTCCCGGGCACCGCCCCCTCCCCACGCAGGCCGAGCCGCCCGAGCGCAAGGACGAGCCCAAGGTCGCCGGTGGGCAGAGGGGCTGCTCCCGACCCGCGGGCCGGGCAGGGGCCGGGGCCACACAACCGAGCCGGGGCGCCCTCGAATTGCCGCAAGGTCACCCGGCGCGGCCCCGCGGCCCCCGCTGACTAGCCGGCTGCTCACGCCCGGGTGCCCACGGCCCCCGGCGCCGCCAATCCCGCGGCTGAGAGCGGCCTCGCTCCGGGGGCCGGGCAGTGGCAGAGGGGCAGGCGGCGGGCAGCGGGCTGGCTCACCAAGGTTCGCGCGCATACTCCTCCATCTTGATTCCGCCGCTCCGCGATGCCGGGCGAGCGGGGCGGGGCCTGGCCCGGCGGCGGAAGTGATCCCAGGCGGAGGGCGTTAAAGTGTGCGGGGATTGGCTCGCCGCCTCCTTCCGCAGCCAATGGGAGCAGGGAATAGGGCTGCGGGGCGGAAGGCGGGGCTCCGGGCGGAAGGCAAGGCTCCGGGCGGGGGCGGGGGCGGGGCGCCCGGGGCGGGGGCGGGGGCGGGGGCGGGGCGCCAGGGGCGCCCAGGTGCGGAGAGGTACCCGTCACGGAAGCCGCGGGGCGTGGCCGAAGACAAACCTGGTGTTGCTCCGCTAGGGTTCCCAGAACTCCCGAACACGTTTCTTTGTTCTAGTACCTGGCTGTCAAGTGTGGATTAAATGCTGCCTACTTCGTCAGAGTTGGTGAAGCCCCACCGACTACCCGGAGCTTCTTTAGGGCGGGCAGTGCCCGAGTCCTTTAGAGTCTCGGGGCCGGACTGTAGTGGATGTTCCATAAATGTTTGAACATCTGGAGCTTCGTGTCCCGTGGGGGTCCTCGACGTGAGGGACAGCGACAACGAAGCCTCTTTCAGACCGCACTCCAAATGATCACCGGGAGACGTGAGGGGTGTTTAGCTCAGAGAAGAGGTAGCAAAAGACTGGGGACCCCGGGCCCTTTGAGCTTGCAGCCGGCAAAACCTGTCATGTGCCAGATGCTACGGGACCTCTTCCCCACCCTGCACTTTTGAGGTTGACTTTAAAACTTGTATATATTTTTTTCCTGGGAAAGTGAGTGTAATAAATAATAGGAAACTGCAAGGAAGAGTGACGTTCCCTCCAAAATCTTGGAAATAAGGTGAGCAAATAAACTGAACCCTCCGTAGAACCAAATGAAGACTGTCAGTAAAATGTGTCTCATACTGAAAAGAACAGTTCAAACCAGTCCTGTGATTCGGATGCCTAAGTCCAAGAGGGCTTATTTGGAATGTGACTGTGATTAAGAACGCTTCAATCTAATTAATTGACAGCCTGAAGAGAATGTGGGAGACGGGCAACCAGGGACCTGGAAAGAGTCACCAGGCAGCAAGGGTCCTAGCGGGCAGAAGTATTTCAGTAACTAGAGATTTGCGTTCTCATGAGGTTCTGGTCTCACCAGGACCCAGAGGAAATATCCCTTAGCTCCTGTTCCATATTCATTATGCAGTCTTCTGATTGTTATTTGGTTTCTGAATGGATTTTCCTTTAAGAGAGAATGCTCATAACTGTTCCTGTCCACTCGACGTTTATATTGGTTTATGCACTCACCTCTTGTGAGGTTGGTTCCCTTGAATCAAAGCAGTCACCAGGAACGGTGATCATACCAAGCTGCTGAGTTTGCAAAGCTGAGTCAGGGCCAGACTCTAGGCTCTGGTTACCCGGCTCACTTCATCCCAACAGTCCCTCTCCTGGAGCAGCCTTGCATTTTGGAGGGCACTGCTCACGTGGCCAGCAAGCATTCTTGGACTTCTCACCTTCTGTTTTCTGTAACTGCAGCAGATAACAGGGTGGAGCGGACAGTTGGGTCTGGGCAAGGCCTAGGACTTGGCTTGGCCTTTGGCTAGAGAAGGAAGCTGCCCCCGTGCCCCCCACACCCCCGGAAAATATCCCTATCCATCTTGGAAGAAAAGAGTGTAGTGAGTCTTCAAGACGTCTGCAGAGCTGAACGGTCAGTGACATGAAGGAATGACGTCAAGACCAGCAGAGGAAAGAAGTGGGGTCCTTGAGAGGGACCTGGCCTGAAGGGGAGGGGAGTCTGAGATGGTGACCCAACACCCCTGGGCACGTTTGGTGAAAGTCGGTGTGCTGGGCCCAGTGTGAGGCTATGCTGGAACCCTGCAACCCAGGTCCTCCGGGTGTTGCTTTGGGGAAAGCAGCTCCCTGTGTGAACTGAAAGAGCTGTGACCCGGGGCCCGTTTTGCTATGAGATTCCCCCAACCCAACAAAGTGAAGGAAGGAAGATCCTCCCTCAGAAACCACGTGGAGGGATGTGAGGTGGCGGGTCCAGCAGTGACTCTGATGCCTCTTGCCCACCCCGTCCGTCCCTCACCCCACAATGAGCTTTCCTTCGTCTTCTGCTCTTGGACAAGTAGAACTTGTCTTTTTTCTTTGGGAAGGACCACTTTCAGAGGCTAGGGTTGGGGACAGGGCCATCTGATAGATATTAAGGGTACAAAGGTTGTGCTGAACCGAGAAAGTAACAGGGATTGGTAATCCCAAATCAACGGTAAGCCCCTTCCCCTGTGCTCAGAGTTGCCTTAGTGTAAGGACTGGGGTGCAGAGAATACTAAAAGTATCCATGTGGTTCCTCCCCTCGGGGTCTTCAAAAGTACTTGGAGAGAAAGAATAAGCCCTTGAGAAATAGCTGTCGGGTCAAAACTATAAGATGCCAGCATGTGACGGAGAATGTGCTACATGCTAGCGGCATCCGGACAGGAGAGAGCCCTGGCGGCTGGCGTGTGCTTGCAAAAGGGTCCTGGGGGAAGAGCAGTCAAGCCGGAGCCTGAAGACTGGGAGGACTCTGCTGGGTGAGGGGGGTCGGAGGGAGAGGGGATGCCAGCGACGAGGCGCAGGAGCACGAAGGACTCAGCGTTGTCACCAGGTGGGCTGCTGGTCCCACTGGGAGGGTAGGAAACTCGAGAAGCGGGAGAAGGAGGCTTTCTCAGAGGATCAAGTTCCCGGCCGTGGAGGTGGTGTGAGCCAGAGGGAGGGTCTGCTGTGTGTTGGGAGACAGTCCTCCACAGACCTCTCCCGTTTCTACACATCCGAGCATCAGAAGCTCCCCTCTGTCCGAGAGCGTTGCTGTAAGCAGGTCGCCTGGGACAGCTCCAGACATGACTTCCTCTGGAGCAGGTGTATTTATGCTAAAGGATAGCGAAGGGACAGCTCTCTCCCTCCCCTCCCTGGAGCAGACTGTCTACCTTCCAGGTAATAATGATGTATTAAAGTTTTCTCTTCAAGTAGCTGAGGGAGTTCCTTCCAGAAGGATGCTGTCTTTTCGGTAGACGGTGAGCTCACCGGGTGAAGAACAGGCTGGAAGCAGCTTGGGTGAGGGGCGCGAGGGAGGAACCCTTCTCTCCACCCAGACCACACCCTCGGAGAGGGGTGGACGTTTTCAGAACGTGCCTGCCACTTAGGGGGTCCTGGCCCCCAGTGGGCTGGGCTCCATTGAGCCAGAGGTTTGGGGACCTCAAGAGCTCCACACAGCAGGAGGTCACAGGCCATGTACGTGGCCCCAGCCCCCCAGCCCCGCCTGGCCCGTCAGATTGCCGTGGACAAGTGAGGCTGGTACCACAGCCAGCTCTGGGTCTGGGCTTCCAGTGTGTGACTGGGGCCTGTTTGGGGTTTTAGCCGGGCTGGGGCGCCGTGGGTGGAGAGAGGAGGCAGTCTCTTGTCTCTCTTCTGCCCTGTTTCCTCCCCCTGCCCTCCTTGCAGGAAGGCGTGTCCGGCCTGTGGTCTGTCTCCGAGCTCTCCTCTGGCCACTTCTGCCCATCCCAGGCGCGGGGCCAGGCCGGCGGCTTGCTTCAGAGACAAAGTCTGCTACTCCAGAGAGACCTCCAGGCTCCCTGAAAAGGAGAAAGCCGGTGTGGTCGTATACTGAGCACGAACACTGAGTGCTTACAGCGTCTGGCGCTGTGCCGCGCGCTCTGTGCACGTCACCTTGTTTGATATATTTAATACCTTCATAACCCTGTGCAGCATGTTTTTTTCTCAAGGTACTTTTAAGATTCTCGTTTTCCATTTCCTGCAGCTCAGAGAGGTTAAATAGCTGACACAAAGTCACACATCTCAGATTTGAGCCCACGTCATTCGACTCCTGAGCCCGTGGCCTTATCTGCTACACCATGCTGCCACCCTGTATTCCTCAAAATGTGACTTTCCTGGGGCCACTCGGCCAGCCGAGAGCCACCCTAAGCATTAGTTAATTGCTTCTGGTCCCCGTCCCCCGACACGTACACAGGTTTTGGCCAGAGTTTGGGGTCCCTTTCCCTTCCGTCTGGCACAGCGATGCTGGGTTTTCTCTGGGGACGAGGCCATCCCATAATCCCGATACTCAAGATGAATTTGTTTTGGGTGGAAGTGGATTCTGAGCTGGGATGACCATTGCCCCTGGAGAGTGCGTGGGGCGGTGGTCCCTCGCCGCAGGGGCCCAAGTCCTCCGGCCCCACAGGTGATGCCTTTGGGCTTTCAGGGTCTGCGGGCCACGCCCGGAGCCTGGGTTCTAGGAGCAAAAGGCCTTGGACGAGTCACACCAGGAGAGCCAGCTGTTTGGCATCGTGGGACCTAAGCAGAGAACATGCTGGGCTTCTGGGCAGAAACCTTTGGTTGGGAGGCCGGGAGTCCTGCCTGGAAGTGTGGAAGCTCTGGCTTTGTTTTCTGAGTTTAGAACCAGGGGGAGGAGACTAGCTGCTGAAACCAGGTGGCCCGGGGCTGAGTGACTCGGCTTTGGGAGGAGAAGGGAGAGTCGCCGGGGGCTGGAAAGAGCTGCTTTCAGCTGGCGGGGTCAAGAGGTTGGCTGGGGTGGCCCCAGAGATCAGGCCTCTTCTGGGCGGAAGTGAGAGCAGAGGCCGACAGACGTGAGGGCCTGGGGGGAGACAGTTCTGTCCACGCGCCCTGGAGCCCCAGGCCAGCCCAAGGCCTCGGCGTGCCCACTGGGGGCCACCTGACCCTCCCCACGAGGTTAACGTGTCTCCCTCGGGCTCTAGGCCGTTGCTTCTTGCTCTCCTGGTTCACCTTGCCTTCTAGTACGTGGAGTTTTCTACCTCAATAGAGGACACATTTAAAAGAGAATGACCACGTTGTAATTATTCTTGCGTCTCTCCCCCTATAGCGCCTGGCCGGGTGAGATATAAACATAACGCCCTTGAATGAATGAATGAGTGAATGATGAGAACGAGGTGAGGAGATGAGTGTGCATACACACGCGTGTGCTGTATGCGTGCATGTGTGTTGAAGGTGGTTTCTGCTGAAGGACGGAAAGACAAAGGTGAGCGAGGAGGTGGGGCGTGGAGAACAGAACCTGGGCCGGGAGAAGAAGTGAGTGATGATGACGCCTACAGACAGTGACTGTGTGCCCACTGCCCGTCAGGCGTGTCAACCGCGTGGCTCACGTGTAACGCTCACAACCATTCTCCGAGCCTGGCACCAGCGCTGTCCTTGTTTTATAGGTGATGAAGCTGGCTCTCAGAGAAGGAGGTGGCTGGGTCAGAACCCCACGTGGGCTGAGCAGGGAGCCCAGGACCCAAGCAGGTCGGCCGCCCGGGGAGCCCGCGCTTGAGCCGTGAAACCAGCCTCCCTGTCGTGCTCCCCGCGGCCCCTGCACTGCTCTTTTGAGGCATTTTGTAAACTCTTCTTTTTCTTTTCATAAACTGTTCGAAGTTACTTGTTTATTAACTGTCTTCACTGGGAGACTGTAAGCTCCAGGAAGCCGGGGACCACATGGATTTTCTATCCTTTAGCTTCATCCCTTGCTCTTGGACCGGTGCCTGCCACATGGTCCGCACTCATCAGTACATGCTCACGACTGGCCCACGGACGCCCCGCCTCTGAAAAGAAACAACCCCAGGAGCCCCCAAGCCCCTCCTCCCACTTCCCCTCGGCCCGCCTGCTCGCCTCTGCCCTCCAGTCCCACCAGCCAGCCCCAGCTCCTCCTGAAGCGGGACCAGCCGGCGGTCAACGCCAGGGCCAAGTTTTTCTCCCAGACCATCCCTGGCGTCAGCAGGGATGCCGATGGGTGACTGCCTCTCTCTGGCTTAGGGTGGACCGACGCCAGGAAAGATCGGAGGCGCTACGCAGTGGGTTACAGCAGGGCTTCTAGAGGGATTTTGTGGCAGGAGATTGAATGTCCCTGCGCCTTGTGCAGGGCAGCAGGAGGGATGAGCAGTGAAAGCCCTTTCACGAAACCTGCCAGACCCATTGCAATAGGGTCTCTCCCAACAGCCCAGTTATATTTCCCCGGATTTACACATGGTAGGGTCCTGCTGCCCCTCCTGCTGCCCCCATGGGAGGTGCCCCTGCAGAGGAAGGAGCCGACGGGACGGAGGGAGGTGGGAACCCTCTTCCCAAGAGCTCGTGGAGGCCGACAGCCCTGTCAGAGTTCCCTGACCTACTGCACCTCACATTTTCTTGCCCAAACAGCCTACCAGTTTTCAGTCTAGGAACACAGTGAGGATTTATTTATCTCTCTCTCTCTCTCTCACTCTCTCTCAAGAAGTGGCCACGGCAGGCGGGGGCCTCTGATGCTGGGCCCTCCTCGGCAGGAGAGAACGGCCGGGTGGCTCGGGGCTCCTGGAATCGAGCTCCTTCCTGGGGCTGTAGACACTGGGGAGTCCCCAGCACACTACCAAATACAGTAGAAAGGAGTCAGTGGAGCACGTGCTGACCACAGCGCCGTCCACCCCGGGTGGAGGCGTCACGTGTGCACTTGAACAGGGCAGGCCTGGGGCTGGCCGCTCGTGAAGCCCGCGTCCTGTCTGCTTGCATTTCTGGCTCTCCGTGGCTCTCGCCTGCTTCTGCCAGCCTCTGCATTTTTGTATTATATCTTTTTCTCATTGCGTGGCCCCCTTGTCTTTAAAAGGCTAAATGCTCTGTGCTAAATTTGGTCACACAGCGCTCCAAGATTCCCTGGAATGTCCTCAAGTTTCAAACAGCTCTGACAGCGAGGCAGGCCCGCCCCCGCCCGGGGATTGGCCTTTCCTTTCAGGGCCGGGCCGTCATGGGGCCTTATTGGCTGCTGGCTGGACCAGCCCGGGTCCACTAGCCCTGGGACTGGGGAGGCTGCTGCCCCCCGTTCACACTTGGGCACCTGCAGCAGGCAGGGCAGGGGAGCCGAGGTCCTCGACCAGCTGGGGGTCTGCTCTGTCCAGATCGGCTCGCACCCCGTCCCGGCCCACCAGGACCTCCCCGCAGCCCTCACGAGAGCAGCAGCCCACTTTGCCAAGATGTCCAAGGTAGCCAAGTATCGCCGGCAGGTGAGCGAGGACCCCGACATCGACAGCCTGCTGTCCACCCTGTCTCCTGAGGAGATGGCGGAGCTGGAGAAGGAGCTGGACGTGGTGGACCCAGACGGGAGCGTCCCCGTGGGGCTGCGCCAGAGGAACCAGACGGAGAAGTCGTCCACGGGCGTGTACAACCGGGAAGCCATGCTCAACTTCTGCGAGAAGGAGACCAAGAAGCTTATCCAGAGGGAGATGTCCATAGATGTGAGTGGGGCGGGGGGCGGGGGAGGGGGAAGGGAGAAGAGGGGGAGGGGAGGGAGGGGGAGGGGGGAGACCCCGACGCGCGATGAGGATGCTCTTTCCTTAGAAGAAGAGTTCTCGCTGGCAAAGGATTCAATGTTTCAGAACCGATTGTCATCCCCTGAACTGGCCGTGTGAGCCCCTTACCCCTATTTGCCGTCTCATGCAGCAGAGGTCGGATGTGTCGGGGGGACCTGCACCCACGTATCACGCGGGGCTGCTAGCAACTTGGGAGCTGGAGGGGACGCCCTTGGGGTGGTCACTGTCGGGTTGACTCCACCCGGACGCCCACACCTGGCTTTTTTCCTTCCCATTCATCCCACCCTCCTGGCAGGAAGGGAGACTGGGCTTGCAGTCCAGTCCTTGTGGAGAACAGCTCGCTTTCAAGGCCTCTGGGCATCTCGTGGCATGTGGACCGTGTGAGGCAGCTGGTCAGGTGGGCTTCCCAGGGCAGTGGAGACAGGCCAAGGTCTGCACCTTCACCCACAGCTCCCGTCCGTCTCATTCCCGGGGGAGGTGGGGTCTGCACCTTCACCCACAGCTCCCGTCCGTCTCATTCCCGGGGGAGGTGGGGTCTCCACTTTCTGGAGGAAACTCTTGAGGGAGCAGGCCCCCTTTTGGGGGTAAGGCCCCTTGGCTGGGGGATGAAGCTCTTTCCCAGCCACCAGGTGTTTTGCCACCAGGAGGGGACAGAGGAGGGGCAGGGGTGACCGCTGGGGAAGCGTCTGCGCACATCTAGGATGGGCTTAAGCAAAGCGGCTTTCTGGGTTTTCCCGGGTTTCTGCCGTGCGCTCATATGTGGGTTTTCTTGGGGCAAAGGAGCCTGGCCTCGGCCGGAGGACGACTCCGCAGACACCCTTCCTCCAGGTCAGGAGTGTCTGCTGGGGAGACTGCTCTGCTGTGTGCCGCCTCCCCACCCCCCCGCCTGGACCTCGCCAGCCACCTCCCTGTGCGCCATCACCTGAAACTCCTGCGAGGCGTCCGGCGGGGACACTAGCCGCAGCGCCCGCCGGTGGGCACGCGTGGCCCCTCGAGGTTGGGAAGCAACAGCAGAGGGGCAGAGGCTGGGGCAAGTGGGGGGCTGGCGCCCGGCCTGCCCCTGCCACCCCGGCCTGCGTTTAAAGCTTTGCCAAAACCCTGGTAGGGTAGGGGTCGTTTCGTAACACACAGAACTATCAAATCACTCTGCTGTGCACCGGGAACTAACATAGCGGTAGCATTTTTGGTCAGTTACCGTTTATTATCCTGTGGGCAAGGTCCAGGTGCAGCTCCGACGCGCTGGGTAGATACTACCGCCTCGGTGGGAAATGAGAGGATGCGGGGACTTGCTGCTGGGACGCACGGAAGGAAGCGAGGCGCTCCCGGGGGGGTGGCACCTCTGTCAACGCCCCACTGGACCCCTGGCACCCAGTCCCCAGGCTCTGAGCCCACAGCTGCGAAGGTCCCCGGAGGTGAAACACAAGCAGGAAACACTCCTGATCCCAAAGCAAGGCGTTCAGGCCGCAGAGCATGTGAGGGGCTCACCCTCACAGGCCTCGCTCCCGGCCGGCCGGTTAGCACCAGGTGGACACTTGTCTCGCAGGCAGAGTCTGAGTCAGGGGACACAAGACGCCTGTGGGGAAGGCACCCCTAGGCCTTTTCCCTTGGAGGGAGGCTGTCGGTCCTCCACACCCCACACCGCTTCCTCCCCCAGGCCGGGGGCCCATGCAGCTCGGTGGCTCCCGGGCCGTGGGCAGAGTCACCTGTGTCACCTGGGGAGGGGGCACAAACCCGGGGACGCAGCTTCGTCAGCACCCTTAGCAGAACTCGAGCATGGTACAAGCTCTGCTTTGGAACACGTGGTCTGAGGACCAGAGTCCCGCACTGTGACCTGCCTTGGTCGCCTCATCCCCACAGAGAGGCTGGAACATCCACCTCATCGACTCCATCGACTCCATCGGGCTGGTTCGAAGGCAAAACTGCAGCTCCAGCGTGTCGGCTGTCTGGGTCAAGAAGCCCAGGAGCCAAGGGGCTGGGAGGGCGGTGCCGGAGCTGCCTCTAAGCAGAGAGTAAGGAGCCGGCGTCGCCTGACTTGATGACGGTGTTGTGGGTGCACTTTTGTCTTTTTTTGTATTTATTTAATTAATTTATTTATTTTGGCTGCGTTGGGTCTTCGTTGCTGCGCGCGGGCTTTCTCTAGTTGCGGCGAGTGGGGGCTACTGTTCGTTGCGATCCTTGGGCTTCTCATTGTTGTGGCTTCTCTTGTTGCGGAGCACAGGCTCTAGGCGTGCGGGCTTCAGTAGTTGCGGCACGTGGGCTCAGTAGTTGTGGCTCGCAGGCTCTAGAGCACAGGCTCAGTTGTTGTGGCACAGGCTTAGTTGCTGCACAGCATGTGGGCTCTTCCCGGACCAGGGCTTGAACCCGTGTCCCCTGTATTGGCAAGCAGATTCTTAACCACTGCGCCACCAGGGAAGCTCGTGGGCATACTTGTTAAAGGATCCTTATCTTTTAGATGCGGACACTAAAACACTTATGGGAAAAACCCTGCTAGGATTAGGGAATTTGCTTTAAAGTACTGCGGCCGGGGGGAGTGGGCAGGGTATAGATGACATGAGACTGTCCGCTGGTAGACAGTTGCTGATGTGTTGAAGCTGGTGGTGAGTCCGCACTGTGCTATTATGCTCATCTCTCTACTTCTGTGTATATGTTTCAGATCTTCCATAGTAAAATGCTGTTTGTTTTTGTATTTAATACATAGAGACAAGAGTGGAAGGCGGGCCCAGTGTGGGTGCTACACTCTGGCTCTTCCTGGGGCGGGGTCCCCAAGGTTCATATGCAGACTGGGTGGGTCTCGCTGTGGAAGGGACCTCGCTTTGCTTCTTCCCCACCCCCTGCTTCCTCCAGGTCAGCTCCTATCTGTCCTTGGGTCTCAGGTACCACTTCCTCCGGGGAGTCTTCCCTGCCTTTCCCTGCCCCTGGCAGTGTCAGGCACCTTGCCTGGTCTGAGGCCTCCAACGCCACTTGTGCCAGCCCCACCCCGGCCCATCCTGTCCTCCCGTCACATTGTTGCCGAGTCTGCTTTCTTGTGCAGCTGGTGTGGTTCTGGGGATCACGTGCTAGCTCGGCCTGGTGAGCAGGGGGTCAGGGTGGGCTTGACAGAGCTGATCCCTGGCTCCCCTCCCTCCCTGTAAAGAGGCAGAGCCCTCGGCCAGTGTGTGTCATCCCGGTCCTCCCGCCCAGGTGGAAGACGGCCCTGGCAGGTGTGTGGCCAAGGGTTCAGTGAAACCGTCGTCGTGGCTCAGGTTTCAGGAACCGGATCCCAGCGGGTCAGCCGTGTGTTCTCTTTCCTTCCCAAGTGGGAAAGAAGGCCTCCCGCCTGCCTCTCCGTCCTCCTCCCTGGCCTGCCGGGGGCTGGGATTAGCACCTGCGCCCAGGCAGGAGCAAGGGCAGCTCAGCCAGGGTGGAGGACGCCCTTCTGGGTTCTCCCTCGGGGAAAACTCGAGAACCTCCATGAGCCAGTAGCTGCTGGGCCCAAAAAGCCTCTGAGCTCCCTGTGGCCCCTGCCCCCGCAGCCTCAGCTCCCAGCCCAGCATCCATGGTCTCCCCGCAGCGACGGGAAAGCGGAAGAGCCCAGCAGCAGCAGCAGGTCCCATTGCCCTTTGCCGTGTGCACTGGGCGGCATGGCTCCTTGCTTAAGGAGATTAACCCCAATGGGTACACAACCAGAATAGCCCCGGAGGCCGGGCGGAGGGGCAGGAGACGTGATGGGGAGGCACCAGCGGGCACCGGCGATGGCCTGGCCAGCTCAGAATCCCACCCTGGATCTGAAAGCTGCCTCTGTCCAACCGGAGTGTGAAAAAGCACACTTTTTTTTTTTTTTTTTTGTGGTACGCGGGCCTGTCACTGTTGTGGCCTCTCCCGTTGCGGAGCACAGACTCCAGACGCGCAGGCCCAGCGGCCATGGCTCACGGGCCCAGCCGCTCCGCGGCATGTGGGATCTTCCCGGACCGGGGCACGAGCCCGTGTCCCCTGCATCGGCAGGCGGACTCTCAACCACTGCGCCACCAGGGAAGCCCAAGCGCACTTCTTAAACTAGGTGGTGGGATCCACGTGTGTTTGTCTTAGTTGCTGCTCTTAATCACGTATTATATAGGTTCTTCTGTATGCATAGAATGTTCAGTTTGATGAATTTTCAGCAAGTGAAGCTCCTGCTGCCACCCTTGGGCTGCCCCTGGGCGCTTGCCTTCTCCTCAGCGAGGCAGCAGGGTGGATGGATGGGCCGGGCGGACAGGGAGGCAGGACCATGGAGACCCGAACACGCAGAAAGTGCAGCAGTGCTGGGGGATGCAGGTGGGCGGGGCTGGGATGAGCATCCCACTGACCAAGGGGAGGTTGCTACCAGATCGGGTAGGCTGGGGGCTCGGGGTCCCCAGGCTGAGGCAGGAAGGGGCGAGGGTGGGGCCAGAGCCCGCACCCACCATCTGCTCCCATCAGCCTCTCCCTCCACCCAAGAGACGAGCATCTGTGTCAGACATCTGGGGTGGGGGGGTAGTTGATATTCGATGCCTGCCAAGTCGGATAAACAGGAATAGCCTTTCCAGACCAGCCTGAGCTTGTTTACCAGGCCTCTCCTGGCATAACGGGAGAAGGAAGACGGGTCTGTCCCCCCACGGTTTGCTGGCCCAGGACACGGGGGTGGGGGGAGCCCCCGGTGTCTGGAGCCCGAGGTGTCCAGGTGTGACCCAGCTCCTGTCCCTTACGAGCTCGAGAACTCAGTGAGTCCCCTCAGGAAGGAAGCACACTCACGGTGCTGAGGACCATCTGGGCCAAAGGCCTCATTAACGTGGCTTCCTGAGTCGACCACGCTACCTGTCAGGTGACCTTGGAGGGTTACTGTGAGGTTGAATTGGACCAGGTGCTGAAAGTGGCACAGGGACCTTGCCCTCCTCTCCCTGAATCCTGCAGACTTCATGCCTGGGTATTCGCCAAATCTTCTTAATCTCTCATGAGGTTAAAAACTACTGCCGGTGGGAGTGAGGACTGGATGGACGCGCGGAGAGTGGCCGGGAGCTCAGTAAAGAGGGAGGCGGGGGGAGTTTAATTACTTCCTGCCCCACCCCCATCCCGTGGCCTGGTTTCTTCTAGCCTCTGCCTAATTATTTTACCCCCAGGCTCAAGGGCTGAGGCTCCGGGCTGGACGCTGCTGGGGGAAGGGAGATGGGGGAGGTTTCGGGCCTGTGAACCCTCCTGGTCTCTGGGGTCCCCGGCAGAGAAGACCAGCTGGTCGTCCGGAGGCCGTTTACAAACAGCTAGGAATAGAACGGCCTCCTGCCCCTCGCCCTCTCCCTCCCACCCGCCTCTTGCCTCCCCCAGGAGGGTCCACAGCCCCTTCAGGCTGTCGCATCAGTGCCAGCGGGACCCCGTCCTGACCTGAAAAGTAGAACATCCCTGGCGCAGAAGGTAGTGAGTCTGGAGGTCAGAACAGGGTCTCCAGAGGCAGCTGGACCTGGATTCAGACCCCGTCCCTTTGCCTTTCGGAGCCCGAGATGCCCATCCACAAGATGGAAGCAAAGCCCACCATAGGGCAGTTGTGAGGTTTAGGCAAGCGCACGGAAGGCCTGTGGCGGGGAGATTTCCCTGACCCTGAAGGTCCGGCAGTTAAGACTCCGAGCTTCCACTGCTCGGGGCACAGGTTCAATCCTTGGTCAGGGAACTAGGATCCTGCATGCTCTGCCCTGCGGCGAGGCCAAAAGAGAGAAGGCACTTGGCAGGCTGGGGGCTGGGGGCCTGGAGGTGGGGCCTTGAGCCCTGTCCCGCCTTCACTCTTTTTAGGCAGGGTTCACGGATCCTGTTTGTGTTTCTAAGTAGGGAGGCGGATTCCACTAAATCATTGATTCTCCAGCTATTTTGTGAGTTCCCAACAGGCAATTTCTAAACGCTAGGAGACAGTAGTAAGACAGAGAGGCCCTTGGCCCTGAGCTCACATTCTAGTGGGTGAGACAGATAATACTCGTAGAGACCATATACACACATCACAGGTAACATCTGTTTGTTACAAAGAAGAATAACCTAGTTTCAGGAAAGAGTATATAACCAATAGTCTTGGTGGGGGGAGATTCCTACCAGGGGTCAGGGAAGACACTGCCCAGAGGCGACGTGGGAGCAGGTCTGGGATGGACTGAGGGATCGGCCACGGGACGCTCTAGAAGGAACAGCAAACACAAGGCCTGTGGTGCTAGCAGGTGTAGCCTGTCAGAGGGCGAGCCAGGCCCTGTAACTGGAGCAGTCGAGCGGGGATGAGGCCAGGAGTAGGCTGGGTTCAGGTGAAGCAGGGTGGGTTCAGGTGAGGCGGGGCGGGTTCAGCTGATACGGAGCGGGGGTTCAGGTGATACGGGGGCGGGTTCAGGTGATACGGGGGCGGGTTCAGGTGATACGGGGCGGGGTTCAGGTGATATGGGGCGGGTTCAGGTGATGCGGGGCGGGTTCAGGTGATATGGGGAGGGTTCAGGTGATGTGGGGCGGGGTTCAGGTGATGCAGGGCGGGTTCAGGTGATACGGGGCGGGTTCAAGTTATACGGGGCGGGGTTCAGGTGATGTGGGGCGGGGTTCAGGTGATACGGGGCGGGTTCAGGTGATGCGGGGTGGTTTTCAGGTTATACGGGGCGGGGTTCAGGTGATGCGGGGCGGGTTCAGTTTATATGGGGCGGGGTTCAGGTGATGCGAGGCGGGTTCAGGTGATATGGGGTGGTTTTCAGGTGATGCAGGGCAGGTTCAGGTGATGCAGGGTGGGTTCAGGTTATACGGGGCGGGTTCAGGTGAGGCGGGGCAGGTTCAGGTGAGGCGGGGCCTTACAGGGCAGCAGTGGGAGCTTGGAGTTTTATTCCAAGCAGGGTGGGATGGCATTGGAGGGTTTTGAGCAGGGGAGAGATGTGGTCTGACCTCCGTTTTCAAAAGGAAATGTACACACTGCTATATTTAAAATAAAATGCCTTTCCATGAAAAATAAAATAGAATGCGCGGACCCATTGCTCTGCCAGCGGTGGGACGCACAGAGGCAGGAGGGCAGGATCGAGAAGTGGTCAGATTCGGGAGATACTTCACAGCAGCACAGCCAGGCCTGGCTGACGTTTTGGGGGAAAGAGAGGAGTGAGGTGACCCGTCCTGCCTGAGCTGCGGGTATATCTGGCGCCGCTCGCTGACGTGAGCCGGGGATTTGAGCAGATGCAGAATGCTCGTGGAGCTTAGCAGCCCCACGGGGAGCGCTGGGTCGCAGGTGCGAGTCTGGAGCTCAGCGACGAGAGCCGTTTGGGAGCCCGAAGTGTGGAGGTGATGCTGAAAACCCTGGAAGAGGCACTTGGGGAGCGAGTGTGGGTGAAGAGCCAGGGCCGAGGACCAGTCTCCGTCCCTCCCACGCTTCAGGCGCTGGAGAAGGGGGAAGAGCCCTGAAGGAGGCTGGGGAGGAGGGCGGAGGCTCGGAGCCGTTTCTTAGAAGTAGGTGAAAGGGGTTCATGGTGGGGGGGGGGCGCCACGTCTGTTCCTGCTGAGAGATTCTGGAAGGTTAAGACTCGAGGAGGATGGCGGGGCCGGCAAATGGAGCACACAGACACGGCTCTCTGTTTTTTCTGCATTTTGTTCTAGTGGGGAGCAGCTGGAGGTAAACACGGATCACGGGAGGAGTTTTAAAAGATGGGCTATGACAGCGTGTTCGGTGCTGCTGGGGAGGGTCCGTAGAGAGGGAGACCTTGATGGCGGGACGCACTACGGTGGGGCCTCACCTCCCACACTGAGGGGGGGGCGCGGAGGGGGGCACGATGCGTCAGGAAGGCGAGTCGGGGGAGGGGGGGAGGGGAGCTTGGCCTCTCACATGGGGCCAGGTACCCGGGCTGCTCTGGGAAGACACGCCCCGCCAAGCGGGGGTGGATTGAAGGGGAGAAGCTGGGAGGCTGGGGTCAGAGGTCAGAGGTTATGCCTCAGGTCCCGAGAGAAATGCTCAGTGCTTCCTGGTGAGGTAGGGACACACGAGACGCCCCAGACATGAAACCCGGCCTTGAACATCAGCTTCAACAGCTGCCAGAGCTGTTCCAAGACCCAGTAGACTGTCACTCCGGGGCACCGATCCTCTGTCCCCAAGGCCATCGTGCCCAGCGGGAGGTGGGGGGCTCCGGGCCTCTCGGCATGGCTGGCGGTGGGACGAGCCCTGGGCCGCAGGCCCGCAGGCCAAGCAGGGGCCCCGGGCTCCTTTCCCGGCCAGAGGGTTCAGCAGCCGCGCAGCCTCAGATGAGCTCCGAACGTTCTCCAGGTTTACCGTCTTTCATCTTATTCTTCAGTGTCTTACCTGTGTCTCATCGACAAGAGAGGATGCTTTCTCTAGCGCACGTCTTTATTGAAATATAAAACACGTGCAGAAAAGTGTACAAAGCACAGATACAGACTTTCCCAAATTCCCACAAAGTGAACAAGAACCAGCGCGTTGACGGCATCGCCCCAGGCGTCCGTCCCCACGGGAGCCCCACCCTGGCGTCTAACCCCAGGCTTAGCTCGCCCGTTTGAAATCATGTATTTAGAGTCACACAGCGTGTGTCCTGTCCCGCGTCTTTATGTTTGTGAGATGCATCCATGTCGTCCGTAGCTTTGTTTGTTGTTTACTCTCACCGCTACACGTAGTAACCCCTTGTATAAATATAATTTATTTATCGTTTCACTGTTTAGACATATGGGTTGTTTCCAGTTTGGGGGATATTACAACCCATGCTGTTAGGAACGCTTTTGTCCGTTTTTGGGTGCACTTACGATTTCATTTCTGTTGGGGATGTGCCTGTGAGCGGCATTGCTGCCACCCAGAAAACAGAATGGAGTTCCCATTTCTTTGCCTGTGAATAGAGGTGGTCCTATCTAATTTGGAGTGTCTGTGAGGGTGGGGCACACAAGTTTGCAGAATGTCTAACATAGCAATTTGCAAACAGTAGGCATTTAAGTAAGTGATAGCCACCGTGGTCATTTCTCCTGGGGCCCATCCTTGAGGGCAACCGCCTGCCTTCACGTCCTGGGACACATCCTGCCCTCCCACACGCCCACCAGTCACTCTGTTCAGACCTGGATGCCGCAGTGAGGCCCGGGTCGGGTCTCTCCACCCCCAGACTATAACTTTCCCAGAAACGGTGGCCCCTTCCATCCTTGGCCCCAGTGTGGACAGACTTCTCATCAGTGTTTGGAGGCTTTTCGACTTTGCTTATCTTCCCCTTTAGCTTCTATCTTACTCGGTCATTCTCAGCATTACCCTCGGTTCTCATGCTTCGGCCCCCACCTTCGTCACTGGGCCGGCAGGAGACTAACCCCCTGGCATATGTGCCCCGCCCCACAGCTGCTCCCCAGACCTGGAGAGAATGACGTGGTGGGTACGTCGTCGTTGCCGCGGCCAGGCCTCCGGCTGCCCAGAAAACCTCCGCACATCCGCCTCTTCTTCCAGAAGCCAGCCTTCCTCTAGGAACCCTCTTGTCCCAGCTCTCTTCTCACCCTCAGCGGATGACCTGGCGCCAGGTTTCACTGAGAACCTTGAAGGCTTCGGGTGGGAATACCTTCAAATTCCTCTTCTGCTACCTGAAAACGTGTAGGCGTCCATGTATGTAATCTTCCCCCTTCCCTCCCATCTCAGCACGGAAAAGACGGCCCTCCTCTGGACCAGGCACTGTTCGGATCCTGTTCTCTCCTGTGTCCTCTGCAACCTTTGCTCCCTTAAACACCGGTTTTCTCTCAGTCAGTCTCTCTCTGTCTCTGTCTCTCTCTGTCTCTCTGTGTCTCTGTCCCTCCCTCTGTTTCCCTCTGTCTCTGTCTCTCTGTCTCTGTCCCTCCCTCTGTGTCTCTCTCTCTCTGTCTCTGTCTGTCTCTGTCCCTCTCTCTGTGTCTGTCTGTCTGTGTCTGTGTCCTTTCCTCTGTGTCTCTCTGTCTCTGTCTCTGTCCCACCCTCTGTGTCTCTCTGTCTCTGTCCCTCCCTCTGTGTCTCTCTGTCTCTCTGTGTCTGTCTGTCTGTGTCTGTGTCCCTTCCTCTGTGTCTCTCTGTCTCTGTCCCTCCCGCTGTGTCTCTCTGTCTCTCTGTGTCTCTCTATGTCTGTCTGTCCGTGTCTGTCTCTGCCCGTCTCTCCTCAGCCTGCCTCCCTGCTCTCTCTCCGGCCCCATCTCTCCTCCTTCACAACAAACCTGCAGGAAGCAGCCCCACAGTCACCATCTCACCGCAGCTCCCTGGCCCCTGCACCGACAGCCTTGGGGGCTGGCTTTTTAGTCCTCGTCCCGCGTGCCTCCTCTGCGCCCTCCGACGCCACCTCAGTCCCTGGCATCCTGACCAACGCGCTGGTTTCCTTCCCTCCGCAGCTGCTCCCTCCCCATCTTCCCCTGGTGTCCAGACACCGCTGTGGCCAGGGCTCTGGCCGCAGCCCCTGTGCCCGCCCACTCCCTCTGGCCTAGATCTCCATTCTGAGTCTAGAGCATTCACTTGCCTCTTGTGCTCCTCGAGTGTCTCAAGTTCAACTAGTCCAAAAATAAATGAACCATCGCCCCAGCCCGGGCCCGCCTCTCCTCCTCCTCTGTAGTTTGGTGAGCAGGGGGGCCGCCTAGCCCCCTGCCCGTGTCCCGGCTTCTCTTGGCGACAGAACCCCGGTGCGCTGTCCTCCCCTCCGGTCCACCTCCCCAGTCGCTCAGATCGCGCGTCATGACCTCGCCGCCCACCCCCTCCTCTGCCCGTGGAATCCATCCTCCCCGAGCTGCCAGCGTCTTATCATTGAATGCAATCTCGACCCCAACACTGTCCTGCGTGAGACCCCCTTGCTCCGCACGGCTTCCACCACCAACCCACACTCCTTGGCGGCCCAGGGCGCCCTGGGCAAGCCAGCACCTCCCTGACTCCCGGCTACTAATGCTCGTCCCCTTGACTTTCACCCTTTGCCACGTCTACGCCTGACGGTGGCCCACAAAGGGGCTTCCTCTCCTTCCTCTGTGCCTGTGCTGACCTGCCAGCCCGGATAATCCTCCTCCCTGGAGGCTCGGCTCCGGTGACAGCCGTGACACGGCTGTCCACACGCACACGTGGAACGCGGTGTTCCCGCATCGCCTGTGCCCGTGTTTCCCCGCACGTCTAGAGGGCGAGGCCTGACCCTCACCCAGCCCCGCTCCCCAGCAGTGAGTGCAGGGCCCGGCTCAGAACACATCTGAACGTTGAATGAACAGAGGATGAATAGTTTGCAAATGCCGTTCTCGTCCTGCTTGACTGGACCTGCAGAAGTTATTTATTCATCTGTGCTCTTCGGAGACTACTGGAAAATATGATTTTGTGTCCAGATCCCCAAATGGAGAGAGACTTGGCGGTGATTCTTTTTTTCCAGTTTCTGTAAACAGCCACTGAAATCGGTCCACAAGTTTGCACCCTACGGCCCCAGTGCTGGGAGAGGTCACTGCCGTATTTCCCCCTCAGTTTGTTCTGCACAGAACGAGACTCAAGGACTCATTTTTAACTTGTTCCATTTTTCTTCCTTCTCTGGATCCTCTCTTAAATGGCTCTCCAGGGACCTGAGATCACAGGCTGACATTTTTAGCCTGACCAGTCCAGTTCGCCTGTGTCTCGGGGGCCACTGATACACCCTAAAGAGCATATCAATGATTAGCTCCAGACCCAGCCAGCTGGGGCTGTCAGCGCCCACCATCTGGTTTCTCCCCTAAAATGTCTGGAGAAGTTTGCGGCTTTGCCTCTAGATCCAGAGAAGGTGACGTGGCTCCTGCAGAGAACTGGCTCCAGGCAGGTCTCCCCTTGGAGCGGGAGCAAAGCCCCGGTCACAGTGTCGCAGGCCCACCTGTGGGGCGGCTGGGGGTCTGAACGTGGGGGTGTGATAACTGGGAAGGTTGTGGATGGGCCAGTCCTGACCCAGGCAGATGCACACCGGCCCTCCTGAAGCCAGGATTGTGAGGCCGGAGCAGAGCCGGGAGCAGGTCCTTGTAGATAAACGGTCAGCTTTTCTCACCAGGGCTCTGCAGGGAACCAAGCCCTGCAGAAAACTGAGTGACTGTGTCCTCAGTTCTCCCAAAGATGCTAGGTAGCTGGTCCCATTCTAAATACAGAGGAGAAAGAAATTCAGTACATACAGTGGACGCCTTAGGGCAGCTCCTGGAACCTCCTTTGACAAGGGCTGACTTCAAGCCATTTTCCTCGTACCAAGTGTCCTCCGATGGGTCGCCTCTCCTACTCCAACGGCAGAGTCTTCCGCGTGCCTATCCCTGTATATTATTTAGAAAGAATGTATTTCCAAATCACCAGGAAAGTGTCTACTGATGACCCAGATGCTGAAGACGCCAGTGTCCCAATGGTCAGGGTTCCTTCAGGTCGGGGGTCAGAGAGACTTTCTGTTTTGCTCTCCGTCCCCGTAATCCTTGCCTTAAAGGCAGGAGGAAACAGGGGTACACAGAGCACGGAGGTGCTGTTTCTTCAAACAACAATTTATAATTGTAATGTCATAAGGCTCATTATAGACAATATCAAAACAGGGGAAATAGAGAAAATAACCGATAATTCTTTGTCTTATTAGCTAAAGGTGTCAGCCGTGGTCACATTTCCTGAGTGCAGGCGTGCGTACACACTTTTCCTTTTGTAGCTGAGACACCTTTATGCACAAACACACATATTCACATACATTCTGATTCCTGCTCGTTATTATTGTTTGCTTATCATATTACAGTAGTCATTTTCCCATGTCACTAAAAATTCTTCCTGAACATCGTTTTCAGAGGGTATTATGGTCCATCGTATGGCCGGGTTAAGCCATTTGCCTATATTTGGACACTTACATGGTTTCCAATAAATATACTCTCCAAGTCCCCAAGTGGATCCGCAGACGCAGGCTCCTTCCCCTGGCCTTTGGCGCCTGTCCCCAGAGAGACTAAGCCAAACCCCATGATAAACAGAGCCACTGACACACTTCCCAGCTGAGACTCTCGCCAGATGGGCGAGACCGACTAGGGAAGGGGAGAAAAGACTCCCCGATGGCTAATCCTGGGACAGGGACACGCGAGGCCACCCGTGCTCCTTCCTGAGGCTCAAATTCCTGATGTTGGTACGTCTGCCAAGCAGGGCAGCCCTCCGCCCCCCCAGGACCAGTCACCTGCGTGCACCGTGGCAGAACTGGCGTGCCCGGCCTTCCTCGGACTTGGGAGGAAAGAGTTGTTCCTCCTGACAGAGAGAATCAAGTCTCCAGCCTGGGAAATTTCAGGTGTGGGCAGGATGTCAAGGAGGGGAGGGCACTGGTCCATCCTCCTGCTTCCGAGGCCCTGCCCCAAAGGCGCCCCAAGGTACCAAGTCCTCGTGGTACCGGTTCCCTCCCCCAGAAAAGCAGAGGAAGGGTGTCTCGGCTCAGCTGACCCAGGTGAGCTCTCAGCTGCCATCCTGGGACATCCGCCCACGAGCCCCAGCTGTCCAGGCTCCAAAGGGGAACCTCACGCTTGCCGGCCTGTCCAGTCTTGTGGGTTCCCGCAGGCGCCGTCTGATTTCTCCTCCCGTCAGCCTTGCAGTGTAGGGCTAGACAGGCTTTAACCTGCTTGACAAAGGAGCTGGGGCTGAGGAGGTCACCGAGCTGGTGACCAGGGACGCTCTCGAACACCTCCTTCTGACTTCATGTTCACAGAAAAAGAGTCTGTCTCTCAGCCTCCTTTCTGAGCACCCCCTTGAGTGGCGGATGCCTGCCGTGCACCCTCCTGGGGCAGGTGCTACGCCTGGAAGCCCTCTGTGCTCTGGGGCGGGAGCTGGCCCGGCCCACCCTGCCCTCGGTGGTCCCAGGATGGCTTCTCCCTGATGCAGACCCAGGGCTCGCTCACCCAGCCTGCGGCCCCGGAATCGCCACCCCGCACCCCCTCCACCCCAGGTCCTGCAGCCGCTGCGGTGGAGGCCGTGGTCTCTCCACTCGCCCCCTCCCGGGACGCTGGGTCACTAAGGGTCTTTGTGGATCACAGGAGCCCTTACTATTTAGGGCATTTATTGCTCGTCACAAATGGGAATAAACAGAGGGAAGCAAACGGCCCACACGGGAAGTGCAGTCACTCGGGATCCGGCACGGGGACCCCTCCACGTGGGGCTGCCGAGCTGGAGGTGTGGCCGCTGGGAGCCAAGCGTGAGTCACACAGACGCCCCAGACCTATCGGGAAGAATGAAGTAGCTCACTAGTAATTTTACATTGATCACACGTGGAAATCATTTTCAGATGGGCTCCAAACATGTATTTTTTATTTAAAAAACACAGGATTTATTAGGAAATCATGTCATCAACCCTTCCTGCGTGTGTCCCGAATGCATATCTTCACAGAGGGAAGTCTGACGTGGCGTTGGGTGTGTGTGCACATGTGTGCGTGCACACGTGAGCATATTCTTGGGACGCTGGGAAACAGAAGGATGTGATGGGTTCAAGGTCAAGTTCAGTCAGTGCTTATACATTCAATCTGCAGGGTTAGTGACTCAGCCCCTTCTAATTCAAGGGCACTGAAACTTCAACAAACACATTATTAAAATTCACTTCACTTGTTTCTTTTTCCTTTGTATTAACGTGGCTACTAGACCATTTAAAATTGCTGGTATAACTCCCATGATGTTTCCATTGGGTGGGGCTGGTCTAATATGGTGTTCCATTGATGGTCCCAGGCACATAGGTTCGTTTTATAGTTTCAGTTCTTTATTGAATCTTTATCCTTTAGAAATTAAAGCAAGAGAAGATAAACACGGTACGTACAATAGGATTTTGTTCAGTATAACCTCCCATCATTGTGTGATAAAGAGCAAGGTCTCTTTTAATTATCTTCCCATTTTTCGTTGAGATAGAATTCACATACCATGAACTTCAACGTTTCAGAGTGTGCAGTTCAGTGGTTCTTTTAGTAATTCACAAAGTTGTGCCACCAGTCCTACTATCTAATTCCAGGATGTTTCCATCTGCCGCAAAGTACACCCCGCACCCACGAGCAGCTCCTCCCCAGGTCCCGCCCCCGCCCCCCCAGACGCTGGCGACCGCTCATCTGCCTTCTGTCTCTCTGGGTGCGCCCGTGCTGGCGTCTCATGTGCGTGGAACCGTACAGCACGGGGCCTCTGGGCTCTGCTCCTTCTACGTATCGTGCTTTCAAGGTTCATCCCCGTTGGAGCGTGGTACTTCATTAGCGTTATGGCTGAATAATATTAATTTTTATGGTTACACCACAGCAGCTGATGGGTATCCGGGTTGTTTCCGCATTTTGCCCATTATGAATAATGCTGCGGTGAACATGCGTGTGTAAGTTGTTGTGTGGACACGTTTTCACTTACCTTGGGTATATATATGACCTAGGGGTGGAACTGCTGGGTCACAGGGTAACTGTGTTCAGCTGTTTCAGGAACCGCCAGGCTTTTCCAAGGCGGCTGCACCATCTTACATTCCCGCCAGCAGTGTATGAAAGTTCCAGTTTCTCCACATCCTCGCTGACACCAGCTATTATCTGACGTTTTTATTTATTTTTTAATCATAGCCACCCTAGTTGGTGTGAGGTGTATATCTCACTGGGGTCTTGCTAACCTCAGAGGACACGGGTTTATTTCATGAAATAATGTGGCGATTTCCTCAAATCCCTTCCGTCTTCCTGACGCTCCTTCTCCAGACCTGCCGTATTTATTCTTGTGGTTTCACTGTTGCTTGCACACCTGCCACTCCCAGATGTGCGTCTCAAGTGCAGGTCTCTGTCCTGAGCCGTCGGTCTTAACTAAAGCCAGCTCCTTGGGCATTTAACCATCATCCCGGCCCAAACCGCCGTCACCCCACTTCCCACCCGCCTTCCCTCCACCCTCCTCGCCATGGTTTTAAAGCATCACCATCTCTCCTGTCAACCGAGCTGAAGTCCCGGGGGCTTTCCCCACTTAACCAAATCTTATGAACTGTCCCCCAGAAACGAGCATAGAATTCACCTCAAGGCGGGCGCTGTCAGCCTCGGTCTGGGGTCCCATCACGTCCTGCCAGAGCTGTCTCTCCAAATACAACCTGACCGTCCGTCACCTTCCTGCCTAAAAGTGTGCGTTTCCGTTGCCCATCATGTGAGGCCCATGCGTGAACTCTGGCGTCTGGAGTGATCTGGCCCCAGGGCAAGGTTCTGGTCTCAGCCCCTCCACCCCGTGCCCAACAAGTCCCGTGCTTTGCCCGTTTTGACCCTCGCCCTGAGAGAGTCCTTGCGTGTCTCCTGTCCCAGTTGAGCCCTCTGAAGGAGGCCCCCTGGGATGACGCTTCAGTCCCATGTCCTCCTGGCCCGGCCTCCACTGCATAGACACAGGGTCCTGTACTGGCGGGGGGGGGGCTTGGCCTCCCTGATGTAAGGGTTTGACATCCTCTTCGCTGCCTCCCCCCACTAGACTTTTTTCTTTTTAATATTTATTTATTTATTTGGTTGCACCGGGTCTTAGTTGCAGCAGGCGGGCTCCTTAGCTGCGGCCCGCCACCTCCTTAGTTGCAGCGCACGGGCACCTTAGTTGTGGCATGTGAACTCTTAGTTGCAGCATGTCGGATCTAGTTCCCTGACCGGGGATCGAACCTGGGCCCCCTGCACTGGGAGCGCGGAGTCTTACCCACTGCGCCACCAGGGAAGTCCCCCCGCCCCCGCAGCTAGATCTCGACTTCTCTCCCTGCAGTGGAAGGACTAGACCCACCTCCCAGCTGTCCTGGGACTTAAAGGCTCAGCTCAGTGCTCAGGCTGGTCCCCGGCTCTGACCCTCCCCCACCAGTGTGTTTCAAACGGGAAGACCCAGCCTTTTCACTCTACTACAAGGGGGTCCCAGCTCCCTTGCAGCTCCCTGACCTCGACTGCGGGAAGGGAGCTGCCTCTGGGAGTCGTGACGACCCCGCAGCATGAAAGAGGGAACTTTCCAGAACAACCTGCAGGTGCCCAAGGCCTGGGGGATGGAGGCTCGGGTGTGGCATTTTCCTGGGGTACAATCTGCAGGAAGAGTCAGCAGCGGGGGAGGTGGCACTGGAGCCAGCAGTCCCTCATCCCCGTGGTCCCGTCCGTCCAGAGGCATCGGGAGACCCCTCACGGTGGCACAGGGGGCCTGGAACGTGGGGAGTCCCCGAGGCCAGCAGGGCTGTCGTCCGTTCTGCCCTGTCCTGCGGGCGTGGGGGTCTGGGAGGCACATCCACCAGACCTGTGGATTACCTGAGGCCCAGAGGGAGTGCGAACTTGGAAACAGCGGAACCAGGATCCACAAAGTTCTGGTCAGACTGGGATGACGGGCTCAGTGTGACAGGTGGAGGGGACCTTGTTCTGTGGGACCCTGGGGGTGGAGCCAGAGGGCTTCCTGCCATAGAGTCAGCTTCAAAAAAAAAAAAAAGGCTTGGCTTCCTCAGGAGGAACTGAGCTCTCAGTCCCTGGAACCTAAGTGGTAGGGACATCATAGGTAGGGTTGAAATATTTCATTCCATCCCAGCAAACATTTGTTACATGCAAAGCACTGGGCCAGGCCAGATGCCGGGGACAGAAATAAAGGGCCGGTCCTGCCCTCAAGCCGCTCACCATCTAGTCCCAGGACAGCGCAGAGAGGGCTACAGGGCAGCCACCCGGGAGGGGCTCCCGGCCCAGGGCCTGGGCTGCATGTTGATGGTCCATTCCGAGGAATTAACTATTATTAACCTTTTAGGTAAGAGAACAGTGTCGTAGCTCTCTTTCTCAAAAGTTGCCATCTTTTAGAGATACACACTGATTTGTTTGTGCATGAAGCGATATACCTGGGATTTGCCCTGAAATAATGTGAGGGTGAGAGAAACACAGGTGGGCAGACAGTGATGACTGAGCTGCCAGGAGGTCATTATGCTCTAGTTTTATGAACCGTTGAAGTTTCCCCAAATACAAAGTTAAAAAGAAGGAGGAGGGGACTTCCCTGGCGGTCCAGTGGTTAAGAATCCACCTTCCAATGCAGGGGACGCGGGTTCCATCCCTGGTCAGGGAACTGAGATCCCACGTGCCGCAACTACTGAGCCCGCGTGCCACAACCAAAGAGGCCGTGTGCCGCAACAAAGATCCCGAGTGTCGCCACTGAGACCTGATGCAGCCAAGTAAATAAAAATAAATATTAAAAAAATTTTTTTAATTAAAAAAAAAGAAGAATGAGGCAGAGGAGGAGAAGTTGGGGGGAGGAGGACAGTCAGGCAGGCGGTGGGGGGACAGAACACTGGACGGCATGAACAGCACCTCGAAGGCAGCCAGGCCGTGTGTCCTGCACGGTGACCGGAGTGCGGGCAGGAGGGGGCGGGGCACAGCCGCGGGCAGCGGCCACGTCACGAGGACCTGTGGGCCTGCTCAGGGGTCTGGGGCTCATCCCAAAAGCCCGGCCCCACTGACCAGGTGACATTTCTGAGAGATGGCCCCGGCTGCAGGTGCAGGTGGCTTGGAGAGGGCAGTGAGGCGGTCAGGGGACCAGCTTGGCCCCAGCACAGTGGTGCCGAGGGTGCTGAGGTGTCAGGAAGGCAGGTGAGGGAGCAGGGAGGTGGGGCTGCCATCCCAGGTCCGCTCCGGGGACGTGGCGCCTGCTGCTGCCTCCTCCCTCCTCTTTCCCTATTCGGCCCCACACTGGCTCCAGATTCCTCAGGACCCAGAGCAGAACTGAAGTGTGAGGCCCCTCGTCCAGGAATTAAGCCTTTCAAGATGGTGACTCGAAGCCTGGAGCCGAGCTCGGGGCCTGGGGCAGAGCAGAGTCCAGGCCTCCGTCCAGAACAGGCGGGAGGAGCTGTGGGAGAGCCAGGCCCCCTCTCACAGCTGGGCAAGAGGACGGCGTGTCCCTCCTGCCACCCCGGGACCTCAGTGGGACCCAGGGACGTTACAATTACCTTTCAAAATACTATGTAAAATTGAGTTGCCACAGAAAGGTGGAATATGAACCCTAGATAACTGGGACAAAGCAATGTCAAAATTGAAGGAAACGATCGCTTATAATAATTATAAGCACTACAATTGAGACAAGCTACTTAAAAATTATTAAACTGCTCAGCTCACTCCCTGGGTCCCACTGAGGTCCCAGGGGTGGCAGGAGGGACAGGAGGCAAACGCTCACATCTAAGCGGCCCTTTACAGCCTTCTCCAGACTCACTGGCTTGCGTCTGCCTGGGACGAATTGCAAGCGCTCAGGGCAGCCGAGCCCGGCGGACAGCAGAGGGCCAAAGCGACTTGTTTGTTTCTGCCGTGTGCTTTCCCAGTTTCTCCAAAAATGGGGTTTGCTACAAGCTTCCTGCCCTGAGTCACCAGACCCAGCGGCCAGAGTCAGGTCCCTGAGGCCCACAGAGACACAGCCGCTGAGCCTTCGGGGCAGAGGAGATCCACCAGACACCCTTCCTTCTGCCCTGGAGGTGGTTCCTTCCAGCCTCACACCGCCCGCGGGGGTCTGGCCAGGGCAGGCCCAGTGCAGCCGCGACCCACCCCTGACCTGGCGCCCCCTTCCCCGCAGGGAAATGCCGGTGACCGCAGACAGACCCCTCCCTTCTTTGGGTGGCTTTTGGAGCTCGTAGGAGGGGGCAAGGGCCCCAGAGTCTCCCCTGTCCCCGCCGGCAGGTGTCCTTCCCCTGGTCAGCACTTCACGTCTCTTTCACACGAAGTCTTTGCCCTCGAGGACCTCAGGCTGCCAAGGGGCAGAGTTTGGTGAGGTGTTCGGTGCAGGGGCTGGACCACCGAGTCTCCACATCACCTGCTTCTCAGAAGACGCTGGCCTCCTTCCCTCCACGCACAGGGCAAAGCGGACACAGAGGCGGCCTGGCCTCACGCTGGACGCCAGCAGAAAGTGCCCCGTGTCCCTGGTTCACAAAGCACCCCCATCCCAGGAGGTAAAGATGAACTGTTTACACTGGGTGGGAGGCAGCGCCTGAGCCCCCCTGCCCTCTGAGCAGCCCTCATATTTATCACTGCGCTGACCTCATAGTTGCTGGAACGAGGCCGGGCAAGGGTCAGGCTCCGTGGTGGGTCCTGGCACAGCGCCGCTGGGCTGCGTGATGGGGAATCAACGCCCATCTCTGTCCCTATCCGTCCCTCCTAGCTGCTGCTGACCTGAGGGGCTTTGGTTTTTTGTTTTGTTTTTCTTTTTCCTTTTTTTTGCTATGAAACTGAAATATCTAAAGACAATTTTCTTTCCTTTTCTTTTTCTGCAACAACTTTTTTTTTTCTTATCATAAAAGTAATCCAGACATTAGATAACTCAGACATTAGTTTGGGGGAAAAGTTAGATTGCTACCTCCTAACATACTCCAAAATAAATCCCAGCTGATTTAAAGATCTAAGCTAAGATCCCTCAAAGTTCAAAATTAGGGTAAGAATTTACCAGGAAAAAGGAGGAAAAGCTTTCCAAGCAGTGAGAACATCATCGCAAAAGCCCGCAGTCTGGGTCCCTCGAAGGCGAAGGCAAAGGTGGGGCTGGTGGGAAGGAATGCAAGTTGGGGTGAGGTCTTGGGAGTCAATGCTTACCCTGGGGGACTGGGGAGCCACCAGAAGGTTTCAGGGAAGGGAGTGAGTTGGCAGATCTGTACTCCAGAAAGGTCCCGATGCTGCGGTGGGAAGAGTGTCCTGGCAGAGAGCAGGCCAGTGAGAAGGTCTACAGTGACCCAGGTGAGAGGTGACAGGGCCTGGGCCAGAGGAGCACTGGTGAGGATGGAGAAGGTAGTGTGGAGGATGAATCTCTTGGGAAGGGGAGCAGGGATGAGTGAGGCAGAGGGGTCCACGCCGCCCCCCACATGCTACACCACCCCTTCTCATCAGGATGGATTTGGGGACCCACCCACCAAGATGGAGCAGGTGTGGTGGCGGGGAGAGAAGTGGAGTTTTGGGGGTGCATTGGGGCTCGTAAGCTGAGATGTTCATTAGACAGTTGGTTACTAGGGTCCGAACCTCCGTAGGGGGTTCTGGCCCGGAAGTACAGCTTCAAGAGACACCAGGACATAGAACCCAACTGATGCCATCAGAGTGGACGAGGTGACCCAGGGAGAGTCTAAAAGAGCAAATGAAGGAGGCTTCAAGGAAAACCTTGAAAAGACCCACGTTTAAGGGGCAGGCAGAGGAGGATGGCCTGGGGACTGAGAAGGAGCTGCCAGAGGGCCAGGAGGTGGCTCGAGGGGGGAGGGGAGGGCTGGTCCACAGTGTCACATGTTTTCCAAGCAACTAAGCAAGATAAGGAATAAAAGACCTAAATCCAATTTAGCAACAAGGTCAGTGATGATCTGGGTGAGACATTTCCATGGAATGTTGGGGGTTGAGGCGAAACTGTGTTGGATCCAGAGATGAACAGGGATTTAAAAAGAACTCTTTGGGGGAGCCTGGGGTAAAAGGATAGAGACAGAGGGCACCTGGGCGGGGCGGTGGGCTTGAGGCAGGGTCTGGTCGTCCCGGTGCTGGGAGAGGTGTGAGCACTTTTACAAGGCGATGGGAGGGGGCCAGGGAAAGGGAAGAGGTTAGGGTTCTGGGAGGCGGAGGTGCAGGGCGTGGGGCTGGGAGCCAGAGCCCCAGGCAGGGGAGCCCTGGACAGGAGGAGGGAGGATTCCCGCAGTTGGTTTCTGTTTATTCCAGGGACGTTAGTGGAGGAGGCGGTCTGCTGAGACTGGGGGTGGGGCGGGCCAGGGGCAAGGAGAGCAGGAGGGGCTGTAGACTGGCACATGCGCTCAATGAGGACGCCTGAATTTGCCGGGAGCTCCTGTGCGCTGGGCACTGTTAGAGCTCCATGCAACTTTGTTGAAGCCACTGGACAGCCCGGGAAGGACTGTGGTCCCCAAGTTCACGGGAAAGCAAAGGCTGGACCCGGGCATTCTGCCGTCAGAGCTGGGGCTCAGGAGGCGGTGTGTCTAGCAGCCTTGGTGCGGAGCAGCACAGACACGCAGTGGGCGAGAGTCAGGCCGGGGCTTGCATGGTGGCTGTGACCACGGTTGAGGATTTTGTAAGGATGTGATTGACACACTCGGTACAAGGAGGGTTGGGTGGTGAAGCAGTCCAGGCAGCTGGTGTAGAGAAGCCAGAACCTGGGTTTCGCTCCAGGGATGCTGTTTCTGGGTACAGACCCAAAAGGATTGAAAGCAAGGGGACTTCCCTGGCGGTCCAGTGCTTAAGGCTGTGCCTTCCCATGCAGGGGACGCAGGTTCGATCCCTGGTCGGGTAACTAAGATCCCAGATGCCGCGGGGCAGCTAAGCCCACACCCTGCAACTAATGAGCCCGCGCTCTAGAACCCGTAGGTCACAATTAGAAGTCTGTGCGCCACAACACGCGACGCAACCAAAAATCCCACGTGCCGCAACTAAGACCCGACACAGCCAAATAAATAAATAAGTAAATGATTAATTTAAAAGAAAAAGAAAAAAAATGCAAAACCTAAAAGTTGAGGACTATTTTTTAAAATAAATAAATAATGAAGTATGTGAAAAGGATTTTTAAAAAAAAGGATTGAAAGCGGGAACTCAAGACACACCCCTGCCCAGCCGTGCTTAGCAGCTGATTCACGCAGCCAAAAGGCGGAAGCAACCCAAGGGTCCATCCGAGGATGAGTGCACAGACGAGATGTGGTCTGCACATATAATGGGATGTTAGCCTTAAAAGGAAGAAATTCTGAATTCGAGCTTTTCGAGGGTCCCCGTCCGGCAGGTGACCGCTCCATTTAGCAGGACCTCGTCTCACTCTCACCCACGCACCTTCCCCAGCAACAAGAGGGTCCGCGGTGATCGGGGTGAGAACTGAGTAGTCAGTGGGGGGCTCCAGCCTTGTCCTGAAGGACCACATTCCAGGTGGTGGCCCAGAGGGAAGCCACTGGAAAGCAGCCGGAAACTAGCCCATGGGTGCCAGTCTTGGGGGTCAGGTCTCGGCCTGAAGGTAACCGGTCTCTGGTTTGGAGAAGCAAACGCAGCCTCTGCCCAGCTGCTCCGTCCTTTGGGATAAAGCGGTAGAGGTGGAGGGTAAAGCCATAAAAGTGGAATCAAGTGGCTGTCAGGGGCCCCCGCCCCGAGCCTCCCACCTTGGTCCCCAGGGCTGCCTCCCTGTTTACCGCCTTCCTTCAAGGGCCATCCTGGGGGGCAGGCCCTGGTGCTGGCCGGCTGGTCTTGCTGCCTCTCAGCTCCCACCTCCCTCCCCAGCTCTGGGCATCCTCGAGGCTGGGAGCCTAAGCAGACTCCCCGAGGGCCTCTGGGCCCCGGCTGGGGCTTGGCCTCCTCAGGAGAGGCTGTGGGGAACGTAGAAGTGGCCCCCGCTGGCCCTGCTGGAAGGCAGAGCCTGCGCCGTCTTTCCAGGGGACGCGGGGTCACCTGCATCCTCCCCCAGCCCGGTGCAGAGCTGTCCCTCTGTGTGTGCCAGCGACCGGGCACCCAGGGGACGAACGTCAGGTGTGCTCCACGTGCCTTGCCAGGAGCTCCTGGCGGCGGTGGCACCCACTCCTCAGACGGCAGGAAGGGCAGTGAAAGAGCCCAGGAGATCTGAGCTTGGCCTCCAGCCTCTCACTTCCCCCGATACGCCGTCCGCAGAGCCAGGAAAACGTTAGCACTGGCCGCCGGCCCACGTGCTCCCCTTCCACACACTGTCCAACGGCGGTGGGTTTTCCGTGTTTGTTTCCAAGATACTCTGACAATGTGATAAAGGCGTGTAGGGACAGCGAAAGGCAGCCCGTGAGACACCAGGGAAGGTCATCGCGGGTGAGGCCCTCACCCCCACGTCCCCAAGCTTCCTCCTGCTAAGCCCGGAGCTCAGCTCCCTCTGCCTGCTTGGATGGATGGATGGATGGACAGTCAGGAGTAACGGGAGGGCCGGCTCAAGGCAAGCCCTCAGCACAGCGTTTCAGTGAAACCCAGGACAGTGGGCTGTGGAGAAAACGGTTCAGACCCCAGAACTGGAGGCCCAGCCTCCTCGGGGGTAGCTGTGCGGCCTTGGGTTTCAGTTTCTTCCTGTGTGAAATGGAGACGATGACAGCCCTGCAGAGCATCGCACTGGGGCTGAGCGTTCCGGGAGGGGCGGGGGCCGCGGTGCCCGCTCCAGACGCGGCCAAAGCTGGGAAATGACCGGTTTCCTCACTGGGCAGGACAGTGGGTGCCTCGCCGTCCCTGGTGTGCGGTCCCCAGGATGGCTGGAGCCTGGGTGTCAGGGGTGGCTCCTCTTAACCTCTTGACCTTGGCCCCTGGGCTCAGGGCCCACCAGGCACACACGTCCCCGGGCGTCCTGAGCAGGCAGGAGGCTTTCTTTTGGGGGTCGAGGGGCACAGCCTCCAGCACAGCTTGTTGTGTTCGCGGGTGCAGACTGACGCTAACCCTATCCACCCATGGGGCTCCAGACTGGGAGCACGGAGTGCCCTGAGCGTGTCCTCGCCTGGCATGGCCGTCGTCCCGACAGGCACTGCCCACTTGCAGGCCTTGTGTTGGGAGCTGCAGAGCTGGGAGCAGCGTCCTGGGCCTCAGAGAGTGCGAGAAGCCACGGTGCTGCCCTCACAGTGAGGGGCCCAGACCCCAGCCCAGCAATGGGAATTCCACTCCCAGCCCCCGTTCTCAGGGGACTAACCAGACACCAGTTATGGGCAGGAGCTTAGTGTCTGTATGAGCCCTGAACACCCCAAAAAGTATGTTTCTGGGAATGTTAACCAAGGGGTGTCAAAGTCCTATGCCCCCTCCTTCCGTGCCCCCTCCCCCTCCCCCAGCTCCAAGCCGCCCTCTGGGTCTCAGTTTCCTGCAAGCTGCCTGCAAAGCCAATGAACGCCCATGCAACTATAGGCAGAATTTTCCCGACAGCCCTGGAGGGAACCGGTAGCCTTCTAGGGGATGATCAGTTGTTACAGACCTGCAGCTCAGTCCAGTGAGCTGGCCTAAGCCTCAGTAGAGGCTCCTGCCCGCGAACCACCAAGGGAAACGGGCACCGCCGTCCCTCCCAGGACTGCCAGCCCCAGGAATACTGCTTCCCCCCAAAGGCAATGGACTCTGCTGAAACTTCTTGTTGGGAGAATCTAGACTCTTTCTTCTTGGTGGAAAACAGTGAGAGAGCTGGGCCTCCGTGCAGCAGGAGGCTGGAGGGAGTGAGCTCTCCGGGCCCCCGTGAACCCTGGCCCTGCCCCGGTGCTGCCCTCACGCCCGCCAGCCCTGTAAGGGAGCTGCCCTCCCAGGGGAACTTCGGGCGCCCCCAGCCCATGGCCGTCTCCTCCCTGCCCTCCCTTGTAGACAGACGGCCCTGACAGCTGCTGTGCCTGACATCAGAGGTCACCAGGTGCCTGGAGAGAGTGGGGGCCAGGGCCCCAGCCCTCGGCCAGCTGGCTTCAGGGGAGAAGCAGGGGGGTGCGAGCTGGGCTGTGAGACACGGAGGGGCTGGTGGGGAGTGCAGGTGCAGGACAGGAAGGAGAGGTGTTTGCGGGGGGCGCTCTGAGCACGGGAGCAGGACACGCCCCCTGATGCTTTCCCGGGAAATGGAACCTTGACCAGGGAGGAAAAAGAAGCAGCCCCAGCCAGGGTACATGCTGTCTTCTAAGGGGCTCCGCTCCACACCCTTGAGGCTGTCAGCGCCCCCAGAACTGCAGTGAAGTCTGGGGAGAGAGTTCTGGCAGCGCGTTCCTGCCCGCAGCCCGGATGCACCGGACACAGACCTTCAGGGGCTTCGCCACGCAGCCCTGGGGACACAGAACCATCTGGATGGGCATCACCCTGCTCTTGCCCTGGGGAAGGAGCAAATGCACCTAAGCTCCAGGCGGTGGCCACACCCCTGCCCCTTGGCTCCGCCCCTCAGCTCCGCCCCCTCCCAGGCTAGCGGGTCTGCTCTGCACTCCCTCCCCTTCTGAGGCGTTTCCCAGGCTCCACCTGCCCTCTGGGGGCCTGCGACCCCTCCTTGCAGATGCCTTGGGCCAGGATTACTCTTCCTCAGATGATGGGTCACAGGAAGGACAGAGAGGACCTGGTGGCAGTCAGCGTGAGCTCGCAGGGCACCGCTGGGCCGGGGGCTCAGTGTAGCACACCAGGCGGGGAGGGGGTCCTCATTTTCAGGGACTTCCTGACAGGCACGCACTTCCTTTCCTCTCCTGCTTCGGCACTGGAAGTGGGAAATGCTCTCCCCTGTCCAATCAGACGAGACTTCCCCGGGAAGTGGTGCAAGGCCCAAGGTGGGGAAAGACACTGCATCCTGCCGTCCACACCCGCCAAAGACGCGTCACCTGGGTCCTGACCACGTGAAGGTACAGAGCAAAGTCATGAGGCCAAAAGGGCTGGAGGAGCTGGGGGCCAGGAGCTGCTTCCTCCCCTGACCCTGACCCTGACCCTGGACTCACGGCAGGTCCCTGCCACTGTCACAGGTCCTTAGAGATTTTCCGAGGTCACCCTTTCCACTCCCCTGCGTCCACGAGGAAGTCCCTAACCACGCCTGTGGCCGCCCCTGACCCGAAAGCTTTTCCCAAAGGAAGAGGGTAACTCTGCTTAGTGTCATCCAGAGGCCTCAGACCTTTGCTCCATGGAGGTCCCTAGTTCAACTCGACCTAAACCCTCTTCGTCGAGGGGCCTAGAGACAGGAACACAGAGTCACCCCCAGAGGTCACCAGGATGCAGCCCCAGTTCCAGCAGCAGAAGTCGGCCTGGCGGCCGCATCACGCAAACAAGGAGGCAGCGTGCTCTGTGCCGAGAAGCTCGGCTCCGCGGAAGCCCGGCCCTGGGACGACGCTGGGCTGCTTCTCCTTTTAAGGCAACGTCTGAGCTCTCGGCCCCAGCCCCACTCATTCCTGGCTATTTGGAGGCAACGATGATTACTCAGCGCCACCCCGCACCCCCCCACCCCCGGCCTGTTTTTCATTAGGTTCTTTTTAAAGGGATGGCGCCCCCCCTGTAGAGCAGACACGTGGCCCATCCCAGCCCGCTAGGAGCCGGTGCGGGGAGCGCGTGAGGTCGGGGGAGAATCCCGGTGAAGACAGCGCGGGGGCAGAGAGAGGGCTAGGATGTTGGAAAACAGTCCTGAGAGGCTGGGTGCGGGCCGTGCAGGTTCTGCGGGCAGCAGGGGGTGGTGCCTTTGCCCATCCCCCCCCCCGCCCCACGGGGGCGCCAGTGAGACAGGTCTGAAGTCGGGTTCTCGCGAACGCTGGCTGAAGCTGGCTAAGCTATCATCCCTCTGGAGCCCCAGTTTCCCTCCAAGCCAGGCCTGCGAGCGGCATGGGAGCTCTGCAGAGGGCAGCGGGACCGTGTGCCGTGGGCACGGCCGGGCGCCTGACCTCCGTCTGGGGGATGGGCCACGGCCCCAGCTCCCCCGCAGCTCCTCGAGGGGACGGCATCTGTAATGGAACCACTCTGAACCCGGGGGGGAGGGGGGCTCCCTGGCCAGACGGTGGGTGGGTTCTTACAAACGTCCTAAAAGGGCTGAGCCACCGGGCCCCTCACTGGCCTCGTATCTGCAAGTTCCTCTCTCCCTTTCGAATCAAGGCACGGTCGCCACCCCTCCTGGCCCAGCCCTGGAAGGTGCTCTGAAGGGTCACCCCGGTTCTGGGAGCTGGAGTGAGTGGGAGAGGGCTCTGTGCCCCACGAGCCCCGAGCTGGGCCTGCGAGGCAGGAGGGGGAAGTGGTGCCTTGCAAGGCCCTGGCTCACCAGGCCCCGTGCCCCGCGGCTGCCTGATGGCATTCTGGCAGCGGAGCTAAATGAGCCCTGGGGCTGGTCCCCGAGGGCGTGTTTGTGGTCCAGGTGCACGCTGTTTCCATAGGGCCAACCGGCACCCCACTCCCTCCGGGACGCATGTGAGGAAGGGCCACGTGGGCCGAGTGGGCTTCTGTCCCCACAGCCACCTGGCTCCTGAGAGACAGAACACCTCCCACCGCTCGGGCCACAGCCTCCTCCTTTTAAGAGCCTTCAGAAGGACATCGGGGCGTCCCTGGGGGCCCGGCTGCCCTGGGGTCTGTCACAGTTGGACAGGGTTCAATCTAATATCTCATCTTAGGCGATTCAGCTGCTCCCGTGGCTCTCAGAATAAGGTGCGGGATTCACGCTCCAGCCTCTAGCTCCACGCAGCATCCTCGCCACGGCCCCCGCCGCTGCAGCGTCGGTCCCGCTCTCCCGAGGTCAGCTGACCTGGCGGGTCCCGGGCTCCTCACAGAGAGGGCTGGGCCTTAGCAAAGTGCTTACTAAAAAATAAGGGAAGTAATGTGGACTTTTCAAAAAGCCACATATATTTGATGCAAAGGTATGTCCTTTATTCTGTTCCGTCTACCTTCCTTCGTTATTGTTGACTCCTTCTTATTTCAACGAGATGAGGATGGTGGGCAGAATTTACAAATACTCCTAACTGATGACATAAAACATAAGCAGTCCTTTGTGGGTCCCTCCAACCTTTGTTTTCCTCTGAAAAGGTCTCGGCTGTAAAAACCCCAGGATCTGAGAATCACTGACCTACTGCTGGGAGCCAGGGCAAGGCCCTGAGGCTCCCGCCCGGAGCACAGGAGGCAAGGGGAGCCCAGCAGCCCGGAGATCAAGACAACTAATGTTGTAACGAATACTGTAAAAAATCAAATTTAACACGAAGAACGCAATACGGACAAAAATCTAAAATTTTAAACAAAGACACGACCAGTTCTAGGGAATGTTCCAACGAGGCTCAGCAGGGTCCACCTTCCCAGTCACCCATGACAGAGGGGGGCGCTTCAGGGTCTGAGAGCCTCTGGGGAGGAAGGGCCACAGCCCTCCAGGAATTCCCTTTGGGGCCTCACGACCCTGACGTTCTGTGAGTCCGATGTCAGCTCGGTCTCTGCGCGTGACCCCAGGGCCCCGCACGGCGGCCTCAACGGAGGCTGTCCGGGGGCTCCAGGCGGCTCCATACGTGACCCCACGCTGTCCCCAGGCTCATTCCTCTGCCTCCGTAGCCAGCTCTTCATGTTTATTTTTCTTTCCTGAATTCTTAGGAGGACAAGCAAGTGGAGACAAAGACAGATGCCAAGAAGGGAGAGGAAAGGGGCAGAGATGCCAGCAAAAAGCCCCTGGGCCCCAGACGGGACTCAGACCTGGGGAAGGAGCCAAAGAGGGGCGGTTTGAAGAAAAGCTTCTCAAGAGACAAGGACGAAGCTGAAAGCAAAGGCTCAGAGAGGCCCAAGGAGGAGAAGCTCATCAGGGGCCTCGAGAAGGGCCGGGTCAGGGCTGCGGTGGACAAGAAGGAGGCCGGGAAGGAGGGGCGGGCGCAGGAGGGGACGGCAGCCCCCAGGAAGGACGAGGAGAAGCAGGGCAGTGCGAGCGGAGACAAGGGGAAGAAGGGAGAGGGGAAGAAGGTAGAGGAGAAGAAGGAAGCAAGCCAGAGAGAGGGGGCCGAGAAGGTGAAGGGGCAGAGGAAGGACACGGACGCCCGGAAGGAGGGCCAGGAGGTGGAGAGAGGGAGCAGGGACAGGGGTGCCAGGCCGGAGGACGAGAAGGCCAGAAAAGAGGAGCCCCGCCGCGCAGAGGCCCCCCGCGAAGAGACCAAGAGCCCGGCGCCAGAGAGACCAGCCCCTGGAGACCCCACCGAGCCCACCGACGGGCCCGCCCAAGCTGAGGAGGAGGCGGCCCCCAGCGTCTTTGATGAGCCCCTGGAGCGGGTGAAGAGCAACGACCCGGAGGTCACCGAGCTCAACGTGAACAACTCGGACTGCATCACCACTGAGATCCTGGTGCGCTTCGCCGAGGCGCTGGAGTTCAACACGGCCGTCAAGGTCTTCGCCTTGGCCAACACGCGGGCGGATGACCACGTGGCGTTCGCCATCGCCATCATGCTGAAGGCCAACAAGACCATCACCAGCCTGAACCTGGACTCCAACCGCATCACCGGCAAGGGCATCCTGGCCATCTTCCGGGCCCTCCTGCAGAACAGCTCGCTGACCGAGCTCCGCTTCCACAATCAGCGCCACATCTGCGGCGGCAAGACCGAGATGGAGATGGCCAAGCTGCTCAAGGAGAACACCACGCTGCTCAAGCTGGGCTACCACTTCGAGCTGGCCGGGCCCCGCATGACCGTCACCAGCCTGCTCAGCCGCAACATGGACCGGCAGCGGCAGAAGCGGCTGCAGGAGCGCCGGCAGGAGCGGGAGGCCCGCGGGGCCGAGGCGCTGCTGGAGGTGCCCCGCGCCGGGGCCCCCGCCCGGGGCTCCCCCAGACCCTCCCCGCAGTCGTCCCCCAGGGCCGCTCCCAGGACCTCCCCGGGGAAAGGGGGCGCCCCGGCCGCGCCCCCGCCCCCGCCGCCGCCCCTGGCCCCGCCGCTCCTCATGGAGAACCTGAAGAACTCGCTCTCGCCGGCCACCCAGCGGAAGATGGGCGACAAGGTCCTCCCAGCCCAGGAGAAGAACTCCCGGGACCAGCTGCTGGCCGCCATCCGCTCTAGCAACCTGAAGCAGCTCAAGAAGGTGAGTGGGTGCGCTCAGCCGCAGCGCCGCGCAGCGCGGGGCCGGGAGGGGGCTGGCTCATCCCACCGCCCTCTGCCCCAGGCTGGCCGCCTCGCCTTGCCCGCGAGGGAGTCTGGCCTTCCTCTCGGGGGGGCCCCCTTTAGCCCCTCACCCAGCAGTGAAACCCGTTTCTCCCAGAAATGGAGAAGAAGCTTCAGACCCTTCCTCCCTCCCCCCATTCCCCAAACCCAAATGGTCTTTGTTTTCCTAATTCCCTCTCAGGACCAGCCAAGTCCTACAGGTCAGTTTATCCCAAAGGTCTTTGGGAAGCACTCCATCCCTGGAGACCCTGCTTCTCAAGGCTCGGCCTTCCTGGGTGGTAGCGTCTCGGTCCTCTGCCCGGCTGACCCCACCCCTACACGGTCACTCCTGAGACACTGCACAACCTCGACTGTAACTCCAGGGTCATTCGATGACATCCGGTTTTCACAGAAAAGGGGAAGGGCTCCCTCTGTCCACACTTTATCTCTTTGTGAGCCCAGCAGGAAAGGAAGTGAGAGGGATTCCAGAGGCCCCCGCTGGGTTCCCTCCTCTAAACCGACTCTGCTCTGCCCGGACAGGTGGAGGTGCCCAAGCTGCTGCAGTAGGACCGGGCTGCAGGCGCCATCCGCGACGCCACGCCTGCCCAGGCCCCGCTTCCCAGGGCCGCACAGACCCCGCCCGCCACGCCGGCTGACCTGCCCTGGACGTCCCTGCCCTGCCGTGGGAGAGCTGGAGGCCTGGGCCAGCTCCGGGAAGGATGCCTTCTCTCCTTGCTTTCCTTTTCTTGTCTCTGAGGCTCTCCACAAATGTCTCATACCTGGAGCTGAGGTTTCTGGACAAGAAGAGTCCTTTCAGCACGTGACCGAGAAGACAGCACGCCTGGGGCCCATGCGGCTGGCAAGCTGCCAAAGTCCTAGGATCCAGGAATGATGTCTCCCAGGGACCACGTGACCCGCCCGGCCCCACTGCCCCGCTAGGGCCAGGATTCAGGCCTCTGAGGAGCCCTTGGGGCAAGGCCGCTGGGCTGCTGGCTCTCTGTGTGGGGCAAGCCTGGAAGACTGGAGGGCCAAGGGCCCAGAGAAGAGGGAGGAGGGGCTGAGGACACCCCCAAGCCCCTCCCAGTAATCAGAGGACATGGCAGGGGCCGCGAGCCTGGGGGGAGTGGGCTCCAGACATGAGGAGAGGACAGACAGCAGCTGGACCTGAAGGTTTGATGCCAAAGCAGACATTTCCTCACTCCCACCTGCTGCTGTATAAATAGCTGTGTATCTGTTTTTCCATAAGATTTTGATAATATATACGAGCCTTTAGCTGTGCTTGGCTGTGCTCACCTCTGTGCTGTCCCGAGGGTCCCGATACTCACCTGGGCTCCCTGGAGGGCTCCAGAAACTCAGGTTCCCTGCCATGCCTCCCCAGGTTGCCACACACAAGCTCCCATCCGCAGAAAGCAGAGCATGAGGGAAAGACTCAGACGGGGGGGGGGGGGGCTCCCGCTGACCCGCTGTCCAGGCCCTGGGGTCACTGGGCAGAGCCGCCGTCGGGGTGGCAGGCAGAGGGCAGCGCAGGGCGCTGGGATGACTATGTTAGGCGCGTTCTGGATGCTCCTTCGCGACTCTTCCTAACCGCGGGCTCCAGCCATCTCCTCCCAGCAGCCCCAGGCCACTGGGGAGCAGTGCCCGCACCGTGGGTGCCCCCACGCCCTCCATCCCCGATATAGCAAAGGCATCTCTCTGGTTTGATCGGCTAAAGGAGCTGCACCCCTGTCGCTGTGGAACTGCCACCTGGGTGTGGGTCAGATGTAGGCTTTCTTGCAGCTTGCCGTCTGCAGGGCGGAGGTGGGGCGTCCCTGCGCCGAAGCGGGACCCCTGAGCTAGGTCTGGCCAGAAACAGAGCGCAGCCTGGTCCCGGAAGCAGAGAGCTCAGATCCCAGGGCGCACCCTGCCCCCTCCCCCCACCCACGCGCCTGTCCCCCAGAAACCCAACCAAGGCCGGGCCGGAGGGGGACACACTGCCGCCCCCAAGCTAAGCGCAGCAAGTCTGCGGGCCGAGGCTGCGGCTCTGTGAGCCGAACCAACGTCACCTCCGCGTCGCAGACAAAGCCTGGCCCAGAGAGTGTGACACGGGCCGCGACCACTCAGCTCATCAGGATCCCGAGCTCCGCCCCGAGCTGCTCCTGGTGACGCCCCCTCCCGGCACCGACAAGGGCAGGTGAAGGGGCTCAGGTGGCCTAAGCGACCCCGCCCGCCAGGGTCCAGATCTTAGAGCTCCAGCTGGACCCGTCGCTTTAGGGCGTGACACACTTAACTCAAGATTAGCCGACAGAAAATCAGCTTCTGCTGTTCCTGGGCCGCCAGGGGCACCGCCCTCCCCCTCCCCCCTCTCCGCTCCGCTGTGGCCTCCGCAGGCCGATGACGTCATCCCCTCCGAGCCTGGGGTGGGGGCGCAGCGCCACCTGGCGGACAGCGCGGCCCCGGGCCTTCTGCCGCGCAGCGTTCCGAGCCCGGAGGGTGGACAGCTGGACCTGGCGAGGCCCAACTGCTGGGAGGCCTGGGGTCGGGGTGGGGGGGGGGGCGATCGGGAGAGTCCTCGGGGTGCGGGTGCTCTGGGATCAGCTGAATTGAGGGGAGGGGTTGCAAGGCGGGGCAAACGACCTGACAGCTGATGGATCCGGATTCAAACCCAGGTTTCCTGCCAACTTGAGCTAGGAGGCTCCCCCAGGGCCCTCCGGCCGCCGCACTCTCTCCCCCACCCCGTCCAGGGGTCCATCTGAGACTCTGGCCCCAGGCCCTGCCCGCAGGAAAAGTGCCCCCCGCCCCCATCCCCTACCCGGCCCCTCGCCGGGCCTGGGGGCTGTGTGTACAAGCTGGGGCCCAGGCCCTGGAGGCACCGGGCCTGCAGAGCTATTCGGCCCACTTCCTGTCGTAGGAGGCCCAGGCCGGGCGTCAGGACCAAGGCCACTCAGGTGGCTTCTGTAAGGAGCATAAGATCCGAACGCGGGTCACCCACCAAGATCACCCAGCCTGGCTAGGCGTGTGCCAGCTGCCTGCTGGGGAGGGTGGGGGAGGGGGACAGGCTGCTGGCCTGGGGAGGGTCCCCCTCAGCAGCCTTGCCCGTGCTCTACCTGCCCTACCTGGCCACACACCTTTCCCCCACCCCTCGGCCCCCTTCTGCAGCCCTCACCCCCTCCTTTATCCCACCCGCCCTCCAGCTTTCCCCTTGCCCCACCAGCGCTCCCCTTTCCTGCTGACCTCTGGCTCCTGGCCTGACTGTATTCCAAGTACCTGGGCCCTAGCCCTCTCCCTGTCTGCCTGCGCTGGGCTTTGCCCAGCATCACAGCATTCCCCGCTGCGCCCACAGCGCAGGCCGGCGGGCTTCGTGTAAGATGCCACCCTTCCCCATCTCGGCTTCCCAGACCTCCCCTCAGGGTCCCCGCCGGTCCCTCCCAGGCTAGCAGGACCGCACTTTCGCTCGATCCCTGAGGATCACGGCTCCTCCCACCCCCACCCCCCACGTTGTAGGGTGTCTGCCGGTTTTCCGGGGTGCTGCTGCAGGGGCAGCCGTGCCCCGTCCCCGGGTGAGGAGCTGGGCCACAGAGGACGTGGCACTTTTGGAGACAGTGTGCTGTCTTGTTTTAAAAACTAGAGAACGTGAGGGGGCCCTCCTCTCTGCTCCCCACTTGTGGAAGCTGCACTCTGGTCACGGTCGCCCCTTCTCTGAGAATTCTCTGTAGAGTTAATTGACTGGAAGTGTTGGGGGCAGCGTCCCAGGAGGCAGCTCTGACTGGGATAAACTTGACTCCCCTCCCAGACTACAGAGCAATTTTTAATTGGCCCCAGGCTGTTGACATAAGGATAATTAGTTCTGACCAGCACGGCCTTGCTTCATTTGCACTTCATTTCTTAGGGAAACTCAGAAATCTTACCCTGCAAACCTCCTCCACCTCCCAGCTTCAGGAGAGGAGGACGGTCCAAACCTTGGAGTGACCTGGTGACTGCCTCTCCCAGCGTATGATGGCAGGACCTGCGACCGGAAGCCAGGACGCTCGCGGCCCCTCCCGCCTCTCTGCCCCATCCTCAGGGAAAAGGTGGACTTGCAGTTGTGGTCCCAGCTCTGGCCCCAGCAGCCCTAGCTTCCCCTCCATCTGGGTCAGGTCCAGGGACAGAGGTCTGACCCTGGCCCCAAAGCGGCTGGCCCAGGAGCTCCCCGCCTGGGCTGTGTGACGAGAGCCTCCAGTGGGCCCCGGGCATGGTTAGCACAATGGCCATCCAGACGAGGCTGCCGGGGCCCAGAGGCCTGAGGAAACCGAAGGGCAAGCAGGTTGCAGTGGGGCTGGAGGACCGCGGAGGGAGGGGAGGGGGCTGAGCCGAGGGGCTTGGTAAGGGGGAGATGGCGGATTGGGTGGCTTCCCAAGCTGAGTTGGCACTTTTCCCACTTGAATTAAAAACTGGCCTACGTCTTCAAGAGGGGAGGTCAGGGGAGGCGGGGGAGGGGACCTGCCTGGCCCAGTAGAGACACAGAATTGGGCCTGGGGGCCTTGTGCCTTGGGCTCCCCTGGTGCTCCAAGGCAGCTGACGGCACCTGCCCGGCCTGCCTCCTCTGATGGAGAAGGGCAGACCCGACCAAGCTTCCTGTACGTGGTTCACCCTCAGGACAGCCCCCAGGCAGCATCTGCATTCTACAGATAAGGAAGCTGAGACCTGGCAACCTCGGGAGACACAGACACACCCAGGTTTGACGGGGGCAGGGCCCGAGTGTGAGTCCAAGTGTACCGAATGGGGGCAGGGGCCCTTGTGCGGCGGTGGTGCCTCACTCGCCGGCCCCTCGTGGGGAATCTGTAACCAACCAACGAGCACCCTCTTCCCCGCAGTGGCAAGATTCGCCTCCCCGGCTCTGGGAACCAGCCCGAGGAGCCCTCAGCCTGGGGGCTTCTGCCTGTGCTCCAGCCCTGGCACCCGCCCTCCCCTGCTTCGGGGCTGTGGGGCTGCCGGCAGAGCCAGGAAGTTGTGCGTGGCCCAATGACACAACCCACATGACATGTCATTACAGCTTTAATCCAGCAGCCGGGGCACGGCCCGTGGGGGCGCCAGCAGGAGGGCTTCTGCCCACGGCCGGTGGAGCCCCCCTCAGCCCACGGCGGGCAAACAGGAGCGGCCCAGCCTTCCCGGCTGGCGTCCTGGGAGGAGAAGGGACTAAAAGAAAGCAGGGGCTGTGACCCAGGCTTTCCTGTCCTTCCCCCGCCCCGGATAAAAATAGTCCACGCATCCCAGGCCCTCCCCACCCACCCCTCATTCACGGCCAAGTTCCAGCTCAGCTCCTGTTGCTCTCCCTGGGGCTCTGCTCCCAGAAGGTCTCAGGGCGTGGCTTGGTCTGGGGCCTGGCAAGCAGAGGACCCTGCCCACCCCCGGGCCGCATGAAGGTTCAGGAGGGGGCATCCCTGAGGGACGGCAGAGACGCAGCTGGTTGCTCAGGCTCCCGGGTAGGAGGGCTGGGGTGGCATATATGGGGGAGGAGCTGCAAGCCAAGGAGACAGGGTGAGGGTCACGGCGGCACGGGAGGGCGCAAGGGAGCCCCTGACCGCAGGGCCACACAGGACCCACGGGGCCGAGGCAGCCTGCAGGTCTGGGAGAAGGACTCGGGTTGTGAGGGGGCGGGGGCGGGCAGGTGGGAGCAAAGGGCTCACTTACCTGCAGGGTTGTAGACAGGGGGCCCCGCCGGGTAGAGTGGATACTGGGGTGCAGGACCACTAGGTGGGTACATGAAGCCAGGCTGTGGGGCTGCAGGGCCAGCTTTGGGGTCCTGGGGGTACGGGTACACCGGCTGCACTGGGATGCCTGTCATTGGGATCTCCTGGCCTAGTTGGGGGCCAAGGACCAGTATTCAGAGCCCTGCCTCCATGGGAAGCCACCTCCTCCGGCCCGGGAGGCCCTGCCGCCTCTGCTCCCAGACCCTGCTCGGCCGAGTCCAGCAGGGAGCCTGCGGGTGGTCCCCGCTGGTCAGTCTGGGTTCAGCAGTTTGCTCCCTCAGGGGGTTTCAGAGACCTCCTGGGCCAGAGAGCACGGCCTGGGGAACGTCTTACCTGGGCAAGGAGATGGCCGCTGTGGGGCTGGACTCTTGCAGCCTAGCAGAGCTGCCCCCAACGGGGGTCCCCCCACACTGATTCCCCCCCCCCCCGGGCGGGAGTCACCGTTCCCACGCCCACCAGTCACACGCCAAGTCAGGCACACGTCCTCGAGCACGCACGGAGCGCACCGATGATGTTCACGCTCCAGGCCCCACCCCAAGTGCTTCCTACGAGCCAAGAGCACGCACAAACCCAGGGCACACACGCGCATGCGGCAAGCGGTGCAGGCGCATTCGTGCATACCAGTCCAGCGTTCACACAGGCCCCTGAACGCTCCTGTTTCCGGGGTTACATGCTGGCAAGTGTGTGTCTGGAAGCACACGCTGCTGCACAACCTCACCCCCTTGACCTCTGGTGCCCACCGTGGGTCTCAGCCTGGCCCGGCTCAGGCTCCCCTGGCCCGTCCCACATGGACGCACCTTCAAATGGGCTCTGCAGCTGCTGGCGCCGGCGGTACAGGTAGCAGCAGGAACAGAGGAAGCAGCAGATGGTGGTGGCAACCACGGCCACGAAGAGGATCACGGCGGAGGCGATGCCCGCTATGGTCTTGGGACTTAGACAAAGAACAGGTCCCCTCACCTTCCAACCTCAAGGGCGGGATCCTCACCACGCCGACAGTAACACTGGGCTCGGACTCCTGGCCAGCAGGGGGCCACCACAAACCGAGATGTGGGTCTCCTGGGGGGGCTGTGCCCGACTGGTGTGGGTAGATCTTAGGGGACCACACTTCCCGGAAGGCCAGGCAGCCTGCCGGTCAGAGAGTGGCCGGCGGAGTTGTGGAGTGTGTGCCCCCGTCCATGACTTAACTGGTTAGACTCCAGCACGGGAGCCCTGAAAGTCCCCTGGGAAGTGATCCAGAGCTGTGTTCTCAGATCCCTCTTTAATCACAGTCCCCCTACACCTGTTCTATAGGTCAGCGTCCCCTCCAATAAGAAGTTTGAAAACCACTCATTGTGTCCCCCCCTTTTCATGGAGAGGAAACAGTGACCCACCCGGGACGTCCTCCCCAAGATCATGCAGCTGGTGAGCAGAAGACCTGGGAATCAGACCCCGTCTCCCACCTCCCGGCCAGAGCTCCACTGCGCCCGGGTGCGCAGGCCCGGAGCGAGGGGAGGGCTCGGCCCAGCCGGCGGTGACCACATGACGGTAACTAGCCGGCCCCTCCTGGAACTCCCCAGCCCCGGCGCTACAGCCCCGCTTCGTGCCCAAGCCGGAGCCCTGGGTGTGGGCGAAGAATGTGGAGGCGGACAAGGAGGGAAGGGGCCGGAGCCCACCTGAAGGCCAGGCAGTGCTTCTGCTGCCTCTCGGTGATAAGCAAGGTCAGGTCCCGGCAGCAGTACCGATGGTAGCAGGTCCCGCAGCAGAAGGTGAAGAACTCGCAGTTGAAGCCCGGATGCCAGGAGCCATTCCGGTCCAGGTACCACAGGCAGTCCTCGCCGGCCAGCGCTGCGGGCACGGACGGGGGTACCCAGTGGCCGCCCAGCCCCACTCCCACTCCCCGGAGCTCCACCCTGGTCCCTGCGCCCAGAGGCCTCTGCCCGGAGCGGCCCCTGGGGTCGGCCCCACGCCCGGCACCCGCCGCCCTCCCCTCCCGCGGACCCCGCAACGCCGGGGCGCGGACTCCCCCAGGGTCTCCGGGGCGCGGGCTCTCCCAGGGTCTCCGGGACCGCGCGCAGAGACCTCTCCCGCGCCCCCGGCCCCCGGCCCTTACCCAGGGGCGCCCCCAGCACCAGGAGCGCGATCGCGGCGAGCGGCGCGGCCCCGCGGAGCCCGGCGGGCGGCATGGCGGGGCGCGGGGAGCGGCGCGGGGCGCGCAGGACGACGCCGGCCGCCCAGCTCCGCGGGGCCTGCGCGCCCGCCGGCTCCTCTCCGCCTACTCTGGGCGGGGCTCGGCCGGTCTGCGCTGACCCTGCCCCCGCGCCCCGCCCGTCCGGGCTCCGCCCAGGACACGCCCAGGACACGCCCCGAGCGGGCTCCTCCTTCCAAGTCCCCCCCGGGACCAGTGGCTGCTGGGCGCTGCGGCCGGCCGGGCCCGCCCCCTGCCTCGGCCCAATCGGCGTCCCGGCCCCCAGAAGCCCGGATCCTGGTGCCACCTCCGAGTGCTCAGGCGCAGCGGCCAACCCTGACCTTCCCCGTGCGGGACCTCCTCTGCCCCAGTCCAGCCCGGGACATCCTGCGGCGGCGAGAGGAGAGCGAGGAGGCGGGGGTCACCCCGCCCCCACCAGAACACAGGCGCCCATTGAGAGGCAGCTCAGAGCAGCTTTGTCCCCGCCGGGCCCACAGGCCTGGACCCTGCCAGCTGCGCTGGCTCCCTGAGTGGCCCCTTCCCCCTCCGAGTGGACAGCCCTGGCATGCGCCAGCCTATGGCCTCACCAGTCCGGATGGCAGGCAGCTGGGGCCACCTGGGGACCATGCAGTCCGACACCCTTGACAGTGAAAACCCCTTTCGTCACAAAGCAGCCCCGCAGAGATACTGCAGTAGCCAGAGAGCATAGGGAGGCCCTGCCCCCCACTCCCATAGGGAGTCGTCAGTCTCCTTGCAAATTTGTTCTGAGTATTGCTAGCTGTGCCCCTGCTCCAGGGGCTCCCTGACCAGGAACATGCAGGGGACCAAGCTGTGGAAAAAATTCAAAGCTTCTCTTAGCTCCTCTGTGTGCATCCTTCAGGGTACTCAGACAGGCCCCTCATTTGGGGCTCCCCGGAATCCCACGAGCGAAACTAAGCTCACTGGTGGTATCAGTCCGTTTTACAGACAGAGATTTCTAGGATTCAAGGGTGTTAAAGGGTTTGTTCAAGGTAATAGAGCCAGTAAGTGGCAGAGGCATTCTAAATCCAGCTTGCTTTGCCTACGGAGTGGGAGAAGGTATTTGCAAATGATATATCTGATAAGGGTCAAAATACAAAATATACAAACAGCTCATACAACTCAACATAAAAAAAAATAGATTAAAAAAATGGGCAGAGGACCTGAATAGACATTTTTCCAAAGAAGACATACAGATGGCCAATAGGTACATGAAAAGATGCTCAACATCATTAATCATCAGAGAAATACAATTCAAAACCACAGTGAGATGTCACCTCATACCTGTCAGAATGACTGTCATCAAAAATACAACAAATAACAAATTTGTTGGTGAGGGTGTGGAGAAAAGGGAACACTTGTACACTGTTGGCAGGAATGAAAATTGGTGCGGCCACTGTCGAAAACAGTATGGAGATTCCAAAAAGTAAAAAATAGAACTACCATACGATTCAGCAATTCCATTCCTGGGTATTTACCTGAAGAAAGTGAAAGCACTAATTTGAAAAGATTTCTGCATCCTTATGTTCATTGCAGCATTATTCACAACAGCCAAGATATGGAAGCAACCTAAGTGTCCATCGACAGATGAACGGATATAGAAGATGTGGTGTACTCCTACAATGGACTACTACTCAGCCATAAAAAAGAATGGAATTTTGCCATTTACAACAACATGGCTGGACCTGGAGGGTATTATCCTAAGTTAAATAAGTCAGAGAAAGACAAATACTGTATGATATCCCATATGTGGAATCTAAAAAAACAAAACAAATGAACAAACATAAAACAAAAACAGAGTTATAGATGCAGAGGACAAACAGGTGGTTGCCAGAGGGGAGGGGGCTTGGGGAGAGGAAAGAAATAGGTGAGGGAGATTAGGAGGCACAAACTTCAAGTTACAAAGTAGAGTCACAGGGATGAGGAATATGGTGTGAGAAATAGAGTCAATAGCTCTGTAATATCTTTGTATGGTAACAGATGTAACTAGACTTATCATGGTGATCATCTTGGAACGTATAGAGATATTGAATCAGGACTTCCCTGGTGGCGCAGTGGTTAAGAATCCACCTGCCAATGTAGGGGACACGGGTTCGAGCCCTGGTCCGGGAAGATCCCACATGCCGTGGAGCAACTAAGCCCATGAGCCACAACTACTGAAGCCTGCGTGCTGCAGCTACTGAAGCCCACGCGCCTAGAGCCCGTGCTCTGCAACGAGAGGCCACCTCAATGAGAAGTCCGCACACGGCAACGAAGAGTAGCCCCCGCTCACCACAACAAGAGAAAGCCCGTGCCCAGCAACGAAGACCCAACGCAGCCAAAAATAAATTAAGTTAAAAAAATATATAATAAAATAATGCTTTAAAAAAAAGAAATATTCAATCACTATGTTGTGAACAGGAACTAACAGTGTTGTAGGTCAATTACAGACAACCAAACAAACTCATAGAAAAAAGAGATCAGATTTGTGGCCACCAGAGGAGGGGGGAGTTGGATGAAAAGAGTCAAAGGGTACAAACTCCCAGTTGTAAGATACTAAGCACTAGGGCTGCAATGTACAGCATGATCAATATAACGAATACGGCTGTAAGTTATACGAGAAAGCTGTCGAGAGGCTAAAGTCTGAGTTCTCATCACAAGGGTCCATCAGTCCAGCAATCCAGGTGGCTCCCATGCCCAACAGCAGACAGCCAGTCTCTCCAGTGTCCTGGGCGTGGAAGACCCAACAGAATCTAAACAGGTTAGGGAAGGGCAGCCAAAGAAGGTGCTGCCCCGTCCTGGGCCCCTGTGGGCGCTGGCACCCCACCAGGAGAGTGGAAGTGAGGAGAGGGTCGGCTCCTGCCCCAGGAAGCGGCTGGTAGTCTGATGGGGGCGGGGCGGGGGGCAGCGTACATCTGTCCTGACGCAGAAGCCGTGAAAAATGCCACAGAGGGCTTCCCTGGTGGCGCAGTGGTTGAGAATCCACCTGCCGATGCAGGGGACACGGGTTCGTGTCCCGGTCCGGGAAGATCCCACATGCCGCGGAGCGGCTGGGCCCGTGAGCCATGGCCGCTGAGCCTGCGCATCCGGAGCCTGTGCTCCGCAACGGGAGAGGCCACAACAGTGAGAGGCCCGCGTAACGCAAAAAAAAAAAAAAAAAAAAAAGCCACAGAGACGGATGTATGGAGAGAGTTCCCAGGTCCTCACGCCTGACGGTGTGTCCATTCCCAGACCACAGGCTCTGTGAGTGTGGGGACCATAGGGCCCTGTGCTCCCTGTGACCCCCCTAGCCCTCACTGCGGGGGCTGCCCCGTGGTTGCTGAGTGACTCTCAGATGAAGGGCTGTCTCTTTCCTGCCCCAGCTGCGCGCCGACGTGCTCTCAGAGCCCATTTGTTGGAGCTCCTCTTCAGCATCCCTTCCTTCCGTGTCTTTATTTCTTCCTTCTTTAGGAAGCAAGATCTTAAATCTCTCCTATTAAAACGAAATAAAGCAAAGCAAAACAAAACCTCATGTTTCCCAAAACTCATCCCTTTCTAGCTATTTTCCTGCTTTTCTCCAAGCAGTTCTCCTCAAAGTTTACACCCCTGGTTCCTGCTCATCAGGACACCCAGCTCTCAGCTACGTCAGTGATTTTTGTTTTTTTTCAATTTTTACTTTTTGGCTGCGTTGGGTGTTCGTTGCTGCGCGCGGGCTTCTCACTGCGGTGGCTTCTCTTGTTGTGGAGCGTGGGCTCTAGGTGCGCAGGCTCAGTAACTGTGGCGCACGGATTTAGTTGCTCCGCGGCACACAGGATCTTCCCGGACCAGGGCTCAAACCTGTGTCCCCTGCATTGGCAGGCGGATTCTTAACCACTGTGCCACCAGGGAAGTCCGACATCAGTGATTGTCTAATTGCAAAATTCTAGGAAAACTTTTCAGTGCAGGGGATGGGAGGTGACTGGACAAGGGCAGAGGGTGAGGAAGGGGCCGCGGGCAGGCCAGAGGCGAGAACAGCTAGCCATGGGAGGGCTGGCGCTTCTCAGCAGGGGATGCTGGAGCCTGAAGGCGGGGAGCTAAGGCCCCAGAGCTAAGGCCAGCCCTGTGGCCGTGACCGACCTGGACCTACGTGCTGAGCCAGGCCTCCGGGCTGGGAGGGAGTGAGGAAGAGGCTTGGGTGGGAAAGCTGGGGGCCCTGGAAGGTGGTTGTACAGATAGATATTTAGGCCTGGAAGGGCTTCCCCAGACCTTCTGCAGGCAAGAGCACGTGGCAGCATGGTCCCCTCAACAAGCTGGCCTCCCGGCCCCCAGTGAGCGGGACAGACACTTTCCTGGACCTGAGGAGGCAGAGTGCGTTGAGTGTGATGATAATGGCAATACTAACAGCTAACTCTGCAAGTGAGTTTGAAACCATGAACCTCAGATTGGGACTTGAACCCACATGCTGGGACTCAAACCCGGCCAAAACCCACAGTCTTCCAACTGAGATCACACACCTGGTTTTAGAACTTAATGAAGCTCAGGTTCTTGATGTCTCGTTGCAGAAAGAATTCAGTGAGAAAGTGATAGGTAAGAAGTGGATTTATTTAGAGAGAAGCACACTCCACAGAAAGAGTGGGCCATCTCAGAAGGCGAGAGCGGCCTCAGGAGAAACACACTCCACAGACAGAGCAGGCCATCTCAGAAGGCGAGAAAGGCAGCAGGGCCTAGGGCTGTCAGCTTTAATAGGGGTGGGTAATTTCATAGGCTAATGAGGGGGAGGAGCATTCCAGCTATTTCGGGAAGGGGCGGGGATTTCCAGGAATTGGGCTACCGCCTACTTTTTGATCCTTCTGGTCGGCCTTGGAACTGTCATGGCACCTGTGGGCGTGTCATTCAGCTTGCTGATGTGTTACAGTGAGCGTATCCTGAGGCTCACGGTCTAGTGGAAGTCCACTCGTCCGCCATCTTGGACCCACTTGGCTCTAATCAGTTTATGTCATGTCGTCGGACTACGTCAACCATTCTTTCAAAGGTTGTGCCCTGCCCCCTTCCCTCCTGTTTCAAGTTTGTCCCATTGTACAGATGAGGAAACGTGGGTTGGAAGTTAATTTTCCCAGCTCACGGTGGGGCTGGGATTTAGAATTGACTTTTGTGACGTCAAAGCCCAGGCCCTTCCATTTCACCTCCTGCCTCTCCTTGAACATGTGTAAAATGCTCCGTGCCGGGCCAGAGCAGTATTTGAGGAGACCTTGGTGCGGTGCGCAGCCCTTATCCCCAGCAGTACTCTGTGTGGGAAGCAGGGGCAGCGGGGAGGGGGAGGGGGAGGGCAGGGCAAGCCCGTGACCCAGTTTGGGCTTGGCCCGGGGCTGTGGCAGTACTCTGCTGAGTCATCCCACCGTGGGGCAATGACCAGGGCCTCCTCCCCACTGCTTGACGCTCCTCTTCAAATCAGAGCAGACTGACCTGGGCAACCCCGAGGCCCCCCTTACCTCCCCAGGCCCAGGGCCCTGGGGCCTCCACTCCAGAGGTTGCTGCCCCTCCCGACCGCCTGGCCCATGGTCCAAGCTGAGCCATCTTGAGACCAGAGTGACTCCCTTCCCTCCTTCCCTCGCCTCTGGGCAGTCAGGCTCTTCTTCAGGAGAGCCCTGCGGGCACTCTGCCCTCCTCCACCCCGCGGGCCTCTGTCCACCCAGCTCCTCCAGAGAGGTCATTACACCCTTTTGTCTGCCTGATGTAATCTCATTGCACTGAAGGAACAGGGTCTCCTGGCTCCTCTGCCCCAGGATATACACACATTTCTCCTTCATCAGGTTTTTCCTGGTGTCTAGCTTGACTTATTTTTTTAATTAATTTATTTTTGGGTGCGCTGGGTCTTCGTTGCAGTGCGCGGGCTTTTCATTGCGGTGGCTTCTCTTGTTGCGGAGCACAGGCTCTAGGTGAGCGGGCTTCAGTAGTTGTGGCTCGCGGGCTCTAGAGCGCAGGCTCAGTAGTTGTGGCGTGCAGGCTCGCAGGCTCTCGAGCACAGGCTCAGTAGTTGCGGCTCACGGGCTTAGTTGCTCCGCGGCATGTGGGATCTTCCAGGACCAGGGCTCGAACCCGTGTCCCCTGCATTGGCAGGCGGATTCTTAACCACTGCGCCACCAGGGAAGCCCCAAGCTTGACTCTTTCTTGCTGTAAACGGAATGCTGCCTCCTGTATTTGTCCTCTTGGTGGGGGAGGGATGTGTGTGTGTGTGCAGGGGGCGGGGGGTAATGGGGACGGGCCTCACCGCTGCTCCAGCTCCAGGTAGGAAGGAGCGCTCTTCTCTAGAGGGATTTTTGTCACTGCCTTTGGAGGGTTTCCGCTCCCAGAATGCCGGGCTTCTGCTTCTTTGCAGAGTCCCAGGACAGTCTAGGCAGAACTTGGGCAGCCAGGGTCTCAGGAAAGCAGGCAGGGGTAGCCAGCCTGCCCTGGGTGGTTGTAGGAGCAGCAGAGGTCCAGGTCCGGCCAGCGGGGCAGACGGGGAGAGCCAGGTTGTCTTTAAATGGCACCTTACTCAGCCTGCAGCCCTGCCAGCTGGGCAGGGTGGGACAGACAAGTGCTATTTTGGGACTGAGGGTAAGAGAGGAAGAAGGCTCCGCTGACAGCTCTCCTCTGTCCCCACTCCCTCTCCGGGGAAGGGCTCACTGACCCTTCCCACCTGGGGTCTGTTTTCAGCCTGACCCCGCGTGAACCATCTGCGCAGATGCGAACGGCCGGTCTTCCTCGGCAAGACCGGCTGTGCGAGGGCAGCTCCAGGTGCTGAGAACGACACTGGGCTCAGTATTAGACTAATCATGGCCCCACGGTACCGGCGGCGAGGCAGCCCCGCAGTCAGAATCGCTGCAGGAGGCGTTCCTCGGACCGGGAGGTGGCGGCTGGGGATTCAGCAGCTCGTCCAAAGCGGCCCCAGGGGATGAACAGCCAGAGTTGGGATGCAGGATGCAGAGTCCCCGCTCTGAACCACCGGCCAGGGCAGGGGCCCTGCTCTGCCACTTCCTGGCTCTGCGAACTGGAGAAACTGCCCATCCCCTCTGGCCTCGGCTTCCGCGCTGTAAACGGACTAGGGTTCAGTCAGACCCACCAGAACCGCAGGTCAGCCGGCAGTGGCACTCTGGTCCTTCTCTCTATTCAACGGAAAAAGGATTTGCTGGAGGTCACTGGCAGGTCACAGGCGGGGCCTGGGCGGAACTGGCCCTCCTACCGCAGCCAGTGAGCACGCGGTGAGGCAGGGGAGCCAGGCTGGGAACCAGGGGTGCAAGAAGGCCATGCTTCTTTCTTTCAGTCGAATGAGATCAGACTGAGTCTCTACCCTGCCAGCTAGTGGGGAGTTCAGTCTGTTGTCCCTATGGTTTGCTCCCCTGCCAGGATCCCAAAAAGGTCCCAGGACCTCACACAGTGCAAACACGGGGGCGGGCTCTGCAGATGTGAGTTCGGGAGACCTGCGAGTCCAGCGGCCTCGACTTAACGCGGCCCAGGCACGGGGACCTTCCGGGGAGCCCCGGTGCCCCGTGTTCAGCCCTCACAACTCCAGGTGCTCTGCCAGGATCAGGGCAGGGTCCTCACAACTCACGGGCCTGCGGACTTCCAGAAGCTCCCTTCCTGTCTTCTGGGACCCCTCCCCCTCTCTTCCTCCAAGACCCTGGGCCTAATCTCAGTTGATGCAACCTTTCCATCAAGGATCCAGAAGCAGCTTATCCTCAAACAGTTCTGCCTTCCCCGTGCAAAAGCTGCTGAGGCAAGGAAGTGCAAAAACTCGGCTATGTTCCTGGAATAAGTGGAGAGAAAAAAACCTAGTGAAAGTAGATTAATACATCGATATTTTATAATGTCACGCAGACCAACATGGAAAAGCTCTGCTTAGCAGGTGGTAGGCAGGAGCCGCCGCCGCCGCCGCCTCCGTTTCTGTCCCCCGCACCCACAGCAGGACCCTCACAGAGCTGTCTTCCCAAAGGCTCACCAAGGCCCTAATTTAGCAGCAGCATCTGTGAAACTGAGTCACTCTAACCCAGTGAGTCAGAGAGACCGCCAAACACAGCTCCCTGCGACTGCGACTGCAGGGTGGGGAGGCAAGGGGCAGACGCCCCCCGCCCAAGCCCGAGGGTCTTCAAGCCGGTCCTCTTTATGTGTAACCACAGCCCTGAGGCAGGTGTCAGTTCCCCGTTTCACAGAGAAGGAAACCGAGGACCGGAGGTTGTTGCTTGTCTCAGCCTCGTAATCGTGCATCTCTGGGCCTGTTTCATCCACCTGTAAACAGGGTGGACACAGCACCTACTCTGTAAGGTTAGAGCTGACCCTTGAACATGGGTCTGCATCGTGTGGGTCCGCTAAGACGTGGGTTTTTCCAACAGTAACTACTACAGGATCACCCTGTCCCTGGTTGGTTGAATCGCAAATACGGAGAACCGAGGGCCTCCTGTAAGTCCTAAGTGGGCTTCCGACTGCCCCTAACACCCTCCTCCCCGAGCCACGGTCAAGGATCCACGGCAGAAGGTCTAAACGAGACCAGCAGGTGACACGTAGAGCAGCCCTGCATTTTGTGCTTCTGAAACAGCAGCAGCTGTCAGCCGCCCTGCAAGGGCAGCCTACCCCATCGCCATCAGCCATTCCCTTCGGGCAGTGGGCACTCAACCCAGAACCAGTTTCTCTCGTAACATCCCCAGAGCCACCGCACTGTTTCCTGTCCCCTACTAGACTGGCTCCTTGGGGAAGGGGCCAAGCCCCTTGCACCCGGCGATGGCCTTGCATGTGAGACAGGCTTGACGTTTGCTGAAACACAATGGAAACAGAGGAGCCAGGAATCGGCTGTTACCATCTCCTTAGTGGCCACGGGTCCGCCGGGTTAGTGTCTTCCACGGGACAGGCCTTTAACCTTCCAGAGCGATGTCCTGTCTGCCCAAGTCCCCCAGCCCTTCCAGCTTCTTTCCTCCACACGATCCAGGTCGTCCACCTGGCCTTCCCCTTGCAGATGGGCCTCCTCTGTCAAGAGTCCTCATTGGGCACCAGACGCGACAGAGCACTCCAGGCGCACTGCCAGGCACAGGAAGGTCGAGGTTGCTGTACGTGACGCTCTGGACGCTGTGCTGCGACCCCAGCCTTCGTGTATACTGGGGTTTTGCAGAGACGCGTGAATAGCTCCTGGCATCACAGACACTCAGTACTGGCACAGGACTGCGCAACAGCGGTGCTTTGGAATCCTTGGCTCTTTTCATGGATGCTCTTGTCAATCCACATCTCTGAAAACCTTACATAGAGAGTCTGCCCACTTTTTGCAGCTTGTAGAGACGTTTGGACCCTATCTGAGAATAGGATCAGTACCTCCCCCTCTGCCCTTGTCTAGGACCTATTTCTTCTGTAAATCGCCTCAAACCCTCTTCTGGAAGATAAGGCATAAAAAACCCTCATCAGCCACTTACATCAAAGGAGGGCTGAGGACAGAGTACCCTGGGGCACACCATAAACCACCCGATGGGTTAATCTGCACAGAGCTGGTGGACACTTACCCACTTTTGCTTTCCTAATGCTTTTGCTTTTACCGTGTCCAGATTTCACCTGGTATGTTATTAAAACTAGACACTGAGGCCAGTTTGACATCACTCGCTCTTTTACACTTTATCGTGCTTGCCTGAGTCACCGGCTGGTCCGTGCTCCCCAAGCAGCGGCGCTCGAAGGTCAGGGGCGTGTGCTCCTCGGCTTCCTTTCCCGCCTGTGTGCTTCTCTCCACTGAGAGCTCTGTGAAGCCCTGGGCGAGGCCCTGGTGTCCTAGCCGCTGTTCTTCAGGGTCAGGGGACCTGAAGGATGTCAGAACAGCCAAGGGCTCTTATTCTCCAATGGTCTGACCTTGAACTCCAACTCCTTGCAAACAGGTAGCCCCACCCTTTCCATACTGGAGCTAGCTCTTTGGCCAAAAAGACAGACACAAAGGAGGAGCTAGAGAGAAACTTTTTGTCGGTTCCCTGGGCCTCCAGCAGGTCTTTTTCACCTCCTGCCCTGACAACGGATGTAGTCTCTGAACTCTCTTCCTCAAGGATAGAATGGAAACGTCTAGTGGGAACCAGCTGTCGAGGTAAACGGGATACGTGTGTGACAATGCTCTGGAAGCACGAGGAAGTGCCTGCGCGCCGAGGGCTGCCTCTGCTCTCGCCCACAGCGCTAAGTCTGTGGGGCAGGGGTAGCCCCCTAAATGCTGCCGCGACCCTTTCCTTCAGGACTCAAGTGCTGAGGCAGGAGGCCTGGTCCTCCCCAAAACCAGCGAGAGGAGAGCAGGAGGAAAGGACCTCGCTGGAGGATCACTCTGGCACTGGATGCAGACAGGCTTCCTAGGGAGCAGGCCCGGCCACTGTGCTGCTGGCAAGAGACCACTCCTTTGTGCCTATCCAGGACATCCTGGCCTGGTAGACCTTCAGCACCGAGCCCTGTCTTCAGACCTACAACCGTGGGGCGAGTCTCTGAGCACCAGTGGCCAGACGTGCCGTCATCTCCCCAGAATCATGGGGGGAGGAGCAGTGGTCAGAGGCGGCATGAGCCCAGGGCCTGGCTGGCAGCCCCGGGAACACACACACACCACCCGCCTCCCAGGCTTTCCACTGCAGGTGGGGGGCAGTGACCAGCAGGGACACCTAGAGGCAACAAGTCCCGAGGCTCCCAAGGCAGCCCCACAGAATCAATGCCCATGGGGGGGGCGGTCTTTCCTTGAGAGAGTTAAATTCAGTTTATATTCTATTTTCCCGCTGAGACCACCACCCTAAAGGAATACTCTGCAGCTATTAAAAATGGGGCGCTGGGTGTGGGCAGTACCAAAAAAGGGGCTGCCGGGCTAATCCACCTTCCTCCTCCTGATTTCTTATCCTCATTCACTTTTGAGCCCACCACAGACAATTCCCAACTGGGAGAATCAATCATTTCCTCTAGGTCAGCTAAAACACACAAGGGTATCTACTACATGGCTCTACCTAAGCCTTTCCCCTCATTTTAATTTTCCTTCTAAAAGGAATAGAAGGCAGAGGTGCTGAGACACCTTATACCATGCAGACTAAATTCATTTGTAAAGATTACTTTACTCTCCTAGAAAAATACACATTGCAAATTTGAGGGCTACAACTTACCCATCTTAGAGAATTCCTGAGGGAGAGGGGGAGCCTCTGAATATCAGACTGTGTGGGGATGTGTGTGAGAGGCATGTTAAATATGGTTGGGTCAGGTGGACTTTTTAAAAAAATCTGTTTTTCCCCCATTTTTTTTTTTTTTCTAAAAAAGGAAAAACAAATTGCCACGTGTCTGGCTCATCCCGTGCGCGCACGTATACAGAGGAACAGCGTCGGGGAGGGGCTGTCATGCAACGAGGCAAAACCAACATGACCTCCTTCGACGGGGAGTCTCAGTGTCGCAGGAGGAACGGGGGTCCCTGGCGCTGCTTCCCCTCGCTCCTACAAGACCCAGCACGTCTGCGGTGGGGGGCAGAAAACACCACTGTCTCCCGAGGGTATTCCTATCTGAACACGTCAGATGTCCTGCGGAAGGAAACAGGTCCACTTTAGAATATGAACGGTCGTGACCTCCGGTGCTCGTCAGGCGAGGCCAAATAGTCCACGAACACGTAAAACCCTTCTGGGCACTGTTTCTGGCCCGGCCAGCAGAGGGCTCTAGGAGCAAAGGTGGGCACAGCTGGGGACAAAAAGGTTCCAGAGACGGGCTTCTTCAGGGTACTTTGGGAAACGTCCTTTGTTCCAGCATTCCTAGGTGATGGCACTGGTGAGCCTGGTCTGTACTGTCAGTGTCACTCTGCAGAGGCCGCTCCCGGCTGAGAAGAAAGTGCATCTCAAGGCCAGTGAGGGCCGCAAAACGGTGTGCGTCGGGGTGGGAGGAGGACCGTTTCAGATGCCAATGGTCTGCAGAACCCGCCTCTCGTGGTCGTTGAGGTGGCCTGAGAACACCACGTAGCAGGGCTGCTGAGCAAACTGGCAGAGGAAGTCCGTGAGGTACGCCTGGAGGAACGGAGGAACGAGGAGGGAGGCGTCCCTGAGGGCGGGAACCACTGGCCTTCACACTGGTGCCAGTGCCCCAGGGATGCTTGCCCATTCTTGGCTCTAGGGAAGGTTCAACCCAGAGACTGAATTCCACAGGGATTTCCCAAGACCACACCTTGCAATCCACCGCTAGGACACAGCCCCAGGAAGCTGGATTCCAGCACGGGGCAAGGGCAGGAAGCCCCTGGGTGCAGAGTCCCCGCCCTCCCCCAGCCCTGCCCACCGGGCGAGACGAGGCGAGCCGCAATGGTGCTGAGCCACGGCTGCTGGCGAGACACCATCTCTGGACACCCTCACCTGCAGATCGACCTGATAGAGAGGGTCCTTCAGGGCATCAGGGTCATCTTCCTCATCATCCTCGTAGTAATCCTCCTCTGGAGAGACACCAAGCCAGGGAGGGTCAGGGCGCACAGGCCCCGGGGGGCAGGCAGCACCCACACGGCTGAGGTCAAGGGGTACACAAGCCCATGGGACGTTCCCTGGGCGCCCCGCTCTTGGTGTCGGCGTGCACGGGGCTGGCCTCGACGCTCACCGTATTTACTCGTGGCAAGAATATCGGACAAGAGCTGGCCCGCCAGGCCGTCCTCCTCGTCGTCGTCGTCCTCCTCCTGGTCGTCCCACATGTCGCTGGAGTCATCTGCACGGGGCCGAGAAGCAGCTGCAGCACGCGCACGCGTCTCCCTCCCACACCCAGACCGGCCAGGACACAGAAGCCCCGCGGGCCCCAGTGGTAGAGGACCTGGCCAGATCCCCCCACCAAGTCCGACTGGGGGGAGAGAACAGGCCGAGAGGCTCTGCGGAACAATTGGAGCCGGAAGCGCTGGCCTCCTGGCCACCCCCGAGGTGCTGCAGGCAGACCCTGGAGATCAGCCTGGGCCGTCGGGGACTCTGCCAGCCAGCCAGCCAGCGATCTGCAAGCCCGGGGCCTGGCTGCCAACCCAGCCTCCAGGGAGGGCGGGCACCTTGGCTCCACTCTGCGGGGGCAGCCTGGCGCGCGGCGTTGGCCTCCGTGACGCTGGACAGCTCGCTGATGATCAGCTTCAGGATCTTGACCAGCAGGGGGACGCTGGTCCAGCGCTCGGGGTCTGGAAGGAGGAGGAGGCTCCACGTCCCACTGTCCCTGGGCCACTACCCCGCGAGGCAGTGTGCCACACCTCCCCCGGCTCTCCACTGCCCAGCCCACACCCAGCCCTGAGGCACGACGGAAAATTAAATAGCTTCGTTCTGCGCCACGCTACAGGAGTTTAGAAGTCAGGAGAGATGAGAGATTTCGGGGACCAAAGGAGACAGGCTTTGCCAGTAAAAAAGCCTGCAAACCAGCGACCTGCACAGGGTGGAGCACTCCGGGCCCTGGGACTTGCAGTTTGAGAAACAGCACAGGTGAGCGCAAACCTGCAGTTAAAGAAGGCAGCTCCAGGGCTTCCCTGGTGGCGCAGCGGTTGAGAGTCTGCCTGCCGATGCAGGGGACACGGGTGCAAGCCCCGGTCCGGAAGGATCCCGCATGCCACGGAGCGACTAAGCCTATGAGGCACGACTACTAAGCCTGCACTCTAGAGCCCGCGAGCCACAACTACTGAGCCTGCGCTCCGCAACAAGAGAAGCCACTGCAGTGAGAAGCCCGTGCACCCCGCAACCAGAGAAAGCCTGCGTGCAGCAACGAAGACCCAATGCAGAAAAAATAAATTTAATTTAAGATGGTAAATTAAAAAAAAAAAAAGAAGGCAGCTCTGCGCTCTGCCCACACATCACGAGTCACAAGCCAAAGGTAATCAGACACAGAGACACGAGAAGTGGGCATCCAAGGCCCAGAATGAAGCTGGATGCTGGGGGTCCCTGTACCTGGGACTCTTGTCCACTTGCAGCAGCAGAAGGACCCACGCTCTGCTCCACTGTTCACCTGGGGTTCTCTGCCGCTTCTTATCAAACCCATCACTAACAACCATGTCTTAACCGCCTCCCAGCCCAGGTGTCCTGAGCCCCGGGGGCGGGGTGGGGTGGGGGTGGCAGTGCGTGTGTGTGAGGGGAGCAGCGTCACCCACTCTTGGCCGCCTTGGAGCGCGTGCGGGTGCCCTCGTCCAGGCTGTGGATCTCCTCCCCCTTCACGCGGATGTCCTGCAGCCGCTTGTCATCCGCGTTGATGCCGTGCTGAAGCAGCTTACACAGCGCCACAGAGCTGGCGAGGAAGAGCCAGAGAGGGCCGATCAGCTGCCCCCTCGGAGTGCACCCCAAGGAGACAGGCAGTTACATCCCGACACTTGGAGCGTGCAAGTGCTTTCACAACTAATTAGGGCACAGAAGAGAGTCTGGCTGCAAAGGGGATCTCGTGTTCCTACGGACGGTCGGATGAGAGCTGTCCTTGAACAAAGCCGGAGCGGGTGAGCAGCACGACGACGTCCGCACCAGAGGGAGTGTGGGGTGATGAGACGCCGTGGACAAAAAGTCAGAAAGCTGGGTTTGTGAAGAAGAGGAAGCCGCCAGCAGCACTTGGCTGGGTGAAGGTGCGGGCAGGGGAGGGTCTCTAGCCAGCAGAGATCAAAAACACACGCTCTACCTGTGATGACTATCTTCTGGGAATTTCAAGAGGGCAGCTACTTGAATATACAGTTTAGCCAGAAAGAAACAGAGGGAAAAGGAACGCAACGGGCAGCTGGGTAGCTCAAGTCAGGGGAAGAGGCGGAAGGCCCAGAGGAGGAGGACGCGGCCCCACCTGACTTTGCCCTCGTACTGCCCGTAGAAGAGGTGCTGGCGGCTGGTCCACTCGGCCATCACGAACTCCAGGGCAGGCTTGCCGGTGGGCCCCGGGAGGCTGCACAGGAACTCCAGGAGGGGCTCCAGCTGGGTGTGCACCAGGTGGGCGAACACCATGATCAGGGACTGGGGGGACAGGAGGACACCTGCTTCAGGGACTCAGGCAGCCAGGCAGGAAACAGAGGGCAGCGTGGCCGTTCCCTCGCCAGCGTCTCAGGGGCTGGGGCCGTCCTACCTGCATGACGCTGAGCGTCTCCGCCTGCTGCATCTTGCTGAGAATGGCACGGAGAATCTGGTCCAGGTTCTCCCCCAGCTCCCGCCCTGCCTTGGAGATGAGGGTGGACACGAGGCGGCCCACGAAGGCGGCAGTGAACTCGGAGGTGCGGGGGTCCAGGAGCTGGCTCACCACCTGCATCACGTACCACAGCCCATTGTGGCCCTGCTCGTCATGCCACTGGGCCACCTGCTCCAGCGTCACCGACACGTAGGCCCGCAGGCACTCACCACCATTCTAGGAGACAAGGGAGGGGACTAGGTCAGCCGCGGGCACACAAGCCCTCCGTCTGCAGGGTCTGGGGGGCTCATCCCGCCGGAGTTGGGGCCTCGCCGTTGCAGACACAGGCGCGCACCACCCTGTCTCTGCTGTGCCGCATCGGTTAGCTCAGAAACGCGCGCTTCTCATCAAAGGGAGAATGGACACGCAAACGGAGTTTCGACCGTAAAGCTCTACCTCTGGTACTGAGAAAACAGCTAAGACACAGCAGTGACTGGGGGGACTGCAGGTCTCTGTGAGCATAAAGCAGCCTCCCACCAACCACGCTGCCTACAGGTCTCCAGAGGCCGGTCCCTTTGCTGACTTCGTTAGTCTGTACGTCTATGAGCTCTTCCGCCGCAGCAACACCCAGACACAGAGAGCAGGATGGCTGGCACTCACACCTCGGAGACGCACAGAACGTCTTGGTTTTAGCAGTCGGAACCCTGCCTGGGTCCTCTGGGTAAATATGGATTTGAGGGGTTTCTATCTCAAAGGCAGGAAATGGTGTCCAACTGCTCAGTCTGCTGCACATGCACCGCGGCTCAGACACCTGCGTGGTGATACCTGCGCGGAGATACCTGCATGGTGGCGTTGTCATCCGTGTGGAGGGTGCACTGGGCCACAGCAGGGAAAGCCTGGCAGATAAGCAGCTGGGAGAGGGGGGGCTTCGTGTTCCGCACGACCGTGGTCAGGATGTCAATGGCCGTCTGCAGGAGAGAAGTCAGTCTTGCCTCTGGGGTGGGCGGAGGGGGGCCCAACAACAAGATCCTTACTGTGCGGAGCCCACCCACCAACCCAGAGACACTCATAATGAAAGGCGCGTTTCTGGAAGAGGAAGACAGCAGAGGGTACTCTCAGTCTCCTGGCGGCAGCTGATCACATGAGAAGCCATGGGGGTGGGCGGGGGCGGAGGTTGACTGGACAGCCAGGGACAGTGTCATCACGGGACTGTCCAATCACCGAGGGCACCTTGGGAACAAGAGCTCCCTTCTGAAAGCCTCGAGAACCACCCACTGTCCTCGTGGGTGAAGCAGCCCAGGAACATCACCCCGTGAACATATCACACTGCTGGTCGGCGTCAGCGGGGTGGGATCTCGGGGGGCTCGTGCAGGGCTCACGCGTGCTCTCTCATCCCCACCCCGGCCCCGTAACGACTGCCGTACCGCACAGAGCCCCGCAGGGATCTTGTCTGCTGGTGCCTGCATGATGCTGACCAGGGTGGGAATCAGCCTCATCTGCATGGGGCCCTGGCAGGCTTCAATCTGGGACAGCTCCTTGAAGATGTCCTGAGCCAGCGAGGCGACCACAGGATCTGAAGTGGAGAAGGCAACATGAGTCCCCCCGCCTGGTGGTCTGTGTGTGCTTCTGCCTTAATGCTGCCTGTTGTTTGGCCCTAACCGAAGTGAACAACTTCTGCTTTGTTGTTGTTTTTTTTTTAGAAATTTCATGTAATGTCTGAAACATTTATACTAACATATTTCCATACAAATAACCCAAAGAAAGTTTAGTATTAGTTGTTTTTTGTGTTTGTTTTTTTATACTGCAGGTTCTTATTAGTCATCAATTTTATACACATCAGTGTACACATGTCAATCCCAATCGCCAATTCAGCACACCACCATCCCCACCTCACCGCGGTTTTCCCCGCTTGGTGTCCTTATGTTTACAACTTCTGCTTTGATTACACATCACTGACCCGGGACCTGCTGGGGCCACCGGAGTAACCTGAAAAGCAGGGAGAGCTGCTAGCTGTCTGGGAGACAGCATGTGTGTGATCTCACGAAGTCAGGGACGAGTCAGCAACAGCTATTCCTAAAACAAAACCTGCCTCTTTTTCTGGGACAAATCTTTAATGTCTGTATTCTTGTGAAACTTGGACTGATTATGAAAACAAATGCTTAAGGGGAAAAAACGCCCCCACTGATACTTTGTTAAGAAGACATCAGCCTCAGAAACTGCCCAAGTACTGACTCTTCCCAGGTTCCCACGTGTCGACGAGGACCACGTACTTCTCCCGGGGGTGGTCACCGCGCACAAGAACTCCCGAAGCCATCGGAGGGCAAAAAAGGTAAAGCCTTCCAAAAGCAGAGGCTCGTGAAGAAATGCAACTTCAGCTCGACCTGCTTTGTGTAAGAAAAATATAAAGCCCTCCTCTACCTAGCATGAGACAACGTATGCAGTGTGCAGGGCACTAAGACACACGTTAGAAGTTCACCGCAGTGTTGTCCGTAATAGACAAAAACTGTGAACAAGCCAGAGGTCCATGAACAGAATGGGTAAATAAATGACGATATTTATGGAATAAATACTATGTGACGGGTGGAGAGAACAAGGACTGTCTAAGAGTGCAGTGTGGAACCCTCCTTAGGACACATTTTTAAGTGAAAAAACGAATTGAATAAAATGTTTAGTGTGGCATCACGTTACATAACCAACCCCCTTCCAAGCTTCAATACTCGCTCTTCAGATACAAATGTCCTCAATATTTCTAATACACACTGACTGCAGAAAAACTTAAAATGCAGAAAAGTATTAAAGGAAAAAATACACCTGTAATTCCACCACCTGGAGATAACTGCCCTTAACATTTTGATGCATTTTCTTCTGGTAATTTCTCTCTATACAAATCCACACGTACATCCTTTTCTAAAGCAAAACCAAAACTTGCAGTTATACTCCACGCATTTTGGAAAACAATCTATTCACTTACTACAAGGTGAGCGCTTCCTCATGGCTTTAACAATTCCTCTGAGGTTTGATTATTAACGGCTGCACAGCATTCCATTTTATAGATATAATTAATTAACCTCTTACTGTTTCCAAATTTTTGCTACTATAAAAAACACGCAACGAACACCTTATTCATAAATCTTTCCATGTATCTCCTTCTTCACTTTTCCTTTTCTAGTTATAGTTCTAGGCCTCTTCTTTTAGGAAGCTTTTGATTTAGTTGCTCAATTCCCTTACTTTACTGTCAAAGTCCCAGATTATACGTCTTGCCGGTTAGCTTTCTTCGTTATCTTTCTTCCCAGTTCTTACTAGACGGCAAGAGTTACAGGCATACGTTCTCCGCTGTTTAGTGCTGCTTGATCTATAGCACGACCCTACTCTCGCTAATTCCAAGTCACATTCTTTGCTTCTAATGCTAAGACCATTAGACCCAGGGAAGCGCTCACGCGATCCCCGCCCACTCGCCCCCCACCCGCCTCGCGCATACCGTTACTGTACTTTAGGAAGATGGCGATGGTGAAGGGGCAGATTTTGCTCTCCATGCTCGCTGTGAACTCTGGGTCTACCGTACAAACGATGCACAGGGTCTCCATCACCAGGTTGAGGACCTCTGAGCTGAACTGAGCCGCCAGGTGAATTAAGCCATCCAGGATGCTGGGGAGGAAGGGCTGAAGCACGTGGGTGCTCTCTGAGACTTTCAGCTGGTCACAATAACTGGAGAGCAAGAAATAAGCAAGAACTACTCACCAGCGGGTCCCTCAATTCCTGGTTTTTCCAAGCAGCATTATGTGTTACAGCATTTTCATGTGAAGCTTTATGAAGCAACTTCTAGAGCTCATTAAGTTTTTATATCTTTCTGTGGCTTTTTTTTTTACAACTAGTACCACCATCATTTCTACGTTTTCTAATTTATTTCTGCTTTGGTCTTTGTTATTTCCTTTAAAATTTCTTTCATCCTTCTATTTCGTTTTGAAGCAAATCCCAGTCATGGTTACATCCAAATTATTAAGATATTAAGTCAAATGACTTATGATTCCTCAGACCATTGTTTTAGTCACATTCCTAAGATATATGTATAATTTTCCAAATAGTGTTTTTAAATCTTTTCCAATACAACTGTTATTTAGTAGGAGACTATTTTTTAACTTCCATGTTACAAAGATTTTATACTTTTTGGAGGTTTTTTTTTGCATCCTAAGATGAGATCAATGTATATAAACATTTTACACATACTCAAAAAACTGGTGTACTATTTGCAGGGCTTAAAAGTTTGTTTTCAAAACAGAAACAGACTCACTGACTTAAGAGTACGAACTTATGGTTACGGGGGTGGGTGGGAGGGATAGACTGGGAGTTTGGGATTGACATGTACACGTGGCTATATTTAAAATAGATAACCAACAACGACCTACTGTATAGCACAGGGAACTCTACTCAATACTCTTTTAATAACCAAGATGGGAAAAGAATTTGAAAAAGAATAGATACATGTATATGTATAACTGAATCCCTTTGCTGTACACCTGAAACCAACACAACATTGTTAATCAACTAAACTCCAATATAAAATTAAAATTTAAAGATTTAAAAAAAGGAAGTTATATTTCTTAAAAAAAGTTTGTTTTCTATACACAGTTCTACCTTATTCGCCTCTTATTCAATCAATAAATATTTACTGGGTGCTGCTTACCATGTCCAATGGGATACAATTATTAAAAATATATCATCTAAGTCTTTACTTTTGTTATTTTCAGAACGGTAATAAAAGTCAATAAAGGGCTTCCCTGGTGGCGCAGTGGTTGGGAGTCTGCCTGCCGATGCAGGGGACACGGGTTTGTGCCCCGGTCCGGGAAGATCCCACATGCCGCAGAGCGGCTGGGCCCGTGGGCCATGGGCGCTGGGCCTGCGCGTCCGGAGCCTGTGTTCCGCAACGGGAGGGGCCCCAGCAGTGAGATGCCCGCGTACCGCAAAAAAAAAAAAAAAAAAAAAGTCAACAAAAACATTGTTTCTCTATGTTAAAAGAACCTACTGCAGAAACAAGGCCCCCAGACCCCAGGTTCTCAATAAATGGTTTTTCTTAACTTAATTTTTAAGTGTCTTACAATCATATTATTTGTATCAGCTGCTGGGTTCAAAGGTCCACAGTGACTAGTAAACCTGCGGGCTTAGATCTCACATTTGTTCAGATTCTTTGTTTTTTGGTCCATAACATCCTTTTTTTTTAAGCCACACGTCACGGCTTGCGGGATCTTAGCTCCCCAACCAGGGATCGAACCGGGGCCCTTGGCAGTGAAAGCGCCAAGTCCTAACCGCTGGATCGTCAGGGAGCTCCTCATCTATAACATCTCTATGTTCAATGCCACCGTGCTCTAATCTAACTCCTCCTTAAGAGCTGGCTCAGCATCTGGCCGTGGGCAGCTCTTGGCTCGTCAGACTAGGTTCTGCAACCATCTCCACTGGGACTGAGTTGTGCCCTACCTCTTCCCGCTGCTTCTCATTCTAAGGGTTTACAGAGTCTGGGAGACCACAGAGTGCATCATCTGGCCACATCATATGGGATCTTCTATGCCATGCTAAGGAGGTTATTAGACTTTATCCTGGAAGCCAGTGTATATCAAAGTTTTTTTTTAACAAATTACTCCTAACACCTAATCTCTTCCTTGCCTTACCCCACAGTCTTCAGGGAAAACCGACATCCCAGGAAAATGCTCTATATTTATCCTGTGGCGTCACGGACCGTCCAGTATACTCTGACTTTCTTCTGGGTACCTGTATCCCAGAGTTCAAAGAGCACAACCAGAGCCATGAGTTTTAATTTTCAGGCACAAGAAGCTGAGCACACGAGCCAGGGCAGCCACAGTGGAGAGGGAGGAAGGGAGGAGAGGCGAAGGCACCAACCCTGGCAGAGAGCTGGCATCTCTGGGAGTACAGACCTCTATCTTTAGCTATAAGATCTAAAGGTACATGATCTGTACTTTTACTATAACAGGGACTACAGGTAGGGTAGGCCTGGAGGTGGTAAACAGTAAGCTCAGTAGTGGATGTGTTAGTTTTCAGGTGCTTGTAAGATACCCATCCTGGCACAGCCAGTAAGCACATACATTAATTTGGAGCTCTGGAGAAAGGCTGGCATAAATATGACTAGAGAAATGAGACACAAGTGGAAGTATCTGTCAATCAATATCTTGTTTCAGAAATGGTTTAAGGCAGTTTGCAATAATACATACACTACGATACGAATGAATATATTAAAACTGGGGTAAAAGAAAGAAAAGCGAAGGTGGTACGATGACCAGGAAAGGGCTGCTGGTGACATGAGAATGAGCACTTCAATGACATGATGAGAATATAAGCCAGACTGAAACTGGCTGGAAAACAAGAGGGAAAGGGCCAAACGGAGAATCCTGGCTGTGAAAGAAAGCACAGCTAGCAGCCCTTCACAGGAAGCTCTTAACCTGGGGTCCACTCTTCCACACATGATGTAAAATTTTATAATCAGGTATGAGTGTCCATTTCTTTGCTGTGCACGTTCATGGCTTTTGTCACTTTTCCAGAGACAGCTGTTACACCTTTCCAGAAAACCAATGCCCATGTAGTCAGAGAATTGAAAACTACTAAAAAAAAGAGAGTTCTCTTCACATATTTTTTCTGATTATAAGAGTAATATAAAATTTAAACAATCTTGAAATTTCTTTAAATTTAAATTCTTCTCAGCTTTACTGCGGCGTGACCGACCTATAAAATGGTTAGCTATGTCCACTGCGGTGACTGGACGTACATGCACAGCGTGAAAGATTTCCTACGTCCAGGTCATTGACACGGTCCATCATCTCAGATTTACCTTCCCCTGGGTGAGAACACTAATTTCTACGTCCTGTTACACGATGCAGTCACCATATGTCACGTTAGATCCTCAGCCCTTGGTCATCGGACCGACGACAGCGTGTACCCTTTCATCAATCTCTCCATGTTCCCCACCCTCAGCAACCACCTTCCTGCTCTCCTTTACAATGAGCTGGGCTTTTTAAAAGATTCCACATGTAAGTGATACCATGCAGTATCTGTCTTCCTCTGTGAGGCTTATTTCACTCAGCACCGTGCCCTCAAGGTCCATCCACGCTGCTGCAAACGGCAGGCGTTCCCTCCTTCTCGCAGCTGAGTTATATTATGGTCCACCTAATACTCACACATCTCCTCCATCCACTCAACCACCGATGCACACTCAGGTTGTTTCCATGTCTCGGCCACTGTGAATAATATTACAATAAACACAGGAGTGCAGACACCTCTTCGAGATTCTGTTTCCATTTCCTTTGGATATATACCCAGAAATGGGACTGCTGGATCAAATGGCAGTTCTATTTTTAAATTTTTTTAGGACCCTCCATACTGTTTTCCACAGTGGCTGCACCAATTTACATTCCCACCAGCAGTGCACAAGGGCTCCCTTTTCTCCACACCCTCAGCAACCTTGTTATTTCTTGTCTTTTTGATGATAGCCATTCTAACAAGTTTGAGGTGGTGGCTCGTTGTGTTGTGTTTTTTTTTTTTTGCGGTACGCGGGCCTCTCACTGTTGTGGCCTCTCCCGTTGCGGAGCACAGGCTCTGGACGCGCAGGCTCAGCGGCCATGGCTCACGGGCCCAGCCGCTCCGCGGTGTGTGGGATCCTCCCGGACCGGGGCACGAACCTGTGTCCCCTGCATCGGCAGGCGGACTCGCAACCACTTCGCCACCAGGGAAGCCCTCATTGTGGTTTTGATGCGCATTTTCCTGATAACTAGTGATGTTGAGCGCTCTTTCATGTACCTGTTGGCTATCTGTATGTCTTCTTTAGAAAAAGTGTCTATTCAAGTCCTCTGCCATTTTTAAAAATCAGATTATCTGCTATTGAGTTGTATGAGTTTTTCATATATTTTGCATATTAACTGCTTATCAGATAAATGGTTTGCAAATATTTTCTCCCATTCAGTAGGTTGCCTTTTCATTTGGCTGATGGTTTCCTTTGCTGTGCTTTTTTAGTTTGACGTAGTCCCACTTGTTTACTTTGGCTTTTGTTGCCAAATACAAAAAAATCATTGCCAAGACAAATGTCAAGAAGTTTAACTTTTATGTTTTCCTCCAGGAGTCTTATGGTTTCAGGTCTTAGGTTCAAGTCTTTAATTGATTTTGAGTTGACCTAAGTATATGGTGTAAGATAAGGGTCCAGTTTTCCGAACATCATTTATTGAAGAGACTGTCCTTCCCCCACTGTATGTTCTTGGCTCCTCTGTCATAAAATAATTGACCATATAAGTGTGGGTTTATAGCTGGGCTCTCTGTTCTGCTCCACCGATCTCTGTGTCTGTTTTTATGCCAATACCACACTGTTTTTTGATTACTGTAGCTTTGTAATATAGTTTAAAATCAGGAAGTGTGATGCCTCCAGCTTTGTTTTTCTTTCTCAAGATTGTTTTGGCTATTCAGGGTCTCTTGTGATTCCGCACAAATGTTAGAATTGTTTGTTCTTCTATGAAAAATGCCACTGGAATTTTGATGGGGTTGCACTGAATCTGTACATTGCTTTGGGTAGTTTGGACATTTGAAAAATATTCATTATTCCAATCCATGAATATGAAACATCTTTCTATTTGTGTCTTCTTCAATCTTTCATCAATGTCTTACAGTTTTCTGTGTATAGATCTTTCACCATCTTGGTTAAACTTATGCTTACGCATTTTATTGTTTTTGATGCAATTTTACAGGAGATTGTTTTTTAAATTTCTCTTTGTGATAGTTCACTATTTCTTCTTTTCTTTTCTAATTGCTCTGGCTGGGACTTCCAGTACTGTGTTGAATAGGAGTGGTGAGAGTGGGTACCCTTACCTTGTTCTTCATCTTAGAGAAAAAGCTTTCAGCCTTTCACTGTTGAATATGATGTTAGCTGGGGGGGTTGTCATATATGGCCTTTATTGTGTTGGGATGTGTTCCTTCTATACACTTTTTTGAAAGTTTTGTCATGAATGAGTACTGAATTTTGTCAAATGCTTTTTCTACATCTATTAAGATATTCATGTGATTTTTAATTTTTCATTCTATTAATTGGTGTATGACATTTGTCGATTTATGGTATGTTGAACCATCCTTGCACCCCAGGGATAGATCCCACTTGATCATGGTTTGTGATCCTTTTACTGCGTTGAATTCAGTTTGCTAGTACTGTGTTGAGAATCTCTGCGTCTATATTCATCAGGCATACTGGCCTGTAGTTTTCTTTTCCTGTAGTGTCCTTGTATGGCTTTGTTATCAGGAAATGCTGGCCTAGTAAAATGAGTTTGGAAATGTTCCCTCCTCTTCAATTTTTTGGAAAGAGTTTGAGAAGGAATGGTATTAATTCTTCTTTAAATGTCTGTAGAACTTACCAGTGAAACCATCTGGTCCTGGGCTTTTGTCTTATGGGAGGTTTTTGATTACTGACTCACTCTCCTTGTTAGTTATTGGTCTGTTCAGATTTTCAATTTCTTTATGATTCAGTTTTGTTAGGCTGTATGTTTCTAGGAATTTATGCATTTCTTTTAGGTTATCCAATTTGTTGGCACACACCTGTTCACAGTCGTCTCTTATGAACCTTTGTCTTTCTGTGTTATCAGTTGTAAAGTTTCCCCTTTCATTTCTGATTCTGTACTTGAGTCTTCTCTCTCTTCTTTTTAGTCTAGCTAAAGTCTGTCAATTTTGTTTATCTTTTCAAAAAACCAGCTCTTAGTCTCACTAAATTTTTCTAATATTTTTCTGCTCTTTATTTTATTTATTGCTGCTCTCATCTTCCTACTGCTACCTTTGGGCTTAGTTTGTTCTCTAATTCCTGAGGTATAAAGTTAGGTTGTTTGAGATCTTTCTTTTTTCTTAATGTAGGTGTTTTTAATCTATAAACTTCCTTCTTAAAACTCCTTTTGCTGCATCCCATAAGTTTTGGTATTTGTATTTTCCATTTTCGTGTGTTTTAAAATATCTTTATTATTTTTTAAAATTAATTTATTATTTATTTATTTATTTTTGGCTGTGTTGGGTCTTCATTGCTGTGCATGGTCTTTCTCTAGTTGCAGTGAGTGGGGGCTACTCTTCACTGCAGTGTGTGGGCTTCTCATTGTGGTGGCTTCTCTTGTTGTGGAGCACGGGCTCTAGGCGCACAGGCTTCAGTAGTTGTGGCACGCGGGCTCTAGAGCACAGGTTCAGTAGTTGTGGCTCACAGGCTTAGGTGCTCTGCAGCTTGTGGGATCTTCCCAGACCAGGGCTCGAACCCGTGTCCCCTGCATTGGCAGGCAGATTCTTAACTGCTGCGCCCCCAGGGAAGTCCCTCAGAATATTCTTAGATCTCTCTTTGAGTTCTTTGATCCACAGGTTGTTTAGAAGTGTGTTGTTTAATTTCCATATATTTGTGATTTTTCCAGTTTTCCTACTGTAATTGATTTCCAGTTTCATCTCAACGTGATCAGAAAAGATACTTGGTATTATTTTAATCTTAAATTCATTAAAACCTGCTTCATGACTTATCCTGGAGAATGCTCCATGCATGCTTGGGAAGGACGTATGTTCTGTTGCTGTTGGATGGAATGTTCTGTATGCTGTTGGGTCCATTTGGTTGAAAGTATAGTTTAAGTCCAACGTTTCCCTATTGATTTTCTGTTTGGATGAGCATATTCATTGTTGAGGGTGGGGTATAAATCTCCTGCTATTATTGTACTGTTGTCTATTTCTCCTCTCAGATATTGATATTTGCTTAATATATTTACGTGCTCTGATGGCAGGTGCACATATATTTATAATTGTTGTATCTTCCTGATGAATTAACCCCCTTATCATATAATGACCTTTGTTTCTTGTTACAGCTTTTGAATTAAAGTCTACTTTGATAAAAGTATAGATACCCTCACTCTCTTTTGGTCTCTACTTACACGGAATATCTTTTTCCATCCCTTTACTTTGAGCCTATGTGTGTACTAAAACCTGTAGTCTCTTTTAGGCAACATATAGTTGGGTCTTCTTTTTCAATCCACTCAGCTACTTTGACTTTTAATTGGAGAATTTAATCCATTTAAAGTAAGTTTTGATAAGTAAGCCCACTTTATTAACTGTTTTCTGGCTCTTCTGTAGTCCCCTGTTCCCCGACCTTTCTCTCTGGATGTCTTCCTTTGTGAATGGTGATCTTCCGTGGTGGAATGCTTTGCCTCCTTTCTCTTTCTCTTTTGTGCGTCTATCATAGATTTTTGCTTTGTGGTTACCATAAGATATTTTATAGATATGATAGTCTATTTCACACTGACAACTTAACTTTGACTGCATACAAAAATTCTACCCCTTTATTCCCTTCCTTTAATGTTTCTGATGTCACGATTTAACTCCTTTTATACTGTGTATTCGTAATGATAATCATAAAGTATTTAGCTAGTTATTTTTAACACTTTCATCCTTTAACCTTTATACTAGAGTTAGGTGGTTAACACACCACCATATTACAGTATCAGAGTATTCCGAATCGATTATATACTTACCTGTACCAGTGTGTTATATATTTTCACATTATTAATTAGCATCCTCTCATTTCAGCTTGAAGAACTCCTCTTGGCATTTCTTGTAAGGCAGG